>NC_058092.1:230074000-230676833 GCF_020171115.1 Neogale vison | reverse complement strand
CTTCCCCTCCCCTCTCCTCCCCTCCCCTCCCATAACCGATGGGCTAGCGACACAATTTGTTTCTTGAAAGTCATGGGGCATCGGAGTTCTGGTGTCCTCATTTTTCTTCCTTCCATTGATGTATCATTACTAGAGTGAAAGAAAGAAGGGCGTCTCGAGGGCTTTAAAAAAAAAAAAAAGGTGGCTACTCAAGACATTTTGTAAAGGGGGGAAAATTGTGAAGAAAAGGGACGCCAGTGGGGGGCGGAGGGGTGGTGAATGTGGCCTTGTCTGGCGTTCTTTCAGCAGAAACCTGGTGCTGGCATTGTAGTTCAGTGCAAACTGTCACCTTTAGTTCTTGCTGGCTTTTCTGCCCTTGGCCCTGAACCTCAACAGATTGGGGCTTATTTACCTATTCACACTCGGCCGGGGAAGCTCATTAATAGGGTTATTAGCAACACCATTCACGGGAGGCCATTGACAAAAGGGGTTCCAGCCACTTGAAGAGGGAAGAGAAAAAAGCTGTCCAGAGATTATTTTCTCATTCAGAAGCCTCACTGGTGTGAACGCTTTCCTAGACCCTCTGAGATCACTTGAAGCCTAAATATGATGACAGAATTGGTTTTTGTTAAAAAAAAAAAAAATTCCAAACATGCTTTTGCTTCTCTCAAAACTGAAGAAGGTTGCTGCTGTGGGCCTGTGGGCCTCGCTCCCTTAAAAACGGGAAAACTCTTAAGGGAATAAGGGTCTTGTGACGGATGGGTGTCTTTTCATCCCTAGAAAGAATAAATTCTGCAAACTGCATTTGGGCATGAAAGTAGGTGTTCTGATTCGTCATTTTCAGCGGAAGCCTGCCTTTTTATTCAGTGTGTGTAAAGCTATTGATGATTGGGGTTAGGGACGATGGCTTCCTGCACCAGCAATTTATGTGAGAACGTGTTCACAGCATTTTGAATGGCTGACGGATATCTTGCAGGATGGGAAGGGAATCTGTCTGGAGACCCTTGAGTTCCCCATTGGTGGGGAATATAAAGATGTTAAGTGCCAGGGCCTGAGCCGGCAGACGTTTAGCCCCGTCTCTTTATGTGACCCCAGGTCTGACGACTTGAAAAAGGTACTGGTGTGTTCAGAACCTTCCGGGTGTATGAGCGGATCCGGCTGTGTGAGCAGACTGGTAAGATGTCAGTTCATGAAAAGACCTCTGGACCGATCCAGGTGAAAAGACTTGACCAAAAACATAGGCCAGCACTTGGACCCATAATTTTGGTTGAGAATCTTTTCTTTTTGCTGTCAGATTTCCAAAATAGAATTTCACAGCCATTTGCCTGAAGCATGTCAATGGATTTGATACTCCCAGCATGTAAGTCATTTCATGTAAGTTTTCTGTGACGTATCGTGAAGAAAAATTATTTTCTCACGATGCGTGGCACCTTCAAAAAAATTTTTTTTTTTCGTAAATGTTATTGAAGTGTGCCACGTCGGTGACCCAGGAGCAACTGCATTTCTCAGTGCTGGAAAAGTCGATTTTCCAGGTCAGTTTTGTACTCACTACTCCATCTAGCTTCAGGCCTCCAAAGCATTCTGAAGCACTTCGGGGTTTAATGACCTTTTCTAAAGAAAAATAATTAAGGTTTTTATCTATACTCTCTTGGACTTAAGCACAAAAGCTTAGGAGCTGGATGAGTGGGGAGGAGAGAAAGTGTATTAAAAAATATATTACCCCATTGCCACAGCCTCCCGAGAAAGGTAAATGGAAAATATGAACTTAAACCAGGTGCAGCCTGGCATTTAGTTGAAGAATCTGATTTTGCGGTTGAAGAATCTGAGATTCAGGAGGAGGAACTGCTTTGCTCAAGGCCACACAGCTATTTATAGCAGAGTCGTCTTTAGAATCTTTCTAATTTCTTTGGATTACTCCAGATATATATTACTAAACAACACTTTTTTTTTTTCTTTGTCGTTGCTGTTTTTGACTTTCGGGAGGGGAGGCCGGATTCAAAGTCAGGCTGTGCCCATAAGCGGCTGTGTGGCCCTGGGCCAATGACTTAACCTCTCTGCTCCCGTTTCTTTATCAGAAAGTGGGAATAGGACTTTCTGCGGGGCGTTGGGGCCAAGGAAGAATAACCGGCTCGGCGTGTCCTGCTCAGAGGAGGACCTCCAGAGATGCCGGTTTCTTCCCTCACCGCGGCTGTTTTGCAGGACAGAGAAGTGCAATGTCCTGCAGACCTTCTCATCCACAAGTTTCAGTTGCATTAACCCCCACGCCCCCACCGCCCCGCCGCCCCCGCCGCCCCCACCGCGCAGCAGGCAGGCAGGTCGTCATTTGTTTTCTGCCTTGAACTGAAACAACGAACGCGATCAGCCGGCGCGCCGTCGGTCTGGGTCCCCGGGGAAGGAGGGGGCGGTGGCGCGGGGCGAGGCCGTCGCCGCACCTCCCGGGGCCGGCGGTGGCCGCGGTCTCGGGCGGCTCGCGGGCGTCGGGAGCCGCGCCGAGTCGGGGCGGCCCGGCGCGCGGCGCTGATTGGCAGAGCGGGCGCCGCCGTCCAGGAAACGGCTCGGGTTTCAGCGGGGGCGTGACCCGCGGGGAGGGGGCGGCGGCGGCGGCGGCGGCGGCGGCGGAGAGCGCAGCCGAGAGCCGAGCGGGCGGGCGGCGAGTGCGGAGCGGGCGAGCGAGCGAGCGCGGCCGCCACAAAGCTCGGGCGCCGCGGGGTCTGCGCGCGGCGTAGCTGGCCCGGCGCGGCGACTGCTTCCCGGGCTGGCGGGGCCCGGGCGCCCCGAGGCCGCGGCTTTCCAGGGCGCCCCGAGCGTTCGCAAGTTGCGAGCAAAGTTTGGGGGAGGAGACGCCGAGCCTGAGTCCTTTCTTCCTCTCGCTCCCCAAACCCGAGGGCAGCCGGCGGGCGTCATGCCCGCGCTCCTCCGCAGCCTGGGCTGCGCCTGAAGCCTCGGAGCCTGGGCGCAGGCAGGACCCGAGGACCACTCGGTTTCGGAGTTTCCTCCGAGTTCGTCGCTTGCTGCATCCCGACTCGCGCCGGGCGCGGGGACAGACCGGCGGCCGAGGAGCGTTGCCATTCAAGGTAATCGCCGCGTCGGGTGCCTCGGGGAGCCTCGCCCGCCGGGGAAGCTGGCGCCGCGGGAGCGCGGGACGCCGGGTGCACCGACCCCCGAGCGGAGAGGCGCGGGGGACTGGCACCGTGGAGCCTGTTCCCCCTCCTCCCTCTTTGGCTGCGTGTGTGATGGGGGAGCCGGGTGCTTGCTGACCGCGGCCCCTCGGGAAGGTCTGCCTCTACTTACACCCCATCCAGATGCTGACATCTGCCTTTGGCGCTGACACCCCCTCCCTGTCAAACTCCGGCCGGCGCCGTTCCACGGGCCGGCGCGATCCTCCGACCCCAGGGCGGTCAGGCGAGTGGCGGGGCTACCTCGCTGGTGGTTCGGCCCCGCGGGTCCGGGGTTCGGAGGGGCATCGTCGGGGTGCCTCACTCCGGGGTCTGGGGGGGCGCTCGCCTGTCCCATCCAGGCCGGGGGTGGGCGGATGGAGACCCTTACCGGGGAGGGAGCCGCTGGATGGGACCGGAGCCCTCTCCATATAGGGCTGGCTGTGCTCGTGGGGGTGGCACCTTGGGCGGGTAGGCCGCTGGGGTTCCCCGGTTTCAGTAACCGGCGCCCCTCTCCTGCTGCCGCCGTCGGTGCTGGAGGGAGCGCCCCGCGCCTGGGGCTAGGGGGCGAACTGGACCGACTTTTCCTAGCTCGCGCCTGCTCAGCCGGCAGCAGCTCGGGGGTGTCGAAAGCGCCGGCGAGTTCTAACTTGCGCGCTCATTCTTTCAGCGCCGGGGCCGCGCCGGGGAGTCAGCCGAGGGCCCTGCCAGGCGCTGGCTCTCACCCTCCCGGCCACAGGGCCAGGCTCCGGGGTCCCGGCCGGGCGCGCCGAGTCGCCGCCGCTCCCTTCGAAGCTCCGCTCCCGCCAGACCCTTCTCCGGGCCTGCCTTCCTCCGGCCCAATTCAATAAAGCCTGCCCTTAAAAGCAAACCTGCTTTCACACTCGGGGCACCCATTATGTGTTTGGTGTGAAACGCTATCAACATTTAAAACCCCATTGTCCCCCTGGTCCCAAATCCCTGTAAATCTTCCACTGGCCGCGACTCATTTTCATCTGAAAAGCCTGTTTAGTTTGAATAGAAAAGCAATCAGGCGCCCCTCTCCCTCTCCCTGGAATGTCAATTAAAATGCAGATTTCTCTGAGCTCTTTAGCGCCCCAAGAAGGGGCAGAAAAACAGGATATTTCAGGCAAGCAAATGAAAGAAATGCTACAATGGAACAGGGGCTGGTGGTGTTCAGGAGTTCCCCAAAGCTGCGGCAAGTTCTCACTGGCTTGCTAACATTAACTAGGGCATGGATTGTCGTCCTGGATCAGCCTGTATTTTGTGTTTTTTGAGATTTCTGTGTGTTGAAGAATCTCTTCTCCATCCCCCCTTCCCTCACCCGCCCAGATTTGACCCCTGATAGCTCCCTCCATTACTCAGCTCAGAAGACAAGGAGAACAGTGGGGAGGCTTTGAGCTCACTGATAGGTCTGCCCCCTGGGGGGACCCAGGCATCCCAACCTTGCCTGGCACTGTTGACTTTCCTGATGTAGAATCCACCAGAAACAAAGCGCCCAAGTGCTCAGCATGGGTTAGCCGGCCGAGGACAGATAAGTGCTCAGCGATAGAAGCTCCGTTAAGGTAGGACTGTGTTGGTTTGTCTTCTTGGAGTGTAGGGGGGTTGGGGAGTATTTTGGTTAATTGAGCTCAGCATGAACCTGGCATAGGGGCCACTCGGCAGCAAGGCTCCCTTGCTTGTCACTTTGCCCGTCTATGGGGGCAGGCTTGTGTCCAGGTGAAAATGGACCAGGGGAGCGGGTGGCCACGGAGAGCCGTCCATCATAGGGAGGGTGACAGCTCCTCCCTGGGCCCAGGCTGAGAAGAGAGTTCCCTTTCAAGGGGAAAAATAAACACGCTGGGGCTTTCACTGAGGCTCAGACTCCAGGAAGGATTATGGTATTGAAGGCAGGAAGCCGGGATTGTGGCCGCCAGCAGCCTGCTGGGCCTGTGTTCCCAACACCGAGCCTCGGGACCTAATTATCCTGCCTAGGAGGTCCCTCCACACTTGTGTCCACTCTGGTGAGGAGCTGTGCAGACCTGCTGCCTTAGGCCTCCGCCTTCCAGAGATTTGGGCAGGGGGCGGCCTGGGGCCTTGAGCTGGTAATGGCTAAAATTCAAGTTTCTCCTGCAAGCCTATGGGATGAATGAATGTGTGAGATTTAGCTGGTTTAGGTCACTGGCCTGTTTTCTCTGCTTGGAGCGAAGGAGGCCCGTCTGGGCCAGGACAGGTGTGTGATGAGGCCAGGGAAGCAGCCCAGGATGAAATCTCCTGCTAGGATTTAAGATTGTTTAATGAAGTTGTATCAGAGGCAGAACATTCGCATGCATTCTGGAAATGCTTAGTAAATCGATGAGAATGCTTGTGTACTTTCCTCCCACACGTGTGTAGAAATAGATACGGAGTTATCTTTTGAGGCTCTTAACTTCAAGAGGAAAGAAAATTGAGGGGGGGGAAAATATCCTTCAAGCAAGCGTAAAATAGAGGGTGTGCTCACAGGCACACGCTTTTCTTGCTTTTGCCCTGAATCACACCGATTCATATGTGCTTTCTTTTGAAGCAGAGGTTTTCTTTTTTCCTTCCCAGGAACTAGTGCAGCATTCTCTTCTCATTTTAATCCTTAGTCAAGGCTAGCAGGAGGAGTTTTTCTGATGTAGCTTTGGAGAGGCTCAGGCAATGTTGAAGGCTTACATGGCAGTATTTGGAAACATGGAGTTGGCATGCCAAAAATCCAGGCTTTGGAGATTTTTATATTAAAGTTCTCACCCTTACACTCCCCACCCCCTTAAAGTGAGGTTCGTTTGTTTCACCCAATCTGTGATTGTTTCAAATGTTTTCAAGTTTGTATATTTCGGTTGTGCACTTAGTCATGGAGGATAATGAATGCACTTAAAGTTATTTGGAATAGTTAAGCTTGGACAATTCTCTTTGCTTTGGGGTCACATGGGTGCACAGACCAATGAGTGGCGCACCCTCTAATTTTTGAAGTCTTAACTAATAGGTTAGCCTATTGGAAGTTATTGGCCCAATCACATGCCAGGGCAGTAATTTGCATATCACCTTCGTTCTAAATAAACACCTGCCTTCACAGCCCCTCCCTTCCATCACGACCCGTGTGGGCTGAAGACAGTTACCCAGGCAGGGGGGCGGTTGCGCGTAGTGGCAGTGGAGGGGGATTCAAGGCTTTGAATGTATTGGCGGCTCCGTTCATTCTCCTGTAAGTGGCTGCTTGGTGAAAGATGGAAATACATTTCCGTATTGGAAAATGAATCCTGACACGTGTAAACCGGTGGGGGCTTTCTGGTCGCCTTCCTGGGGTTCCCTTTATTTTGCTGGTCTCCTTTCTGGTCCAGTGCTCCAGGGAGCGTGGGGCCAGCCACTCTGCTGCAGCCCCCGCAGAAATTCTGCACGCAGACACCTCCACCGTCCAGCTGTCTGAAGCCCCGTTGGCCTAAGAGAAGTTCACAAGGCGGGTTCTGCCAGCCCGAGCACTGGTTAACTTGCTTTTGTAGTTGCCCTTGAAACTAAGGTCGTGTTGCTCCTGCGTTTTGAGGGCTGCCGAGGTGACAGTGGATGGCAGAAGAGAGTGCGCCTTGCCTAACCCGAGTGGCCGCCGGGAGCTGTGTCCTGGAGCTACTCCTTCATCTCCGTTTTTTAAAAGTATGCTTTCTTCCGATCAGCCCGACACGGCCCGTGGGGCACCGGTCTGGCGGGAGCACCTGGGACCCTGAGGCGTGCGGGCCAGGCGTTTGCAGATAATGCCGAGGCGCTGCTGGGGCCCGTCCGAAGAGGCTGAGAAACTGTTGTAGCCCACTTGGGTTTGCACCCGTTGGCCCTGGGGAGGATTTCACTGACTCGCCGACTCTGTCTCCCCTAGACACTGCAGCAGCTGCGGGAGCGGCGGCTAGACCGGCAGCGGCTGCGGGAGCACCTCGGCTCCGGAGCCCACCGCAGGCTGGAGGCGTTGCCGGCGGTCCATGCTCGCCGGCGACGTGTGCAGATGGGAGTGACGTCCACATGGAGATATGGAAGAGGACGGGGGATTGGCACCGCCGCAGCCATGGTCAGCTGGGCCCGCTTCGGCTGCCTGGTCGCGGTCACCATGGCAACCTTGTCCCTGGCCCGGCCCTCCTTCAATTTAGTGGAGGATACCACATTAGAGCCGGAAGGTAAGTTGTTTCCTCTCACCCTTCAGGTCACCAAGTTTGTTTGGGGATGTGTCTGGGGAAGTGGCCCGGAGGTCAAGGCCTGCATTTGTAAGTGAGTCTTTACGAGCAAGGCGCATGGGCTCTCTGCTCCCCGGCAGGTCAGAGATTGGCAACTCCCGCCTCCCCCAAAGTCAGAGATGGCGGGAGACGCTTCCTTGCTGTGACACTGTGGTCAGGAGGGTCCAGTTTGGTGGCTTCTCGGTGTGTGCGTTTGTTTTCCTGCGCTGGCTGAGGGAGGCAGCCGGCCCTTCCCCTTTTTCCACTGCCCCGGGGAGCTGTGGGAGGGGACCTCTAGGTGAACGCCATCTAGAGCCTTCCTGGCAGGAGCAGTCTTACTGGAGGGAGACTCTTGCTTAGGATGTCAAGAACTGGCTATTTTCTGACAAAAGGAGCCGCAAAGGGAAATTGCCAACATCTGAAATGCTGACATTTTATTTTCATTGTCTAAGGAGAAAAAGAAGCTTCTGGAGCTCACAGAGATGCTTGATGGTTAATTTTTTTTTTTTTTTTTAAGCCACTGTAATTCCTAATACCTAAGCAATACGTCACAGAAGCTGCAAATTCTGTTTGAGGTAAATTTGTAAGTGATGGTACCTGCGTGTCTCCCACATCTGTGACAACTTCCAGGTCGACCAGGCCACACACTGGTGTTTCAGCTTTGGAAATTTAATTCTCAAGGTAGAAAGCCAGTTGCGAACACTAAGTGGGAGCGAATTACTCAGCCGGGCAGGTCTGGAACCTCTTTTCCGGGTCTTTCCGAGACGACAGTAGCCAAGCCCTCACTTGGGGCGGCATTGAAATCTGTCATCAGCCGGGAATATTGGTAGCTGAGTTATTTTTCGAGTGGTAATCCGAGAATAAAATGGCAGATCCCAGCACTCATCGCCACTTAATGAACCTGTTTGCTGAGAGCCCACCTGGTGCTCGCTTCGCTTTGGGGGCCTGCCGGGGTCCTGAGTGGTCTGGGGTCAGTTCAGCTGTTCTGGAAAAGCACCTGGGGCCACAGGCTGGCCGAGGACAGAGAGCCTGGTCAGGCAACACGGGAAGGAGGGCTGCTGCGTTCCTGCCCGAGGTGACCGCACTGAGAGAGGGGCTCCCAGTGGGACCCCCATGTGTGGGTCATGAAGGGATAGGAAAGAGCAACGGCTTTTCTAAAACGGCCCTGATTTTACCCAGAGCAGTCGTGCTCTGGCCAGAGGGAGGCCGGTGCTGTGTCTCACACAGAGGCACAGAGGCCTCGTGAGAACAGGTGCGGTGACGTCACAGGAGCTTCTCGGGGAGGGGAGTCTGGCAAGAGTCTGTGTCTGTGGCACTTACAGGCTCTAGCTACGGTGATGAGGGGACAGCCTCCTTGTGACCTGTGCTGGAACGTAAGCACACGTGTGATTTGCAAAGGCAGTACCTTTCTGCGGGGCTTAAAGGGAGAGAAAAGGGTCCTGCTTTCTGAACGTCAGGGCTGTACTTCTTTAATTTTGCTAATAATTAAAATCGATGTGTTTCCTAATTGCTGGTTTTCCCTTGAGTACGAGGCTCAGCACGCAGCCAGGCAGCTGAGCCAGGATTTCCCACCCGATGTGCCCGGAATGGCCCAAGTTAGGAAGAAACTGTCATTTTTCATTTCGATTCTCAGGGCAGCATATTCTTGGGAGTTTATCTCAGCAGAAAGTATAAAATGGTCCTGGAGGACTTCTTTTCTCCTCCTTAATTACTGAGGAAAGTTTAAAACATGCAGGAAGAATGACATGGGGGAGAGAGGGGCAGAAACCATGGACAGCGATAAAATGCCCCCAAAGGTTCTTTGTGTAAAAATTTGTCACCAACAATGGGAGTATTGTTGAAAGCAGGTCTTCCCAACCAGGGATCTGGGGCTGTTCTTGGGGGTTGGGGGTGGGGTGGTTCGCCAGTTCCCCCAAATTATAGGAAATACTTCGCCAAAGATGTTTGATGCATTTGTCTGGGATCACAGCTTCTGTGAAGTTTGTGTCCAGGGTTGTGAGACGTTTTAAATGGAAGGTGCAGACCCGCAGAGGACTGGCTTTGGAAAAGCATGGGAACCCCCGCCCCTCTGTTTTCCTTCCTGCCCTCCCATGGTTTGATAAGGTGACCTTGAAAGGTCTTCATTAATGTGGTGTATATTAACGTCGTCAGGAGGCTTCTGGTTCCTTACGTTAAGAGATCACCAGGACGTTTCAGCATCCCTGGGAGCAGAGAGTGGACAGTGTGTGGCCTGGTGTCTCCGGGGGACCCAGGACATGTCAGCCTCCTTGTTGCCCGTGAGATGGGCTCACGTGTCTGCTCTGTCCTGTGTGGGCTGGTCCTGCCAGTTGCCATAATGTCAGGAAACGTGGAGGCTCTTGGGGACAGTTGGGAAGAAAGTCGCTCTGTCATGGAGAAGGCCCTTTGTGACTCTAGGCAGCCGTGTTTGCTTTCTGGAGCGTCTGGGCCACCCTGGTCTGTCCTGATCGGTCAGTACCATGTCGGCAACCGATGTGAGTTCTTCCATTGCAGGTAGTTTTGCTTTAGGGTCAGAGGTTATTAGGAAGGTCGTCTAATTCTAGATGAAAAAAGAGTTAGCTGGAAGCCAGTCGACTGACTGGGACAGCTCTAGTTTAGGCCGTGGTCCTCCTGCCGAATTTGGGGGAAGGAGGGAAGGTGGGAGGGAAGGAGGGCTGACGGATAAAAGAGTATGTGCCAGTCCCAGCCCGTCCCCTGTGGTTCATGTAACTATACCTTTGGTTAATGTAAGTTTAAGCTTAACCTTTTATTGCACCAGACCCCACCTTGGAAGACTTTCTGGTTTGTTAATTCGGAGGCTGAGATTAGATGAGGTCTGTTAGGCTGGACTGGAGGAAAACGCACCCAGGGAAAAAAGCAAGTTCCAGGAAGGAGCCTGAGCCCTAAGACGGGAGGATCCTTTTTCCGTCTTCTCGGCTTTGTACGACATGATCCTTTATCATCGTATCCTATCGTCCATCACGGGCCATTTGTCTTCTGGACACGATGAAGTAGAAATAAACAGTAGGGTTGGATCTACTCAGCTGGCTTGAGAAGCAAATAATCTCTAGGAGATTTTAGTTAATATCCCTGATTAAAAAAGAATATTTCCAGTTGGTCATTCATTGTTGTGGAGGAATGGCTGAAGGCTATAAATTCAGTTATTGATGCAAGGGGGGGCAGTCCTCAATGCCAAGTACTATTCTGTTGATTAATATTCCCATTATTTAAAGTAGAGTCAAGCTTGATTATCCCGGGGAGGAGGTGACTCTTTCGAGTTCTTGTCACCTACTCTGGTTAATTAAGTCATTGTTGACATTAATGATATCTTTGTTTACACCAGCCCAGTAGGAGCTAAAATAAAAGGGCTTTTCCAACCCCAAACCTCTAATTACTTTCCCACCCTCCAGAAAGTGTGATTCTGGAGAGCAACAACCTGGGAAGAATGTAGTTTTCTTTTCTTTTTTTTTAAACCAGTTTTTTTTTGGCCACCTTCTAAGAGGTGATGCTGTCCTGGACTGATGTGAGTTGGTCCAAAACTTAGTAGCAGAGCAGGACGCACATGGAGAACTTTCGAAGTTCAGATTTTTCCAGCATGGTTTAAGTTCTTTATTAGAAGTCTTGCAGATGCCACAACGCCAGCCACACGCATTTAATTGCAAGTTAAAAGAAGAGAAAAAAAAGAATGTGCCCGCATACCAAGAGTGAATGATTTAAAATAATCTTCTGTTTTGTATTATCTGCGTCTTTGTTCCTCAATGCAAGTGTTAATATTCAAGAGTCCACTGGACCTGGAGAGTTAGCTCAGGAACAAGGACTTAACTCTGGGTCAGTTAAACCAAATGCAGGCTTATGCAGTTAAACACACAATGAAGTACACACTCTTTATTAGTATATAAAGTATTTCACAATTCAGAGACAGAGAACTATGCTTAATATTACTTCGAGAGTGACAATTTGGCAAGCTGAGTTTCTATACTCACTCCCTCTGATCCAAATTCAGCGTGTGCGTGTGTGTGTGTGTGTGTGTGTGTGTGTGTGTATGTGTGTATGTGTGTGTTCTGCCCATTTATTCTAACCAGCCAGAACACTTTGAGTACCTACTATGGGATGAACTCCCTGGCGAGAAGCCAGAAGCGTTGCTTTCCAAGTCCTTCTGACCCAGCTGAGGGTGAGAATTCAGATAACCAGAACAATCCAGTGGGTGATGTTTCCAGTATGGTCCGGAAGGAAGAATTACGCATTTACACAATACCCCGGGTAGCATTGAGTCAGGAAGAGTCCTGTTCTGTGTTCATATTCTCCATAAAATGTATCCAGTAGCCTTGCAGCCTGACGTCTGTTTGGATGTTGAGTTATCCAGGGTAATTGTTAAAAGGCTACCACCCCAGGGGCGCCTGGGTGGCTCAGTGGGTTAAGCCTCTGCCTTCGGCTCAGGTCATGATTTCAGGGTCCTGGGATCGAGCCCCACATTGGGCCCTCTGCTCGGTGGGGAGCCTGCTTCTCCCCTCTCTCTGCCTGCCTCTCTGCCTACTTGTGATCTCTCTTTCTCCATGAAATAAATAAATAAAATCTTTAAAAAAAAAAAAAAAAGGCTACCACCCTTTCTCTGCCCAGTCTGGCCTGATTTTCCATTTCCATGGAAGCTGCCTGATTTTCGTCTTTCAGGGAGAATGTGGGAAACCAGGTTTTGGCCCCAGGCAGGAAGTAAAACTGGTGTGCTACTTTCCACGGTCCTGCCTGGAGTCCTACCATGGTGACTTGGCTCGGTAGGCAACTCCGAAATTCTTTGGGGAAGTGTTTCAGGTGATCCCACAAATGATTCTGATGCATGGCGTTTTCTGCTGCTGTACAGAAATTCCTGTGATCTTTATTATTTGTTTTCCTTGAGGAGGGTTGACTTTAGCCTTAGGTTTTTCTTCTTTTTTTTTTATGATTTTATTTGTCAGAGAGAGAGTGAATACAAGCGGTTATAGCGGGTGGCGGCAGGCAGAGGGAGAAGCAGGCTCCCCGCTGAGCAGGGAGCCCGATGTGGGACTCGATCCCAGGACCCTGGGATCATGCTCTGAGCGTCCCATGGCTCTGTATTCTTTTTTATCCGTTTGCCGCGTCCACTTACTGAGGTTTAGCAGTGGCTGTGTTTTTTTCAGCTTTAATGGCATGGCTTGAAGCCGCTCATCATGCCTTTGCCTCAAGGCCTCTGACCTGCCTTTTCAGTGAGTTTCTTTTAACTGATGGTGACTATGTTCGAGGCTGTATGTGGCTGACCAGTGAGCCTGATGTAGGGGCTGAACCTTTGGCCTTCGCTGAAGGGGGGTGAGGGGGGGTCTCCGTAGTCATCCTGCAGCATCGTCGTATCCAAGATGATCAAATGCCTAAGAACACAGCTTGGACTTGTTAGAGGCTCTTGGACTTGGGATTTTAGTATTTTTATTTATCTTATTATTTTCCTATGTAAGTTCTATTCCCGTCGTGGGGCTTGGACTCATGACGCTGAGATCAAGAGGCACACGCTCTACAGACTGAGCCCACTGAGGGCCCTGGACAAGAGATTTTCAAGCTCGGTAAAACTCGTGTTCCATTTTGGGGCGACTCTTTTATCTTCCTGTGGAGGCTTGAGGCTTTCTGGCTGCTGTAGAGTCTCCACAAAATGGCCTCTTCCTTCTGCTTACCCAGGTAACCTGGAGTGACCCAGCTGGTTTAGCTCTGGCCTTCTTGAATTAGGGAATGTGTAAAGAAGCAGGTAGGGAAGGGAGCCTGAGGCCAGGCTCTTTAATGAGTCTGGTTGAACAAGCTGTTGGCCTCTTTACTGTAATGATCCTGTGTGTCTTGGAGATGCCTTCTGGAATGAACAAAGGTTACACTTTTCCCAAGTGTTTTTTTTTTTTTTTTTTTAAGATTTTATTTATTTATCAGAGAGAGAGAGGGAGAGAGCGAGCACAGGCAGACAGAGTGGCAGGCAGAGGCAGAGGCAGAGGGAGAAGCAGGCTCCCCGCCAAGCAAGGAGCCCGATGTGGGACTCGATCCCAGGACACTGGGATCATGACCTGAGCCGAAGGCAGCTGCTTAACCAACTGAGCCACCCAGGCGTCCCTCCCAAGTGTTTTTTTTTTTTTTTTTTCCTTTTCTTTACCCCTTCCTTGCTCTGATTTGTGACTACCCCCCACTTTTTTTTAAAGGTTTTATTTATTTATTTGATAGAGAGAGAGAGATCACAGGTAGGCAGAGAGGTAGGCAGAGAGAGAGAGACTGGGGAAGCAGGCACCCTGCTGAGCAAAGAGCCCAATGCGGGCCCCGATCCCAGGACCCTGAGACCATGACCTGAGCAGAAGGCAGAGACCTAACCCACTGAGCCACTCAGGTGCCCCCGTGACTACCCCTTTTAACAGGACATGATAGAGAACCCAAAATGGGTTTCACTGGGCTTCATTTATGTAACTTCAAGCTTTTACCCCTTCTATATTCGTGCAAAAGGATATTTAATTCTCAGGACAGACTGGCTGCCCTTGAAGAGAGTATGTTATGTAAAGTGGGCATGCTGTAGGTTTTCGGTGATTATGGTTTTGGGAAACTTGCACCATGACGGAGTTGTAAGATGTTGGGTGTGAACTGTTGTCATTTATTCCACTTTGGAATACATAAGTAATTACGCCCCATTCTGGATTTTTGCCACTTCATGGGAATATTGTAAATTTCAGATTCTTTTTGTACTGAGTCAGGGACCTAGGCTGTGGCATATTCTTTCCTTTAACCCCTTGTTCAGCTAAAGAATGGTAAATTCTAAGTCCCATACGAATGGAATACATATATGAAATTTCAGGTTACAGTGAATATGTTTTATGAGGAGGTCAAAAAACCAACGTATAGGAAAGTTCTGATATATTCAGGAATGAGGACGAGGTACATATTTATTTGTTTGACTTATGTATCACATTCCCTGGAAAGAAGGAAACTCAGGCCTGACCTCTGACACCGAGAAACCCTATATGAATTGTCATACTTATTTTCTAACACCAGAACTCCTTCTTTGTGGTACTAGGGTCTCACTTTTCAACATGACTGTTCACTGTTAAGGTTTTCCATACACGACGAGGTGTCCTGCCTTAAGAATATGTAGACATCATGAAGGCCATCTTGGCCTGTTGGGTGCAGAGCAGGGTGGAGAGGGGCCTTAGAGTGAAAATAAGGGTCATTGCAGCTACTAAAGTTTTGGATTTAGCCTTTTTTGAAAACCCTGAAGCTTCAGATTCTCAGTTGATGGTGAGATTGCCTCATAGGAGTGTGGCTGGCAGTGTTTAAGGGCCTCCTCTTTGTTCGCCAAAGCTTCCTGGGTTTCCGCCAAAACGTGCTGCATTCTTAGCTGACGGGAGGTAGGTGTACAATTGAATTTGGATCCTAAATGTTCTTAATGTTTCAAAGTTAATATCACTCAAATCTTTAAAGACCAAAAAGCCCCTCTAAAATTAACTTAAAGTTTTCATCTATTTTTTTTTCCCCCATAGAAATGAATAAAATACTGAATGGCCTGTGTTGTGTTTTCTGGAGACAGACAGAAGGAACTTAGCCTTGGGAGTTCGGCAAGTCAGGCTTGAATCACTCTCCTCTACCTTCTGGTGCTGTGACCTTGGATAAGACAGATAATCTCTCTGAGCCTCCCTTTATCTAAAATGGGGCTGATAATATCTCCAGGAAAGGGGGTAATATGAAGATTAAATGCAAATGGAGGTAGATCCCTTACTGGAGTTCTTGGCCTAGGAGAGGTGCTCGGTAAATGCTACTTTTCTCTCTACCCATCCCTACTTCTTGTCTGTGTAAAAATATGATAAGGGATTTTTAAACATTTTTCCATTTTTTATTTTTTAAAGTTAGGCCAGTGGAATTGGAGGGAGAGAATCTTAAGCAAGCTCCTTGCCCAGCACGGAGCCTGACGATGTGGGGATTGATCTCATGACCCTGAGATCATGACCCTCTGAAATCAGGACCTGAGCCAAGACCAAGAGTCAGACAATTAACATCTATCTGACTGAGCCACCCAGGCAACTCGGCAGAGGATTTAAAACCAATATTTCAGGTATATTTACCCTACCACATATAATGATAAATCTTCTGATGAGAGGCATTTACGTTAATTAAAATAGAATGGGTGCTCTAGGCTCTAGGCTATCCAACCCTTTTTATTTTTGTACGGTCTTTCCAAGTCTGGACTTCAGGAGTGTGCTCTGATCGCCTTGCTGGTTGTAGTCTAGATGGTTCAGGGTTGACCTGTTTTTCCCCATTGAAGAAACGGGTGGCAGCTCTGCAGTCATGGTGGGACACACGCTTCGTGGAGAGCCGTATATTTGGGCAAGGAAAGAGTTTTTCTTTTTCTTGTTGGAGGCTTTCAAAGGGTTGTCATCAGGCCCTGTGAAGAATGGTGGAGACCGGGGGTGGGGGTTGGGAGCGGGGTTGGGGTGTAACAGGCTCTGCTTCTGTCCGGGTCATAGTATGTTATGGACATCCCGGCCAAGTTTGCCCAGTGATTTCCCCTGGGCAGCCTGCTGGGCTTTCCTTGGGGCCCAAGTAGTTAGGCTTCCAGAATTTAGGGAGGGGAAGGAAATTGTGAGGGGACACACATGACTGAGGGCAAGGTGCTGAGCAGTCCTTAGCATGTTATGCCCTTGTGGGGTCACTTGATAGGATCAGTGGAGGTAAGAGGGGGAGGGGTCAAGATGGGTGGATGGGGTCATATTCTTTAGCCCATTCCTTGAGAGGATGAGGACGAAGATGGTACCAGGAGCTCATTACCATTTATTAAGTGCCTGCCATGTGTTAGAGATGGTGCTACATACTTTGACCTGTATTATCTCTATCTAATCTTCCCCTCCCCCCCCCATTAATTGAGATACGATAGGCATAGAGCATTGTGTAAGTGTAGGGTATATAGCATGATGATTTGACTTATTTATATTATGAAATGATTATTGTAGTAACTTTAATATCCATTATCTCCTATAGATGCAAATATAAATATAAACATATGTATGGGTTTCCTTGTGATGAGAGCTCTTAGGATCTATTCCCTCAACAACTGTCACGTACACGACACCGCGGTAGTAATTGTAGCCATCCTACTGTGAGTTACATGCCTAGTCCTTGTTTATGTACAAATGGAAGTTTGTCCCTTAGGACCACCTTCCTCCGGTTCCGCTCTCCTGCCATCTCTAATCTTAAGGACCCAGCTGATCCCAGGTGTTACGCGTTGTCCCATTTTATGGAGGAGACTCTTGGCTGAGGCTCTTGGAGATGAAATGTTTCCTCCAAGTTAGCATTCCTCCAGTTTAGCGTTGGCCCAGGCGTTTGGGTGAATTTATTGGTAAGACAAAGATTTATCAGTTGATTCCTTCTCTTTGCTGAGTGGGAGGGTATTTTGTGGAATACTGTGCCGGCCCCTCGTTCTTTCCTAAATCTGTCATTGGACTCTTAAACATATAAGGATGCTGCTGGGTGATTCTCTCTTCCCCACATAGCCACACCTATTTTCCTAAAGCTGCATGAAGAGAAGTCATGGGCAATAAAACCACTCCAAGAATGACCCCTTTGTGTTTCTTCTAGAATGGCCTTTGGCAGTATGTAACGTATTAGTAAGGAGCTAACCCTTCTGCTCCCTATGTGAGTCCCAGTGAGCGACCCAGGCTCAGTCACCCAGCGGGTGTCTAGGCAGGTAGGGGTGGCTGGCCTGGTATTTGCCCATTTTCTGGCAGTTTGCTCTGGCACCACTAAATGTTTGCCTTGTTGGTTGTCACTCTGATAGCATGTCAAGCTTTCCCTCAGCATGTCTGATTTTCCGTGGGGTCAAGACCCACCCGCACAAACCAGTGTGCCTGGGGCTCCTGCCGCCTGTGGTCATGGCAATGACAGATGCCATAGAAATGACAGATACCTGGCCGTTATGATGTCAGAGACCAGGGAAGAAAAAAAATAGTGGGGAAGGAAAAAAATTGAAGAATGAAAGGTCGGGGCGCCGGAGTGGCTCAGTGGGTTAAAGCCTCTGCCTTCGGCTCAGGTCATGATCCCAGGTCCTGGGATCAAGCCCCACATCGGGCTCTCTGCTCGGTGGGGAGCCTGCTTCCCCCTCCCCTCTCTGCCTGCCTCTCTGCCTACTTGTGATCTCTGTCTGTCAAATAAATAAGTTAAAAAAAAAAAAAGAATGAAAGGTCAGAAGGAACAATACCTAGGCTGCCTCTTGGCTAGGAGGGTCATCCCAAGGGGAGGAAAAGGCTGGGGAGTAGAGCATTTTGCAAGCAAACAAAGTTCATTTTGGGTGGTTAAAAGTAATTTCTGGGGCACCTGGGTGGCTCAGTGGGTTAAAAAGCCGCTGGCCTTTGGCTCAGGTCATGATCCCAGGGTCCTGGGATGGAGCCCTGCATTGGGCTCTGCTCAGCGGGAGGCTGCTTCCCCCTCCCCTCTCTGCCTGCCTCTCTGCCTACTTGTGATCTCTGTCAAATAAATAAATAAAAAATCTCAGAAAAAAAAAAAAAGTACTTTCTGAGCGGAGCTGCTGGTCCTGGAGTTCTGAATCAGGGCTGGTTTAGTCTTTCCGGCTCTGCACGGAACTTGGATGGTGACTGCAGAACGCACGCCTAGAGGTCGCGGGCGTTAAGAAGGGGGCACTCGGTGCCGGAAGGAAGGTGTTGGCCCGAGGAGACCCTGCACTTTCCCTCTAAGCCTGGAGGCCTGGTGGGGTGACCACTTGCAGAGCTTGGCACAGACAGCCGATCGTTGGCTCGCTCTCCACACTGCAGCGCAATCGACTTTGACTTTGTTCCCCCAGATACGGTTTTTGAAACCCTGCTATGTCCTAGGCTCTGTGAGGATAGCGTTTCAAGCCAGAATCAGCCTCAAGTGCTGTTGAGTGAGCAGCCACGGGCCTTTGACACAGAGCTATGGAAGGGAGGCGCCCGTCCCCTTGCTGGGTGCAGGTGCTCTGAAGAAGCCGCCTGGCGGCATCGCAGAGAGGCGGGGGCCCAGGGTGCTGCACTGACAGAGGCCGGGGGCCTGTGTGAGGCTAGAGAAGTGGACTGGGAGGCCTGTGGGCCATGCTGAGGATTTTTCTGGCTACTCCCGACGAGGCAGCTTCCCAGGCCGCGCTTCGAAGGGAGGTGGGCAGCCACCCACCACATCGGCCCTAGTGGGTACCTGCCAGATGTGCCGGCCAGGTGGCTTCCTGTGCCCCTTGGGAACTGTCCAGGGCTTGGTCCCTCTGCTGGCCTCTGTCCACGTTCGCTTGTCGCCCAGAGGTGCCCACCCGTAAAGGCGGGGCCTGTGGATGGGTGGGCAGGGGGAGCTCTCGGCTGCCCCCCTGACGGTCTCTTTTCCATACCTGTAGTTGTTTATCACGACACTGGGGAGGCGGGGGGTACCTGGCCTGAGTAGTAAACACCAATGGTGGGGCCTCCCCCAAAGACCTGGGAGTTCACGTAAGACTCCTTCCTTTTCTTGGAGCGGGGTGGGGCACAGTCTTGTGTTCCAAAGGGCAGATATGCCCTCAACAGCAAGCCAGGATGCTTGGGGGCCCAGCACAGCCCCTTCCAAGAGGAGATGTTCTGGTGGGTTTTGCAAGGGGCTCTGTCTAGAGAAGCAGGATCTCTTGAGTCTGTTTTCGGGAAGGTTTTTTATCTATGCAAAGATGGGACTTAGGGCCTAGGAGAAAGGTTAGGGTCTAACCCGCTGGCACCTTTCTTAATTTGGAATTTTCTGAATGACTGTGGTTTCAGTCCTGGGGCACAGGATCGCCCAAGGGAGAATCTCCTTTTCTCTCTAAATCACTGGAGAAAAGTAACACCGTTCCCTACCCCCCCCCCCCACCGGCCCGGGGCTAGGACCTTCCTTTCACCGTCCTGCCTTTCTTGGCTTGAGGGGCAAAGCCGGCTGGGGACGTGCTCCACCCTCCGCAGAGGCTCCCTTCCCCCTCTGACTTTAGGAAACCTCTCCAAGAGGTCATTCCTACCCAGCTGCTTGCTAAAGACCCCTCAGGCTATGAATCTGTGCCTTCAGCCTGAGCGAGATTTCTGCCCCGGCCGGGCCTGAACTTGCTGAGGCCTGTGTTGCTAGATCAAACCCATTCAAATGAGGAGGGCCATCTGTTTCCCAGTATCCAGCTGCTGTCCCTTCACTTGTAAATGGCTGAGATGCTGCTGGGTTGGGGCGGGGGGACCAGTCCTGGGACACAGCTGCGGACTCTGAACAAGTGTTGGAGCTGGGGTCCCGCTGAGAGGAGAGAGGTCCAGCCCTTTAAGTCAACTTGCCATTGGTGCGGCAAAGGGCCCCGGTTGAAGTGCAGGCGCGGCTTGCCCTGGAGGAGTCACTCTTAGCCCGCCCTCTTCCCCTTTTCTTTTGTCCCTGGGGGCACTATTTCACTGGTTCTGAAAGTTCTTACTGCAGGGTGGGCTGGGGGAAAATGTCACAGAGGATCTGGATGTGATCTGACCTTTCAGGGACTTGTCAGGCAGATGTACCCACTTGAGTATGTCCCTGTCGGGGGCGGTGATCTGGTCCCGGAGCAGCGGTAACACTAAGTATGGAAAGGTGACTTGCGGCCCCTGAAAACTTGCTTCTGGCCTGTAGTTGGAAGGCTGGCTGTGGGACGGGGTCTCTGGAAAGCAGGCCAGTTTCCCCCTTGCTGTAGCTTGGCCCCTCAAGCTTGGGGGATGTGCAGGGCATGGGTTGGGCCCCGTGCCCCAGGGGTTCAGGGTTGCTTCTGGTATGCTGTGGGATTGTGGTAAGACATCCTGTCAAGAGAACTCTGCTGGGGTTTCTGTGCCCTGCATATAAATATCAGGGACCCCTGATTTGTGGGATGGATGAACAGTAGATGCTATTTTAATAAGCCACAGGTCTCTTCCCTCACTGAAGTCATCAAACAGGTGTCACTGGTGTTGGTAACAACACACTCAGAACGTTTAGTTCCATTTACAAACGTTCCAGAGATCCCCACTTAGGTAACTTACACAGATGCAATGTGACAGATCTGCGCATTTGTAAGAAAACCCTGTCTTCAAGTCAGAGGAGTGCAAATCAAGGTTCCCATGTGGTTGGGGAAAAAGAAAATCTGCCGATCAGGTAGGATCAAGCTACAACCCACAGGTAGGAGCCCAGGTCCGTCCTGGCTGGAGCTGGGGTAAGGGGCGCTTTTTCTCAGATGTGCCCCCCACTTCAGGGTTTACAAAGGCCTTCCTAGGCAGCGTCCTGGTTTGTCCTCATGGTGACCTTGATCAGCAGCAGGCTAGCCCGGAGGTGTTTTTCCTGTTTTATAAACCAGGACTGAGGCTCCGCAATGGGACGTGGCTGCCCACGTCACTGTGGGTTCATCACAGCAAAACCGGTCTCAGACTCTTACCCTTGGACACTGGTGCTGAAGTTCTAACAGTGTGGGCTCTGGACCAGCAGCACGACCATGATCTGGGAGCTTGTGGGAAATTCAGATTCTCAGACCCCACTCCCTGAGGAGTCCAGGTGGTCTTTATGCAAAATAAAGTCTGAGAAGCGTCATCCCCTCTTGAGGAAGGTCTGTGGGAGAGGGCGGGTGGGTGAGGGAGCGGACTGTACCCGGCTGTGTATGTACTAGGTGCACAGACAGAGGCTGTAGTGCCTTGGAGATAAGAGCAGTGTGGGCTGTGTTGATGGGAATCAGGAATTTTCACAGAGATGATATCTGAGCTGGGCTTTGAAGCCTGAGTAGGAGTTTGCCAGGCAGAGCAGTGGAACAAGGTTTCCAGGTACCGGAATGCATGCCCATGAGAACAGACAAGTCTAGAGTGTGAGGGAGAAGGTGGAAAGGGATCTGGGGCCTGGAACAACCAAGGCCCTAATGTGGGTGATGTTCTTTGGGGTTTTCCCTGTCAGAGTGGGGAGTGGTTTTTGCTTTTTTTTTTTTTTTTTTTAAAGTCAGGGTCAGATTGGCTTTTCAGAAGCTTGCTCTGGTGGTCTCTGGTGGATAATCATAGGGCGGACTGTGGCGGTGGGTTGGGGCCCTCGTAGAGGTCTTCTTGAGAAAAGGCTTGCCGTGAATCTGCCCGTGAGGTCTTGCCCTTGCTCTCTTTTCAGAGCCGTTTCAGAGGGAATTGGCCGGGGTGCAGGTGCGGGGCCCCATCGGATGGGAGGCAGGAGGGAGAAGCCGGGCTTCAGGGTGGACTTGGAGCCGAGTCATGTTGCGGGGTGATTCTGTTTAGCAAGGAAGGGCACGTGCTGGTTTTGGGTGGCACGTCTGTAGCAGGGCAGCTGGAAATGGGAGCCCGAGAGCAGGGAGTTGAGCGGCGTTGACCTGGAGCGGGTGGGAAGAGCTGCCGAGATGGAGGGGAACAGAGGGCAGGGCACGGAGCCCCGGAGCCGGGGTGGGATTTGGCACCTATTCGCAGACACAGGGTGTGTGGAAGGAGGAGGAGGTCCCAGGAAGCCAGGAACACCATGGGGCTCTGTGGTTAGGGACTCACACGTGCGCGCAAGCAGAAAACAGAATGAGACTGTAGGGGCGCCTGGGTGGCTCAGTGGGTTAAGCCTCTGCCTTCGGCTCAGGTCATGATCCCAGGGTCCTGGGATCGAGCCCCGCATCGGGCTCTCTGCTCAGCAGGGAGCCTGCCCCCCCCCCCCCCCCGCCTCTCTGCCTGCTTGTGATCTCTATCAATTAAATAAATAAAAGCTTAAAAAAAAAAAAAAGAATGACACTATAGACGAATAACACTAAACCACGTGTTAGGGCGCCCGGAATATAGTAGGAGGCTCCCCTCTGCTGTGTTACGTCCCCATCGTTCCATGCTTGAGAACACCGGGTTGCGTGGCTTTCCTTTCTCTTGTGCTTTGTCCGCTGCTGCCGAGGAGCCGAGTTTCGGCTGGAAGGTCTGCCTTCCTACTGGCGCATCCATTCGTGTTTCTGCGGAGGGCCGGCCCGAGCTTGATGCTTTCCGCCCGCTCTCCGTTATCTTCTGTTCCTGGTTTGCAGGAGAAGAGACAGGAAGTGATGACAACAGCTGAGAAGTTTGTTTCCGGGCGCACAGGTTTTAAGTGGCAGACTGGGACTGGGGTCTGTTCTCAGTGTGTTCGCGTCTCCGGCGTGTCCTTTTCCGAAGAGTCACTGGGGCGGGGACCGAGATGGGATCAGAGCCTGAATGCCAGGGCACCAGGAAGGGCCTTGGGGACCAGCTGTGGGAGTCCAAGGAGCATCTGATTAGGAAGGTGGTTAACCCCTTTATACGAGGAAGAGGGCTGTGCCATAGTCAGGACTGGGAGGTGCTGAAAACATTTTGGGGGCTGATGGGGTTTTCAGAACCGGAGATGATGTGTTGATTTTAGAGGCGACGCCTCTGCAAGGCCACTCCTGATCTTAAAGATTGTGTCGATAAAGGTCCGGCAAATCCCGATGATTCCTTCCTTCTTTACCTCCTCGTGAAGCTCTGTCCCCCGGCCCCCAGTTCCCTTCCTGATACAGTGAGTACGAAGCCTTCCCATGGGGAGAAAGTTCCCAGGAGTCTGAGTCAGCCGGTAGGGACACCAGCAGTGTCTAAGGAAGCCCTGAAGATCTTGAGAAGTGTCCCTGCCTCCTGTGTCTGGCAAGTGTGTTTCCAGAAGGCAGGGGGCTCGGGCGGCCAAGAGAATGGACTCCTCGTTTTATACTAGACCGGGGCTGTGGGCTACTGCGACAGAACTTGTGGGGCTGGTTTCTGCTTCAGATAATCTAATGGCTTGCTTGGGATATGCTTTTTGAGCAGAGGGGGCTGAGTTTGGAGGTTCTCACTCAAGCAGAGCTGCCAGGGAGTTGAGGCAGAGGGGGTTGTTTGGTGCCTGTGTCCTGGAGGTCCGGTGGAAATTCTGCTGTCCTGAACATGAGGGTTTGATGCAGGTGTCGTGACCAGGGAGTAAACCCTCCTTTTGGTGTCCCCCTCCCTTTTGGAGAACGTGATGGTTAATATCCCGGAACGTCAGGATCAAAAGGAGGAGGAGATACAGTAAGACAGGGGGCGAATATTTCCACGTTGGGTCCAAATCTTGGGGGATAGTAATGACCCCTCAGATGGGCCTTCCTTGGCGCTTGGCGGTTTCTCCAGTTTGATTTTCTCAGGGGCAACAGCATCATTTCTTTTCAAACTTGGAAAGCTGTTCACCATGGTTCTCAGTGATAGACCGAAATTATATGAGGGGTGTGCCTAAATATATAATTTTTAATGGTTACCATATTGGGACCATATGCCATTATCCCATCCGATCATGAAGCATGTGAGCCAGTCCAGAATTTCTGGAACAGGCGAGCTACTGTGGCAGAGGTAGCTATTAGCTGTTGTTATGGGCCCCGGGGAACCGAGAAGGGGAGTTTTAAGCGCTGACGTGTGCCTATAAGACACCCCGACAAAGATTTCTCTTTCCGACCCTCTCTGGTCGGAAAGAGAAATCTGCATGCAGCCTTTCAGCCTGGTTACGTATCTGTGTTCCGTTGCTTTGACTTCTGTGTGTCCCCCGTTTTCCTGCTGGCAGCACTTCTCGAGGGAGGGAGCTATCGTCTTTGTGCTGTGCGGCCTATTTGCCTCTCCCTCCTGCCTCTTAAAGAACAAGTAGTACCCATGCCTTATAAGGTCTCCGTTTGATGTCAGGCTTTTCGTCTTCTGCAAGTCTGATCTTGTAGAGGGGAAGCTTGGAGGATGTCTCAGCCGAAACAGCCAGGTCTGCCGCCGCCGCTGTCTGTGTGTCTGCAGAGCCCCGGTAGTAGGGCCCACGGGGGCAGTTGTTTCTGATGTCACTGGGGGGTGGGGACCCTGGTGCCTTTATGTCTTCCCGGTGGTGAGTGTCGGTGCCAGGCGGGCCCATCTGGTGCCATCAGCCTCTGTAGGTTACAGGAAAGTGGGCCGTGATGCCCAGGTCTCCACTGTCCCGACTCCCTCCAGTCCTGCTTGTGAAAATGCTTCAGGAGTCCTGTGTGAGACGAGGGGGCTTGGTAGTCCATTCCCGTGGACAGAAAATTGGGTACCGTCCAGTTAAAACTTTGTACCCGGACCACGGTGTGGCGGCTTCAGGCTGTCTCCAAGACCAGGAGGGCAAGTCGAGGCTTACCGGAACGGACGGGATCAGCTGCCACTTACTTCCACGTGTGGCCCGCACTGTGACGCTGCAGTGACATTTGCAGCTTCGTTCTGTGGCTGCTTCTGTCCCGACGCTGGCAGCCGCACGGCGGTGATGTTTATTTCTCTTGTATGGGGCGGTGCCGTATCTGGGAAGGCACCAGGAAACCCAGGCTGTTTTACTACTCCTGCCCCGGGGGCTGGTGCGACAGTTCCCGTGGGAGCCCCGAGCTGTGCCGAGGGGCGCGGGTTTGTCCCCGCACCCTGCCACCCGCCAGGCCTCCGCTCCAGGTCCACCCCCGGGGGTCGAGAGTGGGGGATCTGTTTCCCCAGTTCTTGCTCTTTCTCCCTTTTTAAAACCCTTTCTGGAGGAATAGGTTTGGGGCTTGGGTGCCGCTGGGTATCTGAGAGGGAGGAGCGCGGGGGGCGGCCTTCCGGGGGCCACCCCACCGCATCCTCGAAGCCGGGGTTCCTGTTTCTTAGCCGTGATCACCTCGGCTCGTGAAAAGCCACCGTCCCGAGGAAACCCCAGCAGAGGCTGACTCTGTGCCGTGTGACGTCGTCGTCCTGCTGGCATAAGCCGCTTTGTTCGCCCGGAACAGTTTAAATCTGTCGTCCACGCTCCGCAAGCGATTGGACGGGGCGAGACGCGGGCTTCCCATCTGTTCTCTGTTTGCACTTGGGCGCCATTTCAAAAACCACACGGGAGAGTTTATAGGCAAACGTTATAAAAAGTGACAGTCTGAATTGCTGCTATGGCTGGTTTGGCAACATACAGCGTTACCTGAAATAGCTTACTGTTCCCAACGCCCGCCCCGCTTCGGTTGTCCCCAGGCAGTCTGGCTGGTGACACTGGCGAGGGACCAGGAACAGGCACGGTGAAGGCGTGTAAGTCACGGCCCTTTGCTGACTTTCTCGGGATGTCCCCCCGCCCTCCCCAGCCCTCCCCAGGCCGCTGGGCACAGTCAGCCAGGATTTGCTTCCCTCGGTTTGTTTACCCGGGGGGTCAACACTCATGGTCTGCGGCCAGTGACATCAGTGCAGTGTCACTCCGAGGGTTCATGACCCCTGCCTCAGTTTCCTTCTCTGCCCCGATGAGGCCCCTCCGCCCTCGTGAGGGCGCGAGGCCTTCCTGAGGGCAGTGGGGGGTGGCCCACGGCGGGGATGGCACAGACGGCATTCGGGGAACACCGCTGCGGGCGTGCCCGCTCTTCCAGTTCCTAACCTCCCAGTGGTCACTTTATAGAGAAGCAGTGAGGCCTCCTGCCGCTGGCACTTCTCAGGGTTTGGAACTTCTGGGGAGAAAGTTGAAATTCATGTGCCCACTGTGTGCGGGCGGGTCATAGAAAGCAGCACGGAGAGCCCTCCCCGGACGTCACCTCGCCCGCCTACCTGCTTAGCGGTTTTAGGTCACAGCGACAGTGCCCAGCGCTAGTGTATGTCTCTGCTCGCTTTCTCACTTCTTTGTGAACTTACATTATGAAAGACAGGCGGGGACGTTCTGTGTCTGTCTGGGGACATCCCTGAAAGAGTATTTGGTGTGCAGCACAGTGGCTTCTGGAACCTTCCCCCGTTGTGATTTGGCGAGATCAGAAGAGGAACAGCGTTGGACTGTGCGTTCCACGGGGATGTCAGCCCTTGCTCTGCACAAGAAAGGTCAAAAGTAAGCTGTGGCACCAGAAAAACAAAACAAAACAAAACAAAACCCCAAATCCAGGAAATGTTAATATGACTATAAAAGGTATTGTTTAAATCTCCCCCGGGGAATACTTTGCCCTGTGTGGACGGTCATGTGTTAGAGAGCCGACCGAGCCACCGGTTGGAGTCCGGACACGGACCCGGCCGTGTCCGTGGAAGTGGACCGACCTCCGAGAGGCTGCTGGGGCATCACCGCCGCATCCTCTCTGGTGTCCGAGGACTGGGGTGAGGGAGATACCTGTGCAGGTGTGGGCAGAGCACTCGGGGAGCGTGTTTGCCCAGCGTGGGCAAGAAAGCCACCTGTAGGATTCGGGCACAGAAGAGAAACCCAGCCCGGATTGGCCTCTTGGGGATGGGTGGGGACAGAGTGGCCCCCACGGAGCCAGCTGTTGGGGTTCCAGACAAACCACCCATGTCCTTGGCACCTTGTCCCGAGGTGTCCGATGCCCGAACCCACAGGTGGGCGGGGTTGCTCCTGGGAGCAGTGGACCAGTGCGGCATCCCTTCCCTCCCCCGCTCAGCCCCCATCATAGTCCTCCTGGCGTGCACCCTGGGCTTGCTGGGCCTCACACAGCCCGGGGGAGCTTTGTGTGAATGGATCGCCCCGGTGAGGGAGGAGCACGTGCTTTCTGAACGTCCCACGCGGTCGTCACGGTCAGACTCACGGTCAGTGAGGTGGCTTCGTCTGATGGATGGACATCATTATTGATATCTTTGGGGGAGTTATTTTACTATCTTGGAGCTTATCACCTAACTGGGACACCGGGTGACAGTTTTGACCTGGTTTTACTGGAAAGAAAAACCACTATTAGTGTAAGTCATCTTCTATGGAGATGGGAGCCGGTCCGTAAAACCGTCCTGTGTCCTGCGGAGATCCGCCAGTCCAGGTTTTGTCCGAGCATCCTCTGGCAGGGGCGGAAGGAAGGCAGCAGCAGTGCCTGTCAGGGGCCCAGCAAGTTACAGGTGGGACGATGAGGTTCCTGCTGGTCGGCTCACTGGGCCCTCCCAGGGCACACTGTGTTATCTGGGCCTTCTCGCTTGTCAGTGGATGAGGGGCCAGGGATGCGGAGATAAGCAGGAATGGAGTGGACTTGGGCCTCAGGGCTTCATCCTCTTCTCGTGCAGGATGGTCCCCATTTATCAAGCAGCCCCTGTGTATCCAGCCCAAAACAGGACACGGTCCCTGCCCTGGAGGCCTCCTGTGCCCTGTCCCTTCTATGACCGGAAGGATACTTGTGTCTTTGGTCACGTGGTCCATGCCCCTGTGGTTTTGGTGAGCCTTAGTGGTTTCCCTATTTCAGGTGAGGCAAAAGATTCTCAGTGAAAATGCTTTCCTTTAAAAACAGGGAAATCCTGGCTCTACCTTGGTCAGGGGAGAGATTTTTCTGTATCATAAATGCAAGTATCTTGCTTACCTTTTTTTTTTTTTTTTTTTAAAGCAGTGTGTGTGCATCTATCTCCCTGCCTGCCTGTAGTAGGGACATACTTCTGACCTGAGGAGCAGGGTAGAGGCAGGCTGGCTGCATGGGTCCCATCTCTCCTGAAGAGAGAGGGGAACGTTGTGGTTTGGGTCCAGCTCCCCCTCCTCCGTCGTCTCTGGATGACCAGCTCTGACTCCGAGGAATATGCTTAGTGATGTGCGCCTGAGGCCGTGTGGGCCTCACAGATACTGATCATTTCATGACCCAGGCTGATCCCGTGTAAATTCACTCTAGCGTTGCGGGTGCTTTTCAGTAATTATTGGTGGGTTATAAGGAACCAAAGGGCATCTGATCCTTGCTCTGACCAGCTGCGGAAGGGGTGGGCCAGCCGTCCTTTGGGACACTGTGGGCCCTGGGGGGCTCCAGGCTGCTGCAAGTGGGGCAGAGTCTGAGATTTGTGGCCAAACCAAAATAGTTTTTCTCCTCCTCTCCCCTCTCCTCTTGCCCACATATTCCCTCCTTTTCCTTTTCTGCCCAGGCTTCAGAGTTCAAGGTCTCTCTCTTTGTCCTGCAGTTCAGTTGCATGAGGGCTTGACCAGCCTCAGGAAGTGTGGCCTGAGGAACTCCCAGCTACGTTCCTAGCGGCATTCTTCAAAAGCCACTTTGCCCTTCACTCCCTAGGGAAGCCTTCCTCGAACAGCCCATTCAGCGGGGCTTGGCAAACTTTTTGTAAAGGGCAAGGCTTCGCAGGACGGAGGGCATCTGTTGGGACTCATCCGCTCTGCCATTGTAACAACCTCGGCCCCAGACAATACTTCAGGAACGAGCGTGGCCGCGAGCCAGCAAAACTCTGTTTACAGTAACGGGTGATGGCTGGCTTTGGCCTGGGGGCCGCAGTCTGCCAGCTCCCGCTCTGGGACGAGTCCTCCCCCCGTCTGTGCTGGTGCTGCTGGCTTGCTGGCTTGGGCTTCCTGGCCCTTGAGACCACCTCCCGTACTTTATATTTTTGGCCGATTTTCTCTTTATTGTTGGTCGCCTCCGCTGTAATTAAGGTCCCACCCGTGTTGCAAAGGATTTCCTTGTGCCCCCTTGCTTCCCAAGCATCCAGGCTCAAGTGTGGCCCGTGGTACGTGTTCAGCAGGTGTTGAATGAGGAAAACAGATTTACTTGGGAAATGTAATGTACCTGCGAGTTGGGGTTTTCTGCCCTTGTTGCCGGCCATGTTTGTCCACGGTAAACTTGACTTTTATTTTCTTTTATTTTGTCGCGGTTGTCCCTTTATGTCCACATCCTCTTCGGCGTCTGGACCCATCTCGGCATGTGTGCTTTTGGAGGTGCCCCTTTGTGGAGCCCTGGGCCTCCCGTGTTGGCTGTTGATGGTGGTGCTGTGGAGAATTTCTAGAAGCAGAGGCACGCGGTCTTCCCTCTTCCTTCAACAATGGAACTAAGGCACGAAGCAACTTTATTCCCTTGTTACATGGGAGTTTGGTCCCGACTTTGCTCAGAAGGGCAAAACAGCTGCCTCGTGATGCCCAGATTTGGAGCCATCCCAGAGCTGGGAGGTTTGGGTTCCTGGGCCTGGGACTCTGGGTACCATTCACAGTTCCCATTGTGAGGGATGAAAGCCCATTCATGGGTCCTCGTGGGTCCCAGCCAGCAGCTCCGGCCGCTTTCCTTATAAGCCTGTGGCTCCGTCTCACCTCTCCTTGCACACATTGTACCGTCCCCTCTTGCCCTGCACATCGGGTGCTGGCAGTCCTGGTCAGCACGGGCCCCTTCCATGTGTATGCCCAGAGGCAGAGCAGGACACCCAAGGAGACCTGAGCCCTCCGTCTAGACCTCGCTGTCTCCCCAGAAGACAGGACGCGGCCATGGGATCCGTGGTGCTTCCCCAGAAGTGGGCAAAGCAGGCAGGTGAACAAGGAGGGGAGATCCACATCGCCCCAGGCCTGGGGGACGGATGACAAGCTCACATCCAACAGGATGATTTGGGCCTTGAAACATGAATCGGGTAAATGGGGAGGGGAGGGAGGAAGGACCCCCTAAAGGGACATAAAGTTAGAGGCCTGAGGGGGCTGGAACCCAGGATGTGTCAGGGGAGCTGGCGGGTGGGGAGGGACCGGTCCTGCAGTGTCCTAGGGTCAGGTGCGCAATGCTCAGTAGGTTCGTTTCCAGATCGATTTGAGTGCGATATGGAGACCGCCTCTCGGACGTCGGGGGGCATTTTGATCTTTTCAGTGTGAAGAGAAACAGTGTGTTCCAGCTTACCCAGCACAGAATTAGGTCTCCAGACCAGCAAAGCAATCTGAGCCTGAGAGTTTTGTAGAAGGACTCATTTGTCTCCCTTGAGTTTGAGGCTATTTCATTGTAAGAAGCTTGGCTTTGTGACAACAGTCTAGCAAAAATAAATACACGGGTGTGTGTGTGTGAGTGTGTGTGTACTTGTGTATGTGTGTGTAGGTATAGACACACAGCCGTGCAGTTGCACTGAATGAAAAAAATGATAAAACACACATCCCTACGAATGAAAAAATGCCACAGGAATAGAATGACCAGGTGTGACAGTTGCAGGCAGACTTGGGATTGGCAATCGACTGAAAAGTTTTCTTGTACGATATCGTTCCATGCTGGGTTTCGGGTGTGTGTTTACAGCCGTCCAGCTCGCACAGACCCAGCAGGGCCGCTTCTGCTGGGCGCTTCCTGTGGTCCCCGTCTCGGACCCTCAGTCTGCTCTGTGCACGAGGCTGTCTCCTGGGTTTCCCGGGTGTGGGCAGAGGTGAATGCCTGCCTGGGCCATTTGCAATCCAACAATGGCCTCTCCTGGGAATAAACGGGCCGCCACTGACCTTTGTTGGACGTTCTCTCCTTTTCCTCCTTCCCATCTGTCTCCATCTTCTCTCTCCTACCTTTCTGCAGAGCCGCCAACCAAATACCAAATCTCCCAACCTGAAGTTTACGTGGCCGCGCCCGGGGAGTCGCTAGAGTTGCGCTGTCCGTTGAGAGATGCCGCCATGATCAGTTGGACTAAGGATGGGGTACACTTGGGGCCCAACAATAGGACAGTGCTTACTGGGGAATACTTGCAGATAAAAGGTGCCACGCCTAGAGACTCCGGCCTCTATGCATGCACGGCGGCTAGGCCGGTAGACAGCGAGGCTGTCTACTTCATGGTGAATGTCACAGGTGAGTTGGCCCGCAGGCCCTCCGCTCTCTCTCCTTTGTAGCTGTTTTCTGGGTCAAATCATATTGGATGAGCGAAGTCATAGCGGGAGCTGCTAATTGGATGCCACGCACAGAGCTTTATAGTTTGCTGTTGATCTGTTTCTGAAGTGCTTCCACGGGACCAGCTCGACCACAGAGGCTGGTCGTTAAAAATGATGGGATTCTCGTGTGGAAAGTAACATTTCCCTTTTAAGACAGTCCGCTCTTGTAGAAGTAAAAACACATCTTCAACTCCCATTCCCCGCCTACCCCACGCCCCACCCCCACCATACTGCTGGCATCCTTGGCATGTAGAACCCAGGATTGAAATTTGATGGGGAAGATTTCTGATTCCTTTTATTAAAATGTGAGTTTCTCTCCTTCTTGATTTTTCCTCCATGCAGTTAAGGGGAAGACCCCCTGTGTGGCCGAGATTAAAGGTTTGCTTTGAGAAGTCAGTGAACGGCTGGAAGGCCACACAGGGGCTAAGCTGGGCTAGGGACTAAATACAGATTCCCTTCCTGAGAACTGAAAGGTGGTGTTGGGAAGACTCTTTGGACGCATCACAACACAATCAGTCAATCTGTTGGGGACCTGAATGCTGTTTGAAGCTTAAAAATCTAGCTTCGATATATATCCAGCTTGACAGCATGTTTAAATAACGTGAAAGCAGAAAGCTTTGCGAATCATAATGCAGATCAACTGTCATCACGGAGAGAACATTTAAGCCATTAAAACCATCTTCGCTAAGCACGGTCTCTGACTCTTGCGTGGGCTCCCGGGTTGAGGAAGGCCCTCTCTAGAAGGACCGAGTTGTACATGATTACAGCCTTTTGCTTCGCACAAACACAACCATGGCTATATTCTTTTGAATACAGATGCCATCTCGTCTGGAGATGACGAGGACGACACAGACGGCTCCGAGGATTTTGTCAGTGAGAACAGTAACAACAAGAGTAAGTAGTGGCCGCCTCAGAAGGTTCCGGAGTGAGCAGAGCCTGGTGGGAAGTCCGGACTCTAACCTGTCATCTCGTCCGTTCTTCCGGATGCCGTGTCTGTCCTGCAGCCCTCGCCTTTCCTCTGCCATGTCTGCTTTCCCGACTTTCTAATTCTGAGAATAAACCATTGTTCCTGAACACCCTTCTCTACCGTTTGTCCTTTCTTACTGTGTCAGAAAGCCGCTCTCTCTGGAAAGCCGTCACGATTTTCCTTTCCTTGAATTTCTTTTTCTCTTTGGTTTCTCACCATTTGGGGACATCACCCGAGTAGAACCAAATACCATCTTCTGGTATCCTGGGACCGTGCGGGGCTTTACTCGGGGGTTCTCCACTGGGGGGCTTCTCCTCCTCCTCCCTTCCCCGGGGACATTGGGCAATGTTGGGTTGTCTCAACAGGGGGAGGAGGGATGCCAGTGCATCCAGTGGATGGAAGCCAGGGGGCTGCTGCAGTGTCCTGGACCGCCTGTGACCAAGAGGGATCTGGTCCAGGATGTCAGTAGGGCTGAGGTTGAGAAACCAGGGCCTTGTTAAACATTACTGCGTGCCGAGCGGAAGTAAGGGGAGTAGTGTGCCTTACTCTGCAGACCGATAGAGAAGGGGACCGGCAGGTGCCGTTGGCTTTGTGAAGGCAGTTAATGCTAGCAGTGACACGTGGGTGGCCTTGGTGTAGAAGCACGTGGCCTCTCTACCTCTGTCACTCGGGCAAGTAATTTACCTCTGTGCCTCAGTTTCTTCAACTGTAAAACGGGAATAGCCACAGTGTCCATTGGGGTTAACGAGGATTTTGTTTGTATTTGAGTTTGTGTTTGCACAGCGCCCAGAAGAGTGTGTGCGTTTGTTCAAGAAAGAAGGTAAAATAGAGCCTTTGTTGTCTTTCCGATAATACGGCTTGCGTGTTCCCAGAGTGATGTTAGACGGGTCCCCGGCATTCTTCCCTCAGGTGTTACATTCTACATTTTTCCAAAAGGATTTTCGTCAGTTTCATAAATTTAAACAAGTCCTAAATAATAAGACAGTTATTAAAAGAGGCCCAGGGCTGTTTCAGGGAAGATGAGAAAATTGAAACTGTTAGGGACCCGGAAGAATGTGTTAAGTGGGAAATTGCACTTGTCCCTGAGTCTCCTAGCAGCTTAGGCAAAAAGGAAAATATTTTGGTCTACAGTTTTCACTGTTTCGGAAAAAGGCTTAGAGCCTGGACCACTAACATCAGCGTCATCTCTAACAACTTACCAGAAATGAAAATGGCAAGGCCCCACCCCAGACGCACTGAATTAGAAACTCCTGGAGTGATTCTCCTGTCCCGTGAAGAATAAGCTCTGACTTAGGGATTCCCACATGTCGATGTGCCTCGAGCAGGAGTTTGCCGTTAGAACTCTTGTTTATAAAACAGTGGGTGAGTGAAACTGTCCTCTGCTGTGATTTGTACCAACCCTTTAACAAAGTTATTATTACAATTTAATGATAAAACTCTGGTGCATCAGAAGACATCACTCATTCCCTGTTATTACTTCTTTGGCTCTACAGGGGAGGGTACAAAAGACCCTGCTTTGGAGGTCCTGCTTTGGGCAGACTCTGTGCTGGTTGCTGGCTCAGGCAGAGCATCCCCCACTCCGCCCCTGCCCCCGCCACACCCCACAAGGTAGAGAAAGGTATTATTCCTGTGTTACTGATTGGAAGTTAACGATCCAGCGAGCAAAAGGCAAAACTGCCATTTACTTGTAGACCAGTTCATGTCGAATCACAGTGCCCCTCTCCCAGTCCCCAGGGTGATGAAGGGGGCGCAGTGTTGTTTATAGCCCCAAATGAGGCCCACTCGTGGGATATCAGCCCCGGCGGCAGCTGGGTTGTGTTAGCATGATTGCCCACTGCACTGTCCGCTGAACCAAGTCTGATGGCAGGTTACCTGCAATCCTTGGGACGCGGTGCAATGTAACAGCAAGGTATAGATTACGTAACAAGTAGACCGACTGAACCGACCCTCTTCCTGACGATTGGGAAGGATTACCTGCCTCGGAGCTCCAGGCTTTCCTCCTGAACACTAGTTCCAACCGCCCGGTGCCTGTGCAGACGGGCCAGGGAGTGGAGCACACTGAAGGGACGCCATGCCTTCACCCTGGGACCAGGCTGCTTTGTAATTAGCTCTCGAATGACACCAAGTCTGCCCCACGATGGGTGCTGTGCAGTGATTAAGGGCCGGTGTTAGCTGTACCAGGGAGATAGTGCTGTCGGGAGCTGCCTGTGTTTGGTGCCTGTGAAACATTAGATGCGATTTAAAGTGATAGCAGTTCTTAGCTGGCTACTTGGCCTCTGCCATCTGTTAGTGTGATTAGGCTGGTCTGATTCACAGGCGCAGCCTGGGGCAGCAGAGATTAAGCAGCTGTGGCCTGTGTGGACAGAGGAATGCCATGGCCAGGGTAATTGGCAAGGCGGGGAAGGGGATGTTGCCATTAAAACAATTTTTTGCCACCTCCAGTGTCAAATGCCTGACCTGATTAATAGGGAAAATTGTCGAAGCACCGAATTCCATGCATTTTCAGCCACCTGGAAAACACCCGTGTGTCCAGATTGATTCCTCTGGTGCCTTTTGATTGTCTGGAAATGCCACTGGGGTGTGTTTGAAAGTTCCTCTTCAGTGAAGTTAACAAATGATGTTCCAGGGACCCTGGCCTGACAGTCACTTTTCTGGGCTTGTCTCAGAGATTTTTTTTTTTTTTTCCTCTCCCTTTTTTGGGGTTGGTAGTTGTTCTGCAGCCGATGGCTTGAAAAATATATTGCAGGTCATTCCCTCTGCTGGTATGCTAGATTTTGTTGATCTAATTTGGGTGGTTAGCTGTAAGAAGGCGAGCTTATCTGCCTGGTGGAGTTCTTAACTTTTGTATGGAGTACAAAAAGCATGGTAGTCAGGTACAATGGCAAAAATAAGTTCAAAATTAAGGCGGGATTGTTGAATTTTGGCCATGAAAGTAGGTCTGATTTTTTTAATAGGGATATTTTGCAATATTTAGGTTGACCTGAACTCTCACAGCACCATACAAGACCCAGCTCAGCTTAAAAGTGGGCTTCCCTATAGAGATTTCCTTGCTTACACAAGCAGATTGAGTGGCTCGATCTTGGAAGTTCATGTGTCCTGTTTTCTGGCATCCTGGGCGGTATCGCATCGTGTCTCAGACCCGCCTTTCCTGCTAGACCACTTTGGGAGGCAAGGACTCGCCTGGATGTTCAGGGAATAGTTTGTGAAATTATAGTCCTCACATACGTCATTACGGGTCTTGTTACAAGTGGTAATGCTCGGGTCTGGTCTGTGCCTTAAGATAACAAGCTGGTGTTTCCCAAAGTATATCCCTTTGGAACCGTAGTCCAGAATAATTCTGTGCCAAGAAGGAGTTATATTTTGAAATGAATTTGAAAAATACCTCCTCCTATGACCCTTTTTCAGAGACTTACAGTGTCCATCCGTAAGCCTAATACAAACTCTGCAGCATTCAGTGATAAAACATCTGTTTAATTTTGGCTTTTCCCAGGGTTTTCCAAACTCACTGACCATACGACCCTTTTTAAAATCCAGCATTTATTCGCATCCTGTTGCCCACGCTTTGAAAATCCCTGCAATGGGCTGATCTGGTTGACCTGACTTTTCTCTTGCCTTTTAAGTCAAGTCCTTCCATCGCAGATGGGAAGGGCATTCTCAGGTCATATTTTGGCAGCTGACTAGCTGATGACCTCACACTTTACCATCCCTAGATGTTTCCCCGAGCGGAGCAATCCTGTGATGTCATTACAAGCTTGGCTGCCAGGAAATAACGCTGCTTACGTATGCCCTGTAGTGAAACAGACTTTCTCGCTCTGAAAGTTGCAATTTCAAATGCTGATTTTTGAAATGGATCCAGGTTGAGGGTTTTGAAAGGTTCAGAGTTTCTACTTCAGCAGGGAAAGCATAACTTAATTAGTCCTTGCCTCCCCTAGGTGCAGGTATCTTAATGGGTTATCTGGCAGCTAATAAGTAGACGTGCATGTCCATTTTTTTTCCTCGAGTGATTTTTATTACCTCAAGCGGGTGTTTAAGTGATTAATGTTTCTGAAGAGCTAGAGACTTAGTTCTCGGGAAGATCAGGATTGACAAAGTTCAGGTTAACTGCTGAACTAGAAAGAAGTGATAGCGAGGCAGCTCGATCAAGATTTTTGCTCCTGGAGTGGTTTTTTTCTCTTGAGTGCAGAGAGACACAAGGCAGTGTTCTTTCTTTCTTTTTAAAAGACTTTATTTATTTATTTGACAGACAGAGATCACAAGTAAGTAGAGAGGCAGGTGGGGGGAGAAGCAGGCTCCCCACGGAGCAGAGAGCCCGATGGGGGACTCGATCCCAGGACCCTGAGGTCATGACCTGAGCCGAAGGCAGAGGCTTTAACCCACTGAGCCACCCAGGCGCCCTGACAAGGCAGTTTCCTATTTTGGTTTCATTCCTGTTGAGACCCGCAGGTACTCATACTCTGTGTCAGGGAGAAAGGCAATGTTTTTGGAACTAGCCAGGGAAAATGAAGGAACTTGGCCTGAGATTCCATACTCCTTTTGTGGTTAACCTGCTGATAATTAACAGTTCACCGTCACCTTTGCTCTGAGTTTTTTACTTGGTAGAGATTATATCTAAGTTGGTAAATGTTGTGTTGCAGTTTCCAGGAATTGAAAATAATAGTAATAATAATAATAATAATACCCAGAGCGCACAGCCTTCCTGAATTTTTTGACATTCTTTCATAATGAAAACCTCACCCTAAATTGGTTTGGGTGTTTTATCACAAAAACCAGGGATGGTGTTCTGTTTCAGAAGGTTGGGTTGAATTATCTCTTTCTTGGCCTCCCCTGTGGTCAACCAGCACAACCAGTAAGTGGAGGGTTTTCTTTTGAAGGCAGATCCTAGGAACTCCCATGGGGCAGCTGGTCTCCCAGTAGACTCAGGCATTTCAAAGGAGGGTCACTTGCCTGGCGAGTTCTAATGTGTTTCTCGTCAAATGTGTCACTGGTCAGCAAGTTGTTGTCTTTAATGACATTCTCAAATAAAGCCCGCCGACCCCATAACCACACGCTCACTTATGTCTCTGTATTTTGTTGTATTTGTTTTCTTCGAGTTTATTCAAAACTGAAAACAGATGAACCTCAGTCTCCTGGAGGACGGGGTTGGAGCTCAGAGATCTTCTCCCACCCCCACCCCAGTCAGGGTCAAAGCATTCAAATGTCCTGATTAGTGATATTTTTAAAGGCCCTAATTATAGACTTAAGACAGAGGCCTTAGTGGGGCTTTAGGGAGTTTGTGAGACTTAATCTAGGAGCTGAAACAGGCTGTGTTTTTTTATTTTTGCATCAATAAAAATACAGTTGGCAGTCATCAGCGTCCACAGCTCACATAAATCTTGAACTTTTGACTTAATTACCATGGGAGAGTTCAAAGGGCAGCCTGGAGGGGTTGAAAGAGCTTTGCCCAGGGAGCTGGAGGCCTGGGTCTTGCCTCAGCCCGGCCTTGGCCATGCAACCTAGATCGGATCACTTGACCTTTCTGGGTGACATTGATCAGACCTGCCGTTGGACCAGACGGTCACTGAGGCCTCTTGGTACAGTGGAAATATGACTCCATGTTTTTCCTTTAAACTGCTGGACTGTGTTCTCTTTTTGATTTCAGAAAGAAAGGAGACCATAAACCGTAGGTGTCCATGTTGGCATACATTCTGGGGCATGTGAGGGCTTCTTGGGGAGCAGCCCATGTTTTCAATGGCACGGTCACAAGAAACCCTCTAATCCTACCGTGTGTTGACACGATCGATATCTGCCTGGAATACCTGCACAGAATGTTAGGACGGGGAGGGACCTTACCAGAACATTCAGTTCAGCTCCTTCATTTTGTAGCTCAAGCTTTTAGCAGTTGTCCATCTTGTACATTTATCCATCTGTCTGTCATTCCGTCCGTCCATCCATCCATCTGTCCATTCAATAAACACTTGAGTGCCTACTCCATGCGCTGAAGACGACTCAGACTGCACCCTCCAGGTGCTCTACTCTGGCTGGTCAGCAGACCCTGAAGGGGATACATTTCAGTATGGAGCCATCCGGATGACGGAACCATGTAAATGACAGAGAGGAGGCCCAGCGAAGGGTGTGATGGATCTTCTGTGCAGGGTGGAGGTGGTGGGTGGAAGGAACGTTGGAGGAAGTTTCTGCGGGATTCTACATCTCTGTTTAACCAGCACATCTTAAGAGGATACCGCCCTATTAAAGTAAAATTCTAGTAGCATTTTCACTAACATACAATAATTGTTTCAGGGTGGAAAATAATATCGAGTATAGGTATCGTGTTCCTTGATGGAATGCCAAGCCTTGATTCCTTTACTTACTTTTTTCCATGGGTTTCACTCTTCCTTTAAGCTCATTGTTCGTATTTCGTGACTAAGAGAGCATCATTCTTTTGCTACATGTTACATCAGAAGATCTACGAATGTCAGAGCAGAAGGGACCCACCTGTCCTACAGGTCAACTTATTTACCTCTGATTTAGTAGAATTTGTTTCTCTGTGCCGTCCGAGATTTGTATCACCATTCCTTTTCTATGGATTGACTTTAAACTCACTCCTACACAAGTTTCATCTTTTATAAAGTTGTTGAGGCGATGTTTGCACTGAACACCTACTACATGCAAGGGCCATCTCGCTTTTGTAAACTGTTAATTCGTTCAGTGAGTTCCTTCTGCAAATGAGAGTTAACACTGTTCACCAGTCATGGTTTGAGAAAAGGAGCCTGGTCCTGGTCTCTCATCAGCTGCATTGTTGTTCTTGTTCTTGGGGTGTGTGTGTGTTGGGGGGTGGGGTGGGAGGAGGTGGCTAGCATTTCCACGTATCCAGACTGCAAAAATGGCACGAAACATCGAATACAAAGTTCGCGGGGGACACGAGGCCACTGATGCAGAAAGCGCAGTGAGGGCTAATTCTATAGTCTCAGTATTTTTCTAGACCTTCCAGGTTCACATAAAACTAGTTTATTTCAGGAAGAACCATTATAAAATAATAACTCCCTCCCTCCAGCATCATGCTCATTAAAAAAATTTTTTTAATGCGTGAGCTCAAAATCTTAGAGGAAAGCCTTGTCACAGAAGCGTGTTGTCCTGTGTGATGTGAGTGGGACTGGGCAGAGTGTTGGGGTGGCCCAGCACTGCTCCCACAGAGAACCCGGAAAACTTGGCTCGACGGCTTTTCCATCAAGTCACGGTTTTCGGGCATTTGCCGATGGAGCCGGAGCCGTGTAGGTGATGGGTTTCAACTCGGTTGATTAGAGTTTACAGTGCCCCACCCACCCGGCATCTCTGTGACTTCAGGTGACAAGCCGGCTGCCCCTACCGTGCTTCGTGGCCGTGCGTTTCTTTTGCACGAGCAGATTTTATAGGTGCAGTTTTAACGATTGAAATTTTACCCCAGGGAAGTGGCTTCCTGCCAGAAATTCCAGCAGAATTCTTTGCACTCTTGTCCTTAAATCGTTCCTTAGGTGCCAAGACAAAGGTGCTGGCTGCCAGGGTGCTGTTGCCACAGGCCAGGCCCGTACGGGCTCATGTGGTCTGGGGCGATCCCTATGTGAGTTCTTGCCTCCCGGACAGCTTTGCTCCGTGAGAGGGGAACGCAGCAACGTTCCCAGGTCCTTCCACTAAATCCTACTTTTTAGCATTTTAGGGAACATAAAAATCCTGCCTCATAGAATTGAAACACATATCTGTTGGTTCCTTTTATATGGAAAAAAAATAAAAAGACATTCCAGAGGACCAGCTCAGCCCTAATTGATGCTATCTCAACGAGTTACTACATTAATATTTAGCTCATTCATATGAATAGGCCATTGTGTTTACTTAAACAAATGCCACGAGTATGGACACCTGACAGCATGAGGTATGCTTTTCATTTCGGTCAGATTTATAAAAGTCTTTGTGTAGTGACAAAGCTCATTATTTATTTTGTGCTCTTAATGGTTTCTTTTTAGTGGCTGTGGCTGTGGATGGATTTTTCTAAGTAGAAGCTTTTAAAGTGAAAGATTATTGAAATTGTTCCAGTAGATGCCAGGCCCTGGGAGTCTTGTGATGAATAGCAATCAAGTTAGTCCCTGGTGAGCCCTCAAAAGAATGGGTGTGTTTATGGGCATTTGACACCCAAAGCCAAATGGCTACCAAGTTGCCTACTCATTGCAGATACAAGTGGTTTCAAGAGGAATGTGCGCAGCCCCGTTGTTCTTCCCTTGGCTCTCCCCCTGCCCCTGCTCTGGCCTTTCTTTCTCTGGCACACGGGACCAACCACCTCGGCTCTGCCTTGCCTGCACGATCTTGGCATGGTGTAGACACCATGCACATCGACGCTGATGCTTAGATAAACAAGGATAAAGAAGATTCGGCATGCCCTTGTTAAGAAATCTCAGCTCCACCTTTTATAGTCAGGTTTTAAGAGCAAGGGTGAGGCAAACAGGGGTAGGTGTTTTGAATGCACTTTTTCCCATTCCTCATTCTGCCATGGGAGTCTGGCTGTTAAGGAAGGGGATTGTTACCCCCTCCTGGGAGCAGGCTGTGCCATCCACAGAATAGAGGAGACTTATAAATCCTCATCAGAGACAAAACCCCTGCCTGGACGCGTTTGTTTCTGGTTTGTGAAATGTGTGTGCTGCTGCTCAGGCTAACCCTCATCAGCAGTAAACACGTTATGAATCAGGCTTCTAGCATTTCACTGTTCTAGAATGTTCTAGAATGTACAAGGCCCCCTGTTGATGGATGCTTTAGGGAAATTTCGGCTACCAGTTTGCTAAGACAGAAACACACACGTGAAGAGTTGAATAGCTATACGAGATTTCAGTGGAACTTTTGGGCCGTCATCGAGAAGGCAGCGTGCCTCTGGCAAGGGCTGGCTGTCCTGGACTCCGGTCTTAAACATCGGAGTGGTTGGAAGTATGGATTCTGACCCCTTGGAGAAGCTGGTTCTTACCAGCCTTGGAGAGTAGGGGCAAAGACAGTGGGCTCTGGAATCAGAGTGCCTTGGCTCAAACCTGCCTGTACCTCTTCCTAACTTTGTAGCTTCTCTGTGCCTCGGTTTCCCTGTCTGTGCACAAGGATTATAATAACGCCTTCTTATCAGATTCATGTCAGGATTAATATGCTAAACATGTAAGAGTTTTTAGAGCTCTCTTTGGCAAATAAGCCCTCAGTCAGCAGTGCTGACTGTTGGCAGGCATGAAGAATTTACGATGGTATTCTGGGTCGATGCTGCGGTTCTTACTTAGATAAAATGTCCTTTGTTTGGGAATTTAAAAAGTTATCTTGTGAGTTTAAAGAATCACTTGTATCCATAACTTTGCAGGTCATTTAGAGGGCTCACCTTCATAGAACATGTAATCGATAGCCTTCTGTTAAGATTTACCTGTTTAGAGATGGCGGTAGAATTATGACATTCACAACCACTGAAAAATCGTTGCTCATGTAAAAAAAATTAAAATGTAATTAGTGATAGGGGTTTTTGGTTTGTTGTATAAAGTCCTGGGAAATTAATGATACCTTCCTGAATGATTACTCATCTTAGAATGGTAAATTCTATTATTATTGATTGTCCCTTACAGCTTCAGTGGCTAAGTTGAGGTGGCTTCGAGCACACCTTGTGTGTGTATGCGATCACTTGCTAGTGTGGTGATTTAAAAGGATACATTTTGGAGGACTCAGCTGTTGTTAGTTACCTATGTGTTGACACTGTCTATGTAAAGTCACATTTGAAAACACGATTCGCTGTGAATTTATACTCTGGGACTGGGAACAAGGGCGAGAAGGTACCTCAGATACTTTTCCCTGTTAAGAGACACAAACTACCAAGCAGTCTCTCTCCAGGGACTTCTGCTAGGCCATCTACTAGACTTCAGAAAATTTTTTTCCTAATGTAAATATTACCAGGAGATTTTTGAGCATGTCAGCTCGCTCACATACAAAGTAACATTATCTTCCCTGTTATGGAAATGAAGCTCTCCTTCTCTGTACATTGTAATCTTGTTTTCCACCCCAGGAGCTCCGTACTGGACCAACACAGAAAAGATGGAAAAGCGACTTCATGCTGTCCCTGCGGCCAATACCGTCAAGTTCCGCTGTCCAGCTGGGGGGAATCCAACACCAGCGATGCGCTGGCTGAAGAACGGAAAGGAGTTTAAGCAGGAACATCGCATCGGAGGCTATAAGGTAGAATGAAATTTTCAAAATGCTCTATTTCTTAAGTTTTTATGAATCTCTATCTCTTTTTTTTTTAAGATTTTATTTATTTATATGACACAGAGAGAGAGACAGCGGGAGAGGGAACCCAAACGGGGAGTGGGAGAGGGAGAAGCAGGCTCCCTGCTGAACAGGGAGCCCAGTGCGGGGCTCGATCCCAGGACCCGTGTGGATCATGACCTGAGCCGAAGGCAGGTGCTTAACTGACTGAGCCACCCAGGTGCCCCTCACGGTGGATATTTTAAAACCGTTTTCCTGGACTCGAGTGTACTTTAAAAGCATAGCCCCCGTTTGCATTGTTCTTTATGCGAGAAGAGTTTAATAACGGAAGAGTAGAAAGTTGAGTCTGTTTTCTACATGCTTTATAGTCCGTAAAACTGAAGGTGAAGCAGAATCGGAGAAGCGTGAGTGTACTTGCCCCGTTTGAGTGGGATGTGTGAGTATGGATGGACTTAGCCTAGACCCTGGGTATGAAATAGTGTGTATGCAGACAGGATGCTTCCGTGGTGACAGGACCTCTTTCCTCTGTCTGCCAGGCTCTGGAGAGCCCATCACAGAAATGTAGTCTCCTCACACCGGGCGAGGTGGACCTTGACAGCCACCTCCCTAAAGAGGTGTGGAAATGCCTGTTCAAGCTCTTGTTCATCCAGTCAGTGATGGGGATGACATCCTTGGGGGCAGGCCCATCTGAGGTGCTGGACAGAGCACAACCCCAGCTCACCTCACAGGGGTTCCTCGTGTGGTAGGGAAGGTAGACCAGAAAGCCGTGATCTGATTAGGCCGAAGTCAGAAGAGCATGTTGTCCTGTGGGTGTGCGGGGAGAGAGGGTGTTGGCTCTTCCGGAGGCGATGGATAACAGAGGTCAGGAAGGGATGGGCTGAGTTTGAAGGAAGGATGTCTCGGGAAGATAAATGGAGTCTCTACATCATTTACCCTGGAAAGGGAGGCCTTGAGGAACGTAGTATGTGAGGAAGGCATAAGGAATTTGACTGTGACATTCTTTGATGTGTATGGAAAACATGAGTCGGTGTATTCGTTACCTATTACTGTGTAACAAATTCCCCCAAGGCACAGTCGCTTTAAACAACATTTATTATCTCACAGTTTCCAGGTGTGGCTTAGTTGGGCCTTCCACGGGGAGGTCTCTCATAGGACTAAGCTTTCAGTTTTGTCTGGAGTCTCATTTGTGGGGTCGGTTGGGGGAAGGACCTGCTCCCGGTCTCATTCCTGTGGTTGTCGGACTTCTTTGTAGGTTGTTGGGCTCAGGGCCTCAGTTCCTCGCTGGCTGTGGGCTGGAGGCTGTCTTCAGTTGCTTGTCCGTGGGCCTCTTTGTGTGGTAGCTGTCACCCCTCGGGGAGGGGAGACCAGAGGAGGTAGCACTTGAAGAAGGCAGGAGTCACAGCCTTTGGTAACCTAATGGAAGTGACCTCCAAGCACTTTGGCTGTTTTCTGTTATTCAGCAGATCATTAGGGAGGAGATGAATTTCCCAAGGTCACGGACATCGGGAGACCTGGGATCAGCGGGAGCCGTCTGAGCAGCCTTCAGGGGGGCGCTCTTGCCCGGACCCCAGGTTCCAAAGAACCAGGTCAAAGAGGATTTCTTGGTGGATGGACTTTCCTGCTATAGATGTGTCCACAGAACTGATGACACGTGAGAGGGCGTGTGAGCCCTGACCTCATCGCTGCTGTGGTTCAGGGGGCCTCCTCTCCACCAAAAAGTACCCTGGAACCCTTTTCTGAAATACCCTACCCAGTTCTCATCTTTATTATTATTATTATTTTTTAAAGATTTTATTTATTTATTTGACAGACAGAGATCACAAGTAGGCAGAGAGGCAGGCAGAGAAAGGAGGACGCAGGCTCCCCAGTAAGCAGAGAGCCTGATGTGGGGCTCGATCCCAGGACTCTGGGATCATGACCTGGGCCGAAGGCAGAGGCTTTAACCCTCTGAGCCACCCAGGCGCCCCCGGTTCTCATCTTTAAAGGGGTTGTTTTCTTCTTCAAAAATGGCTGACTTCTGTTTTACCATTTAAAAACATTCAGAAGCCAAAACCCAGAGGGCAACGGGGAAAGCCTAGGAGTAAATTTCTAAGCGTAGACATGGGGCAGTTGGCGTGTGTGACAGGTGTGAGGTACGTTTGCTGCCAGGTGGGTGCCTCGGAGGCTGTGGAAAGAGACACACGTGGCCCTTCTTCCACTTTTAGACTCCTTGTTGGTGGGAGCAGGAGGCAGGAGGCTGCTTTGTCTCTTTCCTCTGAGATTGGTGCTTAACCCAGGGGCCATGAGACGGGGAGGTCGGCTGGCTTTCTTTGTAGAAGATGGTAAGACGGAGATTTACAGGTGGTTGCTGCTTGGAAAGGAGGACTTAAAACCATGACAGTTGCGGCCTTGGGGATGGTTCTAACCGCCAGATGCTTCTCGGGAACGTAATCGATGTCTTTCCGATGATTTCATTTCAATACAACCGGAGTGTCAGAGCGGTGGTCAGAATCCTGGCCGTTAACAAGTTTCCTCACTTAAGTCAGCCTGGGAAAAAAGTAGAAAGAATTGATGAGCCTCCAGAAACTCCTGGTCTTAAAATAAATAGGACCAACATCATTATTATGGGTAAGGAGCTTTTTGCAAATCTGAATTAGTGATTATAAATGCGCTTAAAGACTAAGGGCGCCTGATGAGGAAATGCTGCTTGATTTTCAGCAGGTGCAGTTCAGTGTAAATTACCGAGGGCCGCATTCTGCTAACTGGAGAGCACCCTGGTTCCAAAAGCAAAGTGGGGCACCTTGCGCAGGGGACCTTTCTTTTGCCTGTGCGCGGAGGCACAGATGACCAAAGGATTTTTGTTGTTTTGGGTTGGAGCCATTTCTGGAGTGAAAGAGAATGGGAATTTGAGTGCAGGGGAACGAAAATATGAAGTATATTTTGCTATAGGCGTGCCTGGCTGGGCGTGTCGGCACGGCGTGTAACTCTTGATCTCGGGGTGTGAGTTCTAGTCCCATACTGAGTGTAGAGATTAATTAAAAAAGAGGATCTGAAAAAAAAGATAAAGTGAATTTTGCTATTAAAAAAAGGGCAAAGAAGGGAGAGTATTGTACCTTTGGGACGTGGTTTGCTAGCTGTGGTGATGAGTGCATGTTTCTGGTCCTGTTGGACTCTCTCCGGAGAAGAGTCCATGGCCGTGCCTGGGCACCCTGGAGTGTGGCAGGGGTGTCACTCCGTCAAACACGAAGGTGGTCCACCTGGGTTTAGTAAGGAGTTTTCACAGCAGTTGTGGTGCTGGACGTTGATTTGGGGGAGACCGTTTTAGCTCAGGAATTCCTTCCAGCCAGCCCCAGGGGCTTCTGGGACTTGAAAGGGAAAGAGATCTCTCATCTCCTGGGAAGACATAGTTACCTACAGCATAAGCCTTGCTAATGATGTGTGAGGCTCACCCCAGGCCCCAGGTCATGAAGTCCTGCGGGGGTCACAGATCCCTACAGCCCCACCTCTACCACGAGTCCAAGCACTTTGGCTGGTGCAGGCCTTCTCAGGGCCTTGAACAGGGCAGAGTCAGGAGCATGGTTCTACGGATGGGTTTTCTTTCTTAGCTGCAGAGACTTTTAAAAGAATTCTACTTCTCCAACATTTGGCATGAGGGAACCCTCCACCCCCCAAAACAGAGATCCGTGTGGATAGCCTGATGTCCACATGTCCCTCTCCCCCACTCCCATCAATTTGCTACTTTATTTAACGAAGAAGCAAAGTGTCAAGTTTTCCAAGATGTATTTTTCCAGAAAGCAAGACTTGAAAGTTTCCGCAAACAAATGTCTGTTATTTCTGTGATTTTTTTTTTTTTCCCCCTTCATAAATCTCATTCCATAAACCGTGGTTGCTCTGTCTGCCTCGCTCAGCTGTCAGACTAGCTCTTTCTACCTGTTTATGGATCAGGCATTTTGGCCCTTGTCCACTGTGTTCTAGCTTGTTTTGAAATGGTGGCCAGTGAAGGGAGAAGGAAAAAAACCCAAAACAAAATCAAAGAGAATTATGAAATGGGACAGAAAGCTCATTTTAATTAAAATGACCAACAAAGCCCTTCGGTGTTCTGTGGGTCGGTCTTACTTACCAAAGGACTCATGCTGAGCCTTCCTTAGGTGATTTAAGAGTCATGTTACTGTTTTTCTTAGTATGTGGGCACAGGCCGGGTGGATATTATTTATGGTGATAAAGGTTGACTTGAAGCCTAACTGCATCTCCCTAATTGTCCTCACGCCTGGGGTTTTTCATCAGTCTTGTCTGTGGGCAAGTTGTTGAAACTCTTCTTTTAGGTCATCTGTCCTTAAAATGGAGTTTGGGTGTATAGTCTTGAACATCTGATTCCTTCCAACTGTGATTTAGTAGCATAACCACCAACTATTTTTTATCATAAACAATAGCACAGATTTTTTTTTTTTTTAAACGAGGTTACCTATAAGGCTAGATATTTCAAAGGGCTCTGAACAGTAATTACAATTTAATGCAGAAAAGCAAGAAGATTGAGGTAATTAGTAGACCACCTCAGTTCCTGACTCATTCCCAGGTAATGACTCAGGCATAGAGGGGAAGAGTATTCTTAAAAACTGCCTTTCATGCCACTTAATAACTGCCTAAGAACCAAGAGAGATCACAGGATCCAGCCCTCCCTCAATCTGGGCCTGGGACTGGCACAAGAGGGCGTGGCTTCAGGCCTCCTGAGGGTGAGAACGCCCACGGACCCCAGGCAGGGTGAAGTGTCACTGGATCTGGACTGTCCGTTTCCTTGTATGTTTCAGGTCCAAGAAAACATGAGGAAAAATCTGTTTTCTCATAATCCCGGCTAAACTGGTGGTTTTGCTGGGTAGGTTCACTTTCTAGGTTACTTAGCTGTCCTGTTAGCGATGTTTGATTAAATGTTATGCCTAATCCCAAAGTACGTTTCTTGGGAAAAATCACGACTAATGTCCTTATGCTTATATTTATATTTGGTTGAGCTCTTAGGTCAGCCAGCCTGTGTCATGACTGCACTGGGCACCTCCCACCCGCCATGACGCGGAGTCCCCTGCACCACCCGAAGAGGGGGACGCTGTTATTTTGCCCCTTTTACAGATGACACTTGTCATGGGGCTCCTTGGTGGCGAAGCTGCCGTATTTGGACCTAGGTAGTTTTCCTCCAAGGTTCATGCTCTTCTTAAACTGCTTTCTTCAAAGGGGGTTCCATGTCTTTATAAAAAACACTGTGATAACTTGGGGGACGCCTGGGTGGCTCATTTGGTTAAAAAACACTGTGATAACTTGGAAACATGGAGGTAGTAGAGGCATCCCAGGAAGAGCTAAGTATCCGTCAGCTCAGGGTATACTGTTGAGAGCAAAGTTGGCCGTATGATCCATGACCCGTGTGGGATTTTTCAAATTGTGGTAAAATATACAGAATATAGCATATGTCATTTATTTTTCTTCACCCCAGACAGAAACTGTGTATCTGTTAAGCAGTAATTTTCCTTTCCTCTTTCCCCCTCCTCCCACGCCCTGGTAACCTCCAGTCTTTCTATCTCTGAATTTGCATGTTGTAGGCATTTCGTGTAAGTGGAATCACAGGATAATTGTCCTTCTACCTGGGTTCAGGTGTGTTGTAGCAAGAATCAGACCTTTATTGCTTTTTAGGGCTGGATACTATTCCATTATGTGGATCGGCCCCATTTTGTGTAGCTGCGCATCTGTCGATGGGCCCTTGGGATGTTTCCACCTTTTGGCTCTTGTGCATGAAGCAGCTTTGAACATGCATGAGCAAGTATTTAAGTCCTTGCTTGCGGCTCCTTCGGGCATATCCCTGGCAGTGCGATTGCTGGGTCATCTGATGATTCTTCATTCGGCTTTTTGCGGAAGGTCATGAGATTTTTAAAAAGAGTGAAATTCAGAAGGCAGTGATCCTGCTGGCAGTCTACCCCCAGAGCACCTTCCTGAGCCCCTTCGGGCATCTGAGGGCGGCCTTCCATGTTGTAACCCTCTCCTCCCTGCTCTGGGAGATCCACGCAGCATTCACGGAGTGGAGGAAAGAGTTGTAGTTGTGCGCTAGATGGGATCAGAGCTCGCCTCGCCCTGTTCTCTGGACACCTCCTGTAAAGCAAACTTCAGGAGTTTAAGCATTAATCAGGCATTTGCCTCCACATCTGCGTGGTGATAAGCAGCAGTGAGTGCCACAGCCCTCGACCAGGGTGAGCTCCCTTTGTGCACAGCTCCAGGGGTCTGGTTTAGAGACCCCAGGAACCTGCTGGAAAATGGGGTCTGGAATGGGATCGTAAGGCTCTATGTGTCCCAGTGACAGCTGGGTTATGGCGTGTTGTAGGTCACGGGCTGCCGTTATGAAGGCCAGGGTTTGAAGGGGTTGCTGCCTTTGTCCATAAACTAGGCCTGACATGGGTGGAAGGAAGTGCTGGGGTATTTGCCGTCACACGGACACAGTATTCATTGCCTTGTTATCGAGCAAAACTTTCCATCCAGCTTCTGGATGTTTATTCTGCTTGTTATCGAACACCTAGCTGTTTGGAAATGTCCAGAATTTTTTTTTTTTTTTTTTCTTTCTGCAATGTGGAAACCAAACATCCAGGTGACAGCCTGGGTCTTTGGCCTTTCACCTTTCCCCTGGGTGTTTTGGTATCCTAACAAACGAAATCTGCATTCCCAGTTGTCACCTGAAGATAGCGGAGGGTTTCCACATGCCTCTCAGAAGACTAAGGTAGCAGAGGAATTCTGAGCAAACCTGTCTGGGCCACCTTTGGTCTTTGTGACCAGGGGCGTGGAATGTTTGTGGAATCCACCTTTTTTGTAGTAAGAGTAAAAGAGTCGAGGCCATTAACTTCAACCCGCTTTGTTTCAGTATTGAAATGTTATTTTTACAAGTCTTTAGTGAACATAGTTTTGAAGCCTCGTGCTCTCTAATTCTGTTCCTTGGCAGATGAAAAAATCATGATGAATTCCGCAAAGATTTGGCCACAGGCAGGAATGAGGAGAAAGGATGATGCGTGTGTCTGCTGGTGCCGGATTTCTGTCCTCCCCGGCCCTGTCGCCCAGTCTGCCAGAGGCTTACAGTCCCCGTGGTTTTGCCACAGAGCCGCTCCCGCTGAAGGGGGAACCAGGGGGAGTAGGTTTTACTTCAGTTTTTGGGTGCCATGTCTGTGATTTCGGGTTAAATTTGAAAAGTGAAAATGAGAAAAAAGTCAGCAACATGCATAACCCCAGTACCTAATTATATATAGTGGACTGCTAACAACTTAGTACAGTTTTGTTCTGATTGTAGTTATGTTTATATAGTCGTGCTTACAGATTCAGGGTGATGCCATAGGCACCTGCAGGGCTGTGTGTGTGTGTGTGCGCACACGCGCGCGTTTATATTTCTGTACAATGGAATCCTGAATATAAATATTTTTATCTCACCTACTCCCCTCCTCCACTATTTACCAGTAACTATTCATAGTATCTTACCAGGTCTGAACGTAAGGATACCTCTTTCCTTTTAATGACTGTGTGTTATTTTGTTGGAATGAATTAACCGTCTGTTAGTTCATATAGGACAAAGTATATTTTAGTAATGATTTTATTCCTGGTGGATTGATTTTTGCCGTTACAAACGGTGCTGGAAACCTCAGTCTTTCTTGTTCATGTGCCTTGAAGTCATCCTGCTATTTTCTGTGTAGGTCTCATTGCTAGCGGTGGAATTAACTGAGTAAAAAGAAAAAAAAAAAAGGGTTGCTGATTTTAATAGGCCCTGCCAAATTATTGTACAGAAAGGTTTTTCTCTATGTTCCTGTTCTCAGTTTGAGCCTCTCTTGCCCTCCACCCCCGCTAAGTACTCAGTGACGTGGCTTTTCCTAATTTTTGTTAATCAGCAGGTGAATAACAGGGTCTCATTATTGTTTTAATTTGCATTTCCCTGATTGTTAATGAGGTTAAGCATCTTTTCATATGTTTATTGGGTATTTACATTCCCTCTTCTGTGAAAGCAAAGATGTGCATTTGCTCTAACTGGCAGAAGAATGGTAGCACTAAAAAGATGAGGAATATAAAAAAAAAAAAAAAAAACCGACAAAGAGGACATCTGACATTTTTGTGGGAAGGGCAGTGTCTTTAGGTTGACCCTGAATCGGGGTATGGAAGAGGACTGCTTAGAAAAGAAACACAAAAGTCTTTGTGTCTTTGCCCCTCATCTTGATAGAATTCCTGTTTGTCCTCTCTCAGCTTGTCATTAAGCAACCACTAATTAATGGTAGGATATCCCCTAGGAGAGTGTCAAACGTTCCCACTGTTGGCAGCTTCTAAGGGCGTCCATTTGGAAAGTGCCACAGCTCATAAAATTTGGGATTGGTGGGATGTCAAGGAATCAAATCCTGGAGCAGTGGTGTAAGAAATTAAATATTAACAGCACGGCATGGGGCGGTATTGACTGAGTACCAAGGTCTCGGGCAGGGCAGAAGCACCTTGTTTGGTAAGTGGGTTTCTCATTGTGAAAGCATTTTATAAATGTTAACTTATTAATATTTGTAGTGCATCTCCAGGAAGGAAACATTTTGGGGAGCACACGCTGTCGACGAGGGGTTTTACGTGGAATGCCATCGCCCCGACGAGAGCCCGGGTCTGACCATATGCCCTGGGGTTAAACACGGCAGTGGTATGCCGGGCTGCCCATGCCAAGATTTAATGTCTTGGGCAGAGGCAGACGATGCCCTCCCTGTGCAGTTCAGGTTCAGCTCCGTTTGGAATGTACCATGTGCCAAATCTGGATCCAGGCGCAAGAAAGACATTGACAGTTTGGACGGGGTCCAGAGACAGGCACTAGTCATGATTAAGGGCTTATGGGCATGACATTTGAGCAGGGGCTCAAAGAACTGAATATTTACAGCAGGGCTGAATGCTGGATTACGTGGCTTGGTGACGTTAGGCCCTGTGGCTTCATCCCCAAGTTACCCTCTGTGTGATTAGTCCTTCAGAGCCCAGGAAAGTCCCATTTCTGATACCACTGAGAGCTTGGGGAGAGGGAGGGTCTCTGCGTGGGCCCATCTGAAGGAGTTAGTCTCTGAGTCGCCCGTGCTCTACGACACACGGCTCCAGGGTGACCCCCGGGGGGGGCCAGGATTTCAGTAGAGAATTAGCAACCGCTTCTTCTTGGTGTTCCCTCTACAGGCTACACTGAAGGCGTATCCCTCCAGAGGGGAGACTCCCCTCTTGCTTGGGTTCTCCTAGAAGCCTCCGGCCCAGCCAAGAGCAGGAGGGAGGTCTTGGTTACCAGTGGAGGGGACACACTCTCTCCTCTGGGGTCTGATGCCTTCAGGTTCATTTTACCACCAGACTCTTCGCCTGTGACACTGAGAATGAGTGTTCTCTCATCAGCTCCGTGACAGGAGGTGGGAACAGTCCAGGGTTGTGGAGGGGAACGGGGAGAGACGGCAGGTTGAGCAAAGGGCCTGTCTGCCCAGAACTCACTCTCCCTTCCCTGATCGTCCTCGGTGAGGAAGAGTCCAGCCCTTACCCCCGGGATCCTTACCCCCGGGATCCTTCACGGGACTGTGCGTGGCGAGCAGTGGTCTCATTTCTGAACCAGCATCGGTCGCTGCTGTCTGTGACAGCGGCTCACACTCAGCCTGTGACACGACCTGCGTTGGGAGTAACGGGCTCCGATAACCTCTTACCTCTGTGGGTGCTGCTTTTCGAAGTGGACAGCTGCTCTGCCCTCCCGTTTTTATAATGGAGGGTTCATGAGATGAGTTTCTTTATTCTCTAGTTCCTTGACTCACTCGTGTGCTCACAGAGGCTCGGCTGGTATTATCGGTTTTTATGTGATTAAGGCAGAAAACACTTGCAATGCTCAGGGAATCATTCAGAAGGTCAGTTGAAATTCCCGAAATCATAGTTAAGACCGGTAGGGCCCAGGCTTTTAATTTATTTTTTTATTTTCTCCTCGCCATGTCTTTAGAGTGCCTTGTCCAAAATACCTTTACAACATGATTTGGATTTGGAGAGAAAGGGTAGAGCCTTGGGCCTGCAAGAGAAGATCTGCATTTTGGTCTTAGTGAGGAAAAGTCATGCTTGCTTGAAAGTTTGAGTCGGTGGAAATATTTTAAAAGCAAGGTGGGAATGTGAGAGTCTAGCCTGTTTGCGTGTTGACAGAACTGGGGGTGGCAGTCCCAATACCTTATTGTCACATGTGCTGCTTATCTTTGAAAAAGTCTCAAGGAGTCTGTAAGCAGATGGATATGCAGCTTAGGTTTCCTGAGGATTCATTGCTCCCATTTTTGGAATTCTGAGTGTGTCTCTCAGGAATATGTAGCATCTATTCGACCACTGCCAGAGATGGGAGGGGCAGACCTGTGTTCCCAGTTGAAACTTCTGGAGGCTTCCAGACAGCCTCTGGGGGCCGTGGGAAAAGAAACTGGAAGGTTCCAGAACAATACAGAATGTAGCTTGTGGGCTTCTTGAGAGATTCACCTTAGCTAAGGCTGGATGGAGTGCTCAGATCAGTGACTGGCATACAGTAAGTGCTCATTGGAGCTGGCCCTAAGTGGTCCATGGGTGCCCCGGGGCCTGGGGGTTCCTAGTGGATGAGCAACCTTTCAGCCTCTCTGCTCTGGGGCACTGGTAGGGTCGCAGGCTAAAGGGCAGGCTCCCCCGGCCATTTGGCAGCTCCTGGAGGAACCGTCAAACCATGACAGTGAGAGACCCAGTCCGCACACTTGCATATCTGAACGTGTCTGTATCCCCTTGTGAGACATTCACCTTGATGACACTATTGTTTTCACTTGTTTCTATTCTGAATCCTTTGTATGAGGGAAATGTAAAATTCAGGGGATATTTCTCTACTTTCCTTGTCTCCCCCAACTGCTTTTTAAATCAAGAAAGCAAAGTATCTAGTATTCTGTGCTAAGCATGTTAAATAAGCACCTTTACTTTGATCTTTTCAGGTGCGAAACCAGCACTGGAGCCTTATTATGGAGAGTGTGGTCCCGTCCGACAAAGGAAATTACACCTGTGTGGTAGAGAATGAGTACGGCTCCATCAATCACACGTACCACCTCGATGTTGTTGGTGAGTTTGCTTCTCCCAAAGGGGCAGCTGCACGCCAGCTTGACTCCTGTGACATCGTGAAAGTGAGTCTTGTTTCTTTCCCATGGTTTAAGGAGAGTTGGTCCATTTCCTTCTTCCTCAACACACGCTGTCGTTAGAGAAGGATTCTTTTGTCAGTTGACAGTGTTCTGTTTCCCAAGGAGCCATGCTTTATGTATTTTGTGTGATCCTCTTGGTTCCCTCGCGTCTTGTGGAAAATGGACATAGTGTGAAAGGTGCTGACATTCTGGAAGCTGAAAATGGATGAACATAGAGAATGAAAAAAATATTCTGGAGAATGTTAATGTGTTCAGGGAAGGGGCACAGATATGCTCTAAGAGAACTTTTAAAGATTTCTTTATTTGTTTTAGAGGGAGAACAAGAGCAAGTGCAGGGGGTGGGGAGGGGCAGAGGGAGAGGGAGAATCTTGAGCAGACTCCACACTGAGCGTGGAGCCCGACATGGGGCTCGATCCCGCGACCCTGAGATCATGACCTGAGCTGAAATCAAGAGTTGGATGTTTAACTGACTGAGCCCCCAGGAGCCCATAGACTTTGCTCTTAAAAGAGAGGAAGCACAATCAAAAGAAGGGCTACTGTATTGTGTATTGTGTATTGAATTGCCTGCGAAAGAGTAAAGGAAAAGGTATCAGTATGACTGAGCTGATACCTGGCTGGGGCAGGTCAGGGTCAAGGCGCCCTAGTGAAAGTCATTCGAGATTGTAGGCTCAGCGTTTGTTCCTAGAAATGATTCCTTCTGTGGAAAGGGAACTGTATATATGGGCTTCTAAATATCTAAGTGCTCAGATAGATAGGGCATTTTAATTAAATATCTTAAGACCAAGTAGCCTGATGTCCTGGAACTCAGATTTTTTCCCATCTTGCCTGTTGTGATGGGTTGTGTTGTAACTGATAAGGAAAGAGGGTTTCTCTGTCCCGTGGGAGGATTGGAGATGCCGAGGTCAGGTCTCATTGCAGCAGGGATGGTGGCCTAAGATCTTTGGATCCTTTGTACGATCCATCTTTTCTCTGTCTTGTCGTCTACCTGGACTCTCAGGCTCACTGCCTGACCTTGAGTTCTGGCTGAGGGTCAGCTAACCAGTTCACCCTTCTCTTGCAGATTGCCAGCTTCAGCTAAGGGACTCAACTCCAGGCTCTCCCTGATAGATTTTGCCCTAAGGTGACCCTGTGTAACTCCACAGACCATGCCCACCCTTCATGTCTATGAACAACGGCTTTCCTCCATTGTTTCCTGTGCATGTGTCCCTAGTATTATTTCATGTGTGGACATTTCTTCTCCTTCAAGAAGCTATAAACTCTCTGAAGAGAGGCTCCATAGTGATTTGAATTGCCCAAAGAACCATGAAAACACCTTCCAAATCTTGATTAACCAAATTACATAGATTTTGGTTATTTGAAGTTTGAGACTAACTGCAAATTGAACAAAACCACTTTGATTTTTTATCAGGTTGCCTTAAATTAAATCCATAAGAAGCTCAGTTTTCAAAAGCATGGGGTAGTATTTATTTCTGAGCATGTGTTAAAATTCAGTGAAAAAAGTATTTGTGATGCTTTATCTTTGTTATAACAACGCCAAATTTGGTAGCTTTTACATAATGTAGATCCCCTGGGCATTCCTAAAAGACTGAGTTTCTTTGCTCACAGGGATATCGGGGAAAGTTTCTTAGTGGGAATCACTACGCACAGATATTTTACAGATCAAACCGAAAGAAGTAACACAAACATGAGAAGAGAATGTTGAACATTTATTTTGGCATTGATGGGCCATAAATAGGTTGATTAAGCACACAACATGGGTTCACATTGGGCCTCACATTGCCTGAATTTGACGAGAGCGTTTCTATTTAAGGAAAGAAAGATTTGGGGCTAGAAATTCTTCAATACTTAATTTTGAAACAAAGTAATTGATTGTGTGAATAAGATAATCATGTTGTAGCTGTCCCCAGGGATTCTGGCTTTGCACGGGTCCCCGATGGCTCGCTGGGATTGGCTGGGGATCCATCCAGGAATCTGGAGTCAGCTGGGCGACCTCAGCTCCTAGCAGATTTTGGGTTGAGTTGTTATGTAAAACATTCAAAGCCCCTCACCCCACCTCTCCTTTGAGCTTTCTGGCAGCTCATCTCTGTGAAGCCCTCTGCCGTCTCTTACAGTGTAGGGCTGGATTTGAATTGGGCTGCTGAATAATGGAATTGTGCTGTCTAATGTTAATCCCCTGGCAATCAGTCTTGTTGAAAAGAGCGTATGATTCAGTGGTGTAATGTAGAGGGAGCATAGAGCGTATGGAGTAATGCAGAGAAAGGCCTGATTATGTCACAAATTTGGGAGATTGCCCAGCCAGACGTGGGCCAATAATGACACAATGCTGGTTGGGAATATCCATTAAAGCTCAACCCCTAATAATTTTCCAAGCCTTGAACCTTCTTTATAAATAGAAGCCAAAAGTCAGTGGAGTATAAGACATTTTCAGGAAAGATGGAGGTGTGAAATACTGTCATCTTTGCTCAAAACCCCGGTAATTGCTTTGAGAAGCACTAATAAAATAAGAATTGAGTCAGCTCGAGAGTCTCATGCAGACTTACGGGGTTGGCAGGCGGGCGTTCTGAACATCTCAGCAAGTGGCAGCAGAAGGGATTCAGGCTTGAACACCGATTTTCTGGTGGCCCACAGTCCGAGCGTAATACACCACCCCGTGATAACAAGCTTCCCAGCTACGGCTGCATCTCCCAGAACATCGGAGACTTCCCCAGTGAAAGTGAAGTCCTGTCCTTGCTCACGTTCCTCTAGAGTTTATTTTTGTTGCTATGATACATAGGTTTGGGGTTCAGATACTGCGAAGCATCAAAATGGGCAAGATCTTTTTATTGAAATTCTTCCTTGGGAAGGCATTCCCATAAGCACTTTAATGTAAAAGCCGTGTAATTTAAGTGACATTCTTGTGTTCTGGAATTAAACAGCCAGCCATTGTTGTGTGCGAGGGAAATGCTCTGGTGTACGGCAGCCCTTTTAGGAGCCTCGCTTGATCCTCATTAAAATTGACACCATTACTTTTCAGCCATTTACTGGCGAGGGAAAATTAGCGCGAAGCTCCACATCCCAGTAATTGTGACTCTCCTAAACCAGGCTCCCCTCAGAGGGCTGGCTTTGGGAGGTGGTGAGTCTTGGCCCTTGTTCATCAGTGAAACGAGGCCAAAGCCCTGGGTTCTGATGGCTCTGCCACCAAGAAGCCACAACCTGGGACACATCCCGTGACCTTGGGTTTCCCGAGCGAATGGCGACAAGTCCCTTCGCCTTTCCTGAGTCCTTCTGGCCTCACCGGGGGAGTTGGAATGTTGGTATTTAGCTCATTCCTGTGATGGTGGGGTCTGTCTCCTAGAGGCTGCTGTGACAAGTGAGGGCAAACTGGGATGGGTTAAGACAATGGAGGTTGATTCTGTCTCCGTTCTAGAAACCAGATGTTTGAAGTCAGGGTGTCAGCGGGGTTGGTTCCTTTTGCAGACTCTGACGGGGCGTCTGGTTCACGCTTTTCTTCCCAGCTGCTGCTGGCCGTCCTCGGCTTGTGGACATGTCACTTCCGTCTCGGCCTCTGTCATCCCACGGCTTTCCTCTCTGCGTCTCAGATCTCCCTCTGTGTGTCTCCTACAGGGACATGTGTCACTGGATGGAGGGTGTGCCCTCCATCCAGGATGGTCTCATCTCAAGATCCTCAATTAGAAAGACCTCGTTTCCAAATAGAGTCACATGCACATGCACAGGTTCCAGGGCTGAGAACGTGGACTTACCTTTTCTTGGTGGTGGTGGGGCTACAGTTCAACCCACTACAGTTGTTATGAGGAATCTGTTTGGGTTAACAGATTAAAAAAAAAAAAAAAAAACCAAAAAACCCAAAACACCAAATTGGCGTCAGGTGGCCAGCAATAAATGCTGTTTTTTTTTTTTTTTTTAAGATTTTATTTATTTATTTGACAGACAAAGATCACAAGTAGGCAGAGAGGCAGGCAGAGAGAGAGGAGGAAGCAGGCTCCCCGCTGAGCGAAGAGCCCGATACGGGGCTCGATCCCAGGACCCTGGGATCATGACCTGAGCCGAAGGCAGAGGCTTTAACCTACTGAACCACCCAGGCGCCCCAAATGCTGGTTTTCTCCCTTCAAACCTGGACTCCCTGGAGAGTTAGAAGGCATTTTATTTGTTTTTATATATATTTTTAAAAGATTTTATTTGGTTGAGAGAGAGAGGGAGGACATGAGAGAGAACAGAGGGAGAGGGAGAAGCAGATTGAGTGGGGAGCCCGATGCGGGGCTCGATCCCAGGTCCCCAGGGTCATTACCTCACCCAAAGGCAAATGCTTGACTGACTGAGCTACCCAGGTGCCCCTAGAAGGCATTTTTAATAGCTTTTATTAGACTCCATCAGAAGTTTTATTAAATAAACTGAATGCCATAATGGGACCAATGGAAGGGGCCAGGGGCTGCCGTTCACGTCCTGCTGGGTTTACCCCTTCCGTTAATCCAGATGTCTGGGCCGTCCCAGGACCGATCCAGTCACAGAAGAGGATTGTGGCGTGTTTGCGAGCTCCGAGTTCCTGAGGCTGGCCTCCATCCTCACCCCTCACCCCACTGATAGTTGAGGAACATCAGGTTTGGGGTGTTGAGGGTTGGTAAGGGATTTATTTGCCAAGGACTTAAAAAAACCTCCAGAGCCCGGGGCTCCATCTGGATGTTCTGGAAACCACAATTAATGCTCTGTCCAGCACTGCACATGGAGGTCTTGGTTTTAGATGTCCCGTGGTGTGGAGCAGCAGGGACCACTGCAAAACTTTGAAAACCCCCACCCTGTGTTCCAAACAACAAAGTGAGAGAGAGAGAGAGGGAGAGAAAGAGAGAGAGAGAGAAAGTGTTTAATGGACCAGTTGGTCCTCCTCACTCATAGAGACCCTTTGGCTTTGATTTATGAGCTTTTTCTCCCTATGGGTGTCCCAATTCTGGAATCCCAGAGACCATGATATAAGGTTTGAGCTTTTCACCTGGTGGTGGGTATTTGCAGGGCAGGGTGCAGGAGAGGTTGGAAGGGGTGCCTCTGAATTTGCTGGGCCGGCCATGCCTTGTCCTCTATCGATCTGACTTTCTAGAGATTTGTCTTCCCCCAGGACAAGAGGTGTAGGCGCCAGACGGGGTCTCAGTGGTTGGGAGCCAGTCAGGGGCACATATGCCTCTTGGGTGGGGGTCGCTCAGGCTCCTCACCAGCCCTGACTTGCTCAGCGGCAGAGCGCAGGGGTGCTGTCGACGAGTCCTTGACATAAATCTCCTCTAACTGGGCTCCGGACATGATGGGACGGAGCCCGAAAGCACGAAGGAATCTGTCCTGGCGCTCACCCCCCCTCCGGTGTGTGTTCAGGAGGAATGAAGCGTCTTTTATTCCAGCACTGACGGACCGATAAGCCTGGCTGCGGGGTTGACACCTGGCACCCATCCCCAGTGGGAGAAGGAGAAATTGCGTAAATTGTTTACTGCTTGGGGTAGCCTCTGTCCCGGGAAGACAAAGCCTCCAGTGTGGTCCCTGAGCAGAAGGGGGACTTGGAAAAAAGTACTGTTTAGGTAAATGAAGAAGTGGTGGCCTTATTAATTAACTGGTTGGTTTCTTACTGAAACTGTCAAAAATTGGGATCGTTCCTGATCGTTCTCCTCAGGGAAGAGCCCTCTCTGTCCTCTTGTCTATCATCCCGGGGCTTCTAGACAAATCTTTTGTTTCTCTGTCTGATGAGGGGTGGCTGTTGTAGTAGGTAACGTTGAACTACATGAAACCGTGCATCCACAGATTGTAACGCCTTGAACGCTTGACTCTTACGTCCAGCAGTTGCCATCCTTGTGCATTTCCCTGGCGTCCACCAGCCTTAGCCTCACAGAGCCCCTGGCAGGTCTAAACTGGAGTCATCTTGACCTAGAGGCTTCCTGGCCAGGCCTCCTCTGATTTTCCATCTTCATCTTCTTGCTGCCAGCTAATTCTTTCCTTTTCTTGGTCTGGGTTTAAGACTCGGTGTGTTTCCCCTGATGTGGGTCTCTCGTGCCAGCTCTGGGGTGGTGAAATCCCGCCCGGGGGAGATAGGAAGCCCCTTGTTGACAGCGGGTTGGGGTGCCGTGCTCGGTCATAGGTCACAGCCAGTGCCTTCGTAAGTAGGCTTGTGTAGTTACCGTAGGATCCTGGAACGTGGTCAGGGTTGAGTAGGATGCGAAGTCATGTTGCTGCTCTCTTCTGTGGCTCCTGGAGCCATTTCCCCATTTTCTTCCCAACCGATCTACTGTGTCCGCCCTCATGGGTCTCCACGCCTTCTGGAAGCGACTCTGGAGGTTCGTGTGGGAATTACATGGTGGAGGGGTTCACGTTCCATTTCTCCATTTCCAGCTTGGGCAGTGCCGTGGCCTTGGAAGGCGCGGAACCTCTGAGCTGCAGGTCCCTCGTCTGTAAAGGGGGGGGGGGCAGTGACCTTGTCCCGTTGTCCGGATGCAGGCAGTGGTGAGGTGGGGGGAGTCCGTGCTTCTAATAATAGCACCATGTGCTTGAGGCTTAGTCACTCCAATGAGGGGGTCCCCCAGCTCTTCTTGGATGGCCAGGCTGAGCCACGTGCACTCGGCACAACCCTGGGTAAAGGAGTGGCCTGTTCTCTTTCCTCCAGGACAGAGATTTCAAACCTTCCCTTTGAGCTACTGTTTAAACGAGCTCTGGGTTACTGCAGAGCGGATTTTTACACCTGTTTCACAACAGGGATTCCAGGGGGTGAACGCCAGTCAGTAGGTAGCCCCGGCACCCCAAAGGTACCCCAAACCCGTAAATGGGTGCTCTCCTGCAGGACCAGGACCAGCCAGAAGTCCCTCCTTCAGGTCCGTGGGCAGGTGGTCTCTCGCGTGCTGGCTCCTGAGGCTGGAGCAGGCACAGGCCAGTGTGGGTGGGGCACGGTAGGACTTCGCGGCGTCCGCCGTCTTGCCGTGTTCTCTGCAAGCCATCAGTTGCCCCTGCCCCACAGCTGAGGAAGGAAGCCTTACTGATTGCTTTCCATTCTGGCAGGGGTCCTGGCCGAGGTGGCTGGGGAGAAGGCTAGGCTAATACCTGACCTCTTGTCTCATCTTTGGCATTGAGTCTATGGTGTGGGCAAAGAGGATGTAGAAGTGTCGAAGATGAGTTATGGTCTTATGGCTTTTTGTACGAAGACGGTCTCTTCCCCACACCGGGTGGTGGGATAGGTCGGGGCAGGGGGTGGGGAGAAAGCTGCTGCTGTCCGCGCGTGGGCGAGTGGTCTTGGCATGAGAATCTAAGTGCCCTGCTGGCAATCGCAGTGCCCAGGAATGGGCTAGAACTTCCTAATGGCTCTGTCAGTGCTTGCTGAACTGGAAAAATAGAGGAAAGCAGCTTAATGCATGACTTTCTTTTCTTTTTTAAAGATTTTATTTATTTGAGAGAGCAAGAGAGAGAGAAAGAGAGAGAGAGAGAGCACATGAGCAGGGGGAGGGGGAGGGGCAGAGGGAGAGGGAGAGGGAGAGGGAGAAGCAGACTCCACACCGAGTAGGGAACCCGACATGGCGCTTGGTCCCAGGACCACGGGATCATGGCCTGAACCGAAGGCAAGCACTTCACCGACTGAGCCACCCAGGCATCCCTGACCTGGGACTTTATATTTGGAGTTTGTGGTTCTTAACATGGCAAGTTCTGAAGCGAGTGCTTTTCAGAGTTGCCCGATGTCCGTCCCCTTTATAACCAGAAGATCTTGGTTGGGAAGTATTAGGTCAGCTGTCATTAAAACATCAATACAGAAATGCTGTGAGCTTTCTTCCCGTTTCAAATGATACCTTCACCAGAGCCTTTATGCCTTTGTGGGTGACGCTGCTCTTAGAATGGGGGTGGCACCCAGTTGACTGAGAGATCCTGTCGGACTTCTCACGTCACAGCACAGAAGACCCCAAAGCTGCCACAGTGAGGTGATGATAGCTAGGGATGGAGATTTCTGGATCTTGATAGAACGACTTTTTCTTTCTTTCTCGCAGAGCCTCCCCCTCAGAGGGTTCTCTCACGCAAGGATTCCTCTGGGAATCCTTTCCATCACAAAGGAGTATACAAATGAACAGATCTGACTATGTGCCGGACCTGTTTCCTGTCACGTCAGCTGGAAAGTGGTATTTTGCAAGACAGTGTTGGATATTACTCTAGAAGGATCATTTGGCTGTGGCGCTTTCTTTGACAAAGAAAGTCCCTTTTATTTGTTTGAAAGAGAGAGAGAGAGCATGAGCAGGGGGAGAGAGAGAAGCAGACTCTCCTGCTGAGCAAGGGGCCCAACACGGGGCTCCACCCCACGACCCTGGGATCATAACCTGAGCCAAAGGCAGACACGTAACTGACTGAGCCACCCAGGCACCCCAAGAAAGTCCTCATTTTATTGGGTTCAGTGTGCACTCAGGACTGGGGCTGAAGTCCTTTGCATTTTGCATTTGGCCAATAGAAACAAAACCACTCTGGGTGTGAAACCATCAGTGAATGTTCGGCGGTGTTGGGGGGGAGGGTGGCGCTGGTCTGCAGGCTGGCTTGAGGCTTCCCAGCCGGCTCAGACAGTGAGGAATGGGGCCTCTCGTGAGCTGGGTGACTCTTGGGACTCTTCTCTGTAGGCGACGCTGACAGCAAGGGGTATCGAGAAGCAGTTCTGTGTTCAGTTCTGAGTTTGCCTCTAAGAAAACAAATGAGGTTTTATCATTTAACTTCTCATGTTGTTTGCACCAAAGGGAGGCATTTCTTGTTTGCTCAGATGGGCTGAAAGCTTTTCCTTCTGCTTGAATCACCCCAGGAGCAAAATAAAGCATCGAAGATTTTTGGCGTGGTCGATTTTTCTAGACTTCCTCTAGGGCGAAGGCCTTTTCATGGTGGAAGTTGATTAACCTGTGAACATTATTTTCGTAGACCTCTTCCCATATCTGTACGTGTTGTCTATTTCCTTCTTATTCGTGACCCCTATGCTCTTCTGGATCTCAGATAGTTTATTTAATCATTTCCCTCTGGGTGGGTGTTTAGGCAGTTTCAAAAGAGGCAAGCTTTGTGCACACTGTAGTTGGCTGCCTGGGTGACTCTTTTTCTGGGCGGGATTTCTAGAGCAGGACTCACTGATGTCAGTGAAACATCTCCAACCTAAAGAGCTCCATTTTGAGTACTGCCGTGTCTGGGGACTCCCCAGTGATGTGATTTTTTAGCTTCTCTGCAGGTCGTTTGAGAGAAGTCATTCTGATCTGGAGTTCAGCAGGAAGGTATGTTTCATTCCGGGACTTTGGAAAAACATCTCCAGCATGTTCTTCCCATGGAGGGAACCCAGCTATGCAGACACCAGCTGATAATCTTACATTCCTGAGAGATGTCGCACCCCCTGTGGCAAGTAGCGGGGTGCTGAGGCTCTGGGACGTGGCTCCCAGCGTGACCGCTCTCAGCTGTGTTTACCCCAGCACCACTGGAGCGAGCGCCGGGAGACTGACGTCTGAGTTTTACATCAGCGTGAAAATCAAGCACAAGACAGGGAGGGCCCCTGTGCCGAGTCTTTGTGTCAGAACAGAGAAAAGCTCTCGGTAAACTGGGCAAGGTAAATACACTTAACTAATTGAGAAGGCAGGTTTTCCGTGACCCTAGAAATAGATCTTGTTCGCTCTGAGATAGAGTCACCTTTGCCATGTCTCCTTTAAAAAAAAAAAAATTGGCGGCAAAGCATATATAACAGAATGTCCCATTTTGGTCAATTTCGAATGTGCAGTTTAGTGGCATGAAATATACATTTACATGGTTCTGCAGCGATCACCACCATCTGTGCCCAGAACTTTGCTTCGTCCCGAAGCCACGTCTCTCTTTAACCAGAGGAAAGGCGTTTTTGACCCTCTCTTGGACATAACTTCGTGGTCACCTAAGAGTCTTCAGTTCTGGTTTAACTTTTAAAGGCACAGAGCTCAGGTTATCGTAAACATTTGGGGGTGTGAATAACACACAGCTCTGCTCTGGTAATTTGCCCAAGAAGACCTAAATTGACACCCAGCTGGTAGAAGCCACTCAGCCCCCAGCCACATAATACAGTCGATGACATTAATTAGGGAAGGCACTTTGCCTCCACCTGCTTTGGTCTTCCCAGGCCGCCTGACCACGGCCAGCACTTCGCCCCGTTCTCCACCTCATCGAGCAAGCACAAAGGAATTAGTGGTGTTTTGCTTCTAGCATTTCACATGGTGCAGCCTCCCTAAGTCACTGAGGGTCTTTGACGCTGGAGGGAAGACACCGTGGCTCTCCCCAGACAGGCCTGGTCTGCAGACATTTTTGCTCTCTCTGTAGGAAAATTGTGTATGTTTTAGAGGAAGCTGGACCCCCCCACCCTGCCCAGTTCTGCAAGGCTTTCAGGGTCGATGTTCGGACAGGGGCACAATGAGGCTCAGCTTAGCTCGGGACAGAGAGACAGAGCAACACACCAGTGACCTTCTACAAAAAGGCATTTTTCCTTTTTTTTTAAGTTATTCCAGGTGCTCAGTACCCCAGGCCACTCCGTCTGTTCTAGAAAATGACAAGTCGGAATGCCTGGTCCTGGTCCTCGGACTCTTAATAAAAGAGATCAGTCCTACGGACCCTTTTTAGTTCTGACCTTCTTTTGTGCCCATCCCTAGAGGCTGGAGAAAACGTAGGGAAAACAAAACTCAGAGCCCAACTCGATCTCTCTCGTGTGTGTGGAGTGTGTCAGGTAGAGGCTTGACAAGGCAATGAACTCGTTCTACTAATTGTAATTAGCGCGAGGTCTCCGGCAGGTTATTGGGCTCCTCGGACTTCAGAAGGCTTTGATCGCCTCTTGCTAACTGGGTTAGTGTGTTTTTTTATGCAGCAAAAGCAGCTACTACCTGCTCTTTAGAAAATCATTCGAGGCTGGGCTTTAGAGCAAGAATTCTCCATTGTTTTCACTTGTCCTCCAAATCACGTAGAACGTTCTTTCCCTATTCAGCACCTTGGAGTTGCTAAGAAGGGTAATTCAATTTTGATTTCAATTTAAGGACAGAGCAGGCAAGGTTCTCTATGCTCCTTACGTGAATGGGTGCCCCAGAGCAGGAGACCTGCTGTTTCCAGATCAATACTGGCCACTTGGCGTGATTCGAGTCTCTGGGTGTTTTGCTGCCCAGAGAACAGATTTGAAATGCTTCTTTGTGACAAGCGCTGCTGAACTTTTGGGGGAGAAATACTCAGGAGACTAGTGTGTGCTGGGAAACCTGCAACTCTGGGCTTGATTAATTTATAGGTGTAATTTAAGAACCTGGTCTCCTTCTGATCCCCGGGATGCATGTTTACTGAGCCTGTAGGCATGAGGCCTGTCTGCTCTGTGGACATTTTTTATGGCCTTTGCTATGTCAGAGCTGAAGTTGTAGATCTCTTATGAGCCAAGCATATTATTATGTCCAGAGGAGGACTGGCATGTTATAAAGTTTCAGTGGTCAATTAACAAAGATTTATTCTTTGTCACTCAGGTATTTTCTCTTTCTCAATAATTACCTCTTGGAACGAAGCAGGCTGTTTTCCGCCTGCTTTTTCTGGTTGTGGCCCCCAGTGTCAGAGCAGGACCTGAGAGGGTCAGTCTCGAAATTCAGACTCAGAGCAGCTGGGCCTTCCACTTGGGGAGCATGGACTGGCTTGGAGCTCCTGACCAAAGGGAGTGAGAGCGAGTGAACCCACGGGGGAGAGAATGTATTTTTTAAAGCACTTCAGTCTGTGTTTACTACGCATCGGTTTGGCAGAGCCTCATTCCAGCCGGGCAGCCAACTGCCCCACCGGCAGCAACCGCACACCCTGGGCTTCGTTCCCTCCTGTCTGAAGCTGGAATTCGCACAGGGGCCCGAGAGCCGCTCCTTTAAAGGTGCGCGCCCGGGTTCGGGTCCGCACCCTGTCCGCGTGCCACCCGCTGCGCTCAGGATGGATCTTTTAAAAAATCCCAGGAAGGACGCAGGGGTTGAGCTGCTCGTCAGCCTTTCTGTTTTTCCTTCTATTGATGTCACTGCCCCTGGAAAGAGAAAAGTCTGTTTTCTGTAAGATCTGAGAGTTAAACACGCAGTAAGAGAACCTTGCCTAAAACCGTCAAACCTTCCTGGTAGAGGCTGGCGTTTTTTGTTATCACATAGAGAGACGGACCAGCTCTGAGTGTTAGTGCGTAACCCAGAGATAATTCATTGACTTCTTCTTCTCGTATCAGCCTGTTGCCCCCGGCGTTGGAAACCTGAGGGGTTTGCTGTGCCTGGGGCCTGGTGAGGTTCTGGGGAGAGCATGTTAGCCTTTGGGGGGGATGGTCTTCGTGCTCACCATCGCTGCCCTGTTCCGGGGCCCCTGGCGCGCTGGCCACGGAAGTCCCCTCTCTGTGGGAGCTACTGCCCGCACCCTGCTCCCCCGCCCTGTGTTTCAGAAGCTGGAACTTCTGTCATCCCCTTGCTGCTGATCACTGCTTTTTCGGGTCTGACAGACACCAGAAAAGAGTGACCGCTGAAGGTTTTGAGAAGAGGCACAGCTCTCTGCAGATCCTGGCATCCTGGGACCTCTTGCAAGATGTTTGGGGCCTGGTCTCAGACTTGTTGAAGGGCAGAGAATAAGGTTGCAAAGGAAATCAAAGCCTGATGTGGAGAAACGAAACATGAGGCCTACTGACTTTTTAAAAACATTTTAAATAACATTCTCTAAGGTTTCATTTTATACCGAAGGCAGCTGTAATAAGTTTTGGAAGACGGTGTAAGGTTTCGATTACAGAGCGATCCCGACTTGCAGTTTCTGTACCAAAAGTGAGAAAGGGCGGAGGGACGCTGGGCTGCTTGAGAGGTTATTTTGTATAAGGTGAGAAAATGTGAAAGGATACATTCAGGACTGCCAGCGGCAACTTTGGGTGCCCTGTAATTCGCAAACGCAATAACATTAAACCATTGCAAGGACACCCCCCCCCACCCCTTGGTGGAAATAGTCCGGATAGCAATGGAATAACTTAATAAGTGGAACGCGGCAGCGCGCTGACCACAAGTGAACAAGGCTGCGGCTCTGCGTGGGCCCTGCCAATGCTGTCCCAGGGACTACATTCCCTGCTGAAGGCTGGCGCAGGCCAGAGATGCCGGCCTTATGAAAGCACTCATTGTTCCCGGGGCATCGTTATTTGGTATTACATGCACAGTGTTTGCTTGTGAAACGATTTATTGGAAACAAGTATGTTTAAGAAGGAGAACTTGGTTTGAAATTCAGTTGATCTGGCTTATGACATTTAAGGTTTTATAGGGCCTTTGTTTCTAAGAATAAATATTTAGGTCCATTGTAAATATTTATCTCGAAACACACAAACACGGGCACACAAAACTGGAAAACTAGCCAGGGAACGAAAGGGTACCTAAAATGCACTTCTCTGCAGGAAAGGGCAAACTATCTCAATATGAGGTATGTGTGAAGGAGGGGATTTTGTGAGCTTGGCTGGCAGTGTCTAGCCCAGAGGACAGATTCCCCTCCCACGAGGCGTCATGGGAGGAGGCCTGGTGAGGACAGAGTGTGTGTGTGTGTGTGTGTGTGTGTGTGTGTACACTTGACTCTGTTCTCCTCTTGTGGCTGGGGCTCGCTGGGATTAAACCAGCCTTGCCCCTGCTGGCTCCAAGCCGGGTGCCACACTTGACCGGGAGGCTTGCCGTGGCCCATTGCAGAGATGGCATGTCCGCCAAAAGGTGAGACTTCCGGTCATGTTTCTGGTCATCCATGGTCATGAAAAGATCATAGCTTTGAGATTTTCTGCCCACAAAAGTAGGCTTTCTGGGTTCTTTGTTCAGCCTCCAGGGTAATGTCCCGCAAATGAATGACTTCTTTGGAGGCTCTGAAATCCTTACCTTTTTAATGTGAAAGTGTAGGTGTCTCTGAAGTGATGGGAGATACTGGAATGAAATGTGCTAAGAGTAACCCACTAGCATTTCTTTCTTTTCTTTTCCTTTTTTAAACAAGTTTTTAAAGACCAACAGTCTTGTGCAGTAAAATCAATTTACATGTGGTTTGGTTTGTGTCCAGCAAATTCCACCAAATACTATTTTAAGGCCCAAATATAGAAGGGTTTCAGTATCTATCATTGTAATTTGCTGTTTCTAGTCCAGCACACGGGGACACTCAGGTACAGGGTGGAGGCATCTTTGGTGTGTTGGGTTGGCTGGGATCTCTTCCTTTCCTCGGCCATTTCTTAAGCCGGGGGTTAAAGGCAGTGGCCTCTGCAGTGTGGGGAGACAGATAGGCTGGCTTGCAGGTAAGGTAAGATAGGCTTACGTGCAGGTAAGGTGGGGTGGGATGTTATGTGTGTGGGCTGCTGGACGGGCGATTGGGTATGTGTTGCCCTTGACCAAACTGCCGTGTAGGAAGATGGCCGTCGGCTTGTGATTCTAGAGCTTTTGTGGACGGGATCACGCAGTGGGCTGCTCGGTTACCATTTTCTTAAGGACACTTATGTGCAGTTTCTCATGGACCTTGAACTACAGGATTTCTATAGAGACCCCCTTGAAACTGGAGAAGGACTTTTGTAGGTATAAGATGAGGGGTGTCTTCTGTTGAGAACTTTTTGCTTCGGCAAGGCATGTGAGGGTGGGAAGTGATGGCTAACATGCCCTCTGTGGGGCTTCCTTAAACGTGGCCTAGAACATCGCCAGGATTGGGGGACTGGGGTCTGTCTGTGTTTCTTTCAGTGCCACATCTGAAGAAGGAATGTCTCCTTGTGCACCTAGCATTGGGCAGACGGTAACACCCAGTATATATCGAGAAAATGAAGGGGTGAATGGTGACTAAAAGGGGTGAAGTCCATAGTAAAAAGATGAAACCTGTTGTTCATCCAGTCTGTTTATCACCTTGAATTCGTGCTTTTGGTTTTTCTTTCCAAACAAGAAACGGAGGTCTTCTCAGAGCGCCTTAGAGATGTTTTGGGAGACACTGAGTCCAGGAGCCATTTTGGTGTTCTGGGTGACCTTGGGCTTGTCCCTTGCCCGTGACTTTAATCTTATGGTCAAAGTGAGTCTCCGCTATTATCCCAAGGGGGACAAGTGAAGAGGCCCCCATCCCCCTACTGTTTTTCCCCATTGTCAAAGTAAAACCTTTCCCCTTGTTTGGTGAGTGGCCACAGACAATCCATACCTTGAGATATCAGAAGCTCTTCTGTGTGTTTTCTAAGTAAGTATTCTTTTTACAAGGGTCGCGCTCTAGCAGTCTCCTTTGAAGTCGGTTTTGTTATACATTGGGCTGCGGTGATATTTCAAAGGAGTCAGCCAGCAGACTTGAGGCCTCTTAGGCTTGTGTTCACGAACAGCCTCCTGGACAACACAACTTATTTATCCGTCTCCCTCCCCGCCCCCCAGAGCGATCGCCACACCGGCCCATCCTCCAAGCTGGACTGCCGGCCAACGCCTCCACCGTGGTGGGAGGGGACGTCGAGTTTGTCTGCAAAGTGTACAGCGACGCGCAGCCCCACATTCAGTGGATCAAACACGTAGAAAAGAACGGCAGCAAATACGGGCCCGACGGGCTGCCTTACCTCAAGGTGCTGAAGGTGAGGACTTTCTGAATCTCAAGGGACCCGCAGGGGTCTCCGTCGTGGACGTCGGGGCAGTTTCTCCGATTTCCTGTTGGATCTGGGAGAGGACCATTCTCCCATTTGACCAGCCAGGGGAGAGTGTGTTAGGGGATTAGCAGATTATTAGACTCGCTAGTAAAACTGCAGAAGGGAACTGGGGGCAGGGTGGGGTGGGGAGGAAGGGCTATTCGAGGGGGAGCTGGAATAATTCAGCTATTTATCACCCTGAGATCTCCGACGGGGCATTGAGGCTTAGCTGCATGTCCAAAAAGTGGGGGTCGCAATGCCGCCACCTCTAGCAGAGTCCACGGGTTGGTGTGCGTTGAGAGAGCTCTGTAAACTCGAGGCGAGGTACCAGCACTTACCGCGATGCTGATATCTCCGTCTCTTAATATGACATTAGGATTGAATTGGCGTAGCCATCTGTCCGAAGCAATTCACATTTTTTTTCCAGAAGAGGGCTTTTAGCCTTGGAAACTCGTTCACCTGCGGCTTAGACAATAAACTTTATTTATTTTTTATTTTTTAAAGATTTTATTTATTCGACAAAAATCACAAGTAGGCAGAGAGGCAGGCAGAGAGAGAGAGAGGGAGAAGCAGGCTTCCTGCTGAGCAGAGAGCCCGATGTGGGGCTTGATACCAGGACCCTGGGATCATGACCTGAGCCGAAGGCAGAGGCTTTAACCCATTGAGACACCCAGGTGCCCTGACAATTAACTTTAGAAAATGGTTTTGCACAAGTGAAATGTTGAACAAGGAAACTTTCTCCTTGCCTTTCGTATTTGGCTCCTTGAAAGTCCCCAGTGAAGCCAGCATCAGCCTCTTTAATGTTTAGGTCTGTCTTGTTCTCCAGGACGGTGATGGCAGGTGGCAGCTAAGTCTACAGCCTTTTCTTAGCCACCGCCTACCACGTCTCCTGCATGTAGGTGCTCAAAGAGATCGTCCTTAGAAAAGAACAGTCTTCCCGTAGAACCATAGGTAGCCCCACTCAGAACTCTCAACCAGTGAGCTATTCTCTCCAGCTGAGAATCCCAGTGATCAAAAGAGCTGGAAAAAGATGACCAGCCCGGGGAACCGCGGGTCCGTTCTGCTTGGTCTTGATCACACGTCCCTCCCTCCCTCCCTCTCCACGGTCGAAGCCCACGACTCAGCTCGTTAAGGCAGCCGCTTAGTCCTCATGGAAGTTGTTTTCTGTGCGAGTTGTTTTGGTGGTGTTTGGTGGTGGGACCTAGACAGCACAAAGTCCTTCCTGGTTGGCCGTTATATTGTTCTCCTGTGTCTGTTCCAGCACTCGGGGATTAATAGTTCCAATGCAGAAGTGCTGGCTCTGTTCAATGTGACGGAGGCGGATGCTGGGGAGTATATATGTAAGGTCTCCAATTATATAGGGCAGGCCAACCAGTCCGCCTGGCTCACTGTCCTGCCAAAACAGCAAGGTAACAATGTTTTGTGTTTTTTTTTGTTTTTTGTTTTTTTTAAAAGAAGTCTGGATGTAGAAGCTGAAAAGACTTGGTGCTTTGGGAAACTGCAGGCAGCTTTTAGGATGACTCTGTGGCCTTGGTATATTCATAATCATCTTTCTTCGGTGATGCAGCTGGTAGGATGCCAGCAGCCATGGAAAAATGCCCACGATGCTCAAAGTGCTTGCTCTCCTCTCTTCTAAAGATCACCCTCCACCCCCTCCCCCAACCCAGATTTGAAGTCGTTCCTTCTGGCTTGTCTTGTTCGGGCTGCACATTCCCCATCATGACTGTCCACCGTCAGCATTTTAAACACACGCAGGCATGCCTGTTGAATTTGGGACATTGGCGTATCAGCAGAATTACTACCTCCTTCTGCCCCAAATTGGTAGAGAAGTATTGGCACGCAATAATTTTTCCAACAGAATATCACTTCCTTGGTTACCCGTAATGGGTGCTTAGGAGATCCTGTCCTTGACCTTGCAGTCCCAGTTTGGAGCGTAATCCACCTCATGGGTGTGGACGCTGTTGAAGGCAGCCGCTGCCGTTCTCGGTTTGTCACAACCCACACTCAAATGTCTATATTGAAGGAAAAAAAAACCCTGCAGTGTCTTTGCTACCAAGATTGTACTTTCTTCTGTTTTTTTGTTTTTTTGTTTTTCTTTTTTCACTCAACGTGAGTCAAAGTGGTGACATGTGAAAATCAGACACAATAGCCCACCCTGGTTGGTGCCCCCAGGGCTGGAAGGACGTGCCAGGTGTCCACTTGGGTGCGTCTCCAGGGTTTTGCTCCCTAATGCAATAAATTTAAGACAGCACCATCCCTTCCTCAAGGTGGGAGTCTGCAGCCAACAGGACCAGAACCCAGCTGGGACTTTTGGGGTGTTCATGCTTTTGGAAAACCATCCCTCAATCCAAAGCAACACAAAGGCCAAGAGAAGGGATCTCTGTGGGTTGATTTTTCCATGCGTCTGATTGCATGCATGTCTAGGTGGTGAAGCCGGTGTGGTGACGGGCCTGTGGCGGCGAGCTGCTCAGTGTCGCTCAGTGTCTCTCGGTTGTGGGCTTTGTGGATGGGCTGCGATCGGAATCTTCTGCTGGCCAGCACCTGCCGGAGCCCCCTGGTGCAATGCCTCATGGTTCCACGGCCCCCTCCACGGTCATCCCTGTGTTGTCTAGCCTTTTCTCTTGCCTCCCTGTTTTCTAGGCCGCCGGTGTTAATACCACGGACAAAGAGATTGAGGTTCTCTATATCCGGAATGTAACTTTTGAGGATGCTGGGGAGTATACGTGCTTGGCGGGTAATTCTATTGGGATATCCTTTCACTCTGCATGGTTGACCGTTCTGCCAGGTACATACTGCTCTTTCTCTCCATGGTTTTTTCCCTTTTCTGGGTTGATTGCTATAAAATTAACACAGCTTCTGTTCTCAGAAACAGCCCCTTTTATGCTGGCATAAAGATTTTGCAAAATGTTGAAAATTATCCCCCGGGGATAAGAATGTTGCCTTTGGAAATTCACTTACAATGAGATCCCACACTCACATTTATGATCAAGTGAAATTTCATCCTTAAAACCCAAAGGGATCTTAACATTTTCAGTGAGTCAATGTATAAATTCACCCATCCGCAGTTCTCTGAAGGAAGACATGGCAATTACTTTGTAAAATTCAAAGTAATTTTTTCTCATTTCAAATTCCATTTCACTAAAATCCCATATGTACTTTGATCATGTGGTTCCACTCTCTCTTTTCAATGATACGTGAATAGAGGGATGTACGTTGGGGTGCCTGGGGAGAAGCACCCTGGCATGTAGGACGTACAGAAGCAGTGTGTTACCTACCTTGGGAATCGGTGGCTTGCTGCATGTTGCAATGAAATGGACCCTCCGTTTGCTTTTCCTGCAAAGCATGCTCGCGCCGACGTGGGCTTGATGTGATTTCCGCCCTTCGGAGAAATCAACATCAGCGAAGCCCTGTTGCTACGTGCTGCTGTGGTCTGGGTCTTCGACCAGCATCTCTGTCCTAGTCGAACCTCTCCTGATAACCACGGTCTACTTTGATGCATCTGTCTCTGTCATTTCCTTTGTGAAGCTGCCTAGACTGGTTTGCTAGCTCATGATGTTCCACCCCAGTTCCTAATGCCTTATTTCTAGAGTAAAGTGCCTACCTGCATGCTTGTTTTTATATCTGGTAAAAAGAAATTGATCATTTCATTTTGTGCTGTGCTGCTGGGAGTTTTGACTATCTTGCAAGTATTTTTTTCTGATTAAAATGGATAAGCTTTAAATAATACCATTGCATCCATTTTGCCTTTTGTTTTGAGTCTGCTCTGTGAATATTTGCTTTGAAACAATGAGATGCCTTTTACTTTGAGCTTGCTTTTACCTGTAGTACTGCATTCTGCAGGGGCCTAATTGGCCCTTCTTAACGATTTGCCTGACAGTACTAGCACATCAACTAAGGATGCAGTTTGAGAAAAATACCGTTTGGAAATACACTGCTTGTAGCTCCATGACCCTGAGGACTGAGGAGGGAGCAGATAGTATTTTAAGTTGATCTAAGAACGTGTTACCTTAAGTAATTCCATGGATATGCACACGTCATACTGTTTCTATTTTTTCTTTTAGAGAAAAGTTGTAGTGATCTCAATATAACCAGAAAACACAAATCTTAAATGGTAATTGAAATTGATTAAGGGATATTAGAAACGTTCCATGGTATGGATGTAATGATTCTGTATCAAAGGCAATTCGGTCTTTAAATTCAGTGCTTTCGTTTGTTCAATTAAATAATATGCTGGACTGTGTTAAGAAATTGGAAACCTTTCCGGACCAGCCTACTAGATGAATATTTATTTCATTTCATATGGAAGTGTGTTCATCTGGGGGAAATCACCCCGTCACATCTTCCTTTGGAAGGGCTTACCCAAATAAGAGGGACGTTCCATCTGTTCACATGCGAAAGTGGGCGTTGTTTATATTTAGGAATTTTTAATTTGGTTTGCATCAGAGATCCCCTCGGAAGACAGCTTTTTTCTTTTTCTTTCTTTCTTTTTTGTTTTTTAACAAGTGTGGATAACTGTCCTATTCTGTCCACATGTGTGACAGAATGTGGCCCCGTAGCCTGCCCTTCGTGGCTTGGAGCCAGCCAGTCTGTGACAGTCACTGGATTGTAGAGGCCCGTCGCGGCTAGAGATAGTGGCTGCTCGGGCCCTGGTGGTCCATCGGGCAGCCCTTGGTCTCTCACCCTCATTTGGGAGCGGTGCAGGGCAGGCCCATAGCCCGTGCCATTCTGCAGCACTGAGGCAATGGGAAGCCTGTCGTTGGGAATGGTCATCACCATGTGATTCGTTTAGCTGTCCGGGATGTGTCATCAGCCCCGTGTCCTAACTCTGTGGCCTGCTTATCTGTTCCTCCCCTGTGGTGTCCACTCCAGCTCCTGTAAGAGAGAAGGAGATCACGGCTTCCCCAGACTACCTGGAGATAGCCATTTACTGCATAGGGGTCTTCCTAATTGCCTGTATGGTGGTGACGGTCATCTTGTGCCGAATGAAGACCACGACCAAGAAGCCAGACTTCGGCAGCCAACCAGCCGTGCACAAGCTGACGAAGCGGATTCCCCTGCGGAGACAGGTAACAGAAAGTAGATAAAGAGTTTGAAGACATTTACTCCTCCCTGCACGCCCCAGCCAGCCCCCCGCTCTCTTTCTGGGCTACGATATCCTCTACTTCTGCGAGCTTCCGTGCACCACATGCCTCTCAGTGGCTCTCCAGTTCGTGTTTGGGGCTCAGAGAGTCAAACTCTGGTGCATCGATGGGGTCTGCTGGGTCAAGTTCCAAGGGCAAGAAAGGGGGTCGGTGTGAGACTCGGGGAGCTAATTGGCAGGACTGGAAATAACACAGGGAGGCAATGCCCTTGTGTGTTCAAGGCTCAAGTGTAACCGTCTTTTTGAATCATAGGCCACTTTTGTCCCCTGTGATCTAATGCTGTTTTTGAGACAGGCTTATGCCACTAGTTGGAAAGGGAAGGACTCTAGTTCTCTTTGACTTATTATTTTTTTTTTAATCAAGGTCAGAAACTTATGCCCTGGAGATGAAACTGAACTACTGCTTGATTTAAACCAGACTATGATGTCTCTAGTAACTGGGTTTTGGCTCGACCTCTCTGATTCTTAAAATAGACATGTACACATATATTATGTGTTATTGTTCATCGTTCGCAAGAGCGGCTGTGGATTTGGTGGTAGAAAGATTTTTATACTGAATGAGCAACAGATTGTTCGTAACCCTGTGTCTGCCCTTTGGTGGTTACTTTTCAGTCGTGTGTCCCTCCTGATGGGTGTCGTCTTGCTCTGGAGAGACAGGGCAAGATACAGCCTCTGCCGCCTCCGCCGTAACCCACAGCTGCAAAGCTGAGTGGGACAGGATGTGCTTTGACTCCTTCCTCTGTGTTCCTGAACATGGAAGGGGAAAGGCAGATGTGAATGACAAGTGTTTACAGTCAATATTGGGAACTTTGTTCCGATCAAGGAATTTCTTTGGTGGCAGCAAGTGAAATGGCTAATGCACTGCTCTGTGGCAGCGTGTGCATTAGTGGAATTTACGGGGGCCTCCGTTAAAATTGCAGATTCCCTGGTCTTCACCCCAGAGGTGTGTCATCCAGCAGATGTAGACTGGGGCCAGGAATCTGTATTTTAAGTGGGTCCTTAGGTGATTCTGAAATGCACTCTGAGAAACTCTGGGTGAATCCCAGCCCCGCCCCCCCCCCCCCCCCCCCCCCGGGACTTCAGGTGGCGATGACATTTTCTGGGGCAGGCATTAGCACGGATTAGGAACCGGTCGGCCAGCCGCAGCTTTGGCATGGCTCTGGCTGTTCCCAACCCGGCTCCACACTCCTGGCTGAATGGGTCCCTGTTGACTTCTCTGGAGCCATGAATCAAGCAGCTCTTTATTCTTCTTAGAGGCTGAGCGTGGCATTCGGAGTGTGTGTCAAGTGCTGGTGGTTGCCCAGACTGTTAAGAGCAAGGGAAGTAAAGGTGCCCATTGGGTGACTCCTGCCACCAAGATTGCTATTGTTATGAAAATGACACCACCATCATTCTTGGGGCCTTCCAGAGCAGCAATGATGGGGCCGCTTGCCTGACTTTGGGAGAATCCAGTCTGAAGGTGACTCTTTTTTTTTTTAAAGATTTTATTTATTTATTTGAGAGAGAGAGACAGTGAGAGAGAGCATGAGCGAGGAGAAGGTCAGAGAGCGAAGCAGACTCCCCATGGAGCTGGGAGCCTGATGTGGGACTTGATCCCAGGACTCCAGGATCACGCCCTGAGCCGAAGGCAGTCGTCCAACCAACTGAGCCACCCAGGCGTCCCTGAAGGTGACTCTTAACACGGCCAGGTGGTGCCTTCAGTGACCTTCAGGGGCTATGGCCACCCCTCCCCCTCCCTCCTCCTTTCCAGTCACCTCTGGGCCATTCTTCCAGCCACCATCTTGAGAACCTGACCTCAGGGAGTTGCAAAAGGGAGTGGTGTTCCCATCTCTATTATTAATTTTTTTTCTAATGGGGGAAAATGCTACCTTCTGGAGGAAACCTGCAATTTGGTGAAGCTAGACCATTGGCCCGTAATGATGTCATCATCTTTTTCTGCCACTGCGACATTGCTCTTCTCTTTACTTAAATATAAAAGACCCAGTTGCCCTTAAAATCTCCTTGACTCAGCCCTAGTCATTGTATTTCCGGTTCTCTTTGGTGGACCGGCCTTTTTTCTTTGTCTCCACTTGGGCTCGTCATTCTTTCTGTACTCTCCCCTGTGTAGCCAAAGGGAACATTAGCTTTTCTCTTTTTCTTCTCCTTCTTCCTTTATTTATCATAGTTTTCTGAGTGCTTGATCTAACCCAGGTTCCATGCAAGATAAGACCTGTCCCCTTCCAGTGTTATTTGGCCATCATCATTTAGAATGAAGCTGTCTTGGGTTTTAGCAGCATCAAGGAGAGTAAGAGAAGCAGAGGAAGGTGGGCAAATAGCCATGCCCTGGAGAGGGGGAGGGGAACCAGCAGATCTCTGGGAGATTAATTTATTTGGGGGAATGTTGATTATTCATTTGGGGGAATGTTGACACCCATCACCAACTCTTATGTGTTAAAATGGGTGTGTGATTCTTGACAATGAGCATGGCCCCTTTGGTGGGGAAGGAGATGCCTATCAGGTATCTGGATAAAAGAGGGTTATGGGCTGTAGCTGGAATGAAAACCCCATAAAGGCTGGCAGATATGTTGATGACAGAGAAAATACCACAGGGATGCCAAGCATGCCTTTACCTGGCGACAGGTGAGCCTGTAATCAGATGTCTTGAGGATGGGTTCTTTCTAGTTACTTGCAAGGCCACTTTTCAGGCTGTATCTGCCCAACCTCCTCTACCACACAGGGAACACTGAGTGTCTTCATGGTGGAGTCCGAGTGTTATCTTCTTGGCCCTGACCCTCGCCCCTCCCCCAACACACATACACACAACGTCTCACTCAGCTCAGTCCATCATTGTTCTCTGTTTAGAACAAGAGGAGTGGTGTTCTTATTTTTCCTTCTTTCTCTCTCTCTTTCTTTTTTTTTTTTAATCCCTCTGTGAGTTTTTCCTTCTTGACATTTACTAATTTGTCCTGGACTTAACTGTTATAAGACCGACATTTCAGTTTGTTATTTTATTTGAGTCAAAAATACTTTTTCCTCGGGTAGCTCAGAAGAAATTTCTTGTGTTCCTGTCCCCGTAAGCAGGAGTTTTTTGAGGTTCTTTATGCATTTTGAAGCTTGAGGAAAGGGGGGAACTTTTTGTTTGTGGGGGAGGTGGGTGGCACACAGCATCTCCCCGTGTCCCTTGACCGGGGTTCACCCTGCTTTCAGCGCTGGGGCTTGGACACCGTGCCCAGCCCCTGGCTCGCCCGCTCTCCCTCCTCTGGAATCGGATGATCAAGGTGGAGGCCAGCCCGGAGAGTGTGTCCTCGTGCGCTTGTCAGTGCTAGCGCAGGTATCGGGGGCTGCCCGTGGACGGCTGTAGTCATTAGGAGGCAGCCTCTGCATGGCCACGGGTGCAAGAGAGGGCTCCGCGTTTCTTGGACGCACACATCACTTGGGCATCGCTGGAGGGGGCTGCGAGGAAATTGTGGAGGTTTCTTTAGGAAGCATGAGCTACTGTGTTGAGTTTGGTCAATCCGGTTTTCAGTGAGTACCTCGACTTTCTTCTCTGGAGCCAGAAGTCTCCAGAGGGCAGGATGGAGATTTCCCTTTTGCCATAAACAGGTAAACCCATCTCCTAGGTGAGGAGGGACACACGTGCGTGCAGCGTACACTCCCACTCCCACTGGCCTCTGAGAAGGGCCTATGGGGTACTTTTTGTGAGACTTTAGTTTTGCCATCTTGGTTGCTGATACAGGTGGATCAAGGGCATCTTTTGTAACAGTATCTTTGAGGTGAGTGGCATAATCCCAGAGACCTCCTGAACGGGACAGAAGATGTGGGGGTTGGGGAGGCCTGACTGGGTACAAGGGCATTCAGGAGTCAGTTCTTGGGGCTGCGCACTAATGGTTATTAAATGCACTGAGCCCCGTGAAGGCGGGTTGCACTCTTAGAAGCTCATGCATTGTCTAGCAGCCAGATACCATGATCTTGGCATATTCTCCATGGTTTGGTCAGTCATGGGATCTAGTGAGACCTCCCTGGTTCCAGAACACACGTGGGTAATGAGATTGGCCATGGGTGGTTCCCTGCACTCTGCCCTTCCATGTGGGCGCCCCCATTGGGCTGCTCTCCCCCTCTCAGCCTTCCAGAGACAGGGCAGCGTGAGATCTGGTTTGGATTTTGGCTCCTGGGATCTTCTAGAAGAACCAGCCCATCCAGGACTGGGGAGCCATTGCTCTGATGGGTTGAGTCATGGAGTCCAGGGAGCAGCGTGGGGGAGGCAGAGACCTGGTGAAGGAGAAGAGTGACAAAAACACCTCATCTGATGACTTAAATTTTGTTATGGAGGGAAACAGAATCCAACCCCCGAACCCCCTTGAACCTTTAACCCAGCCACCTGGTTTGAGGTGGTGAAAGCATTTTGTTTGGACATTGGGGAACAGCAGGCAGGGCTTAGAGCAAAAAGTATGTTAATTGGAAGCCTTCTGTTCTGGCTTGGGACCGAGGACCCACAGCTTCAGAGTCAGGAAATAGCATGCACATTCGTCACCGCCCCCTCTCCTCCTTTGCTTCTGCCTGCCTTGTTCTCTGTGAGGTCCCCTGCCTTGGTTCTAACCTAGTCTAGTGTGCAGAGATAACACAATTTCTTGGTGGCCCTTTAAAAGGAAAAAAAAAATCACTTCCTTTCTTAATCTCCCCTATAGACAGTAGAAATATACAAAAGGCACATTTCGTTAAAAGCCTGATTTATGGCACGGGTTAAAGAGATTCCGGAAAGTGGGGAGTTGAGTAGAGACTGAAAATACATGCTAGAACATGCCTATGGGGACTGAGGATGGTGAAGGAGGTTTATTTTAGGGTGTTTCCATTTATGGCTTGTCTATCACTTAATGATCGCCACCCATGGAATATTTTCAAATTAGATAGGCTATCCAATGAGGGGAGATCATGGTTTTGTGCACAAAAAGAGCAGTTTATAATTGAATAAGTGCTGCGTTAGGAGATTCACAGGTGGGCAGTGGGAATGACTTGGGGAGTGTGTTTGGAAGGAGAGAAGCGCCAGCGAGATGCTGTGTTTCGTGGAAGCATCGACAAGCCAGCCGGGGAGTGCGCCAAGCCCCGGAAGCGCGTCAGCTCACGGCAGAAACGGAGTGAGGACAAAGCCAGCCATAGTTCCAGTCCCAGAGGGGATTTTCAAATCTCAGTAAAAATGCATGGAGGTAAAAATAAGATAACACCTCGCCGGACAGAGTGACCAAATTCTAGTTTCTCATATTGCTGGCATTTTCTTAGCCTTTTCCCCTCCACTTGGTGCTTTTGACAGAAGTATTTTCCAGATTTATACATTGAATTTAACCTCCACCCTTGATCTGGACAGAACTTTCCTAAGTAATCCCTTTTGTAAACACGATTTTCAGGTTTTTAATAGTCACGATAACAACCAAGTTGGCCAAGTTTTGAAAACTTTCCCAGGAAAACCTCGTTGAGATTGTTTGGAGGCAGATGCGTACGTATGTGAACTTCTGCTGTGGGTTTGTGGGTGAAGGTTGCTCTGGGGTCATAGGTGAGCCGCAGAGCAGTCCGCGTCTGACGGAGCGTTAGGTTTTTCTGCTCTTAAGCCCCCTCTGAGCCGTATTTGTCACGAGGATGTTTTTATGCTCCAGCTTTCCTCCTGCTCTGGGACCGACCCCTGACTCCCGGATCCTTGGTTTCTTGGGTCTGCTTTTTCCCTGCTGGAGCCCCAGCCCACCCTGGCTGTGAGCAAGAGGGTCTCATCTTCCAGGCCAGTAAGGCAGTCAGCCCTTAATGCCACTGGGTTTCGTTCTTCGCAGGGCACACAGAACGCTAACATCTCCCACTCAAAACCACCACAGGCTCCAGATCTTCTGGGTTCCCCAGAGGAAGGTGCCGGTCATAAACTCCCTTGGATCTGGGCAGCTCAGGATTCTGCAGAGGTGCTAGGAAAAACTGCTCTGGTCTTGGCACATATTAACTGAGCTTTTAGCAAGCGCCAGGCTCAGCACTAAATGTCTTATGGGCGTGACTTCATTTCACCCTCATGGTGCCCCTGTGGGGTGGGAACTTCCCGGTTTCCTTCTAACAGGTAGGAGAGTCTAGTTTGGGATGGGTTCTCACAGATGGCCAGCATGGGAATTGGCACATGGCCCCCACCCGATTGGGCCCCCATGTCGTAGATAGTTAGCAGGGGAAGGGGACCAGCTAGGGTGGGCTGCTTGGCCAGGGCTGGTCAGTGGGGTGCGCACGTGGGAGGGTACAGAGACGTTGCAGAACCTAGCACAGGGAAAGGAGAAGGGCAGTGTTCTCGTCATTTCTACCTCATGTTGGAAATCAAGTCATTGTGTCTCAAACGTGTTTTTCTTGTTACAGAAAGTGCTATTCCTAAAACATCAGAGAAATACATAGGCAAGGTAATAAAATTCAAATGGCTTAAAAGTTCTGAGGTAGAACAAATTCTGCCCCATCCCTCAGCTGCTTGAGTCTCTCTCTGAAGGTGGCCGCTCTGAAATCTATATCCTTCCTGAACGTTTGGAAGTAATGCTGTGTTCTCACACCCACAAGGGAAGAAATTCTGGAGGACCTCTTCACTCAGAACCACATTCCCTGTTATTTCCCCATTGGGTTTCCCCTCCTCTCCACCGATGCCGGCACACCAGGCACCGATGGTGGAATTCTGGAAATCCTGCAGGGCCGGTGGCAACAGTCTACCCAGCTGGCCTTGCAGAGAGCGTCATGACGGCAGAAACGGTTGGGCCGCGGCCTTTTGAGGCATCTCCTCGTGAGGCTGACTCTTACTAGTGTGGTTGGTACTCATTGCTTATGACCTTTAAGTACAAGTTCCCGTTGTAGTGAATGGTGATTTTTTTCCTCTTCATGGGGAAGAACTTTCCAGAAAACCCCAGCCTCTTTTGGTATCCATAGCACATGGCCTTGAGTCAGCGTAGTGCACTGAGTTGGGCCCCCCACACTGGAGGGGTGTTCCAGGTTGTCGGTTCGGCCAGGGTGGGGTCCCTGCCTTGGCCCCGGCATTAGTGGGGGGCAGGGGTGGATTCTGGGGGAGTCGCCACGGTTACGACTGTGCTTTCCTCCTTGCTTCTGCCGTTCGAGTGTGTGGACACTTGGTGTGAGGTCGCAGCCTTTTGGAGCCCAGTCTATTCATGGGGTTCTCTCAACTCCAAAATTAATGATTCTTCAACTCCTTTTGAAAGAAGAAAAATATTTACGCACTCACAAGAACATGGCTCGTACTGTCTGCATAGTAAAATTTAGGAGGGAGTCCCCTGTCAAAAGATTGCTTAGAAGGGTCAGAAATGTTCTCTTGTATGTTTTATTTTTAGTTTTTAAAGATTAATATATTTAAGGGTGCCTGGGTGGCTCAGTGGGTTAAGCCTCTGCCTTCGGTTCAGGTCATGATCTCAGGGTCCTGAGATCGAGCCCCATATCGGGCTCTCTGCTCAGCAGGGAGCCTGCTTCTCCTCTCTCTCTCTCTGCCTGCCTCTCTGTCTACTTGTGCTTTCTGTCTGTTAAATAAATAAATAAAGTCTTAAAAAAAAAGATTAACATATTTACAGGGAGAGTGAGTGGGGGGACAGAGAGAGAGGGAGAATCCTCAAGCAGACTGCTGAGTGGGGAACCCAGCATGGGGCTCAATCCCACAGCCCTGGGATTGTGACCTGAGCTGAAATCAGGAGTCTGATGCTCAACCTACTGAGTCACCCAGGTGCCCGTTCTCTCGTACATTTTAAAAGATAATAGAAATTCTGGCTTAAAAATCCCCTGCAACTTGGGGCGCCTGGGTGGCTCAGTGGGTTGAACCTCTGCCTTCGGCTCGGGTCATGATCTTAGGGTCCTGGGATCGAGCCCCGCATCGGGCTCTCTGCTTGGCGGGGAGCCTGCTTCCTCCTCTCTCTCTCTCTCTCTGCCTGCCTCTCTGCCTACTTGTGATCTCTCTTTGTCAGGTAAATAAATAAAATCTTAAAAAAAAAAAATCCCATGCAACTTGATTTTAATACTGAAACCAACTTCCTGTTCCTAAAATGATTTCCCCCTTCCAGTCCATTCTTGGGTGTCTCTTGGGATTCCGTCTGCACTAAGGGCAGTTTGGGCTTTACCAAGAAGAGAATAAAGGTTTTCCAAATAGGACGTGCTCCAGGAAGTACAGATCTTCTTGTTCCCAGTGGGGATGGTTCAGGTACTACTTTGTGAACACTCATCCCAAGTAAGTTTGCTCACCTGCGTTCCGTCTTTGGCATCTTAATTTGAAAATTACGCATCGGCACAGCTGGGGCGTGCAGTTGACCTGGACAGTCGTGCAGGCGATAGAACCGGGTTGCGGGGGACGGCGGGCTGCTTTGTTGGACCATGTTAAACCTCATGGTCTGACTTTTTTGACCCCAGGGCTGGCTCGTTCATGGTTTAGAATAAGGTGGTGGTCAAGCAGCCCACGATTGTATCAGGACAGTTCAGTAACTGTCAAAACTGGCCTTCAGGTGGGCTCTGCACATCTTTTCCTTTACAGAAACCAGCACAGGGAGGATGCTGTGTTTAAGAAGTAACCCTTTAATCAGACACAGCCTGAAAAGGATGATGGTGAATGACAAAACTCGGGGAAACCCTTGCCTACCTCAGGTGGGAGAGGAGCTTTGCCATGTGATTATGAATCGAGGACGTAGTTTTTTTCTCCTTGACTCTTCATCCCTTGTGTTCAATCCACTCGTTTCTGAAAGCGAAGTTGACAAGAGTCTTGATTTTCACTGAATGGTCGGCATCAACAGAGAATGGCCTCAGTGCCTGGGCTTCAGGTTTCCTGGCATTATGGCACTTGGAGCGAATAGAACACCCTTCACCTTCAAATCCTAGAGCTAGGTCCTTGAGACATCCGGCTTTTCTTTCCAAAAGGCAGATGAAATATCGAAGAGCGGATTTTCTAAGACGGTTCCATGGAGTTGAATAGGCAGAGAATTGATTCATGGTCTGAGCTGGTCCGCAGGGAGATTGATCGTGCGGGGCTCTGGGACAGATCTAGACCAAAAGGCAATTGCGAAGCCCGTGGGGTGGTTGCCCTGTGCTCAGGTGCTTATTTGGAGAAATTAGGTCAGAAAGTCAGAAAGCTGACTTAGATGTTGCTCAGGTACCATCTAAAAATGTTTGCAAATCTGGTCTTAGGAACCTCGGATGGGGGTGAAATCTGGTACTGCAGAGATGGGAGCACAGAGGAGCTGGAATCCAGTGGTTTGGGGCCTAAATTCTTGACTTTAGCCAGTGCTCCCACTTGTCTTCCTTTCTACGGATCGAACATCTGGCTGGGCTCTGGCCGGCTGCCAGGCCTCCCAGGTAGAGCCAGGATTACATCTGGGGCTTTGCATTTTGTATCCAGGTTTCTGCCGAGTCCAGCTCCTCCATGAACTCCAACACCCCACTGGTGAGGATAACCACACGCCTGTCCTCAACGGCAGACACCCCCATGCTGGCAGGGGTCTCCGAGTATGAATTGCCAGAAGATCCAAAGTGGGAGTTCCCAAGAGATAAGTGAGTATTTCTATTGATGCAGCCCCGAATAGAATCGTAGGTATAAATGGGGATGCTGGATTGACACGTTCTTTTCCTGATCTTAACTGCAAAGGTCACGTGTGATGGTGTCAGTAGGAACGAGTGAGATTGTAATTCTAAATCACCAACTTCTGAAAAAGAAAAGAATGGATTTTCTCTCTCTCTTTCTATTTCACTGGTTCTTTCAAAACAGGTGCTAGGCATGGCTGGTCCCCAACCAAGATAATACTTTCTTAGCACTTTTTTTACTTTTGAGATCATTCAAACCCAGTCACATGGACTACATGTAAGGCCGTATCCCATTGGTAAAACAGATACAGTGTTCCAACTTCTGGTTATTAAAACATGACTCTTCTATAGTTCATTTCTTTGGGGGAAATTAGGTATAAGACATAAATTGTCTGAAGAATCTTCAGTCCATGTTGCTCCTTTTAAGTACTGTTAATGTGATATGTGGCTGTAAGGTTTGAATATGGTACCTGACGTCACATTTCCTCTGGTCCGTAGTATTTTTTCTATCGGATGATGTGGAGGTGTTCCAATCCGATGTTTAGTCAGAGCATGGCCACCTGGGCTCTGTTGAAGGCATTACTGAGGAGGCTTTATGTCTTGATTTGGCGTTAGGCCTGTGTATTTGGGCTGTCTTGGGTGGGATTTGAACCCTTGCTCAGCTAGCCAGTGGCTGGGCAACCTTGACTCTCTGAACTTCGTGTTTATAAAATGATGACCATGGTATAGACTTCACAGGACTGAGTACGGTTCTGGACTCATGAGTTTCCCCGTCTTGCTCTCTTCTTCATGTAATGGCAAGCCAGGGGCTCTGAACCACAGACCCCAACAATATGGCGGTGCTAGGTAGAGAGTGTGGGAGGCAGACCCTGTGCTCCCGGCCCTCTGTCTTCTGGGCGGGACCAGCTTCTAGACCTACCTTCTGCAGTACAGTCTGATGGTCCTTCAAGGCCCTCAGCTCACTTCTGGGGTACCACTTGTAGTCCCTCTAGTCTGAACCGTGGTACTAGTGGAAGGTGGAAATCTCCGTCCACATCATGTCAACTGGGACAAGCTCTTGCCTTGCTTCTATAGAGCTCTTACTCACTGTTGGTCTTGACATTGGCAGTATCACCCTGAGATTAGGTCAGAGAGGTGTTTAATTGCAACAGAAGAAACTCATCCACCAATGTAGAGGTACCAAGATAAGCTTTTCCAGAGCCTGGGTCTGACGAGCTCTGTTTGGAAAGAGAGGGAGCTTATAGGGCACCGTGATTTTGATTCCCACAACTCCAAGCCACTTTTGCTTCCCAGGAGCCAATCTGGAGATACTAATGTGCATCATAAGCTAGAATCAAATAACTGCCCAGGTCTCACTCTGTCAGGAGGGTTAATGGAGGTCATTTCCAGTGTGTTCGTGTGTTGTAGTGGAGAGACCATTCACTTGGTTTTTGAACAACAACTAGGAGACATCAGAGAGAAACACAAAGAATGGTGTTCTTACCTGGGGAGCGTGGAAAGAGAACAGGGCTGTTTCTCACGAAGGCACCTCGCTCCCTCCTTTGGGTGTACAAGCAGAAGGGCTCATGCGCACGTTCCTGTGCGTAGAGGACTGACCTGGGCCCCTGTGATCACACGTGAAGAAATGACGGCTCCCGGGTTTGGGCCACAATGCTTGCCGCCCGTGACGCCGTCAACAGTGGACGTCTGTGTGTGCCTAACCGTCCACTCCCACCTGGGCGGGGGGGGTCCTGAGTGTGGAAAATGTGAGTGCTAAGCGTTTCAGAGCAGAGTTGAGCACAAATGTAGGTGGGGCAGATTTCCAGTGAATGAAGGCGATTTAGAAGCGGTTTATTAGATGGGAGAGGTGACACAAAGAAGGGATTGTTGCGCTTGTACTAACAGGGCAGTGGGACATAAATTAGCCATTTTTCCAATGCAAATGTTTATTTTCTGCCAAGATACTAAATTTAATTTTAGTTCAGGAGAGAAACAGAATGACCTCAACCTAGCGTACGCTGCCCTCAGTCTTTGCTTAGCTTTTGTAAACCATTGTGTACTTAACCATAAATACAGTATATTTACTAAGAGCTGCTAAATACTTTGCTTTTTGGTGCTTAAGTGAAACACACACACACACACACACACACGCACACACTCATAAGCATTCCAAGGATTTTGCTGTTCTGTCGGCTTTTAGAAGGTCCAGAGACAATATATGGCCAGTAGTAGGACAGGCACCGAGCTTCTGAGCTTAGAAAATAGAAAAATCGTTTATTGTGTTCACTCTGGATTTTCTTCATTAACAGTTTGGGTAGTTAAGGATTTCTAAACTGTTAGGTCAAGAAAGATTTCCCTCAATTTCTAGAAATGTCTTTGTCCTTTAGGGAAAAATTAGAGATTCCTTGAAATGCGTTTAAGATTCATGTCATGTAACTTGGCCAGGAATGTGACCGTAAAATTCACTGGTATTTGAATAATAGTGATTTTAAAGACATCACTTCACAAAGACTAAAAAAGAAGAACAGCTTTAACAGTTTTTCTTTAAGACATTTTAAATTACGAATATTCAGTTGGCCGGAGATCAGAAGCTCCTCCTTGTTAGCACTTAGGAAAGCTGACCGCCTCACTAGCAAGGATACCTTCCACAAAGAAAATAAATCGTGAACACAAATGTGAAACTTAATAGCTGTCCCGCCCGTAATTGACATTCTCTACAACGTCACTAAGAAAATACTCAAGCGCGTGTATACTCCGGCCTCATTAGTTCCATATGATAAATGCTCCATGCTTTTGCAAGCCGCTGAAAGATTTTTATATTTCGTTCTGGAATTTCCCCTTCACCAGATGCTCTGCGCTAATCCCCTATTTACACATTTAGGCTGACGCTGGGCAAACCTCTGGGGGAAGGTTGCTTTGGGCAAGTGGTCATGGCTGAGGCGGTGGGAATTGACAAAGAGAAGCCCAAGGAAGCAGTCACTGTGGCCGTGAAGATGTTGAAAGGTACGTGGGGAGGGGGACGGGTGGGGGGTTGGGGAGAAGCCTTATCAAGAATGTTCCTTTTGTGGCATGTGAACTCTATCATGGCAGGGGGTCAGAGAGCACATAGTTGACCCAGGGGTTGAGAAGTTTTCAGTATAAATCAGCGTCCTGGACAGACGATTTATCTTGAGCTGTGTGCACTTCCAAGAAAGAAACGCCAGTTTTGTTAGAAAGGGGTGGCTTCCCATCCCAGATTGTTCTTGGTCAGCTCCTTGTGGAGGACTGTGATTTTTTTTTTTATTCCCACTGTATCTGTATGTGCTTAGAAAAATCAACTCACGTGTGATTGGTTCCTTTGGATGAGTCTGGGTATGCGGAATTTAACTTGCAAACGAAGGAAGGTTGGCCTCGGGGAGGGAGTGAGGAGGCGTAGGGAGAGGAGGACGTACCTCTTTTGTAAGAGGAACAATGCAGAATGGACACTGGTCTGGGAGAAGCCCTTGGAGAGCTGAAAGGGAAGGAGCGGGATTGGTGGCCCAGCAGAACCTTCTGGAACATGTGAACAGTTACTGTGTGATGTGGATGTCCCATGGCATCTGTGGGATGACCGCCCAGCCCTGCTTCATGCTCACGGCTTACAGCACCTCCAGCTGTCAGCTCCGTGGTATTCTCTTAGGACAGGAGTTCCAGGGAATGGTTCTGTTATAAAACCTATTGTTGGGGGCTGAGAAAGGACGGAGCTTTTCCCGTGTGTCCAGGCAGAGATGCCTGTTCTTGGATGTGGGTGCCTGTCCCATCGTGGATGCTCCCGGAGTTAGGCTTTTTCTTTCTTTTGTGGGCTGTCTGTGATGGTCATCCTGTCCTTCCCCAAGAGGGAAGGTAGCAGGGTGGAAATGGTATTTTAAAAAAAAAAAATTTTTTTTTTTAAGCTGTTGATCTGAATGGCTCCTCGGAAAACCTGGGTGTTTTGAGCCCTTCACTTTGGGATTTGATGCGAGGGAGGCCGGTGCTCAGCAGCCCCACGTGCCTCAGCTTAGCTATACCAGCAGAGGTGGCCCTCTGGCTTTTGTCCTGCATAGCTGGGGTCCACCCGTGTGCCCTCGCCCCCCTGTGTGGCAGGTGGAGGCAGCTGTGTGCCCCCAACAGCCAGCCTCAGCAGCCCCTGGCCGCTAACCATGACCAACGTGGGGAGGGCCTAGGCTTCCAGTCTCTCTTGGCTGAACTTTTGTTTGGTTTTTGGAGCTCAGAATTAGAGATCTGAGGGTTTGTTTCTCTGGGTATAATCAGGCTGGCCTTCCCTTTAAGGGTGGAGGCGGGCATCGGCCCCAGAGCCCTGTGGGGACCCTGGGGACTCTTAAAGTCAGTGGGTGGCTCACGTCGGGACAGCCCTCCCCGTGCTCCAACCTAATGCGTTGCTCATTCATTTGTGAAGTTAAAAAACTTTTGGCCATGTGGCTCCTATGCATTTCTTTATCTCTCTTTTCTTTCTTTTTTTTTTTTAAGTAAATGCAGAGTTTTTCATATCAAATGAACTCGAAGGGAGGCCCATGGGGAAGAGTCTTGCCACTCTTCAGAAGCTATGAGCCCACGAACATGGGACCAAAGCTGTTTTTCTTGAAATTGGAGAGCAGAGGTTTATAAAACTTCTATTTTTTTAGGTTGGGACTCAGAAACCCCTTTGGAAGGCATGAAACTTTGCCTGCTCAAAGTGCACACACACACACACACACACACTTTTGTAAACACTTACAAGGGGCCCTCTGAACCTGTCTGTGACTTCTCTAAGGGCTCAGATTAGTGGCATTTGGTCTGGAGAAAGTCTGTTGGTTTGGGGTCCCCCATTTCCCTCTCCCTCCTCTTCCTTTCTGTTGGACTCCCAGTTCTTTCAGGCACCTTGAAGTTCGATACGGTTTTTTGGAGGCACCGTAGATCTGCCAGAAGGTGGACTTGCTTCACGATAAAGTTAAACACCCCCACACTCAGGAGGGTTGCTAGAAAAGAATTGGTCTTAGCATCAGAGGCCTATATTCTCATCCTGACTTTTGACCCCCTGACCCCAAATTAGCTGTTTGACACGGATCAGGGCAGTTCCCTGTCTGGGCCTTTGCCCCCTTACCAATAAAACGAGGGAGATGATTTAGAAAGTGTTTTCTGGTCCTAAAATTCAATTTCACGCTGTTTCCACTAAGTTTCTGGCAACTAGCAGCAGCTGTCGATGGGTTAGAGGAAACTACTAACTGGGTTTTAATTTACCTAATGTTTGTAGATGATGCCACAGAGAAAGATCTTTCTGATCTAGTGTCAGAGATGGAGATGATGAAGATGATTGGAAAACACAAAAATATCATAAATCTCCTTGGAGCCTGTACTCAGGATGGTGAGTAGGAGGAAAAAATGCTTTCATCCAAATAATTTGAGCTTCAGTGTTAACATCATTTTAGAAACGGTTGGACTTCTGGATCTTGCTGCTAGGCACCTCAAGGGCATGTTTAAAGTTCTCTTTCAAATCCCCTTAGGAAGATGTTCCTGGCTGTGAACACAAAGGGGACTTTGTGACTGTACAGGGGGACTGGGGAAAGGTAGGCGTTGAGAGGCTTTGAATGGGAGGGCCTTCTAGAGTCCTGCTGTTTTTAGGGCATAACCTGGAGGGTGTTTAGAAACGACAGTCTCCTTATGTTTTTGTTTTGTAGTGCTAAGAGGGATTTTTCAAAATAAGACCCTATGGGGTGCGCCTGGAGGGCTCAGTGGGTTAACAGTCTGCCTTTAGCTCAGGTCATGATCCTGGGGTCCTGGGATCGAGCCCCATATTGGGCTCCCTGCTCAGGGGGGAGTCTGTTGTCCCTCCCTCTCTGCCTTTCCTGCTGATGCTGTGTCTCCCTCTCTTTCAAATAAAAAAATCTTAGGAGGAAAAAAAAAAAAAAAAGACCCAGTGTTATGGTTAACAAATGCCTTAAAATGGGGATTGAAGAAGTCCTGTCTTGCTGTGGGCCTCGATGGCTGAGCTCCCAATAGTGTGGGAGAGGGACAGAGTGGGACCAAGGGACACATCTTCCTTAGAGGAGAGAGTGCTCTGCCTTCTCTCATTGGAGAGCTGACACTTTGGAAATCAGTTTGACGGTAATTTATAAACTTGAAGATGGCGATCTTTGCCTCAGCCTTTTCTCTTTTAGGTCTATACTAGGAGCTGGGAGACTTTCTGGGAAGGGTGATTGTAGATATTTTCAGTTTTGTGGCCATTAGGGTCTTTGTGGCAACTCCTCACCTTTGCCAGGGTAGCGAGAAAGCAGCCACAGACAGTACAGAAATGAATGGGCCGGGCTGTGTGCCAATACGCTTCAATCACAGAAAGAGGCCGTGGGCAGGATTCGGCCTGCGGGCTGTAGTTTGCCGGCCTCTGGTCCATGCCTCGGAGAGAGGGCGGCACGTGTGTGTCGGGAAGCAGACACAGAAATGTTTGCTGCGTGCTGTGTGTCATAGCCGGAACCTGGAAGCAATGTCAGTGCCCACAAATGTAGGAAAATAGTGTTCATGTGATGGAATGTAGATAGGAATAGAAAAGGAACGATCTAGATTCATTTTTATCAGCCTGATTGGGTTCCATGCGGATAACGTGTAAGGGAAAAATGTTAGCTGTAGCTCTATTATACACACACACACACACACACACACACACACACACACACACGATTAAAAATAATAACATTGTTTCTTGATCCGTATCTGTATGTCAGATGGTTAAAGTGAACTGGAAGAGGCAAATTTATGATAAGCATTGCTCTGCAGGAGGGCGCAGGTGCGCCGGGGATGGCAGGGAAGGAGGCTCCCTGTGTCTCTGTCTCTTCTACTCGGACTTTTGAGGCTGTCTTGACCCAAGTCTCAGTGATCTCTGGGGGAAGATGTGATTGCAGGTGTTGTGTTTTTGTGTGTGCTTTTCTGTATGATTCAATTAAAAAAAAAAAAGTGCTGGGTTACCAGAAACAAAACTGGGCTGAGCTTCCCAAGGCGGGCCTGGGTGCGCCGTCTCAGCGAGCTTGCCCTGTCGGTCCGCAGGGCCTCTCTACGTCATCGTCGAGTATGCCTCGAAAGGCAACCTCCGGGAATACCTCCGAGCCCGCAGGCCGCCCGGGATGGAGTACTCCTATGATATCAACCGCGTTCCCGAGGAGCAGATGACCTTCAAGGACTTGGTGTCCTGCACCTACCAGCTGGCGAGGGGCATGGAGTACTTGGCTTCCCAGAAAGTGAGTCCTTCGCATTCTCCTCAGTTGGGTGGATTCCAGTGAAAAAGGTCTGTGAAGAAAACAGGCGATTTGGACGTGCTCATTTGCTGAATCAAGCCCTTGCATGTCTTGTACAACCTGGAAAATATTTATCGCGTTATTCACGTTGGGGTTTGGTGAGCTCTTTAAAAGCCAAAGCAGCCTCAGACGTGACATGGTAGAGGTGAGCAAAAAAGATGTCTCTTCCCCTGGGATTCTGCTCTTGGCACAGAACAGCTAGGTTAGGGGGCGCTGCCTTTAATTCTGATGAGTTTTTGGGGCTTTATTTGTTTTGGGATGAGTTTTTGGACATAGACTTTGGGTGTCGTGTTTATAGTTTTAAGCTTGGAAGGGCCTTGAATATTCTACGACTAAAGATCACGCAAGGGGACATTTTAGGAACACGGGTTCCTGGGTGTCATCTGGGTTTATTTTGTCTCATTTAGCGGGGTGGCCCTCTGGTTCGAAATTGGCCAGGTCCCCTGAGGTGAACCGTCTGCATTCCAAGCATGCCACTTGCAGTGGAACTTTAAACATCTGAGTTATTCTGGAAGCAGTTAGACAGGTGCCCCGATGTCCTCTGGGGCATTTTGGATGACCCAGGACACCCTGCCTTAGCTCACACTTCGGCAGGGAGGGAGGGTTGCAGAACTTGTCCCTTGGGCAGAAGTGGGGTTCCTTCCTACCTGTGCTGGGGCTTGATGCTGCTCTTTGCATCCCCAAAGAGGTGAGGTTCTCTTGTGGGCGTGGACTCCTTGTCATCGGGGACCTGGGCTCGGTCATGACTCTGCCCAGTCACAGCAGTGAGGGATGCGGCCACAGGGAGAAGGGAGGGGCGGGTGTCCCTCAGCCGCTGCTTCTGTGGCTGTGTTGGAACATGGCCAGAGCTCCCACATGTTCTGTTTTTTGGTTTGTTTTTTATTTTCTTTTTTGTTTGTGTTTTATATTCGAGGGAGTCCAGAGTTGGAGACTTTCTCAGATTTCTTTTTTTTCTGGGAAAAGCTCTTAACCTGTAGATTTTAGGGAACTGTTCTCTGCCCGCGATTGTGCACGTGTGTGGGAATGCAGGCCCCGCGGAGAAGTCTTCGACATGAGGAAATGGGTCATATCCAGAACGGGGGACATTTGACAAGACATCACTTCCAGCTGTCCAAGTCGTGAGAGACAAAAACCACTGGGAGGGAAGTTCAGATTAAGGGAGGCTTAAGGGACAGGATAACCGTGTGTGCATGTGTGACCCCGGACTGGGCCTTGGGCAGGGTAGGAAGGGGGGCAGCTTTTATAGAGAACATTTAGGAACAGTGGAAACCTGAATTGGGTCCACATTGTAGAATACGATTGGATCGATTTGCAGTCTGGGGGTGATGTGAGTGGTCCTGGATTAAGGTGGGAGATAGTGTTTACGTGTTAGGGTGTGAGGTGTGCAGTCACTTTTAAATGGTTCAGGCATACAAAGATGTGTGTTGGGGGGGACATTGTGAAGGGAGAGAGCCGGCGTGACAAGCCATCCCCGCACACATGGACCATCGTTGTCCTCTTTCACCTTTGCTGTAGCTTTCAAATGTTCCTCACTAAACCCTGGGGAGCGTGACCCCCCCCAGGTCTGGGGGCCTGGCCACTCTGTACCCTTCCCCGCCTGGGATGGGGGAAGCATTTCTTGGACATAGCGTGGCTCTGCTATTAATACAAAGGCAGTAGGAAGCCTGGCTCGGTCATTTTATTATCCCTCAAGCGAACATTCCCGAGCACTCCTGACTCCTGCCTCGCGCCCTGGGTCAGGCTCCCGTAGTGGGTGGCCGCTACGGGCGGAGTCCTTGGGCCTCTTGGAGCAGGAACCTCGGGCGACAGCAGGAGAAATCAACAGTAAGTGTGGGAAGACAAATAAGGATGGGAAAGGTTGAGAGGTGTGCTGTGTAGGAGACCGATTGTGGGAGGTTGGTGGGGGAAGGTGGCTGGGGAGCGCCCCCGCCGGGGGACAGCCGGGAGCCGGGAGCCGAGTGTGAGATGTGGCTGGAGACAGGCAGGCCCAGCTCATTCCAGGCCTTACGGCCCCAGGCCAGGCCTCCAGACTGCACCCTAGGCAGGGGTAACGGGGGCGGGTCTGTGCTCTGAGGATGGCTCGCTGGGGCGCTGCTCACAACTGATGGGTCGCTGCTCACAACTGATGGGTCGCAAGCTTGGTGCTGGGGTCTTGGGCTCGAGTTTCTTGGCTCCTGCAGGTACAGGAGAAGAAGGTGGATTTTGGATAGCTGTTGCTCTTGGGGTACTTCGTGATTTCCAGCCTGAGAGATCAGACGGTAGGACCAGGAGGAGGAAGACTCCGAGGCGGGAGGTGGGGGAAGACGGCGGGCAGAGATCCTGGTGGGCACTTGGGCAGGTGCTCTGAACACCAGGGAGAGCCAGTCAAGGGCTGGTGCCGGGAGGAAGCTGCGGGCTGAAGCGCAGCCCTGGGGCCTGGGCTGAGACCTTGGGAGCCAGCAGAGGAAGTGTGGTTCCCAGGCATGGGCGGTCCTCTAGCCGGGGAGAGTTAGAGTAGAGGGGAGTAGGAACAGCTCTCAGTTTCTCGAGCTTGGCTCAAAGCACCTGATGGCAGTGGAGGCCGAGGGGACACAGAGGGGTGGGAGGAAAGGCAGGATATGGTTCACAGAGGCCACAGGACGGGTTTCTGGAAGGCAGAGTGTTGTTCCGCCCAGAACGGGGCAAAAGAATGTGTCTTCTTGCACCTGGCTGGTAGAGCCCGTGTGGACTTCTCATTGCTCCCCAGCCCTGAGGACTCTGAGATCCTTCCTCCTTGGAACTGTAGAATATAGGGAAGAGGGAATTTTGTGAAAGGGGGCAATTCTCATTATTAGTCAGTACCGGTTTTGAGAGCTCAGCATCTGCTAGGCACAGGACGAGCATTTTCCGAAGAGTATCCTCCATAACCCCAGAACACGTCTGAAATAGGGGCGATTTTAAGAGAAGGATTCTGAGGACTGTTCGGGGATGTCAGGACCCCTTCAAAACCAGGTGTGCCTAAGTCATTGTCCTCATTTCCAAGATGGGGACTCCTAGGTCCACAGAGCAGAGAAAAGCTGCTGGTCCCGGGCTTGGCCCTTGGGCCAAATACCCACCATACCCCGCAGCCTCCCTCGCTGCTCTCTGGTAATCCCTGCCTCACTCTGGTTGGGGGAGGGGTGTGTGTGGACGGGACTGATAAGACGCCCTGTGTCAGGGCTTTGCTCATAGATACAGAATGGGCTAGAAGGGATGGAGTTGTATGTCATTAGGGCCTTGAAGGGTTCCAAAGCCCTTCATAGAAGATTGCCTGTAGTTAAGGACCTAGAGCTGGTGTTGAGCCAGCAGTAGCTGAAGGTCTTAAGAACGGTCCCCTCGAGTGGAGGCTGCCTGCAAAGATGGAGGCTTATTCCTGACGGTGGAGGGTGAAGAAGAAGGGGCCAGATTCCGGTCTGCTCGTACACACGCCTCCTAACCTCCAGCCAGGACCTTGCTGGAGGCCCGCTGAAGGAACTGTTGAGTGAGCTCTCTGGCTCATTACTGATGGAATGCAATAATGAATTCGGCTCAGTAAACATTTACTGGGTCAGGCTCCGCGGTCGGTGCTGGGAATATAGACATGAACATGCAGGGTCTGTCCTTGAGCCATTGAAGTACGCACACGCGTGTGCATGTGTGCGCATGTGTTGGTGGCGAGCTAGGGGTGGGCAAGTAAAGAGACCACTAGGATTTTATAGACTACAACAAGGTAATGTGGGGTATTTGAACCTTGTACAAATTATGAAAGCTTTGCTTTTTAGTTCAAAGCACACTAGTTTTGCTTTTTACCAAATCCCAAAGCCAGTTCGACTTGCTTCAAAGTGTTAAACCTGAGTGGGTGGTGTTTTTGTTACTACAAGCAGGGCCAGCTTCCCCATCTGTAAAATGGGTACAATCATACCCATCTCATGGGGAGCCCTGGGAATTTAAGTCAGTCAGCCGTGCAGTGGCCCCCGTCACACTGTCTGGGCCATAGGGATGTTAGTCTTCCTTCCCTTCGTGACCTGTGGATCTCCGCTTCCTTAAGAAATGGATGCCAAATGGTCTGAGGGCCTTCGTTACGTAAATGGTCAGCTCTGCCCTGGAAAACAGCTCTGATTTCTGCAGATGATGGGAATTTGGCTTGATGTTAATTATTTTCTTTTTCTTGTATGTTGGTTCCAAGTCTCTTACCGTCCAGCCCAGAGGGTGGGCGTTGGTATCTGCTAGCACCGTGGGATGTGGGACTCGGTGCTCCATCCTGCCTCTCGCCAAGACAATGATGGAGGTCACTGTTGTGGTGTCTCTTGAGTTGAGCCCTCATGTGTGGTGGGAGCCCAGCATGTGGGAATCCAGAGTCTTCTGACCACACAGCTTGCCAAATGCACAGAGCTCGTGTCGGCCGGGAGCACGCCGCCGGGAGAGTTTGGCCGAGGGCTTAGAAGTTCAATCTGAGGAGGCCTCCAAACTAGAACATGGCTCCCGCCCCGGCCGGATCCCCAGGCGGCTTCTGGGAGCTCTCACGTTTCCTGCTTCCGTTCTGGCCAGGCTCAGGCATACTTACTTGCGGGCTTTTCCTGCTCTCCCTTTCCCGGTCTTCGCCCATCCAGGGGACCACAGAAGCATCTAAAATCAAGGAATTGTTGGGCGGTGGGTAGGAAAAAGTAATTCCTAATTTATTCTTCAGTGAGAGTGTGGCTTGCTCCTTTTTATTGGCCATTTCTTGGCATCCCTAACTACAAGCAGCCCCGTCTGACCCTTGTCAAGTGGCTGGGTAAAACCTTCCTTCCTCCACTAGTTAACTTTGCCAGGAGCCCTTGTCCAAACATTTGGTAGAACTTTTTGTTCACTTCCTTAGACTTCGCCTTTTCCAAAAATAGGGGATGGTGATGGGGGAGTCTCCTTACCGTGCGCCATGGTGAAGTTTTGTGATACTGAAGTGTAACGCTTTACAAAAGCCTGTCACTTGCAGAAAGGAGAAATGGGAGTTATCATGACCAGACCTTTCTGAGACCAAAGAATAGGTATCAGAACTATGAATTAGCTGCCCTGTAGGGAGCGTGTCTGCATTCTTGCCCCCCTCTCCCCAGCGCCCCCCCCCAGGTGTTTCGCAGACCTAGGTGGGGCCCTTTGTGTGGGCCGGTGTCCTCCAGGCCTGGACGTGGACAGACAGGCTTGGGTCATGATACAAGCCTGAAAAGGACGTGGTCGGTTCTTTGAGAACCACAGCTTGTGGCGAGCATAGCAGGGGCGGCCAGGCTGGGTCTGGAAGCGTGGAGACCAGTCCGTCAGGCCGGCAGTGTGGCTCTCCGTGGGGCTGGGGGTGGGCAGTGGTGATGTCCTGGGCTAAGGGTGGCTAGAAGTGGGGACAGAGCGGGGTGGACAGACTGCAGAGGCCTGTGGGAGTCCGCGTCTGCTGAGCGGGGGAGGGGTGTGCGGAGAACTCTGGTGTGTACCTCTTAGACTGAGAGAGACCCAAGATGAGAGAATGAGGGGAGCAGAGGCCTTGAATTTGAGGTGCTGACAGGATGTCACAGTGGAAATGTCCCGTAGCCTGTGGAAGACGACAGTTAGGGTCCCAGGAGAAAGGTTAGGAGAGAGGTAGGAATTTGCAGATCTTTTGTGTGTATCTAAGACTAGAAGCCCTGGGGATATGTAGAAGTATACAAAATTAATGGGCTATTTCTTCCATTTTAAGGGACAGGGGAAGAGAGGAGCTAGACTGGGAGAGGGTGAACCAAGAGAAGGGATGGGATAGAACTCAAGGTAGGGGGTGGGAACTGTTTTTTAAAAGGAGCGCGAAGCAGCAGCGTCCAGAGCTGCAGAAGGAGGTTCGAAGAGCTCACTTGGGTCTGAATGGAGGTTCCCCGTAAACTTTTGGGAGGAGCAGGGATGGAAAGAGAGTGTTTGCAGACCTACCAGGAGGTAAAGACGATGTGGTATTGGAATTTAAACAGCTCTTCTGAACGTCTGGCTGTAAAGGCTGTGGGAGAATAAGTGTAGAGAGAAAAGGTTTTTAGAATAATCTAGTACAGATCTCCTGGGAAGGACGGCAGTGTTGTTGGTCCTTTGCAAGTAAAAGAGAATCGGCAGCTTGGTGTATCTTTGCTCTTTGAAATTATTGGGGCCTTGGTTTTTTAAGTTACCTTTAAGTAGAAAAGAAATACCATTTTTTGACCCAAGATGTATTTTTCTGTCTGCATTGTAAGAAGTGAGAATGATTTCTCTTTATCCTTGAAATAGTTTGAAACGAGTGCTTTCTTGATTTCAGTGTATTCATCGGGATTTAGCAGCCAGAAATGTTTTGGTAACAGAAAACAATGTCATGAAAATAGCAGACTTTGGACTGGCCAGAGATATCAACAATATAGACTATTACAAAAAGACTACAAACGTAAGTCGTAAGTCTACGGTGGTTCTGTGGTGGAAGGGAGGGGGCTGGTGGTGGCACGGAATGTTCCAGATGAGAGATAATAGGCCTTCATTCCTCTGCCCTTTATCCCTGTTCCTGGGCCACGCTCTTGACAAACTTCTCAATAAGCACATTTCAGCTGCCTTTAAGATACTTGGAGTAAATGTGAAACAGCCTTGTCCACAGAACCATCATCAGGCTCTTTGTCAAGAACTTCTCCAGCCAAAACTAGAGCTTGGGAGTTTCTGGATTGATTTTTGCCCAGGAGGTGGTCAGGGTGTGTCTCTGTGTGAGGGAGATCAAGCATCGTGAGAGTCCAAAGAAATGGCATTTTACTCATGTGCCCAGATCTGTGCAGTTTGCATGTCACACACAGGCCCTGCTGGGACCGATTTCTGCTCTGGGAACGCACCAGTGACAATCAGTGTCAGCTCTCAGATAGGACACAGCCTGCTGAGCGAGCAAAAGTAAACTGGTTGTAATCTAGCGGTTTTTACCTTTTTTTTTTTACCCACACCCGCAGGGGCGACTTCCAGTCAAGTGGATGGCCCCAGAAGCCCTTTTTGACCGCGTGTACACCCACCAGAGTGACGTGTAAGTAACTCCCTTCTCTCCAGCTTCTTCACCAGGTTGGGTTGCAAAAATACTGTATTCACCCTTCTTCATTCTTCGGCGCCTGCCGTATTTCACACATCGATGGAAGGTGCAGGAGCCGGCCTCAGAAAGGGCGGATTTTCTGGTAGGCTGGTCACCAGTGCGCTGTTGCTAATCTGCCCAGCTTCAAAGTGCACAGGCTCCGGGCGGTGGGGGGGGTGGGGGTGTAACTTTGAACCTCCTCCCGCCAGGGCGGAAGTGCTCCCCCCTCCCCCCAACTTACTCACGGATCTACGACTACAGAGCTGCTGTGTCATTTGCCAGGCCAACAGCGTGTTCTTTGCTCCCTGAAAGAAGGAATTCTGAAACTTTTTTTTACTGAGGCTGGCGTGTCCTACTCCCCCACCGACCCTGCATCCTGGGCTCGTCCTTGTAGGGAGAAGCCAAGTGGGGCGGGTGATTTCCACGGGGCCCACTTGTTCTGTTTGTCCTCGGAAAAAATCTGACCTCGTCCTGCCATCCTTGATGAGATTAGAGAAATAGAGTGAAAACTGTATAACATTTCCATTATGATACACTTAAAAATACCATCAGGGTCAGGCTTCAACTGATATTTCAGAATTTCAGGTTTGGAAATTAGGTTGGAAGAAGTTATCCTGGTGGGAAACCAGGGGGAAGGTACAGAGCATCTCTCTGTACTGTTTTTTCCAAGTTCCTGCGAGTCTATAATTAGCCCAAAATAAAAAGTTAAAAAAAAAAAATCAGTTGAGCTATTTTTATTTACGGGACCAAGAGGCTCCCTGGGGTAGGCCTAGTGTTGCTGCTGGTCCCCTTTAGCAGTCCTAGAAGAAAGGCATTCTGAAACCCGTTTTTGTAGGGAGTCAGCTGCCTGCATTTTGCTCCCACTTTTGCTCTAGGGGGAGAGTTTCATTGCTCACCCCAAACCTGAAGGGAGCCAGGAAGGGTGTGTGTTTTGAGCCTCAGGGATGTAGGTAAATGCAGGAGTCTTGGCTTGATGATCCCAGGAATGGCGAGCATCCTGAATGAGGCTCAGTAAGGTCAACTGGGCCTCCACGAGGTCAGGTACCCAAGGTGCCCTGTGAGCTGCTTTCAGTTTCTGTTGTAGGAAACCCTTTGGGCTCTGGGATTCCTTCATTGTCACCCCAGCCCGGTGCCCGCTCCCTTCCTGACCTTAGTGGTGAAACCTTTGTGCTCTCAGATGCTCCAGCTGCCACAGCAGGCAGCTGTTTACCTCGCAGGATGGGCTTGCTGGCCTTTTTCGGTCAGCAGCCCCTTCTGGTCCCTACTGGTGGGTCCCATCTCCCCAGGGGGGGTGGGTGTCAGGCGCAGAGGCTGATGGAAAAGCTGGATGAGAGCATGAAGAATTTTGCAGCTTAGGAGCTGAGATCCTCCCATGGCTAACGCTGCATTTAAGAATGTCAGAATAAAAAAGCAACCACCCCAGATCTCCACTAACAAAACCCAGAAAAATGGAGGGATGGTTTTCCACCCCTACTCTGTTGTCTGTTGATGGAAAATTCCAAGGGAACATCCCTCCTGTCCTCATTTGGGAAAGGTGCTTCTTCGGGGCAGGGAGGGGCCCGTGGGATGAACTGGAGGAAGGTTCAGGCCATTTGTCTTTGAACAGGAGAAGTGAATGGGGGTTGACGTTACTCACTGGGTACGTTTGGGTTTTGGGGATTCAGATGGGTCGGTAACACTGTTTTCTCTCTTCCTTGCAGTTGGTCCTTCGGGGTGTTAATGTGGGAGATCTTCACGTTGGGGGGCTCCCCCTACCCAGGGATCCCGGTGGAGGAACTTTTTAAGCTGCTGAAGGACGGACACAGGATGGATAAGCCGGCAAACTGCACCAGCGACTTGTAAGGACCCTGTTCTCTCCTGACACGGAGCGGACGCGCGATGCCATTAACTCTCTCCCAACTTATTTCGGGTTTCCTAGGGCCCCTGGTTTTCCATACAGGCCCTAGGAAGAATCCTTGCTGAAGCTTTCTGGGCTTAATCCCAGGACTGGGGAGGATGGCTACACCGATGGCCCTAACTGTCCAAAAGAGAAAACGTCCTTCCGAGGTGTATGGAGTGAGGTCTAAGTCAGGGCATTGGGCTTCCCGGCTGAGGGCGTCTGACTTTCTTAGCGAGCCTCAGTGGTCATCCTGGGCCACTGGGCCGTGCTTTGCTCTTGTCTCTTCGTAGAGGGTCAGGGAGATGGAACTGGCCTTCTCTCATACACAGGCTAGAAAGCACAGCTAGAAAGCACAGTCTGTCCCCAGTGCAGCCAGTGGCGTGGGCGACCGCTGAGAATGGCTCTTATGGATTGAAGTTGACCACATTTCTTCAGAGCACACCGGTGTCTGGTTACCTCTGTTCTACCCATAGTCTAGCACAGAGAATTAAGAATGTGTCCAGGTGCCATCCTTGGAGTCCCAGATCTGACTATAAAACCATGAGCTGGTTTCGAGAAAAGCCTGGCCCACACTTCAAGTGGAATTACGTTGTGTTTGTGACATGCGTCTTGTGCAGTAGAATCAGTGCTTTGAAAGGGAGTCTCTCTTCCCAACCCCCCTAGGATTAACTAAGAAGAGTGATTGTCCCGGAGACTGTGGTCTATTGTGTATCGTTTCATGGGGATTTTATATCCGTAATCCCATGAGTGCTTTTCACTGTACAGTGGACATCTGATGAATGGCCACATTTTTATAGTATATTATATAAAGGTATTTATTGTGCTGCCTGTCATTCCTTTGCTTTTTCTAATATAGAGGGTCTGTCGAAACCCATGATCAAGATAAGGCCTGGGACCCTAGGCCTGTCCAAGAGTTAATCAGGAAGTTAATGTGCAGCCCTGGGACGGCCGCTTAATTCATGAAAACCTTACGTTCAAGTTGTGGTTTTCAAACTTCATTTTTTTTAAACTGAGGAACCTTTGTCCTCTGTAATCATTAAAATAAAACCTGAAGTGTCCGGGAGAAGAATGTGTAGCAGCTTTGGTCTGGAGCAGGGGCTGGGGGGCAGGGGGTGGGCTGTGCCGGGAAGAGACTGGAGAGCCCTTGGGTCCTAGAAGGCTTTTCCCCGCAGCGTCTGAAAGTGCCCGAAAGGTGCGATAACCACCGTGCTGTGTCACTGTCACAGGAACGCACAAGTCTGCCCCAAAGATGTAGAGAAAAGTCTCTCCTGAGGGCATAGACACTATCCTAAAACATTTGGGGGGTAAAGTGATGTGTTTGTAGCTGAAAGCGCCTTTTAAGACAAATTAAGCAGTGAATTTTTTTGGAAAGCAAGTAACTGCTTTCTAATGTGGAAATTTCTGATAGATCTTCATAGTTCAGGATGCATCGCCCCAGCGACGGTTAACCCTGGCTGGTAGCCATGCACCTTGTCCTTAACAGAGTTAATTCACCAGGAAATCCGTTTCCCAGGTACATGATGATGAGGGACTGTTGGCATGCGGTGCCCTCCCAGAGGCCGACGTTCAAACAGTTGGTAGAAGACTTGGATCGGATTCTCACTCTCACAACCAACGAGGTAAGAACCCGTTCTGGGAGCCTGGGGTCCTTCTTGGGAGACCCGTGGGGCTTTTCCAACACGACCTCCCCCGTCGGAGTCTGTGGTATAGGTGATTGTTTTCCCACAGGGGTCAGACAGAGTTAAAATGTGTTTCCTAAATCCTGGTTTCTCTCAGGACTGTGATTTGAGAGTTCTGACTCAAGAAACCAGACCGAGGGCCCTAGTTGAGGCTGCCGCTCTCTGCGGCCTTCGGGTGGTGGGTCCAGGCTGTGGTAGGCTGGACAGTGAGGAGACGAAAGAAGTGTCCAACAGCAGCATTTGGGTTTGTGTGTCAGGAGCTTGGGTTTCTGTGCCCTAGAAATGAACGTAGGAGCTGCTGACCTGTTACTGGTGGTTGCCACCGGAAGCAGTGAAGTCCTGCCATTCTAGCTTCCAGCGCACGGCGCAGTCCGCCATAGCCGTCTGGTAGTGGCGTGGGGCATCTGGTCTCCATCCGTGTGCATGTGAATGTATACACAGTTTCATATAATGAGGGGCTTGTGATTTTTTTTAAAGATTTATTTATTTGAGAAAGAGCGAGAGAGTGAACGGGGGAGGGGCAGAGGAAGAGGGAGAGAGAGAATCTCCGGCAGACTCCCTGCCAAGCCCAGAGCCTGACGTGGGGCTCCCATCTCATGACCCTGAGATCCTGGACTGAGCCAAAATCAAGAGTCAGATGCTTAACTGACTCAGCCAGCCAGGTGCCCCTGGGATTTATGATTTTTAAGTGAAAACTTGTACCCTTTTGTTAAAATATTTTTCTGGAAAATATTTATAATCTCTACCAAGGAAGGAAACACTCGTCTGTCCCTGACTGTCAGAATCCAGTCACGGTAGTGCTCAGCATGCGGACAGAGTGGTCTCTAGGGTTGTGGAGAGTGTCTGATCTGAGCAGGGAAGATGATACACCCACCAAGGTCAGAAGAATCCCACGAAAAAATGGTTAATGAATCAATTTGTGATATTTAATGAGGATACAGCAAACAGTCTTCCTTCAAACAGGAATAAGTCCCAAAACCCATTTCTCTTGACAACAAAAAGAGGTTAAAATTGTTTGAATAAAAATATACACTTAATGTGTTTTTGAATACATTTACTAGTTTTAGAATGATTTTTTAAAAATCACATGTTGTGATGTGAAGCCTTAAGCCAGCAACATTATCTTGTGCGTCTAACTGTAGCTGATAAAAGGGGAGATTGCATTTAAATGAATACAGCTGACCTTCAGAAGTTGAAAGGAAAGGAACAGTTCAAGGGGAAAAAAAGCAACTTTCTTCTCCTGCCAAAATTGTTGTTTCTAGTGTAAGTTCCTTTAACCCTAGACTTGGAATCCACTGATACCCCTCTCTGTCCTCTATCAGATCTGAACATTTATGGCTACATTTAGAAACTGGGAAAGCACTGGTCCTAAGTCCAGGCGCGATGCTCTGTATTTAAATATTTATATTTAAAGTGGGCCCATTCATACTGAAATTTACACCTAGCATCCTAAAATAAAAAAGCAGAATGCCATATTGTCTAACGGGTATAAAAATCGAAGTTTCTTTCCTTCTGAAAATCATTACCATATGCTTGAGAAAAATGGTTCCATTTAGGACAAAATTTCATTTTTATCATTGTAAGCAAAAAGTTCTCTTTTGATGTGGTGGGCGTGTTTGTTTCCAGTTGTGCGGTTAATGCTGATGTTGTTGGAACTGACACATTCCCCATTCTGGGATGGGACTCTTTCCCTTGCCAGCCCTGGTGATGAATTATAGTGGGGTATTTTTTTGCGGCGGGGGGAGGAAGGGTCTTTTAAAATGTAGAGTCGCCAACATTCTGCGGCTTCTTCTCTGATAACACCAGGGCCGGTTGTGCTGTGGTCTGCGCTTTCTGCCTCCCCTCTCAGCAAAACCACACATCCTGGAATGTGACTGGCTTCAGGGTGTGGGAGCAGAACCACCCCAGCGTGTGAGCCCAGTGGAGGCAGCAAAACCCAGAAGTTCCTCAGTTTAGAAATCTTTCCATAGTTTTTGAGCAAGGGTCTGCGAATCTGTTCAGTAAAGGGCCAGATAGTGAACGTTTCTTTATCTCTGTGAGCCCACTGTTCAGTTCAGCCGTCAAGGCGAGAAAGCAGTTACGGACAACACGTCAGTGAGCGTGTCTGTGTTTGGAGTAAAACTTGATGGACCCTAGCATTTAAATTCTATATGGATTTTATGTCCTTTGATGTCATTTTAATGCCATGAGATATCATTCTTCCTTGGATTTCCCCCCCCCCTCCAACCTTTGAAAAATGTTAAGAACATTTTAGCTCATGTTTCAAAACATGTTTTTAGCTCTCAGACCATACAAGACCTGACAGTGGGCTCTCCCCCTGCCATAAGTTGGAGGAAATGTTATCCTGGGTCATCCAGTGGGTTCTCTCCTCAGCAACCCCAGCAGAGGCTGGAGGGAGCAGAAGAGCCCCTTTTGAATTTCAAACTTTTCTTTAACAGTCCATTATGGATTTAACATACACGAGTACATCCGAGCCTTTTCTGAACCTGTTTACGTTTTCAAACTCAGAGAGCTTCTGAGAGTAATGAATTCCATCTGTGAAATTACTCGCTGAATGGAGACCGAGTCCCCCTAAATTATCCTAGAAACTGCAATAGTAAAGCGTAATTCCTAAAATAAATATTCACAGTCTCCACTATTTTAAGGGGTCCCCGGAAACCATAACACATTGCGTTTTTTGTTTTTTTGTTTTTCATTTTTTGTGGGGCCTCAGATTTCAACTGTGTGCTCTCTCGCTCTCTCTCTCGACGAGGCACGTAGCAAGCCACTTGTTGGGATCTGTGCGAGTGGACTGGAGGGCCCAGAATTTTCCCATTCCCTCCTTGCCACTCGTTTCTTGATGCTGGATTGTAAGAGAAGAGTTCAAGGCAGCCTCGGGTCAATCAAGTGGGGGAGGGGTCTCGAGGAGGTCTTTGTGGGAGCGGGCGGGAGGGGGGACTGGGTCCCTGAATCCTCCAGGGGTGCCCCGTCCCGTCTCTGCTCCGGTAGAGCATCTCAAGAGCCTGCATTTGAAATAAAAGTCTTCTCTTCCCTTCTTTCAGGAATACTTGGACCTCAGTCAGCCTCTCGAACCGTATTCACCTTGTTATCCTGACCCGAGATGAAATAAAACGTCTTCTCTTCCCTTCTTTCAGGAGTACTTGGACCTCAGTCAGCCTCTCGAACAGTATTCACCTAGTTACCCTGACACAAGGAGTTCTTGTTCTTCGGGAGATGATTCTGTTTTCTCTCCGGACCCCATGCCTTACGAGCCCTGCCTTCCTCAGTATCCACACGTAAACGGCAGTGTTAAAACATGAATGAGCTTGTCCTTCTGTCCTTCTGTCCCCACGCGGGACGGCGCCAGGAGCCTAGCCACACTGAGCAGGGAGGCCATGCCTCCAGGAGCCCCTTGGCTCCGCTTGTATATATGGATCAGAGGAGTAAATAATTGGAAAAGTAATCGGCACACGTGTAAAGAATTTATACAGTTGGAAACTTGTAATCTTCAGCAGGAGAAGAAGAATGTTTCTGGGGCTGTGGACTGCCGTGCGCCGCCACATGCCCGTGACCCCCTGTCGGTCCTGGCTGTGGGCCCTCCGAACTCAAGGCAGACTCACGTTCTGCCTTCCTTGTGAATTTTGTAATAATTGGAGAAAATATATGTCAGCACACACTTACAGAGCACAATGGCAGTATATAGGTGCTGGAAGTATGTAAATATATTCAAATTATGTATAAATATATATTATATATTTACAAGGAATTATTTTTTGTATTGATTTTAAATGGATGTCCCAATGCACCTAGAAAATTGGTCTCTCTTTTTTTAATAGCTCTTTGCTAAATGCTGTTCTTACACAGAATTTCTTAATTTTCACCGAGCAGAGGTGGAAGAATACTTTTGCTTTCAGGGAAAATGGTATAACATTAATTTATTAATGAATTGGTAATATACAAAACAATTAATCATTTATAGTTTTGTGTTTTGTTTTGTTTTGTTGTTTGGTAATTTAAGTGGCATTTCTATGCAGGCAGCACATCGGACTAGTGGATCTATGGCTTGGACTTAACTAGTTATCAGATTCTTTGAAAAGAGAAATATTTGCAGAGGATGACTAATTTGGGGAAGGTGAAGTTTTGATTTATCTGTTTAAACTCTGCTGTTAAATGATTGTTCTTACACCACCAAAACGCCGATAGGAAACAAACCCATTAGGAGGAGAGTATTTTTGTTTGCTGTGCAGCTCTGTCATTGGGCCCCTGGAACATTCAACTACACTTCCCAAGACAAATGGTACCAACGTTCTCTTAAAAAGATGCCTTAATCCATTCCTCGAGGATGGACCTTAGTTGACGACTGTACTCCTGTGCGGCAGCTGGCCTTCTGCCCTGAGTTGCACGTTAATCAGATTAGCCTGTATTCTCTTCAGTGGATTTTGATAATGGCTTCCAGATTCCCTGGTGTTAGACAAGCCTTTTAGAATCTTCACGTCCCATCGTTGAAATTGAAACACTGAGTTGTTCTGCTGATAGTTTTGGAGATACTTCCATCTTTTTAAGGGATTGCTTCTGTCTAAATCTGGCAGGACCTCACCAAAAGATCAGGCCTCATACCAACGTCAGACACAATGTTGCCGTGTTGTGCGTTCTATATGAAAGTATCGTGTTTTGCTTTGGAAACAAACACCTACTCACTTTGCTATAGCCATGCAACATGAGTGCAGATTACACTGATTCTACTTGTTACAAAATTGGAGAAAGTATTTAATAAAACCTGTTAATTTTTATACTGACAATAAAAATGTTTCTACAGATATTAATGTTAACAAGACAAAATAAATGTCACGCAACTTATTTTTTTAAGACTCGTGTCTCACCAAATGGTTTCCTATGCTCGGAGGTGTTGACTCAGTGCTGTTTGGTGTGATCGCATGAAAGGCACAGCTGGGAAGGTTCGTGGTTGGCTACGAACCGGTGACTTGTGACAGGGACTGGCCAGGACCAGCGGTACCTGGGACAGGTGCATTGGGTGAAAATCAGGGGAGTTGGTTTAAGCTCTGGCTCAGTTGCTTCCTAAGGCCCCGAAGGTGTCATCGTATCTTTCTGGGCTTTAACTTCTAGAAAAGCAAACAAGGAATGGTGCAGGCGAAGCTTTGCAAATGGGGAGGTGTCCTGCTCGTGGCAGGTGCTATGAGAGGAGAGGTTCAGACGATCTGGATCCTGGGGAGGGATCCTTGAAGCCTCCTAGGCTGGCTTCCTCCTGATGTACAGGGAGCAGAACTGGCTTCAACCTTTCAAGAGAGCTTGAACAAATGTTAAAATACTTTGACCTATTTCCAGGCCACCACGACTCTGAAGAGGGAAATGGTGTTTTGCCTGCTAACAAGGTGAATTTATGATTCAAGGTCCCATTATGTCTGCTTGCCAGCCTCCTTGTTGGGAAAGGGAGACAGAAATAGCCCAGATTCATGCAGACTTCAGCCCTGCTCTCAGAACCGTATGGTTGAGAAAGGGCCGTGTTAAGGCTGTTCACTGGGTTTGAGGCCGGTGGTAGTGGACCGAGGGTCTGGCCAGTCATCTGGAGGCTGGCCCACTGTCCTGGGGTTCTGTGTCGATCTGCTTTTTACCCACCATCTATTATCGGTGGAGCCCAGTTATGTGAGCCCAGAATGTGACTTTAGAAATAATTGAAAGCGGCTTTGACAAGCAGAATGCTGATTCTGCGGCACACTGGACATCTTCCCTGGTGGGAGAACTTGGTGCCGGTGCCGTGTTTGAAGCCAGGCCCTGCCTCTGTGCGCCAACTTTGGGAAGACCACTGGTGCGCATTTTATGCTTTGGAGACTGAAGGGGTAGTTTATGGCTTTCTAGGAGACCGTGTAGACTAGAGCCCTGTACTGGCTGTTGGCCACTTGGATCTTTTGGATTACTTTGGAAGACTTTACATCCAGGGGAAGAAGTCAGCAGGATGCATGAAAAGAATGAGAAATACTTTTTTTTTTTTGAGCCCTGCCCCCACGTAAATAGATGGAAGTAGGGTGTGGTAGGATCCTGGAGCTTTTGGCTTTCCCGTTCTCCCATCACCAGACCTAAGGAAACTAGTTAGACCACGGTGTGATTGGCAACGTAATGGGAGTGAGTTCATTTACAAAGAACCAAAAGTGTCCGGCATCTCGCTGAGAAATGGGTAGGGCCTGCTCTGTCTCCAGCTAGAAAGGGGTAGTCGAGAGGCTAACAGAGGCTGGTGATGGGCTCGGGCGGGCTAGGGAGGACAGAGGAGCAGGGCAGAGAAGTGGGGCCTTCCAGAGAGTTCTATGGATTCCTTTGGGACTGGGTACTCTTCTCCACTGCTCAGCCTCTCAATGCCTCTTTCCCTCAGGAAGCGTCCCTTCACTGGATCTTGGGGAAAGGTCTTTGATCGCACATACAGAGAAGTAAAACATGCAGTTACAGTCAAACACCTGGCAGACCTGAATGGCCACGGAATGAGGACCCAGCCGCCCATCTGGAAACAGGAAGCAGGTCCGCTAGCTTGTACTGGACAGTTGAGGCTCCAGAAGGGCAGAGAACAGAGGTCTCCGCTCTTCTAGATCAGGACCTGGAGGTTCCCGGAGGGTCACATGGCTGGAGATGGTCTAAAGAAGGCTGCAGCCTTATACAAGAGAGGACTGTGGGTTGAGACAGATTTGGATTGGTTCATTTCTTAACATTGGACAAGTCACGGATTCTGTCTGGACTGTCCCTTCCTCAGCTGCAAAACGAGTTCTCCTCAGCCTTGTGGTCTGGGAGGTCTATGAGTAGGACCTTAGCTCAGCTCTGGCGTAGCATCCTTAATAAATAGTGTTCTAAGAATTTTTTTTTGGACACTTGTGATTTTTTTTTAAGTATATTCACAAGGTTATGCAACCATTGCCACCATGTAATTCCAGAACATTTTCATAACTCCAAAAGGAAGCCCTGTACCAATTAGCAATCACTTCCCATTTTCCTTTTCCCCTCAAGCCCTGAGAACCACAGATCTGCTTCCTGTCTATGGATTTGCCCATTCTAGCCATTTTCTAGAAACGGAATGATGCTGTACGTGGTCTTCTGTGTTTGGCCATGCTTTCACTTAGCATAATGTCTTTGAGATTCACCCATTTAATAGTATTTCTCAGTACTTGATTCCTCTTTTTTAAAAAAGATCTTACTTGTTTACTTGAGAGAGAGTGAGAGCACGAGGTGGGGACATGGGGGCAGAGGAAGAGGGAGATCCTTTCTCTTGGGTGCAGGCCTGGCGGGGGAATTGCTGGGACGTATGGTAACTGTGTTTAGCCTTTCAAGGAACTGCCACATGGTTTCCAAAGTGGTTGCCCTGGTGTATATTTTCACTAGCACTGTAGGTTGCAATTTCTACATATCCTTGCGGACATTTGTTGTTGTCCGTATTTTTTTATGATAGCCATCCTACTGGATGTGAAATGTCTTCCTAAGAGTTTAATAGCTGAAGAGATACCAACCCCATCATGAATCAAAGATGCAGAATGCCTTACTGGGTTTTCTAGAACAAAATACTTAACTTCAAACAATGGGCCGGCTTTTGCGGTTAGATAATGGCCAGGATAGCTGAGGGGCTTCGGTGGAGCCTCCTGGAGTGGAGGGGCTGAGAAATTGATCATTTCCTCTTGGCTGAGAAAGGAAGGAAGCACTGACATGTGATGCAACGGAATAGACCTGCTTTCTGGCTGGAATCCTTGAGTATATCTCTGTCCCGTGTCCCCAGTTTTAGGGAGTCTGGTGAGCTTGAGCAATCCACTGAGACTGATTAATGCACCATTACTTATGCATGCACATCGGAGCCCTCCTTATCCAGCCTGCGTTTTGATGTTATTTATTTTTTGATGTTTTTTTAAAGATGAAAGCCAAGTTTATCTTCTCTCACATTTCATCCCCAGGAAGCCTTGAAATGACTTGGCGGGGCACGGACTGCAGCAGTCTTCCACGGCTTAAGTGACATTCTGGACAGGGGCCCCTCTTGTGTCCTTTCTCCCTCAGGGTTCCGGGGGTTTTGATGGACTCAAAATTGCCTCTTAAGTCCTGGCTCAGAGGTCACAGGAGGTGCTACAGAAAGAAGACAGTGGCTACGAGAACGATCAGTGTTGACCACCTTGTCATTATCTAGAGACTTGGAAATACAAGGCTGTGGATTTCTTCTAATTTGCAAAGCAAATTAGAGTATGTAGCAGCTGAGTGGCAGAATTGGGCTTAAAATACGTATGTAGGTACATGATCCTTCCTCCTATGTCTCAGAACACTGCCTCCTTCTGGGCCGTGTCTTTTTAGTTTCTTTCTTCTAATTCCCTAGTTGAGGGCACTCAACAAAACCTTGCCTGATTCCCTTTCAAGTCAAAGTCCACAGCACAATGGATTTGGAAAGGGACAGAGAATGCTTATGGATTTGTAAATTAAGAATAGAAGAGAAAATGTATTCTTATTCTGTAAGTGGATGACAAATGATCTCTTTCTCAGATGATTGTTGAATTAAATGAGATTTTTACCCGGGAAGTGCTGAACACAGTGCCTGCTACATAGCCCTCAAATACTAACAGTAATTTATTTTTTAAAGATATTTTTATTGATCAGAAAGAGAGGGAGGGGCAGAGGGAGAGAGAGAGTCTCAAGCAGATTCCCCCCTGAGCCCGACACAGGGCTCAATCCCACATCCCTGAGATCGTGAACTGAGCAGAAACCAAGAGTCGCATGCTTAACTGACTGAACCCCCCAGGAGTCCCTTAGCCGCTGTTTATATCTATCATTTTTTAAAATAGATACAGATGTAAACATACACATAGATATAGACCTAAAGACAGAAAGAAAAACATACCTGGGTATATGTTTATAATACCTATTGAAGAAACTGATTCCTGAAATTGCTAGACAGTTGTGAATTTCATGAGGGTGATTGTTTCTCCCCACTTTTGTAAACAAAAATCTTTAAGTTTTAAAAGAAAATGATCAAAAATTTTTAAAATGAAATTATGCTTCTGACATTCAACCTGTTATGTTTCCCTTTTATTTTTTTTAAATATTTTATTTATTTATTTATTTGACAGAGATCACAAGCAGGCAGAGAGGCAGGTAGAGAGAGAGGAGGAAGCAGACTCCCCACAGAGCAGACAGCCAGATGTGGGGCTCGATCCCAGGACCCTGGGATCATGACCTGAGCGAAGGCAGAGGTTTTAACCCACTGAGCCACCCAGGCACCCTATGTTTCCCTTTTAAATAAGAATTTGCTCTATGAACACTGCCAGGCAATGCCCTGTCTGTGCTTTAAGGGATAATTCAACATGTTTGAACTGTATGGACCAAGCTGCTGAGTGGTTGAAGTACCACGGTCTAAAAGGCAGACCAGAACAGAGCAGTTCGGGAGGGTTTTTGCAAGGGAAGCTCCTTCCCAGCTCTGCGTGTGATGTTGTTACAAGCAAATCCAAACGGGTTCTGTGACAAAAGGAAGTATCACACGGAAAAATCAGAGAAAGCCTGATGCAGTGTTTTCCCCGGGTTAAGGTTGTGTATTGCTTGGGGGCTGTCCCACTGACTCCTTGGAAATTGTGAAATGAATGTAAGTTACCCAACAGGGCTGGAGAGGCTGAAAGACACTGTGTTCCATGGAGAAGTTCATTAAGGGTTCTGGTCCACTACCGGCTTATCTCGTTCCTGTAGTGAGTACTGCAAGAATTGAAATGGGAGAAGATGGCTCGAGAGTTTATGCAGACTGAGAACTGCCCTTTCAAATTATGTTATAATTTGACTTGACTTGACCGGCTGCCTCTTCTGGAAAAAAGGCTAAGTGTATCTGTGCATCCCCTCACCCAGTGGGAGAGGAAGTGAGAACGTATTTTCCTTCTTAGCATCATTGTTACTCCCATGAAACTAGCTATCCCTTTGGTTGCTTTGTAATCAATTTGGATTTAACCAAAATGCAGAAGTTCCTGGTTTATTGCTGGCCATCACCCAGTAGCTGCCAGAAGGCGTGAAAGAAAAAGGCAATGTCAAAGCATTAAATGGCAGCATGGGCAGTGACATCACTGGGGTTGCTGGTGTGGTCAATGAGAGAGCTTCCCACTCTTGAGGAGATCAGAGTGGACAAACGATGGCCCATAGACCCGATCTGGCCAACCACCTGCTTTTGTACTGCTTGTGAGCTGGAAGGAAGGTTTTTTACATTATTTATTTATTAAAGATTTATTTATTTTAGACGGAGGGCAGGAGCTGGGGGGGGGTAGAGAGAGAGGGGGAGAGAGAATCTCAAGCCGACTCCCCACTGAGCAGGGAGCCCAATGTGGGGCTCGATCTCACAACCCATGAGATCAGGACCTGAGCCAAAACCAAGAGTCAGATGCTTCGCCAAACGAGCTCTAGTTTTTACATTTTTAAGTGGTTGAAAGAAAATAAAAAACATGTATCTTGTGATGTGTGAAAATTGCATAAAACTTCAATTTCAGCATCCATACAGGAAGTTTTATGGGCACATGGCCGCGCACATTCACTGATGCGTGGCGCTCTGCGCTTTAGCCCTGTGACCGTGACGGAAGAGTTGCAGAAGCTGCATGGCCCAGCGGACTGAGCACATTTGCTATCTGTTGCCCTTTACGAAAAAGTTTGCTGAGCCCTGGTTTAGACACACCAGTTGGAGCCCAGGCTTCATGCAGGTGGCTTGTGGGCAAGGACACCAGCAGAGACAGAGGTCCTGATGACGGGTGATGCGTTAGAGAAGGGGTCCGCCTGGAAGAGAGGCCTGCGGGTGTGGATGAAAGTCGTGAGCAACACCCCTGGGCCAGGCAGGGTGTTTTAAGATCCTTTGGAGACGGTTAGTGGCCGACGTGATGTGTCTGAACGAGCCTTCCTGGCGCCGTCTCTCGCTCGGAGCGCTGTGTAGCAACGTGCCTGGGGCTCTTCCAAACAAGGTTGCCACAGAGATCTGCGAACCCAAGGCTAAATAAATAATAGTGTGGCCCTTCCAGAAGCAGTGAAGGTGAGAGGTGGACGTTCGGGTTCGAACGATGCTCGTTTGGCAGGAAGTAAACCTGCTCTCTTCCGGGGAAGGGGCACGTCTGTACCATCACACTGTCTTCCTCGGCGGGGCTGGGAACACTGAGTTCAGGGGTCAGGTTGGCCCCTAATCTCTTTGGCCGGGTTTTATTTTCCATCACTCTGGTGTTCTTGTGTGCAGTAGGATTTTCATGGACGAGATGGGAGGCACACTTCCTTGTCCAAACTCTGAACACAAAGGCCATCGCTGGACAGATGGTATTGGGGCTGCTTTAGTTCACCTGCCCTCACCACCAGGTACGACCTCTATTTGCTTCCCAAGAACTGGAGCTCAAAACATTTCCGAAGGCCAGGCTTGACCTGACGGGGCCACTCGCCCCGTACAGCAGCAGCACACAGCTCCCTCATGTAAGCAGTTAGGGGAAAAGTCTACATAACGCGACCCGTGCGTATAGGTAATGGAGATTTGGAATAAAAATCCGTGGATCTGGTTTCAGCTTTTCCCTTGTCTTCGGAATGAGGGTTAAAGCAAATCAAACACTAAGCCGTTATTTTTCTGACTGGATAGCAGGTGAGTTTAGTCAAGTGCAGGAGAGGGAAGATCGGGGGAAAGGAAGCGTGGGTGTGCAGAGCTGCTTTGAACAAGCCGAGCCTCTGGCAGATCCCCAGGGTGAAAGCCTAGACCCTTTTCCAACACCCGGACAAGCGTGAGGGAGAAGGCAAGGGTGTACGTGGTGCTCCTTGAAAGGTACACATTGTTGGCCTGGCCTGATTTACACGGCACCTGTAGAACCGAGGAGAAGCGGAGAAGGTGCCCCCGGGCAGCGGCTGGGCAGGGACGTGTGGTGGCCTGTGTGTGCACAGGCACCCTGGTCGACTTGGCTTTTACAATTTGCAGAACAACAGCAACATTCAGAGTTGCTCCTGGTTATTGAAGATCGCCAACACGACTCAAGATCATCTTTGAAGAAGAGTTCAGATCAGCCCCTCACCTACAAGAGACCGTGCCTGACAGAAGGGGCTGGCCTGGGTGGTTCCAGAATTTCTTGTCATCGGATGAGTTGAGGGTCTGGGGTTGGCATGGAAGGGAGCTTGGGGACTTGCAGCTGCTTGTGCAGAGCAAGTACCTTGCTTTTATGCAAATCCAGTGGTTTGGGTATTTTTGCTGCATTTGAGGGGTTGCAGGTTGGTGGGGAGCGTTCTAAACTACCAAGCCACCCCACCCTGGCCCACCACCACCAAGAATTCTATTAGCTCGAGCAGTTTCCTTCCCAAGCCCTTCTCCCCGGCAGTCCACGGGACCCCCTCCCCCCTTTCTAACCTCTCCTGACCACCCTGCCTCCCCCACCCTCACAGGGAGGAAGGAACATGGAGCATCTTTCCCCCTCCCTTAAGAAGTCATGTCTTGCTGCCTGGAGCCGTGGCTGCTGGATCTAACTCTCGAGATGAACACAGAGCACCGTCTGTCTTTAAAGCCAAAGGTCTATCAGAAGTGTTTAACTTAGTTCCCGTGAGGTAGGTGTTTTGACATTTGGCAGAGCCGAGGGTCACGGTGATTCTGGAAATGTGTAGTCACACCCTGCTTCCGGGGGAGGAAAAGCCATTTGGGTAGCGTTGGCATTAGGTAAGGAGAAAGTGGGACAGTACCTTCAGAAATGGCTCTGTAAGCCAGTGTGGGAAGTCACTTTGTCTTTACAATTCGCAAGTCTGGACGATTTCTAGGCTCATTCTCCCATTCACAACGGAACCAGCCAGTCTCAAGTTGTGTCCTGTGGGCCCAGTCCTGCCCTAGGATTGGAGGGTGTGTTAGTTATCAGGCGTTGTTGACACAGTCCTCTTCGGTGTTCTATTTTCCTGTGGCTGCTGAAAGAAATTGCCACAAGCCTGGGGGTGGGTGCCTGGGTGGCTCAGTGGGTTAAGCCGCTGCCTTCGGCTCAGGTCATGATCTCAGGGTCCTGGGATCGAGTCCCGCATCGGGCTCTCTGCTCGGCAGGGAGCCTGCTTCCTCCTCTCTCTCTCTGCCTGCCTCTCTGCCTACTTGTGATCTGTCTCTATCAAATAAATAAATAAAATCTTAAAAAAAAAAAAAAAAAGCACCAGAAGTCTGTTCCGCTGCCGTTCTGGAGACCAGAGTCCCACATCAAGTTCTCAGCAAGGCAAGAATCTATCTTTGCTTCTTCTAGCATCTGGTACCTCCAGGAATTCCTTGGCTGGTGGCATGCGGCTCTGTCTTCACGTGGCCTCTCCTCTTCTCCACGGTGGCGCTCCTCCTCTGCATGTCTCTGATAAGGACCCTCGTCATCAGCTGTAGGGACCACCAGTTGATTTAAGAGGATCTCGTCTTGAGACCCTTAGTTGAATGATATCTGCAAAGGCCCCGTTCCCCTCAAATTCACATTCACCGGTTTCAGGGGTTAGGACATGGACTTATGTCTGTGGGGGGGCATGACTCAACCTGTTAACTTAGTGGAGGGTGGGGTATTTGAGATTCACCGGTCCTCTCAAATAATGCTACATCCAGTTGGCAGAGAACAAGGCTGAAACCCATGAAATAATTTGCTGGGAGCTTCCATTTTATTGAAGAGCTTTCTGGTGTGCCAGTTACTGGCTAGATGAGAGCTCTAAGACCCGTTCCCTCTCTGGCCCTGATGAGAAGGGAACTCAGCTGTGGGGTGGGGGCCGGGAGAGGCGTCTCCAAAGCATCTTCTCACACTTTGCTTTCACGACATTCCCCTGAGGCAGATGCACGGGGTCACTCAACACGTCCACAATCACACAGTTGCCACAGGGGGAGCTGGGATCCGCACCCAGCCGGCCGGATTCTAGATCTGGAAGTCTGCTTCATACCTGCATCTCTGGTAACTGCCCCACAGTCAGTCCCTCCCTAATGGGTGAGAGTCGTGTGAGGGGGTGACCCGCACCCGACTTTCTCCAAGGTTAGAACCCACTGAGGAAAGTGACCTCAGGTCAGAGGAACACTGGAGGGTCGTTCTCCAGAGGGCAACAGCCATAGGACGTCCTCCCCACACACTCACAGGAGGGAAACAGTGAGCATATCTGCCTGTGGGAAGGTCAGTTTTTAAGGGAAAGTGGTCACCTGAGCTGACTGAGATGGACGTCAGCCCAGGTCCGTGGGGGATGGGAACAGGATCTCCTGGGGTTCCCTGCAGGTGGGAGAGATTGAGGGGGGGGGAAGGGGTGAGGCATGAAAGCTGAGGGTTGAGGCCAACATCATGCATCCTGAGTGGTGACCAGCCATAGTGAGTTGTTTTTTCTCCCTCCTCTCCTGAGTTGGTGCCTGTCTTAGCTCCGGCGCCTGCAACAAAACACCGCAGGCTGCGCAGCTTAAACAACAGGAACCTCCCGTAGTTCTGGAGGCTGGAACTCCAAAATCAGGACTTCAGCTGATTTGGTTTCTGGTGAGAGCTCCCTTGCTGGCTTGTTGATGGGGGCCTTCTCACTACGATCTTCTACGACCTTCCCTCAGTGCCGGTGCAGAGTGTGGGGAGAGGGAGGGCAGGAGGGAGCTGGGGAAAGAGGGAGGAGGGAGAGGGGAAGAGAGCTGGGGAGAGGGAAGGGGAGAGCTGGGGGGGAGCTGGGGGAGAGCGGGAGGGAGAGACCGAGAGGGAGGGAGCACACTTTCTTTCCTCTTTCCCTTCATATGAGCCCACCAATCCTATAGGTAGAGGTCCTTACCCTTATGACTTCATTTACCTGTAATTATTTCCCTAAAGGTCCCATTTCCACGCACAGTCACATGAGGGAACAAGGCATCAACACATGAGTCAGGGAGGGACCCGGTCCAGCCCATAGCAGCGCTTGTCTGCCCCTGCCTTGTCTTCCTGGCCTCACGTCCAGCCCCCAAACATTGTCCAGCAGAGAGACAAGGGCTGGATTTCTCCTCAGACCACGCCAACGTCGTCTTTCCAAGCTGGTGCGGTGGCCACCAACTGGCCAGGGCTGCTCAAAGCCAGGACACCCTCGCTGTCCAGAGCACAGGGAGACCCCCTGGCCTTCAGGGGGGCAGTGAGAAGAGGTCCCAGTGTGGCTAGGCAGCCTGCCCAGTGGAGATCGGAAGCTAAACTTCAAAGCCAGTGCATCCATCTAGCCTGATGGCCCCGGGCAAGTGACTCGGTCCCTTTGAATGTCAGGTAGTCCTCTCCCGCATCAGGACAGTGTTCTAAGCCCGGGCCCCACCTCCCTGGCACAACGGTGGTCAGGTAGCTTTGGGAATGCCCTGGAAAGGGAGAAAACATAATACGGGTGTGTAAATCAATAAGGAACCCCCGGATCGGGGCCACAGAAGAGATGCCTGCGCCCAGACCCCGCCGTGAGCTGTGGCTCTCTGTGGCAGACGTGGCTCCAGCAGCCTCTCCAGCTCCTTCCGGTTGCTCGAGGCATGTGGTTCTGGAGAAGAAGTCGCTTGTCTCAGCACGGGGGACTTTTGTTTCCCCTGGGGACACAGGTAGGCTTGCTCTGCCTTCTGTGATCCCAGGGCGCCGCAGGGACGAGCGGGGCCCCTGCCACAGACCGTATTCTGCCTTCTCCCAAATCCGGGCTTCTGAAAGAAAATGCCATCAAAGAGAAAGGAGGAAAACTCCCTTTCCTTCCAGGTAATGAGTCTAACTTGTATTTAAGCGGAGTTACGCAGCAGACGGGCTACTTGGCTGAAGGAAGTCCTTCGACGTTGTAGAATGTGGTCCAGGATTGGGACAACGGCGCCCCGCTGTCCTCCTGCGCCGGGATGCGTGTAGAAGGCACGGGCGATGATGATGGCCTGGTTTTTAACACAGACGCTCATGCCCTCCTGAACTGTTTGGGCTCCTAGTGCCTAGAAAAGGGTGGCTTCTCCTTACAGAGATCAGCCTCAGTTGAGCCTGACCTCCTCCTTGCTGTGTGACCTTGGGTAAGTTGCTTAATACCTCTGAACCTCCCTCTCCTCATCTTTAAAATGTAGACCAAGAACTGGACCAGGATTTACTGTGAGGAGGAGGAGCGGCGACAGACCAGAGGCCTCGATGCCTGTAGAAGCCCCTGTGGTCTCCGTGGGGTGGGCAAACAGGTCACCGGGTCCCTGACACCTCAGTGTGACCTCAGCAGTTGGGCTTTTTCCTTTCTCACAAGAAACCACCGGAAATCTGAGGGTCAGGGGGAGGGCCCCATCTACCTGAATTCACTGTCAGCTCAAGGTTGACTCTGCATTCCAGAAAAATACCTCTTATTCATGGAATGGTTTCTGTCAGCCGAGGGCTCAAAGTGCTAGGATGCAGCAGGGTGAGCCCTGGGAGTGCATGTCGTCTGCCCCCCTCACTGCGGAGAAGGGGGAGTCAAGGCCCAGAGAAGGCAGGCAGCTGGCCCCATGACACACAGCGGAGCTGATCAACGACCTAAGACAGAGACCCGAGTTTCCTGACTTCGGGCATCAGGATAGTGAGTAACACATGTGTCCTCTCGTCTCTTTCCTTCTCTTGATGTTGAAATTCTGCTTTAATAGTGATCAGGCATAGCAGAACACGAGGCTCCAACGGCATCAGGTCGGTGGCGGGGGGGGGGGGGGGGGGGTGTTGTGCACAGTGTGAGGCCTATGCTGTGTTGAAAATTTTTTGGAATTGTTTCTCCATTTACAGTTCAGAAGATTTCACACAGATGTGCATATCTCAAGCTTCTCTTGGAAGGTCAGGTACTGGCGACATTGGCATTGCGTGGCCACAGGCACTGGAGCAGATTTGCCCTCACTCCCTCCAGGCCAGGCCCGTCGGCTCTGCCTGGTGTCCCTTGGTCTGGCCAGCCTTGCTGCCGGCTGCCCCTGCCGGGACTCAGTGGGGACCCGAGGCCCTGTCGTCTGGACAGAAGCTGCTGATCTGGCATCATTAATTCTCCACGCTGGTCAGACATCATGTCTGGATAACAGGTGGATCCGGTTTTTCTGCCTCTGTTCTCTCGACCGGTTAACCTGGCTGCAGGTAGACAGACGTGAAGGCCCTGAGACGTCCCGTTCTGCAATGGAGTTATTTTTCCAAGGTCCATCTGCAAATGGCAAACTTTCCAGAAGAGATTCTTGCTCTCTTTTCCAGTTGTCCTAGTTGTACAGGAAAGTCTTATTTTCTTCAGGAGCAGAGATCTTGCTGGGGTGGCTGTGTGTGGACAGGCTGGTCAGCGTTTCCATTAGGAACACTTTCCTGGGTTTTAAAACCCAGCCATAAAGATGTGTTTTGGGCAAAAACGGGTCCTCCCCCAGAGGAACCTGGGAGTCTTTATTTCAAGGACACTTTCAAAAGAGCATTCACTCTTGGTACAAATATGTGTGGTTTGCGGCTCGGTTTGGATTTTGCTGTATGACATTTTTCCAACCTTTAAGTTTCAAGCCATCCTGTCCTATATTTATTTCCATGGTTAGAGCTGGTATTTTCTCTCTCTCTCTCTCTTTTTTCTAGTGGAGGAGGGTTACATAAAAGGGGACTTTGTCTCTCCTTCCCAGTTGGGGTGCGCACTGCCGTGAGGCCTTGGCAGAGTCCGAGGGTGGATGTCTCCTAAGTGTGCTAATTTACGTTAACCGGCAGAAGTGCAGGACATGATTCAATTACGAATCGAGAGGTGTGCTGCCTTCCCAGCAGGGCTTTGCTTGTTGCTCTCGTTTTGATGCCTCTGACATCAAAACTTTGATGCCCGGCCTCTGACAGCATGTTAGGGTCCTCTTGATTGTTTTCATTATCGGGAAATGGGGCTCCAGACTCCCTACGACTGTTCTCGGGCGAGTTTTGCAACTCACTCTGTACCACTGGGTTGTTTTCTTTTTTTAAGGATTACTTGATGTTTTGAGCACGGAGAGGAGGCCTCCATAGGTAACTCACCCCAGATGTATCCGTTTGCCCCATTCGCGCTCATTTACTCAAGGCTGTTCCTCTTCTCCGTTCCTTGCCTTGGTCCAGAACATCTAGCCAATCTCCCAAGCTAGAGACAAGCTGCCTTGATTTCTCCCACCTCCACCTCCCAACACCCAGTTAGCTACCACTTCCCAGCTCTTGTCCCCATAAAAATACCCCAAGTTTGTCTCCCTCCTTCCCACTTCCACACCACCCCCCTATTCCCGTCCTCACCATGTCTTGCCTGGGCTCTGCCTCCCGATAGCCTGGCCGTACCAGTCTCTGGCCAGCCAGACCAACCTCCACCCTGCTAAAGCTGGTAAGCTTTAGTCCTAAAAAAGTCACATCTCATCCCATTCCATTCTCTGGCTTAAAAAGTGATGTTGGCTCCTGCTGTCTCAGGATAAAGTCCAAGCGGCAGCATGACGTACTAACCGACTTTCCGGGCTCCCTTCTTAGGAACCTTATGTTCCTAGCGCTGTGAACCCATCATTCCGCGGACGACCAGGCCCTTTGCTAGAACCAGCACTCTGTTCTCTGTATCTAGCACGGCGTTCCCCCAGATGCCTTTCCTTCGGCAGATTCATTCAAGGCCCGGGTCAAATGTCACATCCCTTGGAAATCTCTCTGGCTTCTTCCAGGTGGAGTTAGTCTTTTATTCAAGGATCAGTAACAGCATTTGTCATAATGTGCTGTGGTTTAACTTTCTTTGGGTCTTATCTTCTCCTAGTCTGTGAGCACTTGGAAGATAATGTTCCAGATCTTTACTGATTTCTGTATTTCTGCCACTTAATAGTGTCTGGCCTAGAGGAGGTGCTCCTTTGGTGTCTCGTGAATTGAATGATTGGAGCTAATATTGACGGAAAGCTCGGCCTGCACCGGGTCCCATTTCAAGTGCTTCACACATTTTAATTTTCACAACCACTTTTGAGGTATAGGCACTTCTGCAATTCTGTTTGCTGACGAGAAGCCTGGGGCACAGAGAGGTTATGTGAATTAACCAAGTCACACAGCCTGGATTGAATTCAGGCCAACCTGCGCGTGGCCGAGTCCTGGAGTTATTCTGTTTTCTGGTAAATGAGCGCCAAGTCAAAGGACCTGACCAACCACTGGACAGATTCGAGGAGAAGGCCACAGGGTACGCTCACACCCAAGATCTGTTTCTGGTTCTGAGATTCGCATCTCGGACTGTGGCTGGAAGACGTCATCTCTATGCACTTCATCTCGTCAGTCTCCAGACTAGGGTGAGCCTGAGGGCCTCAGGAGGTTGGGTAGGAAAAGCCGAAAAATCGCTGGCCCGCCTGAAATCCTGATCTGAACAAATATCTCCTTGGGAGTGTCAGAACTTCAAGGACAAAGGCAGAGACATACTGACCCGTTTGTCATCGTCTTCATCATTGCGTCATTGTTTGGGAGTCTTTCTGAGGTCAGAAAATAAACTCGGTGCCAGTCTGCCTGCCCAAGTGTGAATGACAGCTTTCTGTATGTTTCTCCGGGACACAGGTTCATACATGAATGACCCAGCATGACGGTACAGTGTGGTCGAAGTTTCCCCAGGAACACTGGTCTGGAGGACCAAGGTAATTGCCTCCTTCCCAGAAGGGTTTGGATGGGATTCATCAGCCTGGAATGCTTAGGTAGAGTTTTCCCTGGAGGTGGAGACCTGAACTTGGACTCTTCCCAGATCGATCTCACCCGGACAGAGAAGCCTGGATCCAGCATCAATGCCAAGTGCTAGCCTCTTAAATAGAGGGCCTTGCGGTAAAGAGCCCCGTGTGCTGGAACAGACTTGGGAACAGGTCTCACTTGGGCTCCAGGGCTGGCTCCAGGACCAAGGTAGGTGTCTCTCTGGTCTAATTCCCACTTCTCATCCCTCTCAAAGAGCCCTACCTTCTGTCCTGACGATCTGTGTGATTCTAGGGAAATGGATTCACCTCTTGGCCCCAGAGACTGAACCCAAGGTCTAGGCAGGCCAATCAGTGCATTCTGGCTCTCCCAGGGGCAGTGTCTGGTCAACTCATTGGACGTGAGACTTCAGTAAGTCCGACTGGCGTGACTTTGCTGGAACGCAGGACAGTGGGACTCCCTTTCCCCTCCGAATATACTTGAGGAATCCTGTAACCCCAGGGGCTTGCTAGAAATGCAAATTCTTAGGCCCTAACCCTGACCTGCGTCTGAATGTCTGCGTGTCTGAGCCAGAGCCCGGGAAACAAGCCTTCCAGGTAATTCTGATGAACATTCCCATTAGAGAACGACTTCTCTACTTCATTCAATGTACAGATGATTAAATTAAAACAAGCAAACAAAAAACAGGTTCAAAGAGGTGAGGTGACTTGCCCAAATTCTTCGCTGGTGAGGCTATAAGCCCAGGACAGGAATTCAGGTTTTGTTTCCACCCCCCACCACGTAAGAGGCATTTGTGTTTTTGTTAAGTTGTGAAGCTACTGGAGCACCAGAAAGCACTGCTCACCTTTTGAAGGTCCTCCCTACCCGGTCCCTCTCTGCAGAGATGAGAATAAATTTCATGCAGTCCGAGGTTACGTGGGGTGAAGCCTCCCTATTACTCACACGTTTATGTGCCATATTGCAGACTCAACGTTGGCTGCACTTAGGAGACATTAGAGCCGGCAAGGACCACGTCCAGCCCAAAGAGATGGGCCCACCTTTGGCCCAAGACCGAGGACGTGCTGGAAGAAAGTCACGGTTGCTGTCATTTCTGGGGTCAAGCTGCTGGCTCCTTGGCTGGCTCCTTCCGGCTTGCTCTGGCCTCCCCCTGCTGCTTTGCCACCCAAGGCTCCGCTCCATGTGTGTGTGAGGATGAGTGGGGGTGGGGGCATGGCTGGTCCCAGGCCAGCGTCCGTGGCTCCGGTCTGAAAGTCCAGGCATACCTAAGGCGCCTCTCATGGCTCCCCAATGCCATATTAGGCTGCCCCCTCTGAAGGGCGGAATCTCTGACTCATCCTCCCCCTCCCCCACATCCCCTCACTCTTGCCAGTTTGGGCCAAGATTAGAATTCACTCAAATCTGTGGGTTCTAAGGTTTATGTGCTATTTCAGTTTGGCAAATGACTCTTTTTTTTTTTTTTTTTTAATGTTTCGAGTCAGAAGAAGAAGCACTTTCACGAAAGGGGATCGGGGAGGTTTTTCTTTGTGTCCCCACGGCTCAGTGTGTCCAAAAATGGGATGATTTCAGTGCATCCATGCATGTGAATCAGAAAGAAGTTGACTGTACTTACATCCTGGGCTGGGAAGAGCAGCAAGGAGACTTTGTCATCAGAACAACGGTGATGACAACAATCCCCCCTCCCTGAGTGTCCTGCTGGTTTCCAGTCCCAAGCTAGACACTCTGTGCGTTTTGCTAACCCATGCCCAGGTCCCTCCAGGTAGGCAAAGTTCCCCATCTTCGAGATGAGGAAACCGAGCTTCAGAGAAGTGCAGCCTGGAGCTCCAGGCCACACAGCTGAGCGGTGGCAGCAGGTGGCAGCTCTGGGCTGACCGATGGTCTTGCCACACTGGGGGTCTGGTTCCTGGAAGAGGTAGGGGTCTTGCTCTGCTGCCCCGTGGTAAGTGGGAGGTGTGTGGCCTCTGTCCTTTTGCCTTGGGGACTGGAGGGTGAACCAGGCAGGGCTGTTTGGATGGGGGCATCCGAAGAGGGCACTGAAAATGAAGGGCTAGAGCCAGACAGAAGATTAAGGAGTTAGGGCAAAGGATGGGGTCCTGGGCTGCCCGAGAGTCTTGCTGGAAGCCGGTAGAGCTGTCTCGGTGCTGCCTCTGTGCCCAGGGCACCACTATGTCCTGCTTCGTGTCTCTCAGCCCGTGACTCGGAGTCCAACAAACACTTGGGTGGTGGGCTCTGCTGGGCTCGGGGACCCTTCTCTTGGCTTGGGCGGGGTGGGCCATCTCCACTGAGATCTTATCAGACTGCCTCCAAGTTTCCAAAAGGAAGTTAGGGGGACCCTGCCGCTGGAGGAAAGGGGGAGGGAGTGGGTATTGGGTTGGATGCCAGGAAGGCAGAAAAGCACATAGCCTGGGGTGTTGGGGAGCCCCGAAGCCCTCTGATCCCTCGGCTGTGGGGTGAATCCTTCTCTTCTTCCTCTGGGGGGTCCGCATGCATTTTTTCTTTAAGTAGGCAGACCTGAACACCTGGGTCTGTCAGAGGCTGTGCGGTCGCTCTGGACGGTGGCACAGAGAGATGGGCCAGGGGTGGTGACGGCGCCAAGAGATGAGAGCCTCACAGAGCTCAGCCCCCTCCCCCTTCAGTGCAGAGCCCCCATCCTGCTGAGGCACAGCCCGTGGGGGCTCTGGGAGTGTCACTCATGCCGATTCCAAGGGCCCCAGTGCACCATCCAATCTGCAGAGCTCTGGGGCAGAAAAGGCCAAGAGATGATGAGTAAGAGCCGAGAACAGCCGCTTTCCCCCAGCCCACCAAGACACATTCCTGCGATGAAGAAGTGAGAAGACACCCGACGGGTCTTGGGGGCCTGAGCTGATCTGGGTGTTAGAGGTGACCCAAGCCACGTTTTTACTTTACGAGGGAAATTGAGGTCCCGAGGTGGTCCTGTCAACTGACTCACGGGGTCCTCCAAGCCACTGTTCTGGCCGGCCACCCTTCCGCTCAGCCCCCCGGCCTCCTTTGTTAAGCCCTTGCTGTATGGCGGCGAGACACAGCAGCCCTCACGAAGCTGCTCTCTGTACCGGGGAGTTCACAGCAGATGGGAGGGAGACAAGGACCCAGACTAGCACGATAGAGGCTGTAGGTGAAGTGACAGAGGTGGGCGCCTCTCTGACCTCCGATAGACCCAAGGCTTTGCGTCTTTGAAAAAAAAACCAGTCAAGCTAGAATATTCGAAAGAGGCGGAAACTGCAGAAGAGGGCTGAGGGAAGTGGGTGTGTGTGCCCGCGTGCGTGTGTGAGCGCGTGTATGCAAGCATGGCCGAAGTCCCGGGTTCTTTCTCTTCCTCCTTGTCAGGTGTTGCTGGCAGCCGGGGTCATCAGCGGGGTGCCTCTTTCCAGGGTGAGGGGTAGATACTCGCAGAGCTTTCTGGGGTCACGTGTTCTCCTGTTCTTGGCTTGGCCAAAGTTTTGAAGAATGAAGAATTTTAACGTTCCCTGGCAATGCCATTCCCACCTGGGCCTTGGCGGCTGTCTGCCCAGCAGCTCAGTCGGCTTCCTCTATGTCTGTTTGAACCTTCATCCCGCCCCTCCAAAGTCCCAGCTCAAAGGCCTGACCTGCTCCTTTCCTGCGTCCCTGTCCCAGGAGCCCTCTCTCTGCAGGTGCAGAGGGAAGTGCCCAGGGCCCACTTGGGGGCTTAGCTCTTCAGGAAGGCCACTGTGCATGCAGTAAGGATAACCAGCGGAGCCCCCCATGTTTACCCAACTTTTAACCCTTCTAGGCTCACCCCCAAATAGCACTGGCCCAGAAATGCTTTGTATATCTCGTAAGAAAACACCTTGCTTTCATCTAGGGCCACAAGATCATTGAAAGTGGGAATAACGCTTCCTTGAAGGAGACTTCGGCAAGCCTAGTGACCGCGGCAACACGGTCGGTTGGAACTAGAGGTTCAAGCCCCAACTCTCCCGTGTAAAGGCTGTGTGACATCGGGCCAGCTACTGAACATCTCTGAGCCTTAGTTTACTGATCTGTGCAATGGATAGAATTCTGATGCCTATTCTCACCAAGAGGATGTGAGAATAAAATAAAAGAGTATAAATATGAAAGCATGAGGAAACCTCAGAGCATTGAGCCATGGCCCAGCCACACAGTCCATTTGAGAAAAGATGCAATAATTCAAGTCTCAGTGCCTGGGCCTAATCTTTACGATAAAAAGGAAGGGGGGAAAAAAAAAAGAAAAAAGAGAGGAATCTAGTAACCTGTGGTCGGTGGCTATTTTCTCTTAAAGACAAAGTTACAGTCCCAGAAGAAAGATCTGGCAGACTCGAGCTGATTAGATAATTCTCTGTGTGTGTGTGTTGGTGGGGGGTCTGTAGTCCTTTTCCAGGAGGGCAGGCACGTGTTATCACAGGGTTCCAACAGAGGTGTTGACCTTTTTAAGTGAGTGTTCCCACCCCCCCCCAAAAAAACCCGGTGTGGAGGGGTGGCTGGACTGATGTCATCTAGAGGTGGGGTGTGCCTGTCGCAAAGGACTGAAGCAGGGACCAGGCCAAGAGGCATCTGGGCAGTAGAGGCAACCGCAGGGAGGTCCTGCCGGGAAAATGCCAGAACTTTGTGTTCTTTACAGAAACTCATTCTTTCCAGGAGCAGCATGGGGCCTTCAAAACATGGTCCCCTGAACTGATTCTATCCAAAGAACATGGTAACGCTCTCCAGGACAGGGAGACCAAAGGCTCGATGCTGTGGACCGATGAGCTGTCGCCAGAGAGAAAAGTCTGGCCGCAGAGACTGCAAGGCCCCGGGGGGAAGGAGGAGGAGGGGCTGCTGCAGAGAGCCCCCCTCCCCCCCCATTAAATAGATTGAAGGTGAGATGGGGAGCATTTAGATTTGGGTTATTAGATTCAGGTTATTCTTTTCTTTTTTTTTTTTTTTTTGTCAGCCTTGAGATTTGAGGTTCAAATCCTAATAGTGCCTTAAAGAGATAAAGCTCATCAGAACCCATGATCCTCCACACTATCTTTCCGCCCACGTGGAGCCGTTGGCTCTCCGGACCTCCACTGGGTCCTCGGTTCCTCTCCTGCAGGCCCCGCGCGAATCCTTAGTAGTTGGGTGATCTCTATGCCATCAGAGTCCAGTAGTGAAGTGTGTCGGACTGCTTGGATTCCAATTCATTCAAATTCAAATTCAGATTTCCTGCTCCCTGTGTGACCTTGGCAAATTACTCAACCTCTCTGTGCCTTGTGAAGTGGGGCTATAAATACGCTACCTCATTGGTCATGGTGTTCAAATGCCATGTATCATGGATCCTGCTCGACCCAATGCCGGCATGTGGTAAGACTCCACAGTGACCAAGGAGGCCATCAGGACACTGTAGCCAGGAGGAGGGACACCTATGACACCCAGTGGGGCCATGTGACCGGCCGATAAAATATGTGTAGAAGTGACGTGCAGAACTCCGCAGGTAAGAGGTCCCCTGCCCCTTTCTGTAGGAGCTGTGGAAGCTTCCTGTTGGGATGGAGCCCTGGGCTCCCCCTGCCTCCCTGCACTAGACACCGGATGGGAGGGAGAATTCAGGTTTTGGGAGTGAAGCCTCTAGAGCACTTGGTTTGTTTTTTGACCGCATCTTCGCCTAACTACCCCTGCTGACTACAGTCACTAACAATTGCACAGCAGCTGATCCTTGCATGACATGGTTCGAACCATGTAGTTCCATCCACTTACGTGTGGACTTTTTATAGTACAAGCACTCTAAGTGTATTTTCTCTTTCTTACGATTTTCTTTTTTCCTCCTTTTTTTTTTTTTAAAGATTTATTTATTTATTTTAGAGAGACTAAACTGTGGGGAGGGGCAGAAGGAGAGAGAAACCCAACCAGACTCTGTGCCGAGTATGGAGCCCGATGTAGGTCAATCCCGCAACCCTGAGATCACAACCTGAGCTGAAAGCAAGTTTTGGACACTTGACCGACTATGCCTCCCAGGTGCCTTTCTTCCTTATGATTTTCTAGTAACAGTTTCCTCTCTCCAGCTTACTTTATTGTAAGAGTACAGTTTATCAAGCATAGAACATACAAAATATGTGTCAACAGTAAGCTAGTAGTGTTTAAGTTTATGGGGAGTCAACGGTTCTATGTGTATCCTTAACTGCTCTGTGGTCACTGCACCTAATCCCTGCGTCGCTCGTGGAGCAAATGTATTTCTGCTTTAGGTTGCGGTGCCCGGGGAACAATCTCCTAATTCACACGCACGCACCTTCCCTCCCAGGGGGAAGCAGGTGACAGGACGGACGGAGCCCGAGCTCTGGTCGTGTAGACCTGGGTTGGAATCCCTCCTGGTGGCTGTCCGGCTCAGCGTTTTCAGGCAGACCGTTGAATTCCTCAGAGCCTCTGTGTCTGCACAGGATGATTTCTGCTTGGTTGGGGCTGGGGAGGGGCTCCAGGTGGCTGGCACATCTTGCATGTTCTACACTCAGGGGCTGTGATCAGGTTGGCTAATAGCCCTTTCAGCGTGGGCAGGAGCACACGGCCTCCTCTGGAGCCGGGCAAACGTGTCGTAGTCGCTCAGAATCCTTCTGACCGTTGGAGGGGGGCTGACAGCTCCCATTTCTCCCCGGGAACTGCTCCCCACCCTGTCCGCCTGTTTCTGCCTCAGAGGCTGACACGCATGGGTACACAAGCAGGCTGTTGGTTTCCACTGAGTTTGGGACCAGAGGAAGGGGAGAAAGAATTTGGGATCCTTAGTCCTTCCGCTTATATCCCTAGCTCGCTCCTTGTGAGGTCACCTCAGGCTCGAATTGCCCCTTGACCCCAGGTTCCTGTTCCTCTCAAGGTGGCCTCAGCTGACCACAGGAGGCTCCCCTGAGGTACGGTAACTGCACCCGGGGTGGTAAGGGGTGCCGTTGCCATGTTCCTGTGCCACCCCTGGGGCTCCCCTCATGCTGCCCACAGACCTGGAATGATCCTATCTTGTTCCTGCTGAGATCCCAACGGTGCCTCAATGCACAGCCCTCTCTTCTCTCTCGGGTCCTAGGATTTTTCTGGTCCGTCTTGCTCCCTGTGGCTGTAGCCATCTGTACGCACAGCGGAGTGGTGTGGCCTCCTCTCTCAATGCCTCATCTTTCCAGGGGTGTTACGATGTGCTCCCGAAGCAGAAACTCTCAGGTCCTGACTGGGTGCCTGCCTGGGATGCGTGGAGGGCTCTCCTCCAGCCGCATCAGAATACAGAAGCCTGGATTCTGCCCCAGACCTGTCGTATCCAGGTCTCTGGGTGGAACCGGGCATTCGGATGAGCAGATGAGGGTGGAAAAGCAGTAGAGAGGACAGTTAGCGACCATGCGTACCGGAGGCTGTGTTGCACCCAGTTCTTGTTAATTACTTTATGATTGTGCGAGAAGCTTGATTTTGGATGTGATCGTGTTCATGGCCATCACCACAGTCAGTGCGGACCTGTGTGCAAGGACGTGCCTGGGTGTGTGCGTGAGCCGGCTGGCTAGTCTGCTCAACGCATCCTGCACCCCTCCTTCCGAGGCTTTGTCAGACTATTCCCCCTGGGGTGGGGGGGAAGAGGAAGACCCTTCCCTTTGGCTCTTTAAGCCCCCCTGTCCTTCAAGGCCCCCCAGCTTCAGCCTGCCGGTGCTTGTAGCACCCAGAGGGGGAGAGGCCCCCCCTTGGTTCCATCTGACGCACAGTGTGAGCGGTACATGAACGGCCCCACTGCGTGTGCATTCTGAGAATGAGAACTGGATTTCAAACTTTCTTCCTTCTGCCGCTCTTACTGCCTACCGCCAGCCGCATCCGTGCCAGGGACCAGGCAGGGTGCCCCTTCGCGAGTCAGGTCATCCATCTTTGCAACCTCCCTGTGAAGCAGAACATTCCCATCACCATTTACAGAGAAAGCAGCCAAGGCTCTAGGTGGGGGTAGAGGCGGGGTGGGGGGCTGAGGGGTAAATAACTCATCCCAATGGCAGAACCGGGTTTTCAGCCTGGGTCTGTCTGACTCCAAATCCTTTGCTGTAAATCAGTGCTTCTCAAACTCTGATCTCGGGACTCCTATACTCTCTCTCTCTTTTTTTCTTCCAAGTCTTTGTTTAAATTCAAGTTAGTTAACATACAGTGGAGTGGGGGTTTCAGAAGTAGAATTTAGGGATTCATCGCTGACATCTAACACCTCACAACAGTCACTCTCCAACGCCTGTCACGCATCTCCCGCTCCCCTGCAGCAGCCCTCATTTGTTCTCTGTCATTACGAGTCTCTTATGGTTTGCCTCCCTCTCAGTTTTTAACCTCATTTTATTTTTCCTTCCCTTCCCCATGGTCACGCTTCAGTCTCACATATGAGGGAAATCATTTGTCTTTTTCTGACTGACTTACCTCACTTGGGATTCCTATCCTCTCTTAAAAATTATTGAGGATTCCCAAAAAGGTCTTGTTGGTGTGGGTTATAGCTGTCAGTATCTATCACATTAGAAATTAAAGCCGAGAAAGACACCAGGGTATTTATGTCACATAAAAGAGCAATCATGAGGGGCGCCTGGGTGGCTCAGTGGGTTAAGCCACTGCCTTCGGCTCAGGTCATGATCCCAGGGTCCTGGGATCGAGTCCCGCATCGGGCTCTCTGCTCAGCGGGGAGCCTGCTTCCTCCTCTCTCTCTGCCTGCCTCTCTGCCTACTTGTGATCTCTGTCTGTCAAATAAATAAATAAAATCTTAAAAAAAAATCATGAATGTGTCACATAGAATACAAGTAACTTTTTTAAAGTGAATCTGAACGATGTTTTCCAAAACAAAAAGAGAGTGAAAAGTGGCATTATCGAACATCGTACGGGCTTTATCACAGCTGGGTTCTTGGACCTGCTTATGCCTTCAGTCTGTCCCAACACCACAACTCACGGAGCCTCTGGAAAACACCGTATACTTCTGAGACAATGAGAGTGAAGAAGGCAAATAGCTCTGAGTGTTGTTAGGGAAATCATGTTGAAGCCACGAACCCCGGGAAAGGTCTCTGGGACCCCCAGGGCTGCCTGGGCAGTATTTTGAGAACCACTGCTCTCAGCTGGGAAGCTCTGTCTTGCTGGCATGCTCGCTCGTCTGGGCACTGCTTGTCTGCATCACAGTCTGGACGTCTTGCGTTCCTGTCTGGTGTTGGGTAACGTGAGGGGTAGCGCATGGGCAGTCACTGAGCTGGGCTCTGCCCCTGAGCTCCTGGAGAGAGGCAGTGCCGAGCCGGCGAGCAGCCTACATTCTCCACACCGTAGAGGGGACCCGGGAGGCCCTGGGCATCCTTGACCTGTATCATAAGAATTTGCCTGCTGGGCTTTATGACAGTCCTATGACCTGAATCACCACCATTTATTTTCAAGGAAAAAGAAAGAAAATGATATACATTTCTCTAGTTCCTTTGGGATCCAGAAATATCCCTGTTGGCTTGCGGGGGAGGAGGGATGGCTAGGTGGAACACGGGATTTTTAGGGCACTAAAAGTATTCCGCATGATTCTCTTATGGCGGACCTCGGTCGTGACACATTTGCCATTTCCAACACCAAGAGGGAGCCCTAAAGTGAATGAACTATGACTTAATTAATCATGTTTCAATATCAGTGCATCAGTTATAACAAATGAACCACATTGATGCAAGATATTGATAACAGGAGGAAGTAAAGAGGGAGGGTCAGTGGGTATGAGGAGCTCTGGACTTTGCGATCATTTTTCCGTCAAGTTAAAACTTCTCTTAAAAAACAGAACAGAAAACAGAACCTTGCTGCCGCTCTGGATTGCCGCCAGAGGCTCTGTGGTTTGGGGGCCGGGGTGGGGTCCCCCAGACGCCCCCGGGCCACCAGCCTGACTGTGGTTCCGTGCTGCGAAGCCGCACCCGCTCACGCATCCTGACCCCAGACGAGCTGTTCTCTTGGGATCTTTGTCCCGTCGTCTGCAGCTCCCACAAGTCTATGCAGCGTCATCAGCTTGGCTTTGGAGGGTGTCATTCTGGGGGCCAGACTGGTAATTAGAGGATTGTGAAAAAGACTCCTGGCGTTGTTTAATTACTTGAGAACATCAGCTCATCACCACGGGGCGTAATGGGCCTCCGAAGCACACTGAAGCGGGCACCCTGTGTCTGGGGCTGGGGGGCCTCCTGGAGGCGGGTCTGGACGGGGAGCCCCAGCTCTTCTCTCCAGGCCACTTGGGGCGGGAATCAGCAGGAAGGTGTTGGGTGACGGCGGGCGGGATGGGTTGGAGGGTGTGGCTGGTCGAAGTGTGAGAACTGCTAGTTTATCACCAACTCAGGCAGACAGGCCTGGGCTTGCTCTGCCCCCCTCCCCCCCTCCCCCTATTCCCCCCTCCCCACACCTCCCCAGTCTTCTCGTAGACAAGGCATGTTTGGGAGATTGGCATCTTCCTGTCCTGGGTCCCTGGACATCTGAGGATCCAGGACAGGGACTAAGGGGAGGCCGGAGAGGCGCCCTGGCCCGGGTTTTGAGGAAGTGTGGCGAGGGCAGGCTTGCCATCTGCGGTGAAGGGGTCTTGGAGCCCAGGCCCGGCCCAGCCCCCACACCACGCCTTACCTTCTCCAGAGGCCGCACCTGACTTCCCCACACCTGAGTTACTGAATCCTTCTGAGTGTGATCTCAGTTTCTTCCCCCGGCACCCATCTCCTTCCCCAGCTCCTTCCAGGCTGGCAGTCTCAGGAAATGTGCTGGGCTCTGGAAGGTTCTTTCCACGGTCCAATGAGCACACAGGCTCTGAGGGGGGAATATGTGCTTAGGAGACAATAAGAGGTTGTTCAGAGTTTGAAAGCGGAGACCCTAGTGACAAGGCATGGGGGAGGCTTTCTCAAAGGCTTTCAGGAAATTTTCTGCTTTCCCTGGGTGGGGGTGAGGGGGTGGGGTGTGCTCTTTGTGAGGACAGGTATTGCGGTGACCCTCTCAAAGAATTTGCTTGTTTGTTTGTGGGTTTTTTTTTTTTTTTTGGTGTTCTCTTTGCTCCAACTTAATTAGTAATATTATAACTTTCAATTTAATCATTGACCTAAACGAGTTGCATTTTTATCTCAGCAGGAGTCTGGCTGGGCTGAAAGAAGTAGCCAGGGGAGCTGAGTGAGAGGGGAAAATCTTACTCGGAGTATTTGGGCCGGCAAGTGACACCACTTCTGCTCTGAGATAAGATGGAGACATTTTCAAGCTATGTTTTAAAATCATAAAAACCAGAGTCTCCTGCTGGAGATAAGCTATGTATGTCGGTGCAGAGCATCTGGGGGCAGTAAAAGGGGAAGGTTACACCAGCATTGCTGAGGTTATTGCTGAAACCAAGATTATAAGTAATTAAGGTTTTGAAAGTTTTGTCCAGGTGCACAATAGACGACTCAGTATCTTGGATGCCTGAGCTGGGGTCAGGTTAACTATTAAAAGAGGACAAAAGTATTTCTAACAAAACCTGCAGTTTACTAAAGCCTACCGTACCTGCTGCTTTAGCGTGTCCTGCTTTGAGCCTCCCCCCGCTTTCCCTGGCTCTTGGGAGATCCAGTGTTGATTCATTCCATGCATAGATTAATGGTGTTTTGCTTCCGTGTGATGTTAAATTGGCCGCTCTTTCTTCCCACCAGCCGGGATGGATGTCCCTCACTGCAGTGTGCGCTATGGCCAACGGACTCCCAGCCCTAGGTTAAATGGGGAACACTAACCATTGCATTTCTTCTCCACCTTCAACTGCATCTGCTAGAACTAAGTGCTGGGTGGGCACAGGAGATTCTTGTTTGCTTTCTCAGAAAGAACGGATTGTGGAAGCATGCGAACCGTAACTGTCATGTGCCTAAAATCTTCTTTATAGACATTCTTTTTCAGTAGCTTTGATCTGGATGATGCAATCACATTTTCCCTGAAAGTAGACATCATCGAGAAAAACACAGAAGAGAAGAGCATGCCCTTAAATAACTCCTCAAACTGAATTTAAAATGTCATTTAATTATTTTGAATTACTCCCTAATTGCCCCTTCTCTATCTCCTGTTCTCGTCTTGAGCTGTAAATGGTATTAGCATCCTCTGTGCTGTGGCTCTTCTGTATCTCAGAGGAGACATTTCTTTCTTTCTTTCTTTTTTTTTTTTAAGATTTTATTTATTTATTTGACAGAGACCACCACTAGGCAGAGAGGCAGGCAGAGAAGCAGGCTCCCTGCTGAGCAGAGAGCCTGATGCGGGGCTCGATCCCAGGACCCTGGGATCATGACCTGAGCCGAAGGCAGAGGCTTTAACCCGCTGAGCCACCCAAGCGCCCCATCTCAGAGGAGACATTTCATTCACAAAGCAAAACTATTCACTTGGTTTAAATTGGTGTGGAACAACTTTTCTCAGGATCAGAGGGTTTAAATATATATATTTTTAATTTTCCAAATGTCAGTTTACAAGAAGTTGAAGAAAATGTGATACACAGTAAAATACTATTTAGTCTTATAAAAGAAGGAAATCTTGCCATTTGTGACAACGTGGATGAACTGGAAGATGTTACACTAAGTGACATCAACTAGACACAGAACAATGAGTGTTTCATGACTTCACTCGTATGTAGAATCCAAAGTAGCCAAACTTACAGACGCCCAGAGGAGAAAGATGGTTGCCCAGGGTTGTGTAATGGGGAAAATCGGGAGATGTTGGTCAAAGGGTATAAACTTTTTGTTATGTGAGATGAGGAAGTCCCAGGGATAGAGTGGAGGACATGGTGACTATAGTTAATACTTTTTTTGTATATTTTGTATTTGCTGAGAGGGTGGGTGCTAATGTATTCTCACCACACACATACATAACTACATGCAGTGATGAAATTTTCATTAGCTTGATTGCGGTGATCATTTCACAATGTATATGTCTATCAAGCATCAAGTTGTACATCTTAAACATATACAATTTCCATTGGCCAATTATATCTCAATAAAGCTAACAGTTGTTTTACAAAAAGTCATTTTAACACTCATTTGAGCAAAAGGGTACCACGGTGGTCAGGATTCCTGTGTTGCAGGTGCCATACACCTGCTCCAAAAGGAGACACTGTCGAAGGAGTAAGGGGGTAACTCCCAGAGCTGTAGGGCTGCGCAGCTGCAGGGGCTCAGGAACAGGCTCACTGTGTCCCTTATGGGCCAAAATGCTCCCGGCCATTCTCTGTCTTAGCAAAATGAGCTAAGAGTAACATACAGGGATACAGGGATGCCATGACCAACTGGAACCCTCAATCAGCCAGAAAAATATTTTTCCTCTAACTTTAGGGGCAAATGGAAGAGAGTCTAGAGGCTTACTTCAGAGTTCTGCTTTTGGTTTAAGTTCCCAGGGGGCATAAATACATGGTTTCACCTCCCATTGCTCCTGAATATCTTTTATATGCTTTTTTATTGTGCTAAGATACACATCACATCAAATTTACCACTTTTAAGTGTAAAATTCAGTGGCACCAAGTACATTCACAGTGTTGTGTAACCGTCACCACCACTCATGATCCTAAACAGAAACTTTGTGCCCAGTAAGTAGTAACTCTCCATCCCCCTCCCCCCATCTGTCTATGCAGTTGTCCATTCTAGATACCTCTTAGGAGTGGAATCATATGATACTTGAACATTTGTGTCTGACTTACTTCCCTTAGCATAATGTCTTCAAGGTTCATCCATGTTGGAGCATGTCTGAGAATTTCATTCCTTTGTATGGAGGAATTATATATAATATATAATATATATACATAATATATACAATATGAATATATGGAGGAATTACATATATATAATATGCGCAATATATACAATATGTATATATAACATGCATAATGTATATGTATATATACAATTTGTATATATACATATAAGATGATACAAATTTCTTTATATGAAGGAATTATATATAATATATATAATATTTATTATGTAGGTATATATGTATACAATATTATATAATTATTATATTATATATTACATATATACATATACATATGCATTATATATATTACATATATATGTATTCCTTTCATCTTGGGGCACTTGGTTTGTTTTGGGTTTTGGTTGTCGTGAATAACACTGATATGAACATTAATGTATATCAGATATCTTTGGGCAGTGCTGAATAAACATTCACTTTCATAAAAATGAGACTGTTGTAACTCTAATTACAACAACTCAAAATTAAGTTTCTCATCCAAATGGAGGCTGTGTGGAATCATGGAGAGAGAATGGGCTCCAGAATCCTGCAGACTCATCTTTAATGTTGGGCTTTAATGTTCCTCATCTCTGACGTTGAGCAAATTATTTAAACTCTCTGGGTTTTACTTTTCTCCTTCAACAAATGACTGATGAAAAAGGCTTAAATGGACATTTCTGGGGTGCTTTGAGAATTTGGTGCTTCCCAAATGCACTTCATAATCAAGAAAGTGCCTATAACACTTTTGAAAAGCAGATTTCTGAGCCTCGGCCCAGAGCCACTGACTTGGGAAATCTGGGAGTGAGGTCTGGAGGGCTGCAGCTTTACCAAAGTCTTCGGCGGGTGCTGATGAAGCCACGTTCCAAACATCCCTGAAGTCAAGTGTATGAAGCCAACCCTTCACTCAGGACTTGATACAGAGGAGGGGCTGAGGAAATGCTCATCCCCCTTCTACCTCTTCACATCGGACCGATGAAGAAAAGACAGAGGATGACGGCATATTATGCAACAGTGACCATTTCATGTGACAACAGCAAAATTCAAATGGTAAGTTGTTTCTTTCTTTTTTTTTTTTAAAGATTTTATTTATTTATTTGACAGAGACAGATCACAAGTAGGCAGAGAGGCAGGCAGAGAGAGAGAGAGGAGGAAGCAGGCTCCCTGCTGAGCAGAGAGCCCGATGCAGGACTCAATCCCAGGACCCCGAGATCATGACCCGAGCCAAAGGCAGCAGCTCAACCCACTGAGCCACCCAGGCGCCCTGGTAAGTTGTTTCTAAAGAACTCACCCGTGACCTCCAGCTGGAAGTGCTGCCGGCAGCTCAGGTTATAAAATCATCCCCTTGATCCACGTATCTCTTTGGTTACACATTTGGGTACAGTTGTGTTGTGTGCAATTCAGATCCTCCGATGAGGGTTCTGGGTGACGAGGGCTGGAGGAAGATGCCCCACCGTGCTCTGCGGCCGAGGGAACTCCTTAGAGACGGTCACGCAAACCTGAGACTTCAATGAAAAGAAACAACCAGCGAAATCGTATCAAACAAACCAGATGGATTTTTTTGGTTTTGTTTTATTTTTGTATTCTTCAAATTATTAAAGGAGTGGACAGAGGGAATGTAGTAGATGTAAATTTGTTCCAGGTTTGAAAAAGCATATTTGTGTCTTATGAAATCTTATGAGAAAAATGTAATTCAAATTGGCTTGGAGATGAGGGCTGTCAAATAGATTGAAAGCTGGATTGTAAACCAAGACTAATGAGAGCTTGCAATGTGCACAAAGTTAGGGATGGAGTCCAAGAGAATCACTACAAGTTCTTACAGGGGAGGTAAACAGCCTATTAATTAAGGTAGCAGATGGTAGTAAATTGGGAGATGTTTCAGATTCCAAGGACAGAGAAAGAAATGAAAGCATGGGATCTGTATTGGGTAGTTAGAAACTCCGGCACGAAATCAATGACAGGAAAATAATAAGAGCCACAGGTGGTCTTGGGGTATTTGGAATACCATGGGAGTTAGAAAGAGACTAGAAATGTTAGTGGGATGGCTTAGAAGCTTCTGGAGAAAAGGATCCAGGCCGCAGTAACATCATTTCAGAGACCCTGCAGGTTGGCTTGGGTACATGTGGTAACGAGCTTCTGGGTTAAGTGGGGTCTTAAGATCTCCCCAGTGAGCATTTGGAAACAGGGAAGTTGCTGAATAGAAAGAGCTAAATTGCATATAAATTGAAGAAGTAAATTAACACTGAGGGGAAAAGCAAGCAAGTGAGATAATCAGTGTGATCTGACCAGCATAAGAAAGCCAAGTGGTGAAGTAGCTAGAAGGAAGGTTTTGGAACTCTTAGAGCAGGGACCATCATTGACTCCTCCATTTATTTTCAGTTAATGGCTTAGCCTCTTTGAGACTCTTTCCCCGTTAATAAAATGAGGATGATATTTCTTCCCTCCAGTAGGTATTGTCATCTGGATGAGATTTGTCTATAGATCAGCAGGAACATCGTAAGTTTTAAACACACGCACGTTACCTGCATGACGAATGTGATCAGTATGTACATGTAGGAGGGGGTGTGACAGGTGTTTGGGGAAACTTTGGGAAGGAAATGTCCCCATTTCTCATCTTCCATATACAGAGAAGTTGGTTGTACTTAGTTCTTATGACAGGGGTATCACATCTAACTCAGGGGTATGATTTGAAAACCATTGCGTGAAGCTAGGATCACATAGCATCAAAATTATCCTTGAAAATACCCCCAAAGTGCCGTAAGGTACAATACTATGCTGTCTGTTTCTCAAAAAGTTCCCTTTGGCCAGTTTTCCCCCAGTGTTGGAACTCGTTGAATTTTTTATCTTGCAGTTGAACCTCAGGTGAAGTTGTTGTCTTGCACTTTGGGTCATGCTATATGAAAGATGCTTTTCTCTTGACACGAAAATGACGCTTGGCATGGTAGGACACTCACACCAGAGGGACATGCAGGAATGGAGGGTAGAGCTGGGGCTCCCAGTTCATGCTGACTCCACACCTGTGATGGGCAGGTGCAACTTTGCACCTGGGCCACTCTTAGAGATTGTCTTGGTCCATGCAGGCTGATAGGCAATAGATCATAGACTGTGTGGCTTAAAAAACAGACATTTATTTCTCACTGATCCGGAACCTAGACATCCAAGAATGGGGTGATGGCAGGTTCTGTATTTACTGTGGGCCTCTTTCCTGTGGCGTCTTCTCGCCATGTCCTCATGGGGTAGAGAGAGTAACCCTAGCTCCTTTCTCTTTATAAGGCCAGTAATCTCATCATGGGAACCCATCCTTGTGACCACATCTAAACCCAATCACCTCCCAAAGGCCCCACATTCCCAAGCCACCCCCTTGTAGGTAAGGGCTTCCACATAGGAGTTTGGGGGTGGGGCGTGTACAGACATGCCGTCTATTAACGGAGCTGTATGCATACCTTTCCTGAGCTGATGTGACTGTCCTCGCTTAGACTGGCCATCTAGCTGTCAGCTTTGCTTGTGGAGGAAGAAAATGTACACAGCAAAGCTCGACGTTGGCCAGCTTGCTAGGTCTCTTTGCTCAGCTGGTTATGCTGGATTCTCTGGGGCAGTATCAGAGGGCAGGGGCCCCAGCCAGCGCTGCCTGCTTCGACCCAGCATGAGTGTGGGTGACCAGTGTCAGCCTGACTATGCGCCTGGGGAAATGAGGTCGACCAGCCTTGGCGAGGCCTATGCCTTCAGCTACATGGCCCTTGGAGGGGAGTGTGTTTTTCTCTGAAGCCTGGAGAGGGCCCACATGTGGGTCTGTTTCTCTGCCGCTACTGCCAGACGGTCAGTTAAAGTAAAGCTTGTTCATTGGGGGCACTTGGCTGGCTCAGCCAGTAGAGTATGGGACTCCCAATCTAAGGGTTGTGAGTTTAAGCCCCACGCTGGGTGTACAGCCTACTTAAAACAAACAAACAGACAAACATAACCTGGTCAATTAATGCATTTATTTATTTATTTGGCTCTGCATTCAGCATAGAGCCCAGTGCAGGGCTCAAACTTACAACGCTGAGATCAAAACCTGAGCTGAGATCAAGAGTTGGACACTTAACCAACTGAGCCACCCAGGTTCCTCAACTAATGTATTTAAAAGAAAGCAAATGACACTATGTATACCCACTGTTCTGCAGTGGTATATTTGTCTTTTTTTTTTTTTCCTTAAAAGTGCATCATGGGGATTATTTCCATTGGTACATAACAGACTTCCTCATCCTTTTTTCGGTTGAGGTGAAATTTACATAACCTAAAATGTCCTGCTTTAACCATTTAACAACGCTCAATTTAGTGGCTTCTAGTACATTCACAGAGCTCTGCAACCAACACCACCATCTAATTCTAGAACCTTTTTATCCCCTCTGAATGAAACTCCATAATCGTTAAGCAGTCACTAGCTAGCTCCGCTCTGCCCAGCCCCCAACAACCCTTGATGTTCCTTCCTTCTCCACGAATTTACCTATTCTGGAAATTTCATATATGTGAAAGCATATACTATGTGGCCCTTTGTGTCTGGCTTCTTCACTTGTGTGATGTTTTCAAGCTTCACCCATGTTGTAGCAGGAATCTGAACTTCATTCCTTTTTAAAGCCGAATTAACATGCCATTGTACAGATAGACCACATTTCATTTCCCCATTCATCTGTCGATTGACATTTGGATTATTGTCACTTTTTTTGGCTATTATGAATAATGCTGCTATGAGAATGCATGCATAAAAGTTTATTTGAACACCTGTTTCCAGCTCTCTTGGGTATGCACCTAGGAGGAAAATTGCTGGATAGTAAGGTGATTCTTTTTTACTTTTTGAGGAACCATCAAACTGTTCTCCAAAGCAATTGTTATCAGTTTTTAAAAAGGTTTTATTTATTTATTTGAGAGAGAGAGGAACAGTGGGGCGGGAGGACCAGCAGAAGGAGAAGCAGACTCCCTGCTGAGCAGGGAGCCCTATGCAGGCTTCCATCCCAGGACCCTGAGATCATGACCCTCGTTGAAGGCAGACACTTTGCTGACTGAGTCACCCAGGTGCCCCCCCCACCCCCGGCAGCTGTATCGTTTCACCAGCAATGTAGGAGGGCTCCAAATTTTCCACGACCTTGCTCAACAGTTATTTTGTATTTTTATTATAACCATCCTGGTGGGGTGTGAAGTAGATTCTTGTGGCTTTTATTTGCATGTCCCTAATGACTAATGATGCTGAATATCTTTCTGCATGCTTATTGGCCATCTGTGTTTCTTTTCGGAGAAATGGCTACTCAGATTCTTGTGCAAGTTTTTAATGGGGTTGTTGTTTTTGCCGTTGTTGAGTTGTAAGAGTTTTTTTTATATATATTCTGCCTATGGGACCCTTATCAGATAGACGATTTGCAAATATTTTTTTTTTCCATTCTGTGGGTTTTCTTTTTGCTTTCTAGATACTATACTTTGATGCACAAACATTTTTAATGTTGGTAAAGTCCAATTTATCTAGTTTTCTTGTTGTTGGTTGGGTTTTAGTGTCACTTCTGAGAAATCATTGCCAAATCCAAGACTATGAAAATTTACTTCTGTGTTGTCTTTTAAGGGATTGTTTTAGCTCTTACATTTAGGCCTTTGATCCATTTTGAGATAACTTTTACATAGATAACTTTTATATAGTGTGAGGTAAGGATCCAACTTCATTCTTTTGCTTCCTTTAAAATATCTGCATAGCAATCTCTTCCATAGTTTTTTGACCAAGTTCCTACTCAGATGTTTGGGTTACTTCCAATCTTTTACCACTAAAAACAATAATACAATAAGCATTCTTGTATTTAATTACTTCCTATATATCTGGGCATATTTGTAGGCTAAATTCCTAAAAGTAGAATTGCAGGATCAAAGGTTGATTGCCTTATTGCTCTCCCTAGAGGCTGAGTGGATGCCTTCTAGCCCTGGGTGAGGATATGTTTCCCCACATCCTTGCTAATCTTTGTAGATCATTGCCAACCAGATGGGTAGTTTTAATTTGGAAAGTTCTTATTATGAACAATGTTGTACACCTTTTAATATATCTTAAAAGCCTCTTGTAATTTCCTTACTATGAATTTTTCATGCCCTTTGCCATTTTTTTTTTCCTGTTGGATGATTGTTCTTTGTTTTGTAGGAGATATTTATAAAGCAAATGAGACCTATGCCTGTAATATGCTTGCCATTTACCTTTTAGCTTTAGTAATGATGTTGTTTTTCTTCTCCTCACTCCTTTTAAGATTTTTGAGCTAAGTGACTACTTATAACAGCCTTACCTATTCCAATATTGTAATATTATTTTGTGGGTTTTCCTCTGTATTTATTTATTTATTTATTTATTTGACAGACAGAGATCACAAGTAGGCAGAGAAGCAGGTAGAGAGAGTGGGGGGAAGCAGGCTCCCTGCTGAGCAGAAAGCCCGATGCAGGGCTCGATCCCAGGACCCCAGGATCACGACCTGAGCTGAAGGCAGAGGCTTTAACACACTGAGCCACCCAAGCGCCCCTTTCTCTGGTGTTTTTATGATTTCAGTATATTGTTTACTCACTCTCTGGTGTGGAATTTATTTAGTTATATGGTGTGAGGTAGGGATTCCTTTTCCCCTCTAGATAAGTGAGGCAGCTGCTTTTGAGGTCAGAAGTCCTCAGTTTCCCACAACAAACAAAGCAATAAAAGTTAAGTAGTGGCCTAAGGAAGGCCCAAATCCAGTTCATTGTTTGGTCTAGGCTGGAAGGAACATCTCTGTGCCCTGGAACCAGAGGGTGGCTCATTCTTGGCTTTACCTGCTTGAGGCAGCAAGACACTAGAGGCAGGCAGGCAGTGTAAACATGCTTCTCTCAGTCCCTAGCTAGTTGTAGGACTCTGCTCAATACCTCGTTGTGTGGCTCTGCTAAAACTTTTAATCTCTCTATTGTGTTTTTTCCTTATCTGCAAAACAAGTATAGTAACAGTACCACCCCTGCAGTAGGGTGCTGAGAAGGAAACAAAGCCCTACATGGAAACCGCTCCGCCCAGTGCCGCGCAGGAAGCAAACACAGCAGAGCGCGTGTTGTCACCATCACCACTGTGGGCATCATCCTCTTATCCGAACACCTTCTGGTGGCTCCGACCACAGGGCTGTCCTTTCTGACATAGAGGGGCTGGCTGTGGACTCTTCGACCTGGAGTGGCGCCATCATTTCTCCAGTGTTCTCCCAGGGGAGCAGGTGGTAACCTAGGCCACCCTGGGCAGGGGGGTGGGTCTGGGCTCTTTTGTACCTTTACAATTTCTCAGTCTTTAAAATTAGACAAAATCAAATGAAAAACAGAAATCAAGTTTAGCCCTGAATGGAGATGAGATTTCACAAAGGGTCAGCACCAAGCTTGGTGATTTGTAGGTAGTAAACTGAGGTTGGGAGTGAGAAAGTGAATACATAACCCCAAATGGATGATTTTCTGCTGGGCCAGGACATGGGGCCCTGATTGGCTTGAACCCCACAAACGTGGCCCCTGGCCCCACTGTCATCAGGTTATGGTGGCAGGGATACAGGGCCGCAGGGCTTGGGTCACTGCCCCCCACCTCACAATTTTTTAGAAAATCTTTATTTTTTTTAAAGGTTTTATTTATTTACTTGACAGAGACAGAGAGAGAGAGATCACAAGTAGGCAGAGAGGTAGGCAGAGAGAGGTGGAAGCAGGCTCCCTGCTGAGAGAATATATATATGCTGCCTATGGGACCCTTATCAGATAGACGATTTGCAAATATTTTTTTTTTCCATTCTGTGGGTTGTCTTTTCGCTTTCTAGATACTATACTTTGATGCACAAACATTTTTAATGTTGGTAAAGTCCAGTTTATCTAGTTTTCTTGTTGTTGGTTGGGTTTTAGTGTCACTTCTGAGAAATCATTGCCAAATCCAAGACTATGAAAATTTACTTCTGTGTTGTCTTTTAAGGGATTGTTTTAGCTCTTACATTTAGGCCTTTGATCCATTTTGAGATAACTTTTACATAGATAACTTTTATATAGTGTGAGGTAAGGATCCAACTTCATTCTTTTGCTTCCTTTAAAATATCTGCATAGCAATCTCTTCCATAGTTTTTTGACCAAGTTTCTACTCAGATGTTTGGGTTGTGGGGCTCGATCCCAGGACCCTGAGATCACGACCTGAGCCCAAGGTAGAGGCTTACCCCACTGAGCCACCCAGGCACCACCCCCCCTCACAATTTTAAAGATAGATAATAACGCCACCTCCTTGTTTGGGAGAGATGGCATCACTCTCAAGGAAGGTCCCTTGGTATCACCTGCTGCTGGGTCATTGACATCCCCCTCCGCACTCCTCTTTTTCAGCGTCTGAACGGCGAGTGAGATCTAAGCTCTGTTGTTTCCGATCAGGCCAGTAGTTGGATGAATGAACCTGGCGGGTTTTGGTAACCATGACTGTCTGTTATTTTGTGACCTTTGGTAAAGCAGGTACGGCTTTCTCTTCCCAGCCTCAGGGAAGGGAGATACAATTCAGAGAACAAAAGAAGCAAATTCTTGCCTTTTGAGTTTAAAAGGAGAAATAGATGAACAGATAGGGCCCTGTGGTTCTCAGGCCTGGGAAGAGCCCCCAGGGAAGAAAAAAGAGTTTAGGCTCAGGTGGGTCCTTCTGAAGGGACTGCAGCCTCCCAGCACCTTCTGGGAAAGGGGTGGCCAACTTGAAAACCCCAGGGCAGGGGTGGTAGGGGGGTGGGGTGGTATCTGAGTTCCGGGGATCTCTGCCCACCTCATCAGTAGATCTGGTTTTGGACTAGAGATTGTGAGTTTGCTTTGCAGGAGGTCTCTGATCTGGGGGTGGTTTAATTTTTATGGGGCATGAGGCTTTAGCAATGTGGGACCCTCTTTAGAACGCAGAATTCAAAAGGATGAGTTCGCAATTAGGTACAGGCGGAATTTCTTTGGGGGCTGATGAAATGTTCTGGAATTCGATAGCAGAGATGGTTGCACAACTGCAAATACACTAAAAACCACCAAACCATATCCTTTTAAAGGGCGGATTTTTATGGTATGCGAATTAGATCTCAATTTTAAAAATATGCTAAAAAATATTAGTCGCAGGGTTCTAGAAGAAGCCAAACAAGAGAGGGCCCCAAGCAAAGCTGCATTTGCCGACTCTCTCTGCATCTCAGTATGGCCAAGAGCGGCGTGGATGGAGGGCCAGCCGACGGGCCAGCCGAAGGCTGTCCAGCTAAAAGCCATGGTCTGGAGACATGGCCCTCTTGCCAACCAGATCCTCCCTCCTCCCTGGCCTGCCTCCCATATCCAGGCCCCAGTGAGCTTCCGGGAACTTTGATGCAATCCTGGAGGAAGACTAGGAATTAATGGTGACAAGGCTTCACCTTTGTGGGATGGCACCGGGAGAATAAAGCAGCCGTATTTCTTCTGCTCCTGACTTGAAAAGCTGAGGTTAGAACTTGCCTTTATGTATGAACTTTGGTTTGGAGAAACTCAAGGGGGAGGCTGCCCTCAGACACTGCCAGTGATGGTGGAGCTGGGAGGGCTTGCGACCATGTCTCCTGGGCAGGGAGTCTGGCGGCTGGTGTTTTTTTGGGGTAGGGCCTAGCCAGAGGGGACCCCACCTCTACCCGCTGTAGTATTGGGCAAAGAAGCAACTGCAGTCTGGGCAAGCAGACGAGGCCTTTTGGGAGCCAGGGATATGCCACTGTCATATTTATAATCAGATCCTTGTTTATCTTGAATCAGACCCGGCTCTCTGCATAACTTCTGTTCCTCACATTCTGAAGATTTGGGCCCAAGACACATTTCAGGGAATAAGGAGAAAGCTCATGTTTGAAAATGAACCAGCAAAATAAATCATTGTGTTTCTGACATGATGCCCATTGAATATTTTTCAATTCTTAGCTTTGGCAGCAGCATTTGAAAAAAGCGCGTGCACACACACACACACACACACACACACACATACACCCGAAACCTATCACATAATTCTTTCTGAAAGGCTCATTCAGCAGGCCGGCCCCTCTCAGTTCCCAGCCCCCCTCTTCCCTTTCCTTCTCTCTCCCTCTTTTTTTTTTTTTTTTTCTTTTAAATCAGCCTTTCTGGTGAGAGGGCAAGTGTACATACAGTCTTCCTTTGTGTTTGTAAAACAGAGCCGTATCAGTTGAGCAGTAATGATAACATTTGTAGTTATGCAAGCAGAGATAACAGTAATCATATCTCCTGCTCTTGGCAAAAACCAATGGCCACAACCTCACCGTGGGGTGCGGTGCTATGCTGAAAGGGGAGGGGGTGTGTCTGCCTGTTTCTGTTTTCGCAAAGCCCCCTGCACACCTTTTCCTGCCAGAGACTCTCAAAGCCTTCCGGAGGTTGTCCCTACCCTAAATGGAGATCTGAAGTTGCCCTCCTTTGCTCAGTCTCCTGAATATTTTTTCCTGCATCAAATGATTTAGGGCTTCCTTTGCTTTCCAGCAGGTAATTTGACCTCTCTATATTGGAAGGAGTAAAGGCTAGTGCATTCACTCAAGCAGAGGACGGCAGAACGATAGCATCAGTTTGCAATGCCATTTAGATTTTTTAAAAAGAAAGGTGTTGTTCTGGAGTTGCCCTTCTTCCTTCCCAATCGGATTTCCCTGAGGGGGTTTCTATTGCATTGTTACCCAAACAACATGCAAATATATTGATTTCTGGGAATTTAGACAGCGGCGAGGACTAGACGTTGCAATTGCCAAGGTATGGCAGGCCAAAACCAGAACCCAGGCGCGTGTGGGTTTGATGTTGTGGAGACCAAGATCCTCCAAATGTGAGCTGTGCTGGGGGATCCTGAAGTGAACTCCTTATTAGGTGTGGAGTGGCTGAGTTTCTCTGCTCCTTGGCTTCTCTGATTTTATTTTGGGGTAGTCATCCAGTTATTCTGGGGAGAAGAAAATAAGTGTAGGGTTCTCCATGGGCAGTAACTAATGTCTTGGTGTAGCCCACACGCCCCATCAAGCGGCAGTGGTCAAAAGACCTATCCTAACTCTTAACTGACTTGGGCGGAAACGTGGATCCACAACCGTAATTTTCAACACAATGGAGACCGAACTATTTTTCTCTTCTTCTCCGAGGTGTTCCTAATTACATTTAAAATGAAATGATTTTCATCCAGGTATCTCCTGGATACCTGAAGAACGGCCCCACTTTCTTCCCCCTTTCTACTCATCTCTACCCCCGCAACCAAGAACCCCCAACTAGGAATGTAGACAGGGAATTGCAACATAAACCATGAACTGCTTGGTGGAGGGGGATAGCATAAGGAAATAAATTTTGTTTTATTTCTTAAAGTTACAGCTTCTTCCCTGTCTCAGGCATTAAGTGTTTGAATTAAAAATTATACTCTGAATGCCGGGCAGATGTTGGCATTTGAGAACCCAATGCGATTGGCCTGCGGGTTGCTAGGCAACCCGTGCGACCCAATCAGCGTGCGCTTTAAAATGAAATCTGTTCCAAGAGACCAAACCAGGGACCGGTCCCAGCTGCCGGGTGCAGTGGGCTGGGGCGGGAGAGTCTGCATGTGCTGCCTTTAGTTGGGAGTTCGGCGCTCTTGGCTTTCTTTGCCTGAACACGCATTGTAATTTCACTGTGTCATTTCTCATTATCTGTCTACATAGAATCCCCTTTTTGGTTTTCAGAAATAATTAAGTAAAGAGCCCTTTCACTCACTGCATTTTTTGGCATCGATAAAGACATCTGAGGCATTTCAGACCAGGCGGGGGCCAGTGTCAGAGCGGCCTTTGAAGATGTTCGTTAAAGGCCGTTCTGACAGAGGCAAGCAGACCAATTAACCCTAGAATCGAAGGCCTGGCGGCTTTAAACTCCCTTCAAAAGAAATTAGCCCTAATGTTAATAAAGTGGGTGTTAGACCATTTCAAAATATCGACGTCGGCAGACTGAGTCAATTGGAATGGAATTATTGCATGGTCTTGCCAAAAGAGGAGTCTTGCTCTGGTGTGAATTTTCGTTACAGTTGTTGTCTGAACGCTGGGGAAAAATGTCCAAACCACATTGCAGCAGAAATTCCGAGTGGAATAGTAGAGGGTAAGTAGAGATAAATACATTGCTAGCTTTGAGAAAGAAAAAGACTCCGAAAAGGAAGTGCCCAGAAGTGTGTCCTGTAACACTGAGATTTGTGGTTAGAACCAGGATTACGATCAGGGCTCCAGCGCCCCAGTGATAAGCCTCACTAATACTTCTCCGCTCGCCAAGGAAGACTGGTAGCTCAGCTGTTGATTCCTTATTGATTTTCAGCTCACACAGGAAGACAGACCCGGAGCGGCAGGCTCCGCAGGTAGGGGAAATGAATTGCCAAGTCCCGCGGTATGTATTTGTACCATCCTGATGCTTTCTCATAAGAGAAAAAGGAAATTATCCGCCTGGGCAACTGTTTTCATCTGCTCGACCATGCAAGTCGATTTTGTACCATTTTGGTGAAATTTCCATCTTCGGCCCTTGTGTCCGTACCCTTGGTCTTTTTTCCTCAGAAGAGAGAAATAAACCTTTAATCCACATATTCTCTGAGGAAAGATAATATTTTCAGTCTTGCCCTGCTGACATAACTGTTTGACAATGCCGGGAAGGAAGCAAAGACAACAGCAGTCCCAGCGAGGGCTGAGCAGGGGGAGAGGGCGCAGAGCCCCTCGGGGGCCTACAGCTCTGAGCCCTGGTGGGAGGAGGCTGGGACCTGCAACAAAGCCTTTCCTGCTCACGTGTGGGTGGACGGGGCTGGGCCTGGCTTGTCGGGTCTGAAAGGGAATCAGACCTTCAGCTCTCAAGAATGGCACTGATCGTCTGTGTTTGCCTTTGTCCCACTCTCCTTACAGTGCCCTGCAGTTTCCAGAGGGGAAACCCAGGCTGGGAGGAGTGCCTTGCCCAGAGTCCCATGACTATGGAGTGCCCCGCTTCCCTACCTTTAACTGGTCTTGCTTACCCCAGCTGCCCCAGGACCCCAAGTTGCAAGCTGCTGGGATTTCATTTGAGGTTGGCCGTGGGAGGTCAGGTTTTGTGCCCAGCCCTGCATGCTGTCTGTTCTCATGCTGGCTGTGGGTTAGGGCTGGGATTCTGCTGGCCGGGGGCGCTGGGGTGGGGTAAGGCTGTGGCCCAGGCCAGGGCAGACGGTGGAGGCATCTTTCTCCACACTGTCTCCAGCTCTGTTGTATCTCCACTTTCTCAGGCTCTGCCTTATCTCCCCCAGATAATGTGCTCCTCTCCCGGCCACCATGTTCTCTGGCGTCCAATGAGGACCGAGCACAGACTTGGTGGGGAAAGAGAAAAACGCTTAGTGCTGAGCCCTGGGTCTCTTTGTTGCTTTAAGAGGCTCCTGTGTTGTTTCTCGATGTTCATCTAGGAAAAACAAAGTCCCGGGTTAGTTAATTCACTTGGGAGATCTCAGACAGTTGTCGCATTTTGGTCTCTGTCTTTGCTTACTCTGCGGGTGACACCCCAGTTCTCTCTGCACAGAGGCCCCTCAATGCAAGTGACCAAAGGCAAATTCCTCTATTTACCTAAATTCTTAATCGAATGTCTAGTTTGGACCTCAGAACAGCAGAAATCCAATCTGTCAACACGGGGAAACTTTCCTCTTTTCCTGGGGTTGGGTCTGAAAATCCCGTGGGGAGGGTGATGAGACCCCAAGATGATGAGGCCGCAGAGGCCAGACTCTTACTAGCTACCTGTCCATGCTTGCACCTGCTGAACTGAACTGTCCATCATCCTCACTCCCTTCCCTGAGCCTCCTCCAGGGGTGATGCTTCTCTGTGGCTCTTTAGGGCACGTTGAAACTTCTGCTGCTCTCACACCACACTAGGGAAAGGGAACTTTCTGAAACTTACTGCCTAGACACAGTGCAGTGATTTTCTTACTGGAGGGCAGCCATATTCCGGGGGGCTCCGCCTAGGATGGGGGCATAGGTCCCTCCACTCCAGGGTTCCAGAAATCATTCTTGAAGTTTCTCATTTTCCTGCCACCCTCAAATCTTGGGGTGTGGGGAAGTTGGGACTCCTGCTTAGGAACCCACTACTATCAGACTTATTTTCCTTCTGACTCTCCCTTTCTCCCAATTTGGGGATGCCAAGTATTATTGACCGACAATATTATATTAGTTTCAGGTGTACACCATAGTGATTCAGCCTTTGTATGTCAAATGACCGACTGCCTTCATGGGTCTTGTTACCATCTGTCGCCGTACAAAGTCAATACAATATTATTGGCCGTGTTTCCCGTGCGGGGACACGACACCCCCATGACTTATTTATTTTTTAACTGGAAGTTTGTACTTCACCCATTTTGATCCCCTTCACCCATTTTGCACCTGTCAATCTCCCCACTCCTCTGTCCGCTTGGGAATCTTTATCCATTATGAAGGATGGGATTCATCTTGTCTCCATGCAGTCCCCCTGTTTATGCCTTAGCCTGGTCCTCTCAGCCCTGAGCTTTTGAGGTTCCTTTTCCCTCTGCTTTCTAACTAAAAAATACACACACACACACACACCCCTTTACTTAGGTATAATTTACATATCATAGAATTCAAGCATTTTCAGTATATTGTTTGCCGAACTATATTTAATTTATAAATTCATAAATTTCTAAAGTTGTGTAGCTCTCACCACAATCTAGGTTTGGAACATTCCCATCACCCCAAAAAGTTTCCTGGTGCCCATTCATTCGCAGCTAATCCCTGCTCATCCATGGGCCCAGGGAACCACTGATCTACTTTTTGTTTCTGTAGTTTAGCCTTTTCCAGAAATCTCATTTAATTCAGTATCTGGCTTCTTTCTCTTCATATACATAATTTTTAAAAACTTCCTGGATGCCCATGTTTCACATGGTTTGGTGATGAGAGTTGGGAACACGAGTCCCCATTTAAGAAATCTGACTATGAACGGAGGCCACGGGCACGGTGGTGGCTGGCAGGGACAAGGGGATGGGGAAAGGCTTGTTTGATCGAAGGTATAAGAAGATTGAGAACCTTAAATGTTGACAGAAGTGTCACTAGTGAAGGAGAGGTTGAAGATGCAGGGCAGGAGCTGGGTGATGAGGGAGCCCGCAGCAGGGGGTCTTTAAGATGGGGAGGAGATTTGAGCCTAGAACTTGGGAGAAGACGCTCCCCTTGGGCGGGAGGAAGGAAGAGGGGAAGGATAGGCAGGTTTGGAGGTTTGGTGGGCATTGAGGACATTCTCCTTATACCAAGTCGTTTTCTTTCTCTGTTACCTGCCAAGAGTGTGGAGGGTGGAGTGGATGGAAAATTTGCCCCGAATGCAAGTTTGAAAAAATGCCTGTGGAGAAGGGAATGTTGAATGGATTGCGGAGACAGAGTTGGATGCCAGGCAGAACGGAAGGCCCAGACAGTGGTGGTGGTGAGTGTGACTTCATGATGGCACTGCTCTGGCCAGGCCGTTTGCTCCAGCTCTGCTTTGTTGTCTGGATGCTCATGGGAATAAGACAGAACTGGGTGGATCTGGTGTTTAAGTTTCACCTGGGGGCAGAGATGGAAGAATGGGCGAGGAATGTAGCATGTGGGTAGGAGCTTGAATGAAGCTTTGAACTCAAGTGGAATACGGAGGGCAGTAGAGAGATGGAGAAAGGTGGGGGTGGGTCCGTAGACAGTGGGACCTGCTAAGGGTGAGTCAGTGGGGTGCTGGGAGTCATTGAAAGAGGGAGCTGAAAGAGAGGGCAGCCCCCATCTCATCTGAGAGAGGAAGGATTGAATTTGTGATCAGAAGGGGCACCTTCTGTGATGAAGGCCACCAGGTGGGCCTGGGAGTGAGGGAAGACGATGGAGATGAGAGGTCAAGGGTTTGGGAAGACACGTGTAGGAGAGCTGTTCATGGGCATGGCGAAGCTTCTTCTAGGTAACGGGGCTGCGGGAGAGAGGGAACATGGTAGAATGACCAGAGGGGCTGTTTGATGGGAAAAGGCAGCAGGAATGGGAGGCGCAAGAAACCTAGTTACCTGAGAGCCCTCAGGTAAGATGGTGTGAACACCTTGAGAGGGTCAAGTTGGTCTCAAGAAAGCTGCCTTGGGCATGGAAGGTGCCTCCTTCAGCCTCCATTCAAGATGAGCCTTTTGGGAGTGGTGGTTTCAGTGGAGACCAGGCTTCAGACAGAGCCAGTGGATCCAAGCTGGGGATGAGTCGGAACTCACTGGCACCTCCTTCCCACCTGTTCAGGTAAACTGGGATGAAGAGCAGACACCAATCCCAGGTGTAAACTGCCCTCACCATTTCTCTAAAAGTAGCAGCTCATCTGTGTTTCAAACAGCTCAGGGGAATTGCCTGGTTCCCCAGCAACAGTGAGGTAAGGAATTAAAATCACCCGTGATGCTTTTCTGGTCCAATCTGCATTCTGCTGTTCAAGCTTCCTCTCTGTTGTCCGGAGCACCTGCTGTGTGCACTGCTGCCTGAGGGACTGGAGACAGGAAGGAATGATGTGCCTTCACCCCGCAGAATGGGCTTTCACTGCCCCTACTGTGTGTACAGGCTATCGGCAGTGCTCACTTGTTCTGATGAATAATATAGTCACCGGTGGAAATTCTTCTTTATGCAAAAGGAAAGCAAACAAACAAAAAACCAAAACCCACAAAAAAAAAAATCTTTCTCTTGGTGGAGGGTAAGTGCTCCGTTTCATCCACCTGATGACTTTGTAAATCTGAAGGTTGCCTGCTGTTTAGCACTTCTGTTTGTCCCTCTCAGATCCTCGAGCCTTAATCTTTTCAGTACATCTAACCTCCCCGCATCTGAAATCACCCGGTTGCCTATAACTTCTGGACAGAGGAGAACTAACGATTTCAGTGGTGTGGGCGAGACCACCACCTTTTGTCCAGTGAACGCATGTCCCAGAGTGATGCGGATGGACCATGAGAACCTGCCCTTCCTTAGGTGGCCCCCGGGGCCAGCTTGCTTCTCTTAAGGGACCCTGGCACTTAAGATGACAAGAGTTAGAGGTAAGTAGGTATTTTGACTCTATGTGATGTTTACCTTAGGCTCTGACTTTGAAGCACAGATTTCAAATGCAAATTGATTGCATTTTTTTTTTCCCCCCTGGGGTCAAAAGATTCCCTTGAGTTCCTTGGTGTTGTCTTCTCAACATCCCAAAATGGGGCTGTTTTAATGCGTGTTGAATGAAACAATACAGGACCCTTCACTGAGTCCCTACCCAGGGTCCATGGTGGCTATTTATGGGATTCTCTGCATGGTGTCCTCCTTTCTTATCATCCTAGGGACATCTTGCCCCCAGATTCTTATGGCTGTTATAGGGGCTAACATGTTCTGCTGTGACCAGCACTGTTGGCCACTGTCAAGTGGTATTGGGTAGCCACTGACCCCAGTTGGGCCTTTACTTTTGGATTTGGGAATGGATGAGTTGGTCAACTTGTCCCAGTTTGCCCAGGATTTTCCCAGGTGTGCATGAAGAGTTCCATGTCCTGGAATATCCCCACCGTCCCCAGCAAAAGAAGCAGTTGATTGCCCTAGGTTGGACAGAACATTAAAGCCAATTTCTCTTGGTCACTGAAGCCCTAAGTTAGTCTGCAGTAAGGGAGAATGTGCTAATGCGTGTGGAAGCCCCGGCAGAGAAGGGAAATGGAGAGACACCAGCCTCATCTTTGTTCTTCCTGTGCTCTGCATGTGAGCCCTCCTCACTGTCCTCTAACCAGGGCATCGCCTTTCATGGTCATTTATGTTGAATGGAGGTTTGTCACCTCAACTGAAAGAAGCCTGGTGGCTGAAATGCTCTGTTCCTGAGCTGTGCTAGGTCTTTCTTTCTCATTTAATCTGAAACAAACTGTGAGCTAGACTGTAATGTGAAGTTTTATAAATGAAGAGACAAAGCCTCAGAAATTTTAAGGGACTGAGGGTCAAGATCACCAATGTAGAAAGAATACAGAACTGGGAGTGCCATCCAGGCTCAGAGACTTCAAGTTTGGGGTCTTATTGTCACACTGCACCTGCCCTCTGCTGTTGATATCTGAATCTGTTAATATTGGCAAGGTACTGGTAAGTCTCACATCTTATTCTGAACATCAGCCTGTCTGGAAAGGGTCAAGACCTTGCTTACATACCCTTCTTCAAATCCAGCTTGCCCTTTTTGATGGGAAAATCTTTGGTGGCAGCTAATACTTCTCTCACATTTGCCATTTACCAGCATTTTACATATATCAGCTAATTTAAACTTTACAGCAATTCCACAGGTTATGGACTATTTTATCCTCACTTTATAGGTAAGGAGACCAAGGTAGAAAGAAGTCAAGTGATGCTCTAGTAAGTTGTGGGATTGGGAGTAGGAGTCCAGGCACCATTGCTTTAGGGCACTGAAGGAGCGTCCCAACCCTGAAACCAAGTTGGTGTGTCCGTTCCTCTGGTATCAGGTGCTGTGGAATCTGGGAGGTTGTTCACCTCTTTGACTTTCCTTTTTATTTTCCGTGTGTAAGGACTAAATGAGAGTTACACAGGTTGCCAGTTTAATCTCTGGCTCTTGGTGTGTTCAGCAGTGAGGGGTACATCCATCCAGGCCCCCTCTCTAGATGTATCATTCACATTTCAGTTACAGAGAACAGAATCAATTCACGTTGTTTAAGAAAGAAGTGTCTTTTATTTTGCTGGGTTTCTCCCCAAGTATTAAATGGCTTACAGAATTGTTGAGAAGGCTGAAGAAGCGGACTAGGTCAACCATTCAAGAACAAATCCCAGATCCGGAGTGCAGAACAGATGGCTGAAGGAATATGGGCTCTTCTATGAAAAGGAAGCCACTGGCTCCTGTAGTCCAGAAGCCTTTCTCTGCAGGAGGCCACCACAGCTTCCACCAGCATTAGACCCAGCCCGTATCTTCTGTAATCTACTCGGGCAAAATGGATGCCCTGAAGCTAGAGACCCCAGCACCGCAGAGGGAAAGCTAAATGGCTCTAAGGCTAAGCTTATCAGTAGACAGGGTCAACAGAAGTACTACCTTCATTTACTTCTATCTACTTCCCTGTTCCCAGGCATACATGCTTGCATCTGATTGGCTGAGACTGAGGGACAGCTAGCACTCTACTTGCATAGGAGTCTGGGAAATGTAGTTTTTAGCTTTTTAGCCTCTCCCACTCAAGTAGGCATTAGAGAAGAAGGGTAGAATGGTGTTGACTTCCCATGGTCAGAGGTGCCAATCCACTATCTGAGGGGTGTCCTGTTGGCAGGGCTATCTGCAGGATGCTGAATGGAGCTTCTGAGTAGAACCTTAATGTTCTGAGTGCTTAGGCTAGGAGTAGAGTGTGGCCATGGCTAAAAGCCAAACTTTCCCATACTTCTCCACCTTTAAAGAGCTGTGAGCATGCCTGCTGGGCAGCATACCTCCCCTGGGAGGCAACCGTCTTTGCATGTCCAGTGCTAGGTGGAGTGGGCAGCGTGGCCTGGCTTGAGGCACTGTGGACAGAAATTCTGGTCACCCTTCGTCACTGACAAAGTGTGACACTGAGCATGCTCCTTCTTTAGTAAACGAGAGCACTGCCCGGGGCCTCTCGTCACACTTACCAACCTCTAAATTTATAAGAAACAGACTCACTTGTGGTCACTTCATTCCAGAGCTACGCTGGAGAAATAACATATTTCTTTTCAATATCAACGTTGTCAAAACCGCAGTATCTGGGTTTGCATGGTTTCTGGTAAAACAGTGGCCGTTAAAACTATGTCAGTGCAAACGTGGACGTAAATAGATAATAAATCCTGATAGGTATATAGGACTGCTATATTTAGATTCAAACCTGCTAACCCTCACAAGATAAAGCTCTGTTTGATGGCTCAGCTTCCAAACTGGGCAAAGGTTCAGAAGGGGAACGTTTGTGGATTTCATTGCTAAGAAAACAGAGAGTAGAAGCAGTCGTCTAGAGTGTCAACACTGATGCTGAATTTTACTCCTGGAGCCCAGGCCAACATGGGGCCCCCAGGCTTTGGCCCTGTGGAAGTCAGCTGTGAATTCCTGGATTCTATTAGCCTGACATTTTTGGGGCCTAGAGACATTTAAAAGAGCTAAATATGCATACAAAGACCAACGTGTAAGGACCAACATTTAACTTCTGTTTAAGAACTCCTAGCAGCCGGGGTGACTTTCCTAAGAATAGGCAAGTTCTAGTTGAAGCAAGTCCAAATATACCAATATTTGATCAGGGGCTTTCCATGAGAGTATTTACATGGAAACATCTCTAGTATCACAGCTGTTCGCTTCCTTCTCCATTTTACATGAATAAGCCTTTCCTGGCTCTCCAGAAGTCCATTCTTTATAGGGCACGAAGCCCCCCAGAACAGGCAAAACTCTTCTCTGGAAATGCATATTTTCCTGCTTGCTTGTGGTATTGTTTGAAAGTTTTAGTTAAGAAGCTCCTGCGAACGAGAAGGAAACTTCATCCAGCTCAACTCTCTAGTTGGAAAGAGGCAGTTGGGGAATGAGGTCAAAGTAGGAAAGCCTTGTGGGGGACCTTGACTTATCAGCTGATTGGTCCCTACTCTTGCCCTTGGCCAACTGTGCCTCCAACTCATCTCTTGGACACTGAGTTTCTGAAAGTCAGTTCCTTCCCTTCCCATTTCATCCCCCAGTTTTTCTTTCTTTCTTAAGCAATCAGTGTTGTATTTCCTGGGAAGATTTCTCCAGTGGCTCAGCATTTTGGACATTTTACTCAGTTAACTTGGACATTGCCCAGCTTCGCTGGGCTATAATTATTGATTTATCATTTGACTGAATTCCCTTCTCTCTTCTCTCTACCTTCATCCACACCATTTCTGGAAATGGGTGGGTCGTGGCTAGACCAGGGGTGAGGACACCTGCATCAGAGTGAGCGGTTTCTCTTCTAGGGCAGGAGGGATGCCCAGAAGAGCTGGTGGAGGAGGGGAAAAAGCAGGAAGCTGTAGCTCCTCCACCCAAAGGGGTGCTGAAGGCAGGAGATCAGACATGGAGACAGAAGAGAGCCATCTCAAGGGTAGGACCAGGGAACGCGCTGGAGCAAGATTGTTTCTTTATGCTACCAGAGCCAGTGAGGGCCTCTAAGTCTGGCATACAGGCTGGGATGAACTGATGGCATCTATTGTGATTTTAGCACTGAGCTTGTGTGTGTGTGCGCGTGTGTGTATGTGCTTGTATGTGCACGTGTGAGTGTGTGTGTTCAGGGACCCATGAATGGCACGAAACTTAAGACACATTCCTTAGTGGTGGTTTCCAAACCATTTGGAAACATCCAAGACCCATATTGCACAACAGACTGTGTGTTAAGTACTAAATCATGGTGGACAGAGAGCCACTGGTAATGAGGATGCCCCGATCTAACCCTCTCCCTGCTCCTTAGCTTGGCTATGTGAGCTCTCCTTTATGTGAAGGGATGGGACCAAATAATTAAAATTAAGACAAATTCGAAAAGAAAGGTAACACAGATGTAGGATGTGTACAGAACATGCAATTTTCTACGAGGCAGACATGAGAATTTGTGGTGTCACCACCATCCAGGTCAAGAAATAGAGTAATGGCAGTGTCCAGAGGCTCGCTTGCATTGCCCTCTAGATCACTATCTGCTTTTCTCTCCAGTGACAGCCACTGTAGTCTCCATAGTTTGGAAGTCCCTTTCAGCCGCAACATGGAGTAACTCTAGACATAATCGCCATGAATGGAAGACGGCCACTGTCCTGGTCAAAACTGTAGAACATGGGAACTCAGTTGTTGAAGTTCTTCTATGGGTTTTTTGTTTGTTTGTTTGTTTGTTTTTTAATTTGAGAGGGAGAGAGGGAGAGAGAGAGAGAGTGAGCAGGGGGAAGAGGAGAGAGAATCTGGAGCAGACCCTGTGCCGAGTAGAGAGCTCTATGTGGGGCTTGATCCCATGACCGTGAGATCATGACCTGAGCCCAAACCAAGAGTCGGACACTTAACCAACTGAACAACCAGGCACCCCCACCTTTTACACAGTTTTACAACAACGAGTGTGCAGAACCTAGGTAGTTCCTTTGGCCATCAGAACTCTGCTTCTTTCGTTTTTCTTCTTCTTCTTCTTTTTTTAATAAGTGAGGATGATCAAGCAAGTTTCTATATCTGTGCTCTCCCCCTGTGTCCTTGGCACTGGGTTTCTGAGGTTGTACTCTGGGTCAGAAAATTCCTGCTTTCATCCCAAAGCCCAGTACCAAGTATAGAGTTATTTTTTTCTGGTGGTGCAGCTTGAGTTGGGTGGGTACACCATGGAACTAAGCTGTTCCTTGGGGCTGCCAAATTGTGACTTGGCTTGTATACTTATGCCCGTAAAAGGTTGCCTTAAGCACAGAGAAAGGGCAAGCATTGTGATTAAATACACAGGGATGCACGTGCATACACCCAGAAAGCATGGCCACAGCACAATACCCACACGATGCTTCCATTCAAACGATGTTTGCAAAAGGAAATGAATTTGAAAATTGTTTGAATGGAAAAAATGGGGCTGGATGCTGTTCAGAGACAAATTTGTATGCGAAGTTTTACTGAAAAGTTGGTTTCCAGCACGGCTTAGGATCGTTTCACTGTGGCTTTCCGTATATTAGAGGTTCCTAACCTCTTCCAGTAAGTGATGCAGTTGGAGCTTCTGATCACTCACGAGGGAGCAAGGGACCTTTGCCTTTTTCAGTCCGCCCACCAGCTTAGCCCTGTTGGGTCATGTCTGCCCATGTGCTTCCTGCCTTGCCACTGGGGCATATGTGCTTGCATGCCCACATACGCATGTGCACACACACACATATGTGCACACACCTACCCTAGGTGCCTTCACTATCTCTCCATTCCAGTCATGGCTCTTTCTGCCTGGCAATGAGGCTGGCCTGCCCCACAGCCTGCTGGTCGGAAACATGTTGAAGAAGACGGTCTTAGGGGTTTCCTTCTGACCCTGCAGTGCGGAGACACGGTCCCTGTAATGAGCGGAAGCTCACATTCCATTGCGTCCCTGCAAGGACAGAAGTAATTCTCAGCACGTGGTGCCTTTCATGGGGGTAGAACCCATGCAGGGGCAGAGAAGGTGATAGTTCTGTTGCATGATTTGAGGAGGACGCAAGTGCCTGGGTTGAGGACGCAAGTGCCTGGCTTCTAAACCTATCCCTTTCCTCCATCCCATCTGCTTGTCAGAGCCACCAAAGTGCACCTGCTTTGGTCTGCGCCCGTGGGCTGTGAAAGAGTTTGGGTCATCAGGAGTTTCCTATTAAGAGGAGGCCAATAGCTCGTAGAGATAAGACTAGTCAGGAGCCGTGGCGAGGGCTGGCAAGGGGCTAAGAACGGCTTTGCTTGGTGAGACCTGTATGGAGTGCGGGACTTCCGTATTGCAACAGGCAAGAGGGGACATCTTTGTTCCAGGTAAGCACCAGTTACAGATCGGTATGGTCTCCCACCTGCTCTGAATTCACTGGTGGTGGGACCGAGGCTTTCTGGAGGCACGGTCAGCTACTATGGCAATGAGTCGAGGACCTGTGACAGGCGATGTCCTGCCTGTTTGTTACTTGGTGCTTCTCTTTCTCCAGGGTGAGAAAGAAGTCATAATTCTGAGTGGGCCAGGTGTAGACAATGACCTTCAGGAACACAGTAAAGCTTGTTCAGCATCCTCCATCTGCCCAAAGGAGAGCGCCCCACTAAGGCCATAGGGGAGCTGCAGAAACTGGGAATTCATTAAGCCACGGGACCTGCTGTTGGGCTCAACACAGGCCCTTACAAAAACACAAAGGTTTTTAGCAGAAGTGAGGCAGCGTTGTTCTTGAATGTGAGTCCACGCAAGACTGCAAAGGAAAATAGAGAGTGAAACCCGATCGAACCCGCCCCCTCTCTCCCAGGCTTCCTTGGGGTGGAGGAGATGTCTGTAGACTGGAAAATGTAATTTCAAGGGGGCCTGGAGAGAGACAGCAATAAAGACCCATGTGTTTTATTGCACATTCTGAGGGGGAAAGGCTTAGGAAGTGCCTTCCTTAATGGATGAAATGAGAGATGGTTCTGGAGGACAGAGCTTGATAAAAGGGAGGCGGCCCGAGTTTGCACGGGGAGAGGTCTTGCTTCTTTAATTAGGTGGAATTCACGGAGGGTGTACTCCTGCAGCAGCAAAGCCAGACTCGTGGGCTGCTCAGGCTCTATTGATCGGCGCCGGTGAGGCAGAGATGAGGAAAGGGGTGGATGGCCATAAGCCCGAAAAGGGTTTGCGGATTTCCGGGGTGCAAATACTCCTGCTGTGGCCAACGTCGGGCTCCCAACAGGATGTCCCTAAACACAGACTTGGGAAGAGAGACACGGAGGGGGCTCTCCTGGGCTGCTGCGAGCCAGCTCCAGTCCAGCCCAGTCCAACCCAGCCCAGCCCTGCCCTGCCTACAAAACTGGTCACTTGTTCCTCTGGTCTTGATGGGGGGCATGTGGGGTGAGGGAGCAGCTGGTCCGCGGGTCGGTCCTCAGCCGGGAGCCCACCGCCTGCTTCAGGACGGCAAGCCAAGCTGTCCTAGGTGGCAGGAGACTTGGGCTGGGGAGCAGAGCCAGAGGCAGATCCCTCTCTCCTAAAGCTGGGATTGAAATTTGTAATGTTTTAAAATTATTCCTGAAGCATCTGGAATGCCTCAGAAAAATTCCAGTCAGCCCAGAGGATTCTGAACAACCCAGGATGCGCCCAACAGAGGAACCCAGGGTCTTTGAGGGGGTGGGGGGAGCGCCTATTACTTGAAATGGGTTCTTTTCAGTGCTGTGCGAGCTGACCCCGGGGAACGGGATCAACAGGGGTCACAGGGTCGTCCCTCTTGGAGGCGGTGAAGATTGTTTAGAAAGGACGGGCTCTGGCTTCCCTCGGAGCGCCTCTCTGCTCTCCATATGTCTTGTGTTTTAAAAAAGAGCAGACCTGAATTAAAATGTTCTGTCCTATTACCCCAGAAGGACAATCATACTTGTCAGACCAAGCGTGCTATGTTTAGACCGCTTATGAGGCACCTTTCCTTTGAGTGTAGGGTTTCAATTCTCGGGGCTTAGGAGAACTGGGGAGCTGCCCTCTCCCCTCACCAGAAGCCATGGGAGAGGGGATGCCACATGCAGACCCCCTGACCTTTGTGTGGAGTGGCCCCCTGCATTTTGGGTGTCAGAGGGAGATTCTGGCTGGAGTTTCTGTGGCTAATGATAAATAAATGACCAAAAACCTAAGATGCAAACAGCTACCACCCTCCCAACACTAAAACAAAACAAAACAAAACCCCATAAAGTTATATAAAAAAAGAAAATCTGCTGTTTAATGGCATTGATCTCTAATTGATCCCCTGCTTCCGACACTTCTGTCTTTTGGATCTAAAGACTGGAGAGCTAGGAGGTCCATTTTACATTTTATACTAAGGGATTTATTGCTTTATTCATTTATTGCTAAGGAATGGAAAAATAAGACCCAGTCTCTCTCCTGAAGAGATTCTCTGTTGACTAAGGAACACAACGTCTTAGAGTAGTTGGCATTTGGGTCAGGAGGCAGAGGAGAGCCGCAGGTTTGGTCAGGGGCAGGAAGCCATCAGAGCTGCGTTCCCAGAAAGCCGTGTGGGAGGGTAGGTTGGGGAGAGAGACCATGAGCAGTGCCCACTCGAGTTTCAGGATAGAGGGCACAGCAGTTCACGCCAGTGGAGATAGTGGGAAGGGAGAGAGGAAGTGAATGGGGCGTGAGTTTCTCATGAAGAGAAACACCAGTGTTCAGAGGAGGTGCTCTGAAGGGCAGGATGACGGGTCCACCTGAATGGTCCTGCTCGAGAAGAGGCAGGAAGAAATGGATGTATTCTCCATGTGTCTCTGGTGCTTCCGCACATCCCTGAGCACAGGCAGCGACCGTTTTTGTTCCAGACTCGCTTTCCAAGGATGTTTGTCTAGCCAACAGCCTTGAAGACTAGAGATAGTCCTGTCCTCTGGAGCAGAAGGTAAGTTTCTTTGCTGTCCAGTAAAATAAAGATAAAGTCTACCTCGAAGGTCAGGTGTCTTTGCTGGCAGCCCATCTGAAGGAAGTTTGCCTTGCTTGCTGCACCATGAACAATAACGTCCTTGGTCTCTGGCCCAGGAGTCTTGTGTCTCCTTGGAACATTTGTGAGCCGGCGGCAGGCTAATGAGTCAGCCTGGAGGTAGAATGACATCTCAGACCCTTCACGGCACTTGACACATGGCAATAGACATTCAGGTCTCAGTAGGCTTCACATATCATTTATTTCTATTTTCTTATGTTAGAGAAGAGGAAAACTGAAGGCCCAGGTGACTTGCTCTAACGCCCAGAGCAAGTTGATGGCAGAGATGAGACTTTGTCAGAGATGCTCCCAACTCCTTTTCTAGAACTTTCTCCACTATTGCATGTTGTACTTTGGCTTCAAGTAGGAGATCCAATGAGTGATAACAGCTTCCAGATCTATTGAGTGCTATGCTGGGCCAGCCAGGCCAGCCAGACATGCTTCCAGAAGCTCTATGAGCACTTGCATCTCATCTGAATTCGCTCCCCCCCCCTTTAAAAAAAAAAAGATTTTATTTATTTATTTGAGAGAGAGAGAGAGAATGAGTGTGAGAGAGAGAGAGAGCATGAGCAGAGGGAGGGACAGAGAGAACGGGAGAAGCAGACTCCTCACTGAGGAGGGATTCCCAATGTGGGACTTGATCCCAGGACTTTGGGATCATGACCTGAGTCAAAGTCAGATGCTTAACCGACTGAGCCACCCAGGCGCCCTCATTTAAACCCCTTCTATTGTAATTTCAAGTTTGGAGACCAGTAGCCGGAGACACACAGAGATTAAGTGCTGAGTCTGAACCCAGGCAGCCTGGTTCCTGCATCTGGGGTCTTAACCACCATCCTGTGCTGTCACACGCTCATCAAAGTGAGAGAGCCACATTTTTGGACATGAGGATGGAAAACTTTTAAAGTTTGTGTTTGCATTGGATGGGTCATAACAGAGAGGAAGGTCTACAATGTGTTTTGATTGTAGAGTCAGGGTGATGGGATTATTTTGGTTTATAAACATACATTTCATTTCTGATTTCCTTCTGAGTTGAAAAAAGTGCCCAGCAGTAAGTTGACAGAAATATCATCTGTTGAGAGAGAGAAGTGGAGAGGAGAGGGTCAGTAACACAGACCATCAGGGACAATTCCCTCAAGAAAGAAGGAATAGGCATTCATTTTTGGCTTTTCTTTCAAGTCCTATTCAATGTGACCTGGGCTCTCCCTGTTTGCTGGGAACTGTGCTAAGCATTTCACTTGTACTGTCTTGTCAAAACTCCCATGACTCTGTGTTCATCTCGCTCATTTTACGGATAACGAACCTGAAGGCAGAGAAGTAACGGCAGACAGCGGCTGTACGTCAGAAGCCAGGATTTAACCCCATGCAGTCTTCCTTCAGAAGACTCTCTCAACACTGCCTTGGCTGTGTGATCAGGGAAGACTCCATGGAGGAGGTGGCATCTGAAGGTGAGCAGACTTCTGGTAGGGGAGTGGGGAGAGCCTCCAGTGTCGAGGCAATGATGTCAACCAAGGCACAGGCAGGTGTCTGACAGATGTGGGGTAGTGGAGGACAGGGTCAGAAGGATAGGGCTGCATCATACCCCGGGGAGTCTTGAATGAGAAGCTAAAGTGGGGGAGGGTGAGTTGGTTTTCAAAGAGGGAGAGCGTATCATTAATGCTGCTGTTTGAGACATCACAAAGTGGCAAGAAGACCTCAGTGAGGCTCCGGGATGCTCATGGAATCCTGCCTCCTGCTTCGCCCTGCCTTCTTGCTGGCAGTTGCGTGTTCATTAGCTAGGAATCCTTTGTGGTCTTCAACAAGACTCACAGTGCTTCAGCCCAGACTATGAGATCTGAATGCATGGACTAGAGAGATGGAACCTTTGCTCAAGGGGCAATCAATTTCTCCATTGGAAAGGTACACCCACAGGGGATCAGCTAGTACTTAAAACATTCCTCCAAAGGGTGCTTTGCCCAGGGACCTACTACTGTAGGACTTTAGCCATATAACTTCAATCAAAACCAGGAGCTTTAAAAAGAAAAAAACACACACAAACAAATCAGGGGCTTTTGTCACTAGCACAACAGATGAGGAAAATGACTTCCCCAGTGTGTGGGATTGGCCTCTAGTATTAAGCCCACTGTATGAGCAGGTAGAAAAATGTACAGAGAATCCAACAGTCTATGCCCTTTGGAATGATGCCCCAGGCTTGATATCCAGCCCAGTCCTTTGGAGGATCCTCGCTGCCCAGGTCCAAGGCTTGAACGTTTGTAACGTTGACCTTGAGTGATGTCAGCCCTTCATGCAAGTGGAATCGAAGCACCCAAAAGGAGGACAGCTGAGACCTCCTCATGTCTACAGAACATGAGACCATTAATCAATGTCTGTATCTGGAGCAGAATTTGGTCTGGAACTAGTTTCCACTGTAAGCTGGAAGGGAAGCCGTGGGAAAGAGAACACAGTCCCATCTCCCTCTCATCATTGAAGGCTACTGATATGTACCCTAAAGATCCTGATCCTTGGGAAGGACCACATAGACTTGTGTCCATTTGCCACTCTCACATATGAGGCAGACATGACTAATACCTTCATCTGACAGATAAGGAAACTGAGGCATGGAGGAGAGGGTCAGCCCGTCCAAGGCCATGCAGCCAGGAAAGGTGAGCTCCAAGATTCAAAATGTCACCTTCATTTGTTCTGCTAAAGCAGAATGTATCTGTCATTCCTTCCTCATCATGAAAAATTAATTCGTAGCAGGGAAAGAGTAGAGATTATATATGTGGAATTGCTATTTAAAATACATGACTGTCAAAGGTCTATATTTTTAGAATTCATTGCCAGGGGCAGATGAAGTTGTGCATAGGCCAGGCCTAGCCCCATGGCTTTCACTCATGCCTTCCCGCTCTAGGGGATCCAAATATAGTTTTTAACGTTGGTGCCTTTCCCTCTGGCTTATTCTGATCTGATTTTAAGGGCGAAGAAAAACACTGAGCTTGGCTTGGGTAAAACTGGAATTCACCTGCCTGGTATTTTTTTCTTCCTATGATCGAATGTTAGTCTTGGTTTGGAGAAGGTGGAATAATGAGGCCTGTGTGGTAGGGATTTCCAAAGAACTGATGTCCCTTTTTCCTCGATAAGGGTTAGACCAATTAAACTTGGTCTGAGCCACCTATGGAAACTCTATCCTTCTTTGCTGATGGTTCATGTATGGGAGACCATATAACCCCATCCTAAGCAATAAGGGGGGGTTAAGTGAGCAATTTGGGGGAAGATTTCCTTTCTGATAAAAGAGAGTATTATGAGGAGAGAGTACCTTTGCTCCCACCCCCTTCAGTCTTGCTTGGATGGGACACTGTCATGAGAAGACATGTTGTCTGGTTCTCTAGCAATCATCTTGTGTCCATGAGGTAAGACCCACCAACATGTGAAGATGGCAGGGCAGAAAGAACTGGGGTTTTTGGTGGCAATGTTGAGCTCCTAGCCTCCAGCCCCATTGTTATGGGAAACTAATAGTTTAAGCCACTTTCAGTTGGGCATTCTGTTAGTGTAGCTAAATGCTCTTCTAACTGCATGATTGTTAATTAGTAAAGCACAAAACGAGGGAGGAGTGACAATTCTCTGATGGAAGAGTCAACCCCGATGTTCATGAACAATGTATCCTAAGACCTTAATTCCATATTCATAAATCTGTGATAGGCCCATAAAATGTGACAAAGAATCACTAAAAAAAAAAATTGAGACTCCTTGTCCTATCTAATAAGGGATGTTCTGGTTGTAAGTTACTGAGAAATCAGTGAAAGGAATCTACTGGTCCGTTAAGTGAAAGGTACTGAAAGTAAGCCTCAGATATGGCTTGATCCAGGTGATGCTATGAATTCCTAGTCCCTCTTCATCACTCAGTTCTGTCTTTTTAGAGTTGACTTCCTGTTCAGGCTCCACACGGCAACAAAAAGACTGCCATGGCTCCTGTGCACATTCTCCATTGCTGAAGTCCAGCAGTGAGAAGATGAGTTCCCCCAGGGCACTGGCAGGACTCACTGTTTTGGTGGGCTCTGCCCAGGTCAGGGGAATGCCATGCTTTCATTTAGGTCCTAGTCACCTGTCTCGCATTGGTACTTGAGTAGGGGAAACTTCACCGGGAAGTCCAGAGACTGAAGATGGGGAAATGCTGCTTTTCCAGAAGAAACTAGGTGAATGAACGTTGAATGACCCCAACTGGAGATGTCATGTGTGCCTCTGCAGATCCTTTAAAAAGTCCGTTTCCTGTTCAAACACCACTGGTTTCTTCACCATTCTCATTTTTAAACACACACACACACACACACACAGTGGAATTTCATCACACACACATTACCAATCAGCTTCCTTTGCGGTGTCATTTTTCTTGAAGTTTTTATATGTAATAAACAGAGAACACTCAATCCACAGGCAGAATGAATGCAGAGAGGTCTGCTAAGACCCCCGCCAGCCTCCCTGGGTCCATAATTAAAATGCACGCCTTGGAAAATTACAAATGAGCACAGGGCATGTAGCAAGTGATCAGAAGCCTAAGTTCATGAAGCGACAAAGAGCTACAGTGATGAACATTTTACGGTGAGTGACAGAAGAGCTAGGGAGGACAGACAGATGGTGGAGTGACCCTATTTGTGACTCCATTTATCACAACTTAGTTGAAAACAATGGATGCTCTTTCCTGCACAGCTGTCACAAGGCCGAGGGTGTGTTTGGGGGAAGGCCACAGAAACCCTCGAAAGAGTTGCCGAAGGCAGTGGTGTCCCCCATCCATACTGTGGTGTCTTCTGGAATGTGGGGCTCACAGCAGGAGGGAGATAAGCGATGCCATTAAGGGTAACATAAATAAAGCCTTTCCCCACTTTAATAGCCATCATCGTATTTGTTTGTATTAGGTTAAAAGAAAAACCATACCAAGCGAGCATGCTAAGCTTTGATCTTATGGTGTTGCTGCTGAGGAGGGTGCTGAGACGAGCAGCCCCCTGTATCCACCTCGTGCAGACCTTGGGAGCCACCAGCGCAGCACCCACGTGTCATGGGTCCGTGGCAGAATTTCCTCCTCCTGAGCTCCGGGTTCCTTTCTCAGCTCATGGGGTGGCCGGCAGAGCTCAGCTCCTTGTGGTAGAAGGGCTGAGGTCTCTGCTTTCTTGATGGCTGCCAGGGGGTCCTAAAGGCCACCAGCAGAGCTGGCCATGTGGTCCCCTTGAGGGCCCTCCCGCAGCCTGTTAGCTCCCTCCTTCAAGGACGACTCTTCTCCAGTGTGCTAAAATGGAGTCCTACAGAACCATGGAATAATAGCCGTGACCACCCCCCACCCCGTCTGCTGTATAATGGGGTCTATTCAAGGGCGTGGTCCCTCACACTCAGGGGTCTCACCTGCCCTGGAGGGGAGGGGTCATGCTGGCCGAGTGTTCCAGGGGGCAGGGATCTGGGCGCCATTTTGGAATGCTGCCTCCCGCAGCACTGAATTTCTCTCCATGATGGTCGATTTGGGGTTGTCAGCTTGATAGGGCCATGGGATGCTCAGATGTTTGGTTAAATATTATTTCGGAGAATGTCTGTGAGGGTGTTCCTGGATGAAAGCAGGACATACGTGTCTGTATGTATGAGCGCCCCTGTTGGCGTTCATGTGATTACGGAAGCTGAGGAATCTAGAATCAGGAGGCCTGGTGGTATGAAGTCAGTCCAAGTCTGAGTCAGAAGGCAAGACAGATGTCCCAGCTCAAAGACAGCCATGGTGAAGGAGAAAATTCTTTCTTACTCAACCTTTCATTCTGTTCAGGCCACCCACATCGGGGAGGGCAATCTGCTTTACTCAGGCTACTGATTCAAATGTTCTCATCCAAAAGCCCCCCTCACAGACACACCCAGAATAATGTCTAGCCAAATATTTTGGCACCCATAGCCTAGTTAAATTGACAATATAAAATTAACCATCAGAGGGAAAAATGTCTCTCTCCTGGTGTGTACACACACACACACACACACACACACACACATGTGCGTGCGCGCGCGCTCTATTGGTTCTGTTTTTCTGGAGAATTTGGACCCTCCTTCCTTTTGTTCATTCACCAGATATTCCTTTCACATCCCACGCCACAAGTCAGGCCGGGTCCTAGACATGCAGTAGTGATAAACACACACACCTACTTCCTACCTTTTTGACATCTAGACTAAATCAAAGATCGTCACCGGTGGTTTTCCTAGCCGGTTCGTCCCTGGAGGGATCTGTGGAAACTCAAAGATGAATCCAGTATCAGTCCTGCCCTCATGCAGCTTACTGTCCCAGGGCCAACTTGCTGGGCAGAATTCTGCACGTGCCATGGACACAGGGTGTGTCTGCTGGGCACATGGAGGGGCTGAGGACTGGATGTGGTTTTCCATGGAGGTGATGGTGGGAAGGAGGGATCTGAACTGGGCAGGCAGTGGGGCCTCCGATGTTCTCATGTAGGGATCCTCAAGGGCCCATCATATTCAAAGAGGTCTCCGGGGAGCTTGTTGGGATGTATGAGCAAAGTAAACATGAGAGTCTTGCTTAAGTGTTAGGTTGTTAGGTAGGTAGTAGTAGCTATAAACAAGAATGACCCTGTCTCTCTGAGGTCCTTATTTTGTGTAAGCGGAGAAGGGAGTCAGCTGTCTACCACGCAGTGTGAGGGCCACATGAAAGAGAGGCTTCTGGGGGTTGCTGATGTAGCTGTTGGTGGGCAAAATCTTGTCAGAGCCTCTTTGGGCACTGCCCAGGGCTGGCCCTGGAGGACGAGGAGGCAGTCTGATGGGCAGAGAGGGCAGGAAGAGTTCTCCTGGCTTGCTACCTTCCAAAAATCAGAATGCGTTTGTGAATGAGGAAATGAGACAAAGTCCATTTGGAGAATTTAAAAATACCTAACTCACAAACCTCGGCCAGTTCAAACGTGAAAACGGATCATCCTCGGCAGGGTACGTGGTTTTGACCAGAATGGTGGCCTTGTCTCTGGGCCGCGGTGGGGGAGGGGAGGAGCAGGTCCAGGAGGGGGAGCCCCGGTTGCCCTAGCCCAGAAGCACAGGGGGCAGCTGGAAAGGGGGGTGTCTCGCCTCTCACCCCCTGGCCCCAGAATCCCCTCCCCTTTCCTGCAGCTACTGTCAGGGCTGGCAGGGACCTGCTGAGCCCCAAATCAGGCCCCCACTTTGTCTCCTCACCGAAGCCCTCGCCCACCTACTTCCATCCCCGGGGCGTGGAGCGTCTGTGTTGGAGGTGCTCCACGCTCATTTCTTTTTCTTTTCTTTTTCTTTTTTTTTTTTTTTTACTGAGGTGTAACTGACATGCAACAGGATGTCGTTTCAGCTGTGCAGGTGATTGGACACTTGCATATATTGGAAAAGCACCCCCACAATTCGTTCCCCTCCGCCACCATGCTTGGTCACTCAGCGACCTTCAAACACGCATTCCTCTATCACTAAGCATGGTCGTGACGCACCGTGCTACACGTCACGGCCCGTGACTGACTTATTCTCTAACTGAAGTTGGTAATATAGTTGCCTTTCACCCATTTTGCCTGCTCCCTACCCCTTTCTTGGGCACCTACCCGGCTGTGGTCCGTATCTATGAGCTTGGCTTTTGATGTTATAGCTGATGGTGATTTTAGGCTCCATTCTTGGTGATACTTAAAACCGAATCAAAGGAGACACACACAGATCCTTCCTGCTGGACGAGCCATGGAGGGAGTCTGGCCTGGTACCAAGTGCTCACCTAGGGCTGGGTGTCTTCTGCGGGGGGGGGGCTGGGGGTGGTGGGGAGAACCCACTGGCCTCTCTCTTTGGTCCTTATCAGCTCCACTGTAGGCCCTGCAAGGAGAAAAGGCATTAAAGCCAGATGGTCAGAGTTTAGACTTGAGCTCTGTGATTTGCTAATGTCTGAGTGACCTTGGCTAGCTGGTCACCTGCATGAGTCCTTCTTCCTCACCTGCCCTTCTTCCCCACCCACTGAGTGAGACAGTGAGCCCAGAGGGACGATTTACCCTGTCTGCTGCCCTGAAGGCCGGCCCCTCTCCTTACTCCAAGGCAAATGGCATATTTTGGATCTTTGTAATGGGAGCATTAGTGCCATGTGTTGGCCAATAACACCCTTTGGGCAGCTGGTAGGAAGCATTTCATCTAGGATCAGAAAGTTCTCCAGCCCCTTAGAGCCTATTACTTGGGCAGGGGGTGCCGTTGGTGGGAAACGGAGTCCTCTCTTCCCGACTGTGAGTTCTGGTTAGCAGAACGTAGATAGAGAGTAGGATGGTTGGTGTGTCTGGGGGTGATACTCACCCGCACATGTGTGCAAGACAAGTGTAAGGCTTCAGAGTGTGGGCTGTGGGCTCCTTCTCAGGCCAAGTTCAGGATGATCAGAGCAGAGCTGGGGCTGTGGGCAGAGGTTTACTCTGACTCTCGGAGGGCAATACCCATTCTCTTTTACCCTTTACCTTAAACCATGAAGTTTTTAAAGATTGCTTTCCTCTCCTGGTCCCTAAATATGGAGTTTGGTTTTGCTTGTTGGCTGGGGCCGGGGGAGGTGTTCTCTGAGTAGGAGCGGCTGGCGAAGGCCTTAGACCACTTGGTCTTATACCACTGCATTTGTACCCGACTGTGTTCTCATTGGTCCAAGAGACCTGAAACTGTCGACCATAGCGTTTGGTTTCTCTTGTCACTGTCAGACACTATGTCAGAGCTCAAGCCACGTGAGTCCCTGCAGAGTCTCAATAACAACCCATGGGATGTTGGCCCCGGAGACGGCTGTGCCTTGCGGTAGAGGCAGAAGGCTGAATGTCCTGGATGTTAGGAGCATGGCGCTTCACGCAGCCCATTGGGAAAGCACAGACTCAGGCTTGTTTTGTGGGTCTGTGCTCTGTGCTGCTGCCCAGGGCCCCTTGCTTAGAAAAAGCTAGCACTTGGTTTCATTTCCTGCTTTCATCATCTTGAAATTCTTGATCATTTTTGAACAAGCGGCCCCGGCATTTTTGTTTTGCAGTAGGATGTGCACGTTTTATAGGGTGTCCTGTAGAGTTTTGTATTTGGTGGCTTGTAGTGTTCAGGCAAATTAGCTCAGGGAAGAAGGGGCAAATGTGTAAAGTAGAATGAGCTTCTCTATTTATTTTTAAAGATCTATTTATTTATTTGAGAGGGAGAGAGAGAGAGTGCACAAACTGTGGGAGGGGCAGAAAGAGAGGGAGAAGGAGAGGGAGAAGGAGAACCCTCAAGAGGGACTCCCCACTGGGCGGGAAGCCCAACATGGGGCTCGATTCTAGGACCCTGAGATCATGACCTGAGCTGAGACCAAGAGTCAGATAATTAACCAACCGAGGCAGCCAGGTACCTCTAGAAGGCATTTCTTTATAAGCTAAAAGCTAAGCTCATGCTGATGGTAGAGGCCTGCGGAGTGTTCCTGTGGTTTTAGGGAGTAGCCACTGAGGTCTCTGACCTAGGGTAGCTGATTCTGGGTGGAGCAAAGGGAACTCCCATTTACTGGATTGCTACCAGCACTGAACACTGTCCCGGTGGCAAAAAGACGAGTAGGTCCAATGGGAGTGTAGACCCCCTTAAAAGAAGAGTGTAGTGAAGAGCAATGTGATGAACGCGAGGGTTTGCGGAGAGTGGAGGAGCCATCTTGAACCCCCGCTGGGCCAGTGTGGTGGGGAAGAGTGAAGTTCGGGAAGACTTCTTAGAGGAACTGATACCAAAACCAACTCTTAAAGGGTTAAGAGAAGTCAGCCTGCAAAGGGTGGGGACGTGTGTGTATGTGTGTGCACATGTGTGTGCATGGGATACGGAACATACTCTAGCAAATGTAATCCCATGAGCAGAAGCCAGAGGTGAGGAACATCGTGTGCAAGGAGGTCTACAAGCATCTTGTAGCTGCCGTGCTAGAAGGTCTGGAGTAGCGAGAGATGCAGCCGGAAGGACTGATTACAGGGACTCTCGTAGCTTTGTTTTGATGACTGGGTCATTACTCTGTCGGTGGTGGGAATTCTCTACATTATACAGCAAAGGAAACAGACTCTCAGAGAGGTGAGCTACCTGCTCGAGTTTGCGTGGTTAATTAGTAGCAAAACAGGCATGCAAATCCAGGTCTGGCTGACTTCCTGCTAGGTTTGCTGGATTTAGCAAAGAAAAAAATATAGGATGTCCAGTTAAATTTGAGTTTTGAACAAACAGCAAATAATTTTTACAGCATAAGTATGTCCCATGTACCATTTGGGATATACTTATCCTTAAAATTAGTTGTTATATGAAATTCAGATATAAGTGGGCACCCTCTATTTTTATTTGCTCCATGTGGTGACCCTTTCCCCAAACCTCTGTTCTTCCTCCTAGTCCATCATGGTCCACCACTGTTAACACTCCTCCATCCAAGGAAGGTTTCATGAAAAAGGTGGGAGAGAGAATATAAAACATGGCATGAGGAGAAAGGAATGTCCAAGGTTTTAAGAGCTGCCATTTAAATAGATATTTAAAAATAAAAGTCTCCCTCGGTTTCCTATGTCACTGAAGTGGGATTTAAAGCACCAGGGCTACACTCCGCCACCCCATTTTCCTGAGCACCAAATGAGGGATTCTCCAATTTCATGCACAGATGGGGAGACAGAGAAGCAGTTTCTTTGACAACCAGGATTATATTGTCTTTTTGAATCTATTATATTTCAGGAGCTTTAAAATCTTTAAAGACAACCTCAGGGGCAAGTAGAGACGTCACTTACAGTTTTATGCATTTTCTATTGTGTAGAAGAAAAAGAGGAATTCTAAATATGGGAAGACCATCTTTCCAGCACTCCAGCCACTTTAAATACTCTTCAAAGAAAGTGCCAACAAGAACGAGAATGAAGAAAAGGTTTTTTTTTCTTTTTCTTTTTATGTCTCTCTTATTATGTTTTTGCCTTCTTAAGATCTTAACATGCCTGTGTCAGAGGCAAGTAGCTTTTTACTATCATCTTGAAACAGAATCACGAGACATTTACTCTAGAAAAATGTAGACGATTTTTCTTCTTCTCTAAGTAGAAATAGCACATTATGGTTAGCATATGTGTCTCCCCCTTTCATGTGCTCTTTCTGATTACGTGTCCTGTCTTTCTGGGTCTTTGTAGTTGAAAAGGTGAGGCTTTCCTTATAAACACTGGAGTCCTGCAGACATGTCTTGGGCGTCGCCCCGAGAAGCACGTCTGCCTGCACGGGCTGGCTTATAATTGTCAGGGCTACGTAGTTGAGGAGGGTGCCTAGAGCGTCCCCATCTCCAGGCTGTGTCCCATCCGTCGATGCCTTGCTGTTGTGCCCTGATGCTTTTTCCCTTGTTTGGAGCAGTCTTTTACTGGGGCAGACAAGCAATGACTCTTGGATTCCTGTCCCTGATGATGTCAACTTGAGAGACACTCTTGGTTACTCTTAGGATTCCTTTCCTTTCCTGTAAACCAGGGGTAGCAATATCTCCTCTCATATCTTGTTGGGAGCATGGAACCCCACAGGCATGATAGCTTGGATCGGTTTTCTAGGGCCGCTTTGCAAGTGGCAGCCCACTGGTGGTTTCCAACAATCCAAGGTCATTCTCTCACAGATCATGAAGCTAGAAGTCTGAAATCAAGGTGTCAGGAGAGCGAGGCTTCCTGAAGGCTCCAGGAGAGACTCTTGCCGAAGCCTTCCAGCTTCTGGTGGCTTCGCAGGTCCCTTGGCTTGAGGCCGCGTTGCTCCGCTCTCTGCCCCCTCACTGCATGGCCTTCTCTTTGTGTCTCTGGGTGTCCCACACCCTCACTGGGTCAGAGCTTACCCTCATCCTATGGGGTCTCATCTTGATCCTGATCCATTCACATGGGCAAAGACCCTATTTCCAAATGAGGTCCCATGCCGAGGTGACTGTGAACTTTTGGAGGAAACTCTTCAACCCACGCCACAGCTAATAGCGCAGTGCTGGGCCTTCAGAGACTGGAACTTCCCTGTTCCATCTTTGCCGTCTGGGCACATGCTAACTTCGCCAGGGTTTTACATAACTTTCTCAATCCCTTCGAAAGAATAGGCTATTGACATAAGGCCTCCGTGAATGTCTTGTAGTCACTGGCCAGGTGGTTCCTGCCAGGGGGTCTGTGCCAGACGCCGGGAGCCAGGGGCTAGGGGACAGCAGTCCCAGCCCTTCAGGAGCCCACGGTCTAGAGGAGGGAGTGACATGTAAATAAGCGATTACAATACTCCTATTTATTAGGCTGGGGTGAGCGCAGGTCTCCATCCAGAACAATGGTTCCAGAGCTGTTGGCGGCACACGCGGTTCGAGGAGCCAATCCTGCCTTGGCTCTTGCTGCCTGCTCCCCGGGCCTCCCCCTGCTGCCTCCACTCTGGGGCTGGCCAGGCTCCTCACAGGTTAATTTCAGTCACTGTGCTCATCAAAATCCTTGTCTGCTCTCTGGTTTTGGCCTTTATCGTTGTTGGAAGCATCTCAGCTGGCGGACTGTGATTTCATTTTTTTTTTTTTTTCCCGGTTGATGAATTTCTACACCTCTTTTCAGAAGACAAAACAAATTGTTTGTTTAACCTCCCCAGGAATAAGTGGGCCAGGGGTGGCGTGGGAAGGGACGCATACTTACTTTTCTCGTGGGCAGAGCTTCTTGGGTATTTCCAAAGAGATTCCTGACTGACTCACCTTATTTAATTTCTTCCATTGGGTATATATATATGTACTATTTCCCCCCCACCCCGTGCTTTCTGATTATGCAATGTGGCCAACGTGTAGTTTCCTATTGCTTATTTTTGTATCTTTAAGAGATCAGCACATGGGCTGCAGTGAGCACTCAAGGTGTCATTAGTTGACCGAGAAATGACAGTCAATATTGGTTGAATGGGGCCTGGGGTTATGTTAGTAGTTTAAGTCTGTTTGGCAAGGCTTAGAAAAACCAATCTTCTGGGCAGATTCCACAGGTAATGGTTCCCTAAACCAGTGAGTACATTGGAAACATGTGGGTAGAAGGCCCTTGCTAGACACAGAAATGCTCTGTCCCCTCTCGAGATTCTAATTCCTTACAGCCAGCAGGAGGGTCCAGCCATGGTATGTTGTAGAAGCTCCCCCAGGCTCCTGACATGTCACCAGCCTTGAAATTCTGATGTCCGGGGGGTACCCCAGACCCATCGGATCAGAAGCTCCAGTGTGAGAGCCAGGCATCAGCTGTTGGGTTTTCAAGCTCCCCAGGTGAGGCCAGTGTGTAGCCAAGGCTGGGAACCACGGCTCATGCTCAGAGCGGAGCTAGCCGGTGGGGCAAACCCACACGCTGGGCCCCATCCTCAGACGTGGACAGGATGGGACGGATGTAGAAGGCCTGCAGCGAGAAGTCATATCCCTAGCAAATTTCCGGCTGCCTCTGTCACCACCGCGGGGCAGAGATCACACTCTGGGAACCACGTTCCTAAAGTGAAGTCGCTTTCCCCCAGGTGAGTCCTCCATTCTCCCTTCCTCAACCCCACCTCCCTTGGGTTCATCCTGCCTCATTGACTCAGGGAGGGCATTCCTCTGGTTGGTTCCCTGGCTCCCCGCTGTTGTCTGGCTTCAGGATCAAGGCCAAGTGCAGGCTGGCTTTGCCGAGGAACAGAGGCCAGCTTGACAGCCTGCCTGGCTTTCGGGTTTTCTTCTCTGGACATTATGCTGGTTGTAGGTACAATGAGTTTTCATGGAACCAGAGTCCCCTTCTCTTTGTTCACCCTCCCCAGAGGCCCAGCGCGGATGGCTCTTAGCACAGTGGAGGGATCCGGTCCAGACTGGGTGCCAGGGAGCCTCTGAGGTTTTGACAGGTGTGGTAAAGGAAGGTGGGGTGCTCTGGGCTTCAGAGGCAACAGACTTGGAACTGCGGGAAACCAGGAGCACAGGAGCCCGGCATTCACTGGTGTTTTGTGGGTTAAAGGCAGGGATGTGGCATACAGCTTGGATGAATATTCTAGCAAGCCTTGCTTGCCCTAGAAAGAAGGGGTCTCTCTTTCTCTCTCTCTCTCTCTCTCTCTCTTGTCTTTCTCCTACCCCAAAGCAGGTAATCTGCAATCCAGGTCTGTGGCCCAGGAGCCACTTAATTTAATGGCCGTGATCCTGTTGTAATCATAGAGGCTTCTAGAATCACCCCACTCAGCCCGTGGGACAAAAGCAGTAAATGTCAAAGCTGCCCTCCCAGTGAGACATAAGGCCGTCTTTGTTAAGTGCTAGGCTTCTCTGTGAGCGCCTTACCATCTGCAGGCAACGTGCCCACTCCTCCTGACTGTTTTTCTTGGCCAGGTAAAGGCCGAGCCCTGAACCCCTGGTAGAGTTATCTGTTCAGAAGGTGGATTCTGCTTGAGGGGGAGGGAGGGACGCCTGAGGGGCAAGCCAAGGAGGTGAGTTCTTCTGAACCGCCCCCTCCCAACTGAGAGATCTACCAGAGCAAGATAGTAATAAACTGTTTATTGTACATTTCCCCTGCAGCCTGTGCCATGCGAACTCTTTACACGTTTTGTGTAATTTCGTTTTTATAGCCAACCATTGGTCAAGGTATTCTTACCAGCATATCCCAGAAGAGGAAATGGACACTCAGAATAAGGGGGAAAAAGCCCTAGTCTTTAGTCACCTCTGGCCAATTTTCTAATCTTGCTGAAGGGTTGCTCCCAGTTATCACTGACCCGCAAAGCACGTGCTCTGATATTTGACCAAGCAGGCCACTGCTTTCAGAATCATTTTTATTCCTTGTGACGATTTACTGGGCTTTCCTAGCTTTGTCCTTGCGTAATTGCTTTGCCATTTAGAGATACCGTTTCCTTTCTCGGTTATTATGTTAGTGTTGTTCTTTCAGTCCTTTTAAAGAAAAATTAAAAGAACAAATGTCAAACACAAACAGAGGAACAGTTAAAACATGCGCAAGAAATGGAGCATGACCGTGAACCCACCAGCCAGCGTCAAGAGTCGAAGGCCTCTTTACAGACCTTTCAAGTGAGACTGAGGTGTTTTGTCTCCGTGCACAGATCTCGGGCTGAGCCACCCCGATGTCTGGTTGGTCTCATCTTTATCTCCAGCAAGCTCTCCAAAATGTTTTATTTAATAAGGTTCAGAGATCAGGGCCCCTTGTGAACGGGGCCTGCTCCCTCACACATCCCAGGGAATAGATGCTCTCAAAGGAATCATTTAGCTTTTGCAAAAGAAGGAACAGTCCTGGCGATCATGTAGCAAAATGCATAGTTAATAAAAATGGAAATACCCCTGAGGGAAAAATGGAGCATATGTTAGAGTCTCAGGGAAGCAATAGCTCATTTTCTTTGCCAGAACTCAAAAACTGCTTAGAAATTGCATCAGGGACCTCTCTACTCTGGTGTTCCAGCCAAAACCCAAACTGCCCTTGACCACCTCTCTCACAGAAGGTAAACCATGGTGTCTGTTTTCCTTACGCTTCTCTCCAAAGAAAGATACCTGCAGGCACTGTAAGTGTAACGACAGCTGTGTTACTTCAGGGATGACACCTACTCTCCCACGCTCGTGGAGAGAATTTTGTTGATTCATACCATGAAGCCCTGTGGCTCCCATGCGTGGCAGCTCTGGCGTCCTGGAGGTGTGCAAGGAGGTCTTGGAGTAGAACATATCTTTGCATTCACACCGAAGCTCAGGCAGACATCCAGCACTGGTTATCAGAAACTCATGGATGCTTTTAGAATCAGACGTGCAAATCCACTCAGTTTCTGAATGAATGGCAGCTTGTCACACTTTTTTCTTCTCCCCCAATCAAGAGACAAGATACTACTATGAAAGGGGTTTGTGAAGTGTTCCGACATTGAAAATGGGGCTGTTATTCAAAGTTGAGGTTGGTTGGACTGGGTCATTTCTCACGTTTCTTGTCCCAAATCGTGTGCTTTTTGTGACCTTGGGACATGGCTTCCGTGTGTTCTGGGGTTTTCATACTTTCAATTCCTTGGATTCTATCTCTTGTGCAGGACTGTGTCCTGGGTTTATTTTTTGAGCAGGCTTTTACCATGGATTGCGGGCAGAGGCACTCTCCCAAAGTTCACTGTGGGGCCTTTTTGCCTCACAAGCCTTTATGTCCTTGATAACCCTCTTGTGGGTTTCTGTGTTCTTCTACTCAATCATTTCATAATCTCCTAATTTCCTAACTGTAGCATTATATCCATCCTTCCCTAGTCCCTCAGGTGGCCTCTGAACTAAAATTATTACGTCACCCCTTCTCCCATCCCATATTTTAACTCCTCATAGTGCAAATGATCTCAAATAGCTCGGGGTCAGGAGGAATGTGATCTGATTTAATAAATTCATACAAATTCATGCAGATGTGACTGAGAGCCCCATAAGAAGCTCATCCCCCCGTCATATTATCTTTTTAAAAGAGGATACTTATTAATCTAAATTAGCCTTTAATTGGTAACTTTCAATAGTAAGAAACAAACAAACAGAAAACTGTGAAAAAGTATAGACCCCTAGGAAGAAGGGATAATTTGGTGGGGGGAGGGGTGAGAAAAGGGAGTGGGGAGAGAATGAGCTTCCCCGCCTGGTGGACCAGTCTTGGCTGGGCATCTGGTCGTAAGGTCAGCAACCCTCTTCCCCCTCTTCAGTCCCCTTCATTCTTCAAAAGCTCACTAGTCTTCACAGGTGCCAATATTTTTCACAGTGGCTCACCTATCAGGGTGCATAGAAAAGGAGAGAAAAGCTGTAGATATCGATAGTAGTAGTAGATTTTTATATAACAATAATTTGCTTGTGTGAGTTCAGGACTTCCTTATTGTGAGTGGGAGCAAAGCAGTCCTAGTGATGGCAAATTAATATTAGAGCATGTCTGATCACATGAATCATCAGGCTTGCGAGCATGTCTGATCACGTGAATCATCAGGCTTGTGGGCATGACAAGCACAAGAGCTCGGAGCACTTGTACCCTGTATTCGTTTGGAAGATCTGTGGATTCTGGGGCTCTTTCCTTTTTTCTTTTTCTTTTTTTTTTTTTACAGGAAGTGATCACATTTTAATTCATACTCTGTTTGCACTTTATACAAGAATAATCAAAATGTGAGAATTAAAATTCATTCTGCCTTATTAAGGGATCACCTGATGCATCTTACTCTTTTTTTTTTTTTTCATTAACGTATAATGTATTATTTGCTTCAGGAGTACAGGACTGTGAATCCTCAGTCTTAAACAATTCACAGCACTCACCAGAGCACATACCCTCCCCAATGTCCATAACCTAGCCACCCTATCCCTCCCCTCCCACAACACAGCAACCCTCGGTTTCTTTCCTGGGATTCAGAGTCTCTTATGGTTTGCCTCCTTCCCTGATCTCATCTTGTTTCATTTTTTCCCCTCCCTTACCCCCATGACCCCCTACCCTCCCTCTCAAATTCCTCATATCAGTGAGATCATATGATAATTGTCTTTCTGATTGACTTATTTCACTTAGCATAATGACCTCTAGTTCCATCCACATCGTTGTGAATGGCAAGATTTCATTTCTTTGGATGGCTGCATAGCATTCCGGTGTGTGTGTGTGTGTGTGTGCGTGTGTGTGTGTGTATGTGTGTATACACCACATCTTCTTTATCCACTCATCTGTTGATGGACATCTAGGTTCTTTCCATAGTTTGGCTATTGTGGACATAGCTGTTATAAATGTTGGGGTGTAGATGCGCCTTTGGATCACTACATTTGTATCTTTGATATCCATTACCCATTAGCACAATTACTGGGTCATGGGGTAGCTCTATTTTAAACTTTTTGAGGAACCTCTATACTGTATTCTGGAGTGGTTGCGTGAGCTTGCACTCCCACCAACAGTGTAGGAGGGTTCCCCTTTCTCTGCATCCTTGCCAAGATCTATTGTTTCCTGACTTGTTAATTTTAGCTATTCTGACTATTGTGAGGTAGTATCTCACTGTGGTTTTAATTTTTATTTCCCTGATGCAAAGTGATGTTGAGCACTTTTTCATGTGTCTTTTGGCCATTTGGATATCATCTTTGCAGAAATGTCTGTTCTTGTCTTCTACCCATTCCTTGATTGGATAATTTGTTCTTTGGGTATTGAGTTTGATAAGTCTTTTTTTTTTTATAGATTTTGGATATTAGCCCTTTATCTGGTGTGTCATTTGCAAATATCATCTCCCATTCTGTCAGTCGTCTTTTGGTTTTGTTGACTATTTCCTTTGCTGTGCAAAAGCTTTTGATGTTGATGAAGTCCCAATAGTTCATTTTTGCCCTTGCTTCCCTTGCCTTTTGTGATGTTTCTAGCAAGAAGTTGCTGCAGCTGAGGTTGAAGAGGTTGCTGCCTGTGTTCTCCTCAAGGATTTTGATGGATTCCTATCTCACATTGAGGTCTTTCATCCATTTTGAGTCTATTTTTCTGTGTAATGTAAGGAAATGGTCCAGTTTCATTCTTCTGCATGTGGCTATCCAATTTTCTGTACACCATTTGTTGAAGAGACTGTCTTTTTTCCATTGGACGTTCTTTCCTGCTTTGTCAAAGATTAGTTGACCATAGAGTTGAGGGTCCATTTCTGGACTCTCTATTCTGTTCCACTGATCTATGTGTCTGTTTTTGTGCCAGTACCATACTGTCTTAATGATTACAGCTTTGTAATAGAACTTGAAGTCTGGCATTGTGATGCCGCCAATTTTGGTTTTATTTTTCAACATTCCTCTGGCTATTCAGGGTCTTTTCTGGTTCCATATAAATTTTGGGATTATTTGTTCCATTTCTTTGAAAAAAAATGATGGTATTTTGATAGGGATTGCATTAAATGTGTAAATTGTTTTAGGTAGCATAGACATTGTCACAATATTTGTTCTTCCAGTCCATGAGCATGGACCGTTTTTCCATTTCTTTGTGTCTTTCTCAATTTCTTTCATGAGTACTTTATAGTTTTCTGAGTACAGATTCTTTGCGTCTTTGGTTTGGTTTATTCCTAGGTATTTTATAGTTTTGGGTGCAATTGTAAAAGGGATTGACTCCTTAATTTCTCTTTCTTCTGTCTTGTTGTTGGTGTATAGGAATGCAACTGATTTCTGTGCATTGATTTTATATCCTGACACTTTATACTGAATTTCTGTATGAGGTCCAGCTGTTTCGGAGTGAAGTCTTTTGGGTTTTCCTCATAAAGTATCATATCATCTGCAAAGAATGAGAGTTACTTCTTCTTTGCTGATTCAGATGCCTTTTATTTCTTCTTGTTGTCTGATTAATGAGGCTAGGACTTCTAGTACTATGTTGAATAACAGTGGTGATAGTGGACAGCCCAGCTATATTCCTGACCTTAGGGGAAAAGCTCTCAGTTTTTCCCCATTGAGAATGATATTTGCTGTGGGTTTTTCATAGATGGCTTTGATGACATTGAGATATGTACCCTCTCCCTCTATCCCCACACTTTGAAGAGTTTTAATCAGGAAAGGATGCTGTACTTTGTCGAATGCTTTTCCAGCATCTATTGAGAGTATCATATGGCTCTTGCTCTTTCTTTTATTAATGTATTATATCACATTGATTGATTTGAGGATGTTGAACCAACCTTGCAGCCCAGGAATAGATCCCACTTGGTCATGGTGAATAATACTTTTAATGTACTGTTGGATCCTATTGGCTAGTATTTTGGTGAGAATTTTTGCATCCATGTTCATCAAGGATATTGGTAATTCTCCTTTTTGATGGGGTTTTGTCTGGTTATATCAAGGTAATGCTGGCCACATAAAATGAGTTTGGAATTTTTCCTTCCATTTCTATTTTTTTGGAACACTTTTGGGAGACTAGGTATTAATTCTTTTTTAAATGTTTGGTAGAGTTCCCCTGGGACGCTATCTGGACTTGGGTTCTTCTTTGTTGGGAGATTTTTGATTACTGCTTCAATCTCCTTACTGGTTATGGGTCTGTTCAGGTTTTCTATTTCTTCCTGGTTCAGTTTTAGTAGTTTATATGTCTCTAGGAATGTATCCATTTCTTCCAGATTGTCAAATTTGCTGGTGTATAATTCCTCATAATATGTTCTTTTAATTTTTTATGTTTCTTTGGTATTGGTTATGATCTCTCCTCTTTCATTCCCGATTTTATTAATTTGGGTCCTTTCTCTTTTCTTTTTAATATATCTGGCCAGGGATTTATCAATCTTATTAATTCTTTCAAAGAACGAGTTCCTAGTTTCATTGATTTATTCTATTGTTCTTTTGGTTTCTATTTCATTGATTCCTGATCTTTATTATTTCTCTTCTCCTGCTGGATCTAGGCTTTCTTTGCTGTTCTTTCTCCAGCTCCTTTAGGTGTAGGATTAGGTTATGTACTTGAGAGCTTTCTTGTTTCTTGAGAAAAGCTTGTATTGCTATATACTTTCCTCTCAGGGCTGCCTTTGCTGTATTCCAAAGATTTTGAACAGTTGTGTTTTCATTTTCATTTGTTTCCATGAATTTTTTAAATTATTCTTTAATTTCCTCGTTGACCCATTCATTTTTTAGTAGGATGCTCTTTAGCCTCCATGTATTTGAGTTCTTTCCAAATTTCCTCTTGTGGTTGAATTCTAGTTTCAAAGCACTGTGGTCTGAAAATATGCAGGGTATGATCCCAACCTTTTGGTACCAGTTGAGACCTGACTTGTGACCCAGATGTGATCTATTTTGGAGAATGTTCCATGTGCACTAGAGAAGAATGTGTATTCTGTTGCTTTGGGATGGAATATTCTGACTATATCTGCAATGTCTGTCTGGTCCAGTGTGTCATTTAAAGCCTTTATTTCCTTGTTGATCTTTTGCTTAGATGATCTGTCCATTTCAGTGAAGGGGGTGTTAAAGTCCCCTTCTATTATTGTATTATTGTTGTTGTGTTTCTTTGATTTTGTTATTAATTGGTTTATGTAATTGACTACTCCCATATTACGGGCATATGTTTTTAAAATAGATCTTCTTGTTGGACAGACCCTTTAAGTCTGATATAGTAGTGTGCTTCCTCATCTATTATCATAATCTTGGCTCAAGATATGATTTAGCTGATATAAGGATTGCCACCCCAGCTTTCTTTTGATGTCCATTATCATGTTAAATTGTTTTCTACCTCCTCACTTTAAATCTGGAGCTGTCATTGGGTCTAAAATGAGTTTCTTGCAGACAGCATACTGATGGATTTTTTTTTTTAATCCATTCTGATACCCTGTGTCTTTTGATTGGGATACTTAGCCCATTTACATTTAGGGTAACTAGTGAAAGATATTAATTTAGTGCCATTGTATTGTCTGTAATGTGACTATTACTGTATATTGTCTCTGTTCCTTTCTGGTCTATTATGTTGAGGTTCTCTCTTTGAGGACCTCTTTCAATATTCCTATAGGACTGGTTTGGTTTGCAAATTCTTTTGCTTTTTGTTTGTCCTGGAAGCTTTTATTTCTCTTTCTATTTTCAACAACAACCTAGCTAGACACAGTATTATTGGCTGCATAGTTTTCTTGTTTAGTGCTCTGAACATATCACACCAGTCCTTTCTGTCCTGCCAGGTCTCTGTGGATAGGTCTGCTGCCAATCTAATATTTCTACCTTTGTATGTTACAGACCTCTTGTCCTGAGCTGATTTCAGGATTTTCTCTTTGTCACTGAGACTTGAAAGTTTTACTATTTGATGACAGGGTGTTGATCTATTTTCATTGATTTTGATGCAGGTTCTCTGTGCCTCTTGCATTTTGATGCTTGTTCCCTTCACCAAATTAGGGAAATTCTCTGCTATCATTTGCTCCAATATACTTTTTTTCCCCCTCTCTCTTTCTTTTTTTTTCTGGGTTCCCAATTATTCTACTATTTTGTCTTATGGTATCACTTATTTCTTGAATTCTCCCCTTGTGATCCTGTAGTTGTTTATCTCTCTTTTTCTCAGCTTCTTTATTCTCCATCATTTGGTCTTCTATATCACTAATTCTCTTTTCTGCCTCATTTATCCTAGCAGTAGGAGCCTCCATTTTTTATTTTATTTTATTTTTATTTTATTATTATTATTGTTAATAATTTTTTAATTTCAACTTGGATAGATTTTAGTTCTTTTATTTATCTAGAAAGGGACTTTATTTCTCCAGAAAGGGATTCTCTAGTATCTTCCATGCTTTTTTCTAGCCCAGCTAGCACCTTGATAATCATCATTCCGAACTCTAGTTCTGATGTCTGTCTTGAGTAAGTCCCTAGCCATCAGTACTGCCTCTTATTCTTTTATTTGAGGTCAGTTTTTCCACCTTGTCATTTTATCCAGATAAGAATAGATGAATGAAAAAAGAAAATACTAAAAGGACAGCAATGACCCCAGAAAATATACATTAACCATATCAAAAGAGGCCCAAAACAGGGGGAAGGAGAAAGGAGACAATACACACACACACACACACACACACACATAGTGAATAGGTGAATAGAACAGAGCTGCACACTTGATTTTGGGTGTATTTTGGTCTGTTAGAAGAAACAGCCTCCCAAATTTTAAAGAAAGAGAAACTTAAATATATACACAAAAATAAGGGTAAATATGATGAAGGGATGGAATATGACTGTAAGGATGGAAATTTAAAAAGGTTCTTAAAAAAAAGGAATTGATCTTGTTGGTTGAAAAAAGAAAAAAAAAAGAGGAATGTGATCAAGCTGGAAACTAGAACAAAGCCATGCACTAGGTTTAGATTATATTTTGACCTGTTAGAAGAAACTGTATCACAAAATTTTAAGGAAAGAGAAACCTATATGTATACAAAAAATAAGGTTAAATACAATGGAGGGATAAAATATGATAATAACAATGAAAATTTAAAAAGATTTTTTTAAAAGGTATTGATAAAATGGTTTAAAAAGGTTAAAATAAGAAAAAGGAAAAATTTTTAAAAATAGAAAAAGAAAAAAAAATTTAAAAAGCTTTACTTTGAAAGACCAAAGAATCATGGGTAAAAAGCCATGGATTCTATGTGTTGCTTTCCTCAAGCTCTAGAGTTCCACAGTTCTCATTGATTGATAAACTTAGTCTTGGCTGGATGTTCTGCTGATCTTCTGGGGGAGGGGTCTGTTACTGGTGATTCTCAAATGTCTTTGCCGAAGGCGGAATTGCACCACCCTTGCCAGGGGCTGGGCTAAGCAATCTGCTCGGGTTCACTTTCGAGAGCTTTTGTTCCCTGAATGCTTTCCATACCACTTTGAAGGACAGGAATGAAAATGGCAGCCTCTAAGTCTACAGCCTGGAGGATCCAAGAGCTCAGGGTCCTCCCTAGAGAAAAGTAGTCAATCCCTCCCATCTCTCTGGTCTCTGGCTGCACTCTGTGCTCACCCGGCCTGAGACCAGGAGTTTCTCTCTCTGATGCATGGCCCCATTTGGAGTCTTCAAACCCAGCAGATTCCTGCTGTGAGCACCCATGCTGCTCCTCCCAGAGGAGGAAGGTGAGTCTCCCTGGATTTACCACTTCTGTGGTCCCTGCTTGAAGAGCAGTGGCCTGATTGTGCCTTGGATCACGGTTTAAGGTAACTCTGAGCTGAAAGCCCACTGCTCGGCTCTGTCTCTGCAGTCAGCTTCCCCACTCGGATACCTGGAAGCTCTCCACACTCAGGAATCCCAGGTCTTTCTATGACCCCCAGGTCCTGAGATCACAATGTCCCTGAGAGTGCTCCAACCCCCTGCTCCTCCCACCCCCCACTTAGCCTCCGCAGTGATGTCTTTCAGTGGAGCAGACTTCTAAAAGTTCTAATTTCATGGTCCGCTGCTCCACTGCTTGCCCGGAGCTGGCCTCTCCCCACCCCGACAGTCTCTCTTCCCATATATCACCTTGTATTCACGTCTTTGCATGTCCTATCTTCCAGAAAGTGGTCACTTTTCTGTTCCTAGAATTGCTGCTCTTCTCTTGATCTCCTGTTGAGTTTGTAGGTGTTCAGAATGGTTTGATAACTATCTAGCTGAACTCTTGGAAACAGAGGAAAATTAGGTCTCCTGCTCCTCTGCCATCTAGCTCCTCCCCTTGTTCTTATCGCTCTTTGCTATTCTGTATGAAACAGGGAACCATGTGGACTTGGGTAACTATGCCTGATCTCTAGACAATGTTCATCCCAGAAGAACGGTGGTGGGGAGAGTTTGGGGTGGGGGTGCAGATGGGAGGGACACTGTGTAGCGAGAAGCTGACTCAGAGAGGCGGAGGGCCCCTGGGCATCATGAATCCTCATCCACAAGAAAACAGGACTGCACGTCCCATCAGAGGCTTGGGGTGAGGCTTCTAGTTTCCAGGTGGTAGATGGGGTATGACAAAGCAGAGTCTCCATGCTTTTAGAATAAAGACTAGGAAACCTGGAGCAGCCCAGGCTGAGGAGTGAAACAAAGGCTCCATGATCAGAATGTAGGAGTCATGGAGGTGTCAGGGCCAGGGCTGTGGGAAACCCAAGCATCCCTAAGTCATGAACTCCATATCCCAGATCAGCCTAATGGTAAGCTTGACCCAAGGCCAAGACCCTTGTGCACGGAGGGCTGGGTAAAGTCAGAATTTCTTGCCACAAGTCAGGGTTGGTTTTGACAAGATTCCAGTGTTTACAGAGCTTCGTCTATCTGAGGAGCTGGCAATGGAAGCAGACATTTAGAATCCAACATAATGTAATAGAGATACAGAATCACTATGAGCAAGTTCTGGGGGAATTGTGTGAGATCAGGAAAAGGTAAAGCTAATTCTGCCTGGTGGCTGTTGGGAAAGGTCTTTGTGAGAAAAGACCCGTGTGTGATGGGAACTGAGAGAGTGATGGTTCTATTGGGGATGGGCAGAGCTTCCTGGGGTGTGGTGACGACTGTTCATATAGATTTAGGAATTTGTGCCCTTTCCTACTCTGAGTGACTACAAGGAAACTGGATTTTAGCAATAAAAGCTTCATTTGTGCAGAAAATTCTTGCTGAAACCAATCCTTTCTCCAAGGAGCTCTTGTCTTTTTAACTAGAGAACAACATTCAGAAACCAGTATCTGAGAGTAAAGTGTGCTGGTTGCCACTGGACTGTCTGCATGGAGGCAGTCTCAGTGGGCAGAGAGAGGCATTCTCTTAACCCATGTGTGTTCATGCTTCTATACTCTCCTGTCTACGCCTCACTGACGTAATGCCATGAGTTCCGTGATCTCTTTTTTATAATTCTGAGATCAAATCTATGGGTTATTGTTTTTTCTCCCACACTCATGAATACTCCAACTCTCCAGACACCAATTGAGTGTCCTACAATTGAATTAAATTCTGACACCAACTACCTGGGGTTTTTGCAAACCCCACAGGTTAAGGGATCAGTCCCGTTAAACTTCCCCCCACTTCAGATGCCAGTCCCAATTCCAGGTCTTTGGACTTCTTGCAGGCCAGCTATGAATTAGGAGTTCCCCTGACTACCAGATTCCATAGTTTTGATTCACAAGAGCCAGGAAAGCACTTACGGTTCCCAGTTTATTGTAAAGGCTACAACCCAGGAACAGCCAAACAGAAGAGCTGCACAGGGCAAGTATGGGAGGTGGGGGGTGGGTTTGGAGCTTGCATGACCTCCGTGTGTTCACCAATGTAGACACTCTCCAAACCCTATCATTTAGGGTTTTTTTTTTTTTTTTGTGGCTTTCTTAATTTTTTTTTATTTTTGATTTTTTATAAACATCTAATATATTTTTATCCCCAGGGGTACAGGTCTGTGGATCGCCAGGTTTACACACTTCATAGCACTCACCATAGCACATACCCTCCCCAATGTCCATAACCCCACCCCCCTCTCCCAACTCCCCTCCCCCCAGCAACCCTCAGTTTGTTTTTTGAGATTAAGATTCACTTATGGTTTTTCTCCCTCCCAATCCCATCTTGTTTCATTTATTCTTCTCCTACCCCCTTAGCCCCCCATGTTGCATCACCACTCCCTCATATCAGGGAGATCATATGATAGTTGTCTTTCTCCGATTGACTTATTTCACTAAGCCTGATATCCTCTAGTTCCAACCACGTTGTAAATGGCAAGATTTCATTTCTTTTGATGGCTCCATAGTATTCCATTGTATATATATATCACATCTTTTTTTTTTTAAAGATTTATTTATCAGAGAGAGAGAGAGAGGGAGAGAGAGAGAGCACAGGCAGACAGAATTATAGCACATCTTCTTTATGCATTCATCTGTTGATGGACATCTAGGTTCTTTCCATAGTTTGGCTATTGTAGACATTGGTGCTATAAACATTCAGGTGCACGTGCCGCTTTGGATCACTACGTTTGTATCTTTAGGGTAAATACCCAGTAGTGCAATTGCTGGGTCATAGGGTAGTTTTATTTTCAACATTTTGAGGAACCTCCATGCTGTTTTCCAGAGTGGTTGCACCAGCTTGCATTCCCACCAAGAGTGAAGGAGGGTTCTCCTTTCTCCGCATCCTCGCCAGCATCTGTCATTTCCTGACTTGTTAATTTTAGCCATTCTGACTGGTGTGAGGTGATATCTCATTGTGGTTTTGATTTGTATTTCCCTGATGCCGAGTGATATGGAGCACTTTTTCATGTGTCTGTTGGCCATCTGGATGTCTTCTTAGCAGAAATGTCTGTTCATGTCTTCTGCCCATTTCTTGATTGGATTATTTGTTATTTGGGTGTTGAGTTTGCTAAGTTCTTTATAGATTTTGGATACTAGCCCTTTATCTGATATGTCATTTGCAAATATCTTCTCCCATTCTGTCAGTTATCTTTTGGTTTTGTTAACTGTTTCCTTTGCTGTGCAAAAGCTTTTGATCTTGATGAAATCCCAATAGTTCATTTTTGCCCATTCTTCCCTTGCCTTTGGTGATGTTCCTAGGAAGATGTTGTTGCGGCTGAGGTCGAAGAGGTTTCTGCCTGTGTTCTCCTCAAGGATTTTGATGGATTCCTTTCTCACATTGAGGTCCTTCATCCATTTTGAGTCTATTTTCATGTGTGGTATAAGGAAATGGTCCAATTTCATCATTTAGGGTTTTACAGAGGTTTGGTTGTGTTGGCAAGATTGATTAAATCATTGGCTGTTGGTGACTAACTCAATCTCCAGCCCCTCTCTCCTTTCCATGGGCTGGGGTGGGGCTAAAAGTTCTGACCCTCTAATCCCAGGGTTGGTTTCTTTGGCAACAAACTGTATCCTGAAACTATCTAGGGGCCCACCAAGAGTCCCCTCCCCATATCAGAAAATCTCATTCTAGGAACCATGGAGGAAAACAAAATCTATATTATTATGTCACAGTCTCACAGGTCTTACTAATGCCTCTGCCTCCAGTCCAACACTATGGGGTTTATTCTAATCTTTCCTCTGTCCTTGTTACCTTTTCTCCAACAATAAGGAACTTCCTTTCATGTGTTTTACATTTATTTGCTCATTTGCCCCTCTGAGAAGAAAAGTCACTACCTAGAATATAGCATTCATACACGGTTCTTTTTGCCCTTAGCCTTACACTATCCAGTTAAGATACTTGTTTTCCAAAGTGACTGAGCTTGATCCTATTCCTTTCCATCCACTCCATATGGTTTTATTCGTAATACAGTTAGGCTCATTTGTTACTATTTGTATTCCATTTGGCTTCCTAGTACATCTTAGTTGGTTGTAATTAATTAATTTTTTTTCAGGATGGGGAGGGCATTTGAAACATTACTGTGGTTTTCATGTGGTTATGAAAAAAATCAGGAGCACTTTGGTGGCTCAGTTGGTTGAGCATCTGACTCCGACTTTGGCTCAGGTCATGATCTTGGGGTTATGGGATCAAGCCCCACATCAGGCTCTGTGCTCAGCAGGGAGTCTACATGACTTTTTTTCCCTCTGCCCCTCTCCCCATTTTAAAAAATTCAGAGGTATCATCATCCTTCCTCCCAGTACTGGTACCACATCCCTCAACTTCTCCTACGTTTCCTACATCTTTCCCACCCATCCCAGGTAACCAGTCTCTTTGGTTTCTGGTTTAATGCATATCACGCCCCCCGCCTTTTTTTCCCCCCAAATGAGTAGATATTTGAGCATATATTTTCTCAATGTTTCTTTTATGGGTTGAATTCTGTCCTTCCTCCCTATTTCATATGTTGACATCCCAGTCCCTTTCCTGATCCCACATACCTCAGAATATCACCTTATTTGGAAATAGGGTCACTGTGCATATAATTATTTAAGATGAGGTTATTGGGCTAGCCCGTCAACCAGTATGACTTGCATCCTTGTACAAAGGGGTATGGACACAGACCAACAGGGAGACGAGCACGTGCTTGTTACTGGAGCTCAAGCAGCAAGAGCACCTGGCTCTGCAGAAAGACCAGGGTTGGCCTGTGACCCCCAACAACCAAAGGCAGAGAGATGAATGGTAGGAAAATAAGAAAGGAATTTATTTCAGTGAGGCCAATACTGGGAAGACAGTAGACTCATGTCTCAAAGACTGTCTCCAAAGTGCTGACAGTGGTCCTAGGTTTATAGAAGGCAAAGGCGGGACAAAGTCTGTGGACATGCAGGTGGGCAGTAGAGGTGATGTTGATCCTTGGTTTGGGGTCAGTCATGACCCCAAGCAAGGGCAAGTAGGGCAGTTTCTGCTTGAGAGTCTAGTTTCAGTTCCCATCCTGGGAGGTTTCACCTTCAGGTTCTTTTGCCTGAGTTCAGAGATAAGCTGGAAAGGAGGACTCAATCAATTAGAACATATAGACAGAGGTCAGAATAGAGGTGGTTGAAGTCTTCTTTCCTGGAGATGAAGGCAGAGGCCAGGGTGATGCTTCTGGGAGTCAGTGAAAACCAAAGGTTCCTACAGATGCTAGAGGAGGGGCATGGAGCAGATTCTCCCTCATGGTCCTGAGAAGGAACAAACTCGGCCCACATCTTGATCTTGAACTTCTGGCTTCCAGAACTGTAAAACAATCCATTTCTGTGGTTTGAAAGCTACCCAGCTTGAGATATTTTGTTAGAGCAGCCCTAGAAAAAAAAACACCCCTCTTTCTTTTCAAACAATGGGTACCATACTGTAAGTACACTTGTGCAGTGTTTGCCTACATCCTAAGAATCAGTCCTATAGAGGCTGTATTCATTCTTTTTTTTTTTTTAATAAGAGAGAGTGAATGCACACAAGTGGGAGGGGGTGGAGGAAGATGGAGAGAATCTTAAGCAAACTCAACCCTTAGTGCTGAACCTGATATGGGGCCCAATCTTATGACCCTGAGATCATGACCAAAATCAAGAGTCAGATGCTTAACCAATTGAGCCACCCAGGTGTCCCTGCCTTCATTTTTTTTTTTTTTTAAATAGCTGCATAATACTCCAGTGAGGGGATGTACCAAGTCTACTCAACTGCTGTCTTGTGTGTAAGCATTTAGGTTGCATCTGATATTTTGTGATTACAGATGATACCACAATGCATACCCTTATACACATGTATTCTTTGTTAAAATGCATTTTTATACTGTTGGAAGCATATCTTCGAGGTGCATTGCTAGCAGAGGGACTGCTGGATGGAAAGGGAAGCACAAATGGAGTTTCGTTAGGTGTTGCCAAATTTCCTTCCAGGAGAGTCCTACCAATTTACATCCCACCACAAGTGTAGGAGGGTGCTGATTTTCCCACAGCCTCCTCTATGGGCTCTGTTGCCATATTTTGAAATTTTTGCCAGTCTGACAGGTTAGAAATGGTATCTCAGGAACGTTTTAATTTGAGTTTCTCTAATTATGAGTGAGTTTGAACTTTTTTTTTCATTTTCAGATCATTGTTCTATCTTTTTTGTGAGTTGTCTGTTCATGAACAGACATGTTTTCCTATTGGGTTTTATTCCTTTGCCCCACAGACTTTGAGAGGTCTTTATACAGAAGGATATGAGCCCTAGTCGATGCCCTGTATTGGGCATTTTCTCTCAGTTCATCAGATGACTTTGCATAATACATAAGACCATAAACACTTTTTTTTTAAAACTTGTATTTATCCAAATCTGTCCCCCCCCTTTTTTTTAATTGCATCTAGGCTTGGATCATAGGTAGAAAGTTTTTTCCTGTGCCAAGACTAGCCCTCTTTAATGTCAGTTTAGATGCTCAGGTAGAGCATCAACAGAGTGGATGAGGCCATTGATCAGAAGTGGTTTGCCCAGTTCCATGGGATCCAAGCGACAGCCTAGCCAGCCAGGCAAAGCACGCTCCCAATTATTTATAGCTAATTTCTACAACAAGTTCTTATTCACATGCCCAGTGAGCAGTTGCATACGATCCACAGATGTTCATTTGTCAAGAGGGTCCAAGTCCTGACATCAAGCCCCAACGGGCCACAACTGCCTGAACCGGAAGGCACATGAAGCTTTTGGTAGGACTTGTTACGAGGAGTAGATGAATAAGTTCTCCTCTGTGTGGGCAAGCAACTGAGACGAGGGGTGGGGTGGTGGTGGTAATTAGTTGTCTTGAGACAGGGAGGATTTAAAGATTAAAAAAAAAAATTTTAGTCTCGAAGTCTGGGGTTATAAATCTGAGAATTTATGTTGAGCTTTTCTTTCTTTTTTTAATTTTTTTTTTTTTTTTTTTTTTTAAGATTTTATTTTATTTATTTGAGAGAGAGAGACAGTGAGAGAGAGCATGAGCAAGGAGAAGGTCAGAGGGAGAAGCAGACTCCCCATGGAGCTGGGAGCCCGATGTGGGACTCGATCCCGGGACTCCAGGATCACGCCCTGAGCCGGAGGCAGTCGTTTAACCAACTGCGCCACCCAGGCGTCCCGAGCTTTTCTTTCTTAAAACATTTTTTAAAAAATCTCAGCACTTGAAAGCTAGTGTTCTTTAAAGCCCTTCTCAATCTCAAGATCATTTTCTGCTTCCTCCCTCATCAAATTAGGGAAGCCAGACAGAGGTACAGTTTCAGTGATTGAATGCATTGTTCAATTAGGCATTTGTGTGGTTCATTTGGCAAATATTGCCCAGACTTATCTTCCAGGTGGAGGGTGTGTGTGCATGTGTGTGCACACGTGCACATATGTGCATATGTACGTGCATTTAACTGATGCCTATACCTTCCCAAGTCCAGCAAGAGCCTCTGAGTTTAGAGCCTGGGCATCAGTATCAAACAATGACCACCAGGACTTCTCGGGTGATTGTCATATGTAAGCAGCGGTGAGGTTAGCTATTCTGTGTCACGTTTTGCAACTTTGATGTGTCTACAAATTACTCAGGAATCTGGTCAACCTGAAGATTGTGACTTAGTAGATCTGGATCAGGGGAGAGGGGAGCTCTGAGATTCTGTATTTTTAAAAAAGATTTTATTTATATATTTGACAGAGAGTGCATGGGGGTGAGCACAAGTGGGGGAGCAGCAGAGGGAGTGGGAGAAGCAGGCCCTCCCCCTAGCCTGGTGCCCATTGTGGGGCTTGATCCCAGGACCCTGGGATCATGGACCTAAGCTGTAGGCAGACGCTTAACGGACCGAGTCACCCAGGCACCCTGAGATTCTGCATTTCTAACAGGCTCCCAAAGGAGGCAGATGCACCAATTCATGACCACACCGAGGAGTCAGGCTAGATCACACCAGAAAGCAAGTTTGTGGATGTGTTTGTTGAACAGCTTCAGCCGCTAGGACAGACCGAATGGTTGTCTTGAGTCTGGAGGACTCTCGCCTAGAGGCATGACTTTTCTCTGTGTAGGTTTTTTTTTGTTGTTGTTTTGTTTTGTTTTTAAATCCCCAAAGCTGAGAAATTCTTTACCCATAAGGCTTGAGGCTGTGGCTCAAGTCTGTGAAACGCAACCCCATAGAAGGTGTAACTCAACTATGTAATCCGTACTGGTGCGGCCAGCAAGCTCTTTTCAGGAATGACATCTATCCTGTTTCCCTTTGTTGTGGCTCTCTGTGGAGTCTGTACTATTATGAACCGTGTAATTGCAGGTTGGAAGAAGCTATCCAGTCCACACTGTGGAGCCCATGTTTCAACCCTCCACAGATGCTCTAAACCTCCCCAACCAGCAGCCAAAACAATGGAGGTTTCCCCAACATGAAGCAAACCCATGACTGCCCCCATCTGATTCTTAGGATGAGCCCAATGGCAGCTCCTTCAAACAGTCCTGGAGCTCTTCTGCTAGTTTTGATCCAAGATGTGATTAGTGGTTAATGGGCCTTGAAAGACATCTTTATTTATTACTGTTGCAAAGACTGTTGCCTTGATATCGATCTTTTCCAATTTTCTATTTTGTCCTTTGAAATGCTAAGAACCCAGCAGGAAGACTCATGGCCTCCAGCACTAACTTTGTTTAAAGCTCATTTCCTTTTGCAATTAATGTAGTGATATTTCATTGTAATTGTTATTTGGTGTGTTTTTCTTTTAGACCAGAGGCTTGAAATGAATGAGGACCTGCCATTTTAAAGGTAGGCGACAGGTGGAGGAGAACGTCACTTGAAAATAAATTCAAACTTCCGTTGAGGCATCAGGACCAGACTTGATCAATGTACTTATCAAGAAATTGTAATTCTTCATAGAACTCTGGGGAAAAAAGTTCAGTGTCAGTGCTGGGAATTCTAGAAAGCTGATAGTTTTCTTGATCAGAATGTCTATTATTCAGAGTATTTTTAGGTCAATATTCATGTTCAGAAAAGATGAGTTAAATAATACTATGGTTTATTCAATGGATAATGTTTATGTTTTTGATCCGTTTGCTCAGTTTGGTGCTGGGTCCTACGTGGGACACACAGATGGGTGAATGACAGACACATCGCTGCGCTCTCGGGACCGAGTCAAGGGGAGGAAGCATATCAACGAGACAGGGAGCCCCATCACAGAAGCGGGTGAGGTTCTAAAGTTAGTCCACAGACAAAAACTACACAAAGTCAAAGCACGACAGAGATAAGTGTCATATCAACAAGTGCCCCTCAGCCCGCATCTCCAGCTCCAGAGATGATTCCATTCTGTCATTTACGCCCCGGCTAGAGAAGTTGGCCTGTGTCTGGGGCCGTGTGCTTGTGAAGGCACGGGTCCTTATATGAGAGGATGATTCCGGAGAGGCAGATGCCCGCAGGACACAAGTCACGCGTGTATGAGCTGCAGATGTGCGCGCCTCCCCCCGTGAGACGTACGTGCCTGGTGAGTGGACCAACAGGTGGATTCCCTGCCCTGTCTTGTTCTTTCTCTTGTGAATTCATATATGTACTTTCTGTTCGCTGCTCAGAGCTGAGGGACGGTATTGGACTTCTGTTGTGATTCTGGTGTACGAAGCCAGGCAGACTTAGAGGTGCTGGAAGGAAGGTATGCCCAAACCAGGAGGGGGTTTGGGGGAAGGAGAGAGTCATTCCAACCAGGAGATGGGGGGACGTCTTTTGGGAATAGTGGAGATGGAAGTCAGGCTTCTGAGGAAGATGTAACTTTGACAGTCAGTGTGTGGGGAGCTTGAGGCTCAGGTAGAAAAGGCCGAGAGGATGCTGGGTCTGGCCTCTGAGAAGCAGATATGGGAAAGTGCGGGTGCACAGGGAGGGCGATGCTGTGTGACCTTCAGAACCCTTCCTCCCAGCAGGAGCAGTCTCGACTCTGTAGGGGGTATTCGAGTGACATTATGGGATGACAAGTGCACGGGTGGCAGGGGGGTTTAACCTGGGGTGATAAAGCTTGGAGGTGGGGAGCTGTTCTGAGGTGGCTGTGGGGGGCATCTTGGAGGCCTGCAGGGGAAGCAGAACAGAAACCAGAAGGGGCTCCTTGAGGTGGGGGGGGGCATGGTAGGTTTTAAAGGACCTGAAGATAATAGGAACAGGAGGCTATACTGGAATCTCTAGGAGGTAGAGGCTGCCGCAGTTTTAAAAAAGCACATTCCGGACACCTGGGTGGCTCAGTCATTAAGCGTCTGCCTTCAGCTCAGGTCATGATCCCAGGGTCCTAGGATGGAGCCCCACACTGGGCTCCTGGGTCAGACTCCCGGGGAATCTGCTTCTCCCTCTGCCCCCTCCCTGTTCATGCCTTTTCTCTCTATCTCAAAATCTTTAAAAACATAAAAAAAGCACATTCAATATTTTATATTTGGAAAACAAAAAAAAAGAGATTAAAAAAAATGCTACAAACAGTAGAGAGCAGAATGTGAGAATCATTGTGGGGTCAGGCGATGGGGAGGGAGCGCAGCATGTCTTACTGGCTGGGCAGGGGATTCTGCAGAGGTACAGGGTGAGTCTGAGAGCAAAGGAGGGGTCAGGGAGAAATGCTTTTCCCAGAGAAGCCAGTGGGACAAAGCAGGGGTCCTAAAAGGTGCATGATACCCGCACTGCTGAGGGGCTTAAAGGTCTGTTCGGTGAGGGTGTTCCTAGTTTCGTGCGTGAATCCCCCCTTTGGCAACCTTGGAATAAAGTTGCTAAGTGTGTGAAACAGAGTGTATACGATCATGAAGGAAACTGTACCAAAGTAGAATTACTAAAAATCATTAAAATAATATATGTACTTTAATCTTTTTTTTTTTAAAAAATGTTTTATTTATTTGAGAGAGAGCAAAAGTAAAAGAGCACAAGTGGGGAGGGAGGGAGGCAGCAGCAGAGGGAGAGGGAGAAGCGGGCTCCTTGCTCAGCGTTGCAGGGCTCGATCCCAGGACCCTGGGATCACGACCTGAGCCGAAGGCCGACGCTTGACCAACTGAGCCACTCAGGCGCCCGAAATATGCACTTATAACTAAGACACTGAGTGATAAGAACTAGAGGCAGGTCGACTCATTAATGTACTTTTGCAATAGTGATGAGTGTAAATAACATTTCGAGACTTGCAACAACTTTAAGGTGATGTGGAATATTTTTGGTATCTCATCTTAACTAATATTAAATGGCGTGTTGCCAACCTTCGCGATGACAGGAAATGCTAAATTTCAGTTAGAGGTCAGGGAGGATAGAGATGTACCATTTTATTCCATCTGAGTTCACAGACCCTGTGATTTCTGTGAATTTAGGTTAAGATCCTTTGGAATTTCACAGCCAGCCCAAGCCATTCTCTGAACTTGGGAGCGTGGGAATGGGGATGGAGAAGTAGTCCGCCATCACTGCTCTCGGTGTTGATCAGATAAACCATACCCTTTTGGTGGATTCAAGATGGTGGGAAGGTGGGTTCAGCAGAGGTTTATGTGGGGTTGCTGGGAGGCCCTGAGAAGGAGGGCTCTGAGCTCTAAATAGAATTAGTTTGGGCCACACATGACAACTGGGCAAGCCTTAAGGGCTGTAGAACAAGGAGGAGCTCTAGGTGTGTCCTAATCCACGCAGAGCATTCTAGAATTTATTACAAGAATCCATTTAACCTTTGATTAGAGGAATCCATTTAATATTTGATACAGAAGATTTAGTTTTTGAGGAGTTTCAGGGAAATGCATTGCGTCTCTGGACTTATGGGATGTAAGTGAAATTTTTTTGATAACAATTTTTGAGATGTAAGCAAATATTTTTTGATAATATGTTTGTTCAAAAACATGAAGTTTTTGGTCTCATGTGAAAAACCTCACCCTAGGTTTATTTTGGGTGCAAAAGCATTGTCTATAGCTTGATAATCATTAAAGATTCCCTTCCCTTAAAGACTGTACACCTCCTTAAGGATGCAAGAAAATGTCAAGAAGACACTAATTTTCCAAGTGTTTAGACTATGGAAATGTAATCTACTGTTACAAGTGGCAGTGGTCACCGCTGGGCCCATTCCTGTTGACTTGCTCGAGCAGGCTGGCCCCACAAGGCCCTTATTCCAGTAGGAGATGATGACTGTCATTGTGGAGATTGCTCAGGCCGTAGTGGAAGAAGAGCTTGGGGTGACCTGAACTGTTTTCTTAGGAACTAATTCCAAGTGGGCCACTCGGTCCCACCACGGGAATCAGACTCCTCTTGCATTTTCTTTCTTTTGACAGCATGGAGCTCACCACAAAGCCATGATGTTTAATCATGTGGATTTGCTGGAATTCAAAAGCTGTCTGAAAGTACTGCAAAGAGGACCGAAAATTTCAGAATGTGGCATGAGGGAGATGTGTGGTAATGCTTGTACATCAGCGTACCTCCCCCTCTTTCGGTGTGGGGCAGAGGTCGGTACCTGCTGGCTTTGCACCTTAGCAGACAGGCTCCTAAGCCAGACTCTTCCTGTGCCAGTTGTCTGGTCCTGGGAAACCGAGTCCCAGACTACACCAACGTGGAACCTACGTGTAACTCTCTTGTGCAGTAATTGTAAGCCTTTGAGAAATGCACACTTTCTGTCCTGCTCTCCCTTGCCTTCCTGAGTCTACAGAGCAAAGTTACTGGCATTCTTACGAAGACCCAGCTGGACTTCGTGTCCAGGAGGGAGCTGCTTTCAGTGGCTGCTGGCAGGATTTTGTGATGAAATGTACAAGGTTCCAGGCTCTAACAGCTTCATGTTACTTTCCTGGGGCTGCTGCAACAGAGCACAACAAATCTGGTGTTTTCAAGCAATAGAAATTCATGCTCTCACAGTTTCAAGGCCCAGAAATCCACAATCAAGGTGCTGGCAGGACTGGCTCCTTGTGGAGGCTCCTAGGGAGACTCTGTTGCCTGCTTCTCTCACAGCTTCTAATGGCCCCTGGTGTTCTTGGCTTGTAGAAGCAGCAACCCCCCCCATCTGTTTCTGTCATCACATGGCTGCCTCCCCTGGGTCTGTCAGGTCTCCCTCTCATTTCTCTTATAGGGACACCAGTCTCTGAAGTTAGTCTATTGCATTTGGACACCCTTAATCTGGTGTGAGCTCATCCGGAGATCCTGAACTTAATTACAGCTGCAAAGACTGTTTGCAAATAAGGTCATATTCGTAGGTACCAGGAGTTGGGATTTGGACTTTTTTTTTTTTTTTTGGGCAAGGGGATACTATTTAACTCACTATCTCACAGGGAAGAGGCATGGGGGAAGGAGCATGGATTTGGAATTAGAGCAATTGGTTTGAAGCCCAATTCCACCACTTTGAGGCTCTGAGAATTATTTAAACTTCCGAGCTCTAATTTTTCATCTGTGACACGAAGATAATGATGGCAAACTTGCAAGCTTTCTGTGATTAAAGGAGGTAAGGTCAGGGATATACTGGGTACAGTGTCTGAGACCTATCAGCAACCCAATGAATGGTATCTATTCCTACTGTCTTTAAGACCAAAGTGTGGTGCAGCCCAGGTTTGGTTCCTTATCCAGTTCTCATGTGGAACCACGGTATTCAGATGCAATATGGCTACTACTGGAGACATTCCAGCGGGTTTTAGATGTAAAAAGTTGGCATCATCTGGACTAAAAGTTGCGACCCCTTCCCTCCTTGACATTGTCTCTGCTACCCCTCCTGATGCTTTGGAGTGGAGTGGCCTATGTCCGGCCCTGCACCGAGCCACAGAACCTAACCCATGTCAGTCTAGACCCAAGTGTGGAGTGGATTGTGAGGAAAATGCACCTGTGCACCGAACACCTGTCAGACAGACAGGTGAGTGTCTATACGCTCAAACTCAAACCCTGAGTTGTAGCTAACTTCCTGCAATTTCCCAATAGACTGAAATATAAAGAACCTGGTCAACAGCTCATCCTGTTTGGTTACAGCTCAGGGAATGGGAGGGATGAAGGATTTTGGGCTGACATCCTGATAAGATCATCAATAGGATTTTGCCGCTATCACCAGCTGTGTGACCCTGGACAAATGACTTAACCTTTCTATGCCTCAGTTTTCCCACTTGTTATAGAGGATAGTTATGGGACCATCTGTGGCTGACGTGTGGTTCACATGCTTATGAAGGCAAAGCCCTGAGGCCAGGTGGCATGACTGTTCACCTCGATGTCAGGACCACGGTTTTATATCTTTGGAGGGAGTTTTTCCTGGATCTAATTTTTAAAAAGTCAAAAGGGAACCCAGTTTTGTGTTTTCTCAGATCCCATTCCCTTTAGTCACTTATTTTGCCAGCTAAGCATGTTCGTAATTGATGGGATTTTCTGAATTAGTTTTTACGTAGTACTGGTGGGCTGGGGTATATATGGTCAGTGATGGAATCTGGGGCTGAGGGGACTAGGAAAACAGGCATTCTAGTCAGTAGAGACAGTCTTAGCTCTAGGATGGGAAAACAACTTTCGAACTTGGCTTTAGTTGGAGCTTTAAAACATTTGCAAACTTTCTTATTCCTTTCAAAAGATAAAAGAGCATAGGAAACAATAACCCAGTTACTTCTATGTCAACATCAAAAGTAAATATTACCAAATTAGCTTCAGATCCCGTTAAAAAGAATGAAAGAAAGAACATGTCACAGATGTAGCTGAAGTTTGGTCCTTTCTCCCGTACCCTCCCTGCTGACACATTATATACATGTGTTAATATGGCCTCTACTATTCATGCCTCCAGACTACAGTTATGTCTTGGAGTGGATGTAGTTCATTCTTGTGTCTGTTCTTGTATGTTCTAAACCACGTGTGTACGTATCCTTAACAATAAATATGTGCTTAAATTTTTTTTTTGCTTCAAAATTTTAAAATTTTATCTTAATGGTGTTGATAGACATAAATCTTACTCATTTTAATTGTTGAATGGAATTCTATTATATGATTAAAACATAGTTTATTTACTTGTATGCTTCCTGAGGGATAGTTTGATGGTTTCCACTCAGGCAGAGCTATAGCAGACAGCCTTATACATGGCACATGGCAGTACGCATGTGTGAGATTCTCTATGAAGCTAGAACTCGGGTGGGGAGAATGTGTAAGGAAGCACATCTTATTCACAAATTGTTCTCAAATAGTTCTGCCGTAGTTTGCACGTTTTAGACAGGGAGTGTGGTGGCATTCAAAAATAACCTTAAATATTTCTGCGAAATGGATGGAATGTGTTGAGGAAACCAGCATTTAGCAAAACTTGAACAGAAACATTACAAATCTTGCATTCTTGACTTTCAAATAGCATCCTTATTTACTGTCAGATGTAATGTATGTATGCTCCTATTTTTACACCATAGTTTCAATGTTGCTGGACACATAGTCCAAATGTCCAATTGCTAGGAGTTTTGAATGTGTTTTTCATTTATTGCTAAGATGCTAAATACCCCACACACTTTAGCAAATTCTTCCAGTGTTTGACTTCAAAGAGGGAAGTGCTTCATATTAACCAAACAAATCTGGATTATACAAAGAGTTTAACCCTTTCACTGCAAAACTGGAAGAAAGGGGATGGTATGGGGAACACAATTCGATAGAAAGCATTTCAGTGATGGCCAGATACTGTTTCTCCTTCCACAGAATTTATAGTCTAGTTGTGGGTGATAGACTATTGAAGACAAAGTGATTAAGCAATGGCTTTGTACCAATATATCAGCAAGTTCGTGAAGGACACGTTTTCCATATTTTATGATGGAGGAAATAAAGACTAAACGAGGTAGAGTAGAGTAGAGTTATCTTACAAGGATCTGGTAGGAAATTAATAGCCATCGAGTGAAATTCACATAGCATGATGGAAAATGCCATTTATTATCTTCACCTCAGTTGATTAATAGGTCTTGGAGATGTTGGATGATTCTAAATCATTCATCTAAATGAAGAAAGGAATGGAACATCATTGGTGTTGACTACACTTCAGAGGGATTCTTGCCGCCTTTTACTAAGTTGCTGGCCATTGGCAGAGTTTTTAACTCCCCTTTCCACCCTGGAGACAGACTTCCTGCCTGTGAATTATTACCAGGGCATCTGAGTCCATCCCCAGAACCAAGTTGTAAACCTGAAAGAGTATCTTGGTCATTTGCATTTTCAACAGTTTTAGACAACCTATGTGGAGCTCAAATGTCACTTAGAATTGAGAGCACAGTCCATGTTTGCCAGAGGAACATGGCCAGTGCAGCCAAGAAATGAAGTGACGCCAAGTTGGCTGCCGCCCCAGGAAGTTTGGTCTTTGGTGGTGCCTATGCTTGGGGACTGTTTGGGAGGGGGAACATGGCACCAAGATGTTTACAGGCTTTCTTCCAGAATAAGAACAAATGTTCGCTTCAGCAAGTTAACATTTCAAGGTGACTGGTGATGAATTTCATGTCACATTTTGCTTTCCAGAATGTTCATTGTGTAACAGTGTGCCTCTTCTCTGATCGAATCTTCCCATTGCTTTCCCATTACACCTATAGCAGGGTTTCTGAACATCAGCACTACTGATATTTTGGGCCAGAGAATTTTTTGTTGTGGGGGGCCGTCCTGTATATTGTAGGACTTTAGCAGTATTTCTGGTCTCTATCAACTAGATGCCAGAGGCATCAACCTCTCTTCCACCCCACAACTGTGAGAACCAAGATTGTCTCCAGATATTGCCAGATGTTTTATGGGGGACTAAATAACCTCCTGTTGAGAACCATTGACCTAGAGGAACATCTAAACTCCTTTCCATCGCCAACAAAGCCATTAGCTTCCTCTTTGACATCTTGTCTAGCTGTCTTCTCCAGTTCATTATGTCCCCCGTTCTTTGAGCCAAGATCATTCCCTCTTTAGGGTTTCTGCTTGAGGCAAATAGTTCAGCCTGAATGGTTCTTTGCTTGGATCTTTACATGGCCGGCTGGCTCCTAATTATCCTTTAGGCTCAAGTCTGAGGCCTTCCTTGACTTTCCTATCTAAAACCACCTACCTTACCATCCTATTCACTATTATATCTATTTTCTTCATTATACTTATCCCTACCAGGATGATCTAGTATATTACTATGTTTTCTTGTTTATCACTTGTCTCCTAATAGACCATAAGCTTCCAAGCATAGAAGCCATGTCTATCTTGTTACCATATCCTGGAGTCTAACACCTACTTGGCACTTAAAAAATTTACTTGAATGAAATGATGAAAACGGTTGGCTAAAGAGGTAGACCAGATGACCGCTTCCTTACTGGATTGAGACCTCACTTGAAGACGGTGCTGAAAGTAGGTTGAATGGGGTAGACTTGGCTGAATGGTTTTCAGGAAGTGACTGTAAGTTTTACAAACTCCTAGATTCCAGCAGACCTCTTCCCTCACTCCCCAGCCATATTGCCTCAGTTCTTGTTAGCGGCTCCCTAACAGACTGTTGTCTGCCGAAGGTCCCAGGTCACCCCCAAAGCCTAACTCATATGCTGTCATGACAGTTTGGCATGGGGGACAGGTTCCAGTTCCTTCCCAAGCTCCCCTCTTTCATGGTTCTTCTCCACAGATAATTCCCCAACTGAGCTTCAAGCTTACAGCACAAAGACCAATGAGCTCATCGTAGTCTGCTTGGAACATTCAGCAAGCCCAGCACAGTCAGCCTCGTGGAGGCCGTGCATGGTGCAGGCTTTCCACACCAGGCGCAGAATGCCTGTTGGTTTCAGGTCGAGGCGCACAAGTAGGGCAGGCAGAGCGTTGCATTAACGAAAGCAGCGAGAACGAAATGGGTGGGGAAAGGGCTCGCTTTTATTTTGTTTTCACACATTAGGTTCTGCTTATAGCAGACAAGTACCAGTGGAAACGTTCTGAAAAGAGCCTTTGTGTAGGAGCTGGACGTTGCTCCATCAGAGTTGTCATTTCAGGAATGTCGCCAGATGTATTGACTTACTAGCAATTGCTTTGGTGCCATCTGGCCTCGCGGAGGCCGTGCTCGGGATGGAAAAAGCTGAACAGAAGAAATGAAATTTGTTCATCATGCCATTACCCTTGCTGCTTATTTAAAGAAGGGGAAAAAATGTAACTTCTTGGCAGGGGGGGATGCCATTTGAAAATAAAATATAAGGTTTTTAGGAGTAAGAGTTCCAGAACTCCAAAGTCAGCCGTGATGTTTACACAGAGACTTGAAAGCTGGCCTCCCTTGCTGTCATATTGTATATATATGTTTTGTTCGATGTAAAACTTCTTTGCGACCCTACTGTTCTGTAGGTAAAAAAAAAAAAAAAAAGTTAACCCCTTGGATCCTGTGCATTTGAGTGAGCTTCCTTTTAATGCTGCTTGGAATGTCGCTAGTAAACTGACCCTGTGGCTTTTATCCCATGACAGGGATTTCTGCTTTATCCCCGGCTTATAGTAAATAGCTTAGTTGTCACCTGGTATAAACCGTTTTCCTGCATAAAGGGGGCTTTCCAGGCAAATCAGATTCAAGTTGCTTTTTCTCCACTTGTCCATGATCTTTCTCCTCTTCATAGCTAAAGGCTTCATTTCTGGGCATTCCTTCAATCAGTTAATCAAGGTGGGGCTGACTAGGCTGATTAGCATCTCAGACATCTGAATTAGTAGGTTTTCTGACCTACTATTAGTGGTGAAAATGCTGTTGTATATCCAGAGCCATCTACATAATCTACAGGGTTCAGTGTAAAAGGATGATGTGGGACCCATTACTCTAAAGGTATTAAGAATTGCAGGGTGCTTGGGTGGCTCAGTGGGTTAAAGCCTCTGCCTTCGGCTCAGGTCATCATCCTGGGGTCCTGGGATCCAGCCCCGCATTGGGCTCTCTGTTCAGAAGGGAACCTGCTTCCTCTTCTCTGTCTGCCTGCCTCTCTGCCTACTTGTGATCTCTGTCTGTCAAATAAATAAATAAAATCTTCAAAAACAAAACAACAAAAAAAAGAATTGCAAGATGGGGATAGCAAAGCGCTAAGCCAAACATGGTGCCCTTCTGACCACAAGATCCAGTGGGAATGTGTAGATCACACATTCATGAAGCCTGTATATGTGTTCTTTATCCTCCCTTACCCTTGTATGCAGACGTTTCTGGGACTCATTCCTGCGACTCCCCCTGCTTCCTCATTCTGTCCCAACCATCCTAGTGGAGTTGGCTCACTTAGCCTTACAACTTCATCTCGATTGCCTCTAAAAAACATTAATTAAGTGCCTACTATGTGGTAGACACTGGGGCTACAGAGTTGAACTTTTTAATTCAGTTTTATTTTCACTCATTCAAATTTTTTTCCATTACCTCCTGCCTACCCTTCTCCTTACCATGCTTACTCAGATGGTACTATCTGTCCAAGGGCAAGACTATCTGAAGGCAGGGACTGAACCAAAATTACAACTACGCAGCTGAGAAAATAGCCATCCCCATGCTGGTCTGATTTGTGTATGGGTTGCTAACTAAGTAGGAATGTAATTCACTGAAGGGAGTCACAATATAAAGTCAATGAATTTTGGATTTGTTAGTTTCTTTTTTTTTAAGATTATTTATTTATTTATATGAGAGAGGGAGTGAGAGCATGAGAAGGAAGAAGGTCAGAGAGAGAAGCAAACTCCTTGCCGAGCAGGGAGCCTGATGCAGCACTCGATCCCAGGACTCCGGGATCAAGACCTGAGCCGAAGGCAGTTGCTTAACCTACTGAGCCACCCAGATTCCTGCTAGTTTAATTCTTAAGCAATAGTTACCATCTCCATTTTATAGATGAGAAAGCCAAGTCTCAGAGAGGGAATGTGTCCCCAGTCATATGAACTACTAAAGGGCAGAACTAAGATTTGAATCCAGGTCTCATTAACTCAAAAACCGCTCTGGCATTTGGTCTAAATCCTACAATCGGAATATGTGAAAATGGATGGATAGGAGGAGACTGTTCCGGGTGCAGGACTGAGTGAGAAGAGCAGCTGAGCAGCCAGGTATGGGAAATATCACTTGCTTCAAGTTTTATCTCCCCTTCTCTCATATGTATCTCCTCCTTCCTCCTTATACCAATCCTTTGAGGAATATAGGGAAGGTATAGTTTTTTGTCTTATTCCTATGGTATGAGTACATATCCCAGTTTTGGGAGGCAGGAATTCCAGTGTCAAATATTCTGCATAGCCTCCCCAAGCTCACTCATATTTGTCAACGTGCCCCGGCTTTTGGTTCAGGAAATGTGGTCATCATAGGTATAGAAGAAAATTCTATACCCGATGCCATATACAGTTCTGGACCCATGCTATTTTTGTCGATGAGAAGGCAATAGGAGGTATAGAGAGAGCCTGGGTCTGGGAGCGGAGGGCCTGGATTCTGTTTCCAGCTTTGCTGACTCCTGAAGTTGTGACTTAGGACAAGATATTTGCTGTGTGTGTCTCAGTGTCCCCTCCCTGCAAGATGGGCTCTATGATCTCTCCTCGCTCTGACATTTCAGCCTTCTAAGGAATTCACTGATGGGTTAAAGAAGAATTTAAACAGAAGCACAAGAAGATAAGACACAGGCAAGCCTTGGTATTCTGGGTTTGATAGGAGAATAGGGTGAGTGATTTGTGGTAGACACATGAGAGCTTTTCCTTCCTCAATAGTTTATTTAGAAAACTGTCCCTCTGGTTTGAAGCACAGATGTCTTCTGAAGCCAGCTGGACTGGCTTCATCAGGGAAGACAGAGAGCAAGAGCCATCGTCTTGACGGAAGGACCAAACTTCTTTATTTCCTATGGTACCAAAGGATAAAACCAGAATAAATGGGCAGAAGCTATAAGAGGAGAGTTCCGACTCTGTAAAGAATGAAATCCTCCCAGATGTCAGCCCCCATCACCTGACGTGTGCGGGCAGAAGCAGACCAATTGTGGCAGCTGATGGGTGTGTGTATGACTTTAAATGTCCGATAAGGAGCTGTTTTTAAGGATTTGAGGAGCTTTGGGATGTTTTTTTCTAAAAGAGCTTCAAGAGGGGCACCTGGGTGGCTCATATGGTTAAGCATCTGCCTTTGGCTCAGGTCATGATCTCCAGGTCCTGGGATCAAGCTCCACGTCGGGCTCCCGGCTCAGCGGCGAGTCTGCTTCTCCCTCTCCCTCTGTCTCTCCCCTGCTCATGCTCTCTGTATCTCTCTGTCTCAAATGAAGACATAAAATCTTAAAAAAGAAAAAAAAAAAGCTTCAAGAAAGCCCTAGGGCCAAGAAGATACCCCCTTCAGTCCTGTTAGGAGCTCTAACAACCTGCACATGAATAAGACAAGGTTCAAGAAGCAAAGAGGCGTCAAGAAGCCCTCCACGACATAAACACTGATGATTAAGACAAATATGGAAAAAGATGCCTGAAGATTCCAGATGGGCTACAAACCCCATCCAATCCCATTGCTCCAGATCCATGATCTTCTCTCCCCCAGCGAGCCGCAGCCGTCTTGTGCTGTCCGTGCCATGGTGGGGAGAGTTTGGGAAGGGAGCACAGAGGTGCTACCTTCAACTCTTTCCCTGCCTGCAGTCCTGTCAGCGCTGAGGGTTTCCTGTCCTGGGACCCTGTACCTATTCGGGGTACGTCTCGAGGCTGGGAAGCGATCCATGCTTCCCGCCCAGGATGCGGGGCCAGAATTTCCCGGGCTCTCGGGCGTAGTTCCTCCAAATGACACCAGGCCATCACACGCTGGATCCCGCAAGAGAACGCGGTGGCCTGGAAAAATGGAGCCTTCTGTTTCAGGTCCAAAACCATGGGAAATCCTCTTCATGTGTTTATACTCTGGGTAATCCCATTTCAGGTGCTTCTGCTGGAGTGTTAATGGTTAGGGGAAAAGTCCTCCCTTGGTGCCACCATCAGAGGGCCCCTGCTGGCTGGCGGGTGGAGCTCACTCACATGGACATGTGATGGAGCGTGGTCAGCGTGGGGGCCTGTGATAGAAGCGAGTCCCAGCAAGTTGGGGGGGGGTGCTTGGGACGCAGGGGCCATCTGTAATCTTGCCTGCTAACCAGGAAGGCTTCCAAACTTCGTCTTGTGGGAAAGTTGTTTTATGATTGTTGAATCTTTCCTGATGGCACAGGGTAATGAGCATGATGAAACAAAACAAAACAAAACAAAAACAGTGGCGTCTCTGTGGCCTCCTGGAATGGACTTCACTTGTCACGGCTGTGTCAGTGTGGACAGGGTCGGATACAGACTGGATGTACCTGCAAGTTGCCTTCTGAGTACGAGCTCGCTCTTCCTCTGTTGGGGGCTAAGTGGGTGGGCGGTCACCCGATAATGGCCTGGCTTCTCCACTATGTATTTTTAGCCGTTATTTATAACCTCTTCATTCTTCAGTTTCCTTGTTTGCAAAGTGGCAGTAATTATCGTGGTAGCCTCAGACGGTGATGTGAGCATTGAAGCTATGTGCTGCATTGTCTGGGCCATGTCCAAGGTTGCCCATGGGCTAAGAGCTCAAAAACATTCAGGTTTTTATTCACTTTGTTCCCTTAAGATTTATTTATTTATTTGAGAGAGGAGGGGGCTAGGAAGAGGTAGAAGGAGAGGGAGAGAAAGAATCTCCAGCAGACTCCCTGCTGTGTCCAGAGCCTGGATGTGGAGCTTGATCCTGTGATCCTGAGACCGTAAGAGTCAGAGGCTTAACTGACTGAGCTGCCCAGGTGCCCCAACATTCATGTCTTTATTATCTGTGTGACGCTGTTTGTCACACTCAACCTCTCTTGTAAAATGAAAGCGGCATGTAGGCAAGAAGTCCTGTGAGTTGAGAATTTGGTAGTTGGGTTCTAGGGAGTCCAAGTTGTGGGTCACTTGTCCTAAAGTGTCCTAGTAGTGCCTGGCTGCTGCTGGAGGGGGCGGGATGGGGGAATCCAGGGCTGTGCCAAGAGGAGGCTCCTGGGGACGGCCCTCACTTTAGTCTTTAATGTGTAAAACTGAACTTCCGTGAAGCACCTAACACTAGAGGACATCACATGACCTTTATCTAAATCTCTTGGGTTTGCAAATGGAGCTTTGATTTCATAAGAAGGCTTTCTGGAACTTCCTGCTCTTGGTCCGGCAGCACCGTGAGAACAGGCTTCCCTGTGTATTTTGGCAGGGGTTGGCCGGAACAGGGAAACAAGGTGATGTGCAGAACTCAAGAATAATATAAAATGAGTGAAGTGATACTTTCTGCATCTTGAAATTTTTTGTTTGGGTGCATTTCAAAATTTGGGCAAAGAATCATGGGGCTGGTTCCCCTTTATGTAGGGAGGGCTCTCTGCTACTTACATCCGAGGGGTTATGCAACCCTTTCCTTCTTGTGTTAAGCCTACTCGTCTACACAAGGGTTATTGTTATATTCTCATATTCTCATTCTCTCTCATTTTTTCAAGTAAAATCCTTGTGTTTCCTGGTTTTCTTAGGACATCCAATGGGTGTTCTCAAGGAGACCTACGTAGAGTGCAGTTATAATGTTGGCTTCCGGAGTGACTGACTCCATGTTTTATTCTTTCCCTTCCTTGAGCACATAGTGAGCCGCCATATTGGATCATGTGGGCCCTGTCGAAATTGGGCTGATGGCATAGTTATGAAATGTTTTCTGGGGTCTACTTTCACTGATGTGTATTCAGGTCAAATCTATAATGATACCACAATGAAGTGAAATCTGCATTAGGTTTTTACTTCTGATGTATAGCACTTTGGAAAGCTTTTCTGAGAAAGTTTAAATGAGTCATATTCTTTCAGATATTGACTTATCAATGGAGATTCCCAATTTCCTAAGCATTGGGACACTGGCTGCTTCCCTTGGTGATAAGAGAAGAGTATTCCTTTTAACTTCTAATCAACACAGATGTCTTGAGTACCTACCACGTGCTATGAGGAAAATTTACTGTTTCTTCTATGTAGAATGCTCTCCCTTAACTACCTAGAAGTCTTAAATTCTGAGTGCATTTTTCCCTCTCCCTTAAGGCCCAATTTTTAAACCAAATTTTTTCTGAGAAGGTTTCACACTTTAGTTTCCTGCTTGGGTGTTCTATTGAGACTGTTTTTACCTTGGTTCTAGCATGTACAGTTTTCTTAGTTGAATAAATGGATTGTCACCTCCTAAGAGGATGGGTCATCTTAATGACAGAAGATAAGGACTCACTCTAGACCAGGCACTCCAGCTGCCTCTGGGGAGTGACCTTTGTCCGCAGACTTTGTGGGTCTGGCGAGGCAGACCCCTGTGCATTTCAACACACACATCGTCTCTCTGCGATGGTGAAGGTGGTCTGCCTGCCATAACTTTCGGTGTCATTCGGCTTGGCTGTGTGCTGAAAGAATTAGTGGCTGAGTTTATTTTCATATTGGGTGGTCTGCAACACAGACCACCACAGTCCGTAAGCCCTACCAGTGAAATCAGCGAAAGCCCCAGCAGTGACATGAAGTAGGACCCAGAAGCACTTCCTGCATTTGGTTAGCATAGTCTCTTTCCAGGGTGTGATGCAGAAGTGAATTCCAATCACATTTCTTTCTGAATTATCCTGAATTGGTAGTAAGTCAGATGCGAAGTCATGACCTTTCACCACAAGAAACGAACAAAACCAATAGTCAAGGGGCCTAGGGGGAGAAAGTACGCTCTCAAAAAGAAAAAAAGAAATTCCTTGATTTTTTTTTCATTTTTTAACTTTAACTTTAAATTTTTTTTTTTTCTGTTTATATTGCATTCAAGAAAGAATGAGAAAGAAGGAATGTATGACTTCCTCAAGGTACTGTGTTGGCCACCTCTGAGATCAAAGCCCTTTCCACCCCAACCCCCGCCCAGAGCTATTTTTCTAAGCCTGCCAGGAAATTCCTCAGACACCCTACATGACAACTGCCTGACTCTAAGAGTGTCCTCACTGGGGGTGACAGGCTGATTCAAGCCTGACCCAGACATGTTCTGTGGTCAGTTATGACCTTGACAGTGGTGTTTAGAAATGAGGTAAACCATCCCTTCAATATGTCTGCCATGTTGGCTCACAGGCTCCAGGACAGAACCCACATCCTTCACCGGTGTCCGTGGGGGCTCCAGAAAAGCTAGGAGGCATGGGCTAAGTGGGCACTCCTTCAGAACTTTCCTGAGCTGGTCAGATCAAGGTGCCATGCGGCACCACTCGGGTTAGCCTTGTATCCTCAGCGCATTCCGGCTTGGCAGAGAGTGGTCCAGGCTTTCTGCAAACAGACCTCAGCCCGGAGAGGGCCCAGAGCTAGCCTCATAACTGGGGGAGCTTTGCCTTCACCTGGCAAAGCAGAGCAAAATCTCAGCTAGTACTGTACAGGCATATACAGTATATCTGATTTGTAAGAATTGTAAAGCTCTTTCTTAGATACATGTAGGCATATAACATGCATAAAGTATGTGTATATGGCTTTGGTGTAAGATTTTATAATATTTTTATAATCAAAGAGTTTATAATCAAATCGGTAATTATAATCAATAATTTATAATCAAAGAAAGAATTCTTTGCCTTTAGAGAAAAATTGAAAATCACAGTAATCTTTAAAAGGGTTTTTTCTTTATCCACTCATCCTACCATGTAGCACTTGCAAGGCCAAGGGAGTCACAAATACCAAGCCATTCAATCTTCCCAGCCTCCCTAAGTGGTAGGTACCACGGTTGTCTCCCTTTTGCTGATGAGGACACAGGGGTTCAGAGCAACTAGGGTGTCCCAGCCCTGGCTTTCTGGCCGAGGGTGCACTCCCAGCCCCAGACTTCTTAGCCCACTGCCAGCACAGACCCTCCTGGCCACTCGCCCTCCACGTGCCTGGAACCCTGGGACAAATGGCTTCATCTCTCCTGTCGGTGATCCCAGGCAGCTCCAGCCTGTGATCTCCGCGGTTTCCTTCCATTCCACCTGCTGAGACTCTGGAGTCCCTGTGTGCCGGCCACACAGCGGCAGCCAGCTCGGAGGGTTCCGGGAGGGGATTCCGAGACCCGAGGCAGATGCGGATATCGGGCCTCAAGCCGGACTCTCGGCTGCCCTGACAAAGGCCAAGCGGCTATTAGATGGTCATGGACGTGGGCCACTGTGGACCCCGAGCAACTGGAACCAGATGTGGCCCTGCGCTCCGAAGCAGAGGGTCTGCATTCGAGCGCCCATCAGATGCAGTAGCGTTTTATTTTAACTGGGGCTTCAAAATTCCGTTTCCACTGAATTTACACTTACATGGGATGATGCTTAGAAATGCATGATTGAGTAACTGCTTAGTCAGCTGTGTTCATCTGCTGTCCGAGATTTTATTAAAAATTATAGCAGGTTTTATGAACAGAATGACAAAGAGCATAAGTAGAGAATCGGTAAGCGTCTCACCCATTTTCCTATAGAAAGGGTCACTTGTATTTTTGCAGTCAGCTGCCTTATAGGGACAAAAAGATTATCCTTTGAGGAGAGAGAAAAGCTTTTAAGGGACTATAATTTTTAAAGGCTCTGGTGATCAGATATGTCCGAGGAGGATTTCTGCTCACGAGTCTGTGTTTTGTGGGGATGCTGCAGGACAGAGCTTGCCAGAGCATGGCTTTGGTCATAGATCAGCGCGGTGCCCCTTTCTGTGTGACTCCCAAAACTTGGAAGTTGTGTTCCCATGGGATTTAGGGGAGAGGGTTTCGGGGCTCTGTGGAAGGGAATGTGAAGAATAGAGAAAGTTGAGGTTTGCTCTTAAGGTGAAACTCTCCTTCCCGGCACTGCATGTGGGGCTGTGCCTGCTCCCACCAGAACCCTTCCTGTGGCTTTGCAGATCTTGTACAGCCCTGACCTGGCATGGAGATGGTCCAGGAGGGAGGGGATTGGGGGGGGGTGCGGCTGGGAATCCCTGCAAGGCTGACCTGGAGAGCTTGTGGCTGGGGAGAGGATGGACAGAGGTCTGCATGAGGAGGCTTCACAGTGTTTGATACCACATTCCTGTTCATCTGGAAACTGCATCACTGCCACTTAAGAGCTGAGCCTTGGACCTGGGTATTTAATAAGAAGGCAAAACCCCAAACCCTACCAATTACAAATGGATATAAAAAGTGGCACAGAGAGGGGTGCCTGGGTGGCTCAGTGGGTTAAAGCCTCTGCCTTCAGCTCAGATCATGATCTCCGGGTCCTGGGATCAAGCCCCACATCAGGCTTTCTGCTTAGCGGGGAGCCTACTTCCCGCCTCCCCCCACACCCCCTCCTGCCTCTCTGCCTACTTGTGATCTCTGTCTGTCAAACAAATAAATAAAAATCTAAAAAAAAAAAAAGTGGCACAGAGGGGTATGGTGATGGGAAGGGCAGAGAGCAGTCTGGGATTTGGTGAGCCAGGAAATTGTTCACAGACGGGGGATGGGATATTTGAGCTGGACCTGAGGGGTGAGCAGGGTTTGAAGGACACGGGTAGTTAGGAAAAGGCATTCCCTCTCCAGTCTAAACACTCAGGATGCATTTCTTACGGAGAAGTGAGAAAGAGCCATTTGATCCCTCAGGAAACTCTTAGGTGTGGGAAATGGAGTGCGATTAAGGGAACTCCATGATTCCCGTTATCCTCCTTCCTCGTCCCAGAATAATTTATTGAGTGGCTTCTCTGGATCAAAGCTGGTAGCCCAAATCCTCATTTGATGGGAGTGGAGCAGCTAGCTTCCCCTGTGCCTGCCTCCTGGTGTGTCCAACTGTGGGGAGTCCCTTCCCATACTTTCGACCAGCAGCTTAAGGCAGAAGTGATAGCATGTCACTTTTGAGATTAGATTCTAAGAAAGACCAAAGTTCCACCTAGGCTGTGTTCTCACGCCCCTAGGTCACTTGCTCTGGGGAACCATGTGCTCTGTCATGAGAACACGCGTGCCATCTGTGGAGAGGTCCATGTGGCAAGGAATAGAAGTTTCTAGACAAAAGGTTATGAGAGACAGAGGCCTGCTAACAACATATGTGAGTCTGGAGGCAGAGCTCACACCCTCTCTGGAGCCTTCCGATGAAGTTACAGTCCTGCTCAACCGCCTGACTGAAGCCTCAGGAGAGTTCTGGACCCAAACCACCAGGCTCACCTGCTCCTGCTTCCTGACCAAGAGAAATTTGCTTTAATAAATGTTTGTGGTTTTAATCTGCTAAATATTGGACTAATTAGTTATAGAGCAATAGTTAAATAATATTAAGGCTACTTTCTTACAACACTATTCACTTTCCTGTTCTTACTCTCCAACGTCTATACTAACTAATCAGGAATATGTCTGCTCGGGGTATTGGTCTTAGATCTGGGCATGAGATGCTTTGTACCAGGCCCCGGGTGCTCATGGGTAACGCTCTGGCCACCTTCCAGTCCTGCCTCTCTCCTTGGGTTAGACCTTAGGGGGCAGAGAGGACTGCAGCCCGCATTAGCTGATTTCCCCACATGGCGACCGTATGGGTACCTGGGATTCCCTGCCCAAAGGTACCCAAACCTGGCCTTATCCCTGGGTGGACCCCTTGAAGGTGAACTGTACTGGTAGAAATCAACCCAGATCTATGGGTTGTGAAGGGATGATGGTTCTTGAGGATGTGGGTAGATCTCGGATGTGTGGGCTACAGTGTCTGTAGGTGTGGTCATGGCAAACCCGCAAGAGAATGTTGGCTCTTCTTCAACATTCAGGCAAGAAATTCAGAATTTTAAATTTGAACCTGGCCTTCTAAGTCACTATGAAGACCTAATTGCCAGGTTAGGAGGACAGAATGGATTTTATTCAACAGTTTGTGACTGTGATCTATCACTTAAATATTTAGATATAGGTTGCTGGGTCTCCATTTCACTCTTGTTCTGGGTCCTGTGAGTATTAAAATCAGTCATGGCCACTTGATTTCAAAGGGATTTGTAGAAAATAGTTCTTTTCTGCCAGAGCTGGCCAAGCTACAGGTAGGAAAACTTTTCTACCTTTTAGAGTCTGAAATAAAATGAAAATGAATCAAGCTTACATTTTTATCTTCAGATCTGTTCATCTAAATAGGTAGGCAGGTTGCCTCTCTACTATCCATCCACTGGCCATCTACTTGCCTACCTACCTACCTAAATAAAAATACCTTTCTTTTTTAGGACATTTTTTCCTCTAAAATTTTTTCTGCTCTGTACAATCCTTTTTATTTCCCCTGTGGCCACGTCTTCCATTTTCTTTGGGACATTCTTCTTCGGAATTGCCTTTTAACATTGGACTTATTGGCCAAAGCTCTTAGACACAGTGGTGAATTTGTGGGATTATTGGATTTCTGAACTCAGTATCTCTGCCATTCCCAATTAGAGTAAAACTTTTGACTTTTCTACCATTTCTCATGCTGGAAAAATGCTTCCTTCTTGACTTGCTCTTTCCTTATACTCTCTTTCTATTAGTTCAGGAGTGGACACGTTTTAGTGGTAGAAGAAAGCGAAGGGATCTATATATCTGTTTATATTTTGTTGACTTGTGAGGCTCTTTGTCTAAATTATTTGTGTGTGGGAATTCTAGCCACCGGGGGAAAGATATAGAAAGGGAGTCGTTTTCTGTTCCAGCTGGAACTGGGACCTTAAACATAAACCATATTGCATTTGAAAATGGCCTTGTAGCTTTATCACGCTCACAGGAATCTTATCGCATTCTTCTGTTCTAATGAAATCCAAAAGAGACTGGCTGGCCATTAGCAAAATCAGTGACCATTAAACAATGCTCAGGTTACCCAACCCGTATCTTTTCTTCCCCAAAGTATGCGATAGCACCATTTTAGTAAATATGATACAGGAAAGCAATTTTTAAGTTATTTCCTGAGATCTAAATACATTTAGTAATCTACATATTCAGGATTATTTTGGAGTTGTTTTCTCAATCAGAGTGTATGTATTTGTGTTCATGTGCATGCACATATGCATGAATTAATGTTTGGAAAAACTGGTTTTATTCCAAGGTTGTCCCACATACCTTCTGGCCAGGTCAGAATGGGTCTGTCGACGAGAAGCGCCGGTTCTCCCCGCAGTTGGAGCATCAAACAGTCAGCACTTGGAGTGTTCCAAGTTATCAGTGTAACTCTAAAAGACACGTTTATTTAATCCTGACTTGTAGGACTTAGGCCATCAAGACCCTCCTCCTCCTTTGCCAGCAAAGTAATTGCTACCACATTTAACTTTATGAATGTGGTGCCATTTCCCTGCAATTGTGGTTAACTAAGGAGAAATCCTGAGACACATAAACCTTGGTTTCTATGAGACATATACGTATGTCATTGAAATATGAGAGCTTGCCTTTACAATGGTATCCTTTTAGAGAGCCAGAGTTGTCCGAGGCTCCTTGGAATGGTTCTTAAAAGACTTTGGCAGTGCTGCAATCTTTTCTTTCTTTTTCTTTTGGAGGAGTGGGGGTACAGGTTGGGGAAGGAGGGAGGTAAATGGGTGGGGGGGTATTTTTTGTTTTGTTTTGTTTTTCCATTGATCAGGAATCTGGCATTATTCAGTGGAAGCCATTTACATCTGTTTTTAGGTAGGGGCCTTAGAGGCTGACCATGTTTGAAACACTCACCATGTAAATTTTTCAATTTTTTGATGGGCTTCCAAGAAGAACATCTCCAAAGTGTAGTGGCTGATGACAATTGCTGTGTCGAGATCAAAGTTTCAGTGTTCTGTCTGTTGACACCTGAGAACATTATCAGAGGGAATATTGAACTGTCAGCAGCAGATGTAAAGGAATTATTTACCAGAGAGCTAGTGAATCCCAGGGCACTAGAAATGCAATCATCTGTAGAAAACACAACATTTTAAAACTGCCTTCGCACCTTCCAACAGCTTCGGTCTGGCCTTCCTGGCGGCGGCCATCTTGAATGTGTGGTTACAGTGAGGGCATTGATTTGCCTCTACCCATGGCTCAGTTGTGTATATTTCCTGAGCGGATGCCAAAAGAGCAGCCATTTCCACATTCGATTTGATACTTATTTGAGTTTCCCCAAAAGAACCATAAAGTTCAGGAAATAAACAGACACCAAGGAGAGCATTTCTGCTCCAACATACACATGTGTGTGACCTCACATCCGTGTGATTGTATTTTTGGAAATTTGGAAAGCACAATAATAATAACTGAGCCCTTTTGCCTGCCTCCGAGTTTCCCAGTCAACACGCAATGCCCAGGTAAGGTGGGTGAAGTTTGTCCTTTTTCTAAATGTAGGTTAGGAAATTGAAATAGAAACTACTGGGGCTCCTGGGTGGCTCAGTTAAGCTTCTGCCTTTAGCTCAGGTCATGATCTCAGGGTCCTGGGATTGAGCCCTGCATCGGGTTCTCTGCTCAGTGGAGTCTGCTTCCCCCTCTCTGCCTGCCTCTCTGTCTGCTTGTGATCTCTCTCTCCATCAAATAAATAAAATCCTTTTTAAGAAAAGAAATAAATAGAAACTACCTGCTGGATAGAGCTGGTGGGCTGGAGGAAGAGCTCAAGGTGTTCGAGCCAGGTTTGGGCGGCTGTCCTTGAGTCTTGCATGCTGCATGTGTTTCCTGAGCACCTTCCATCCGCCAGCCCCTAGGATGAACAAAATGAAAACCCTCACTTTCACACACCTCCCACTCTAGCGGGGCTGTCCAACTTTGAATGCACATTCACACAAGCATGATTGCGAGCTGTGACAACTGTTGTGACAGATAAGGACCGGGTGCTTGATGGGAGCAAAATGAGAGAGCCTTGTTTAGATGGTCAGGGTTGGGGGGACACTCAGGAATATTCCCCTTCTACAAAGTAACATTTTAATTGAGACCTGGAGCCACAGCTGGCCAGGAAAGAGAGAGGGAAAACCTCTGTAGGCTGAGGGAAGGGCATGTACATAGGCTGTGATGTAGGGAAGATCTTGACCTTTTGGAGGCCTTGGCTGGATCCTAAGGGAAAGCTGTGGAGAGAGGGTGGGGGAGTCAGAGGGGCCGGGCCAGGATAATAGGAGGGCAGCTGAAAGCAATGTGCCTGTCTCAGGAGAGGTCCCCATTTCCCAGGTCCACAAGGAAAAGGATGGGACTGCCTTTCAGTTCCTAGGGAGGCTCTGACTCAGCTTTGGAAAATAAAATATCCTTAAGGCAATTTGATAAAAATGCCCCCGTCTCTCCTGATCTCAAACAGGAATTCTAAACCTATTGCTGATATAAATCACTTTGCAGAGTGTGTGGGTGGGGGACTTCTGTCTGATCCTTTCAGTAATCCTAGATGTTACCCTTGAGTGTGTAGGAGCACCCCCCCAGAAGAGCAGGACTTCAATAGGGGTTGATTTCCAAGATGATTTGCAACATACCTGTTTCAGTTCTGTTTGGATACTCGCTCATGTCAGTACATTTCTACAGGTGTTCCTTTAGTTATTTTGAAATATATGGATTTCAGAACAATAACAGAGTAGTTCTTCTTATTTAAATGCTAGAGCCAAATAGCATTCTCAAACTTTTCCAACAGAAGACTTCCCTGAGGCCATTATTAGAGAGGCTGGAAGTGAGGAACTAGGAATGAAATACAGCTCCATATATCTCCCTACTTCTTCTACTCGTGTGGCCAGGCCCCCTGGTGAGAAGAGATCACTGAGAAATGGAGTCTCTGAGTTGTCTGCTCTATGATGGGACCAAAGAAAATTTTATTCTGCCAAATTTCCAGGATGATTTTAAAAGGTGCACACAATTGTGAAGAACTTTGTATTTGTCCATTTCACAAGTAGGTAGCAAATGTTTGCTGTGTGCCGCATACTGGATTAGGCTTTCTAAAGGATTCCCTCTCCCCAAGAAAAGATTCCACTCAGTCTTTATAGGACTTACAATCTAATGAGGACATAAAACCAAAGTTCTTCTACACAAAAGTAGCATTAGGGAAGTATCACATGGATAGTTTCAACAGAAAAGGCAATCAGCATTCAGAGGATATAGAGATACTATGGGCAGGGAGATCCGGAAGTGGGGGTGTGGAGGGAGGGGCTGGAATGTCAGATGAGTGTTCACAGAGACACGTGAAGGAAGAGAAGGACCGTGATTGGGAGAGATGAGTACAGAAGCCATAGTGAAGAGTGATACGTGGGGGAAATCATGATCTTTTATCATGACAATGATCTGAGCCTTGTTTTATTTGGAAAATGGCTTCCTGGGAATGGGAGATTGCCTGTAGTCGGTACAGTGAGAAGACTGTATGAAGGAGAAGCTTGAAGGTTCTCAGTAGAGCTCTGGATGGGGGAGGGTGGGATCGGTACCTCAGGGGCCCTGTCTTTGTTAGTTTCATACACATCCATTGACTTTTTTCTAATCCTGAAAGTCATGCATATGCAATATAAGAACAGGGCAAATACAGCAAATTATAAAGAATAAGAATAAGAATAGCCCGTAATCCTGCTGTGCTGAGATGACCTCAGTCGGCATGGCAGAGTGTCTTTATTTATACAGGCATGTGTGTATTTACGCACAGCCACACACATGGTTTTTAGAAAAAAATGTGTTCGTAGTACTAAAAAAGGTTATGGGTTTTGCTTAGTTGTGTACCATGAGCTTTGTTTTACGGACTCTGAGAATATTATCTTAATGGCTGCAGAGTATCTACGGAAAGGACATGCTGTCATTTCCTTGCCCTTCTCCTTTTTGTAAGGCGTTTATGGAACTTTCAAATCTTTGCTAATGTCAATAACAATGCGATAAACACTCTGGAGCATAACTTTTGTTTTCACTTTTTGTTACTTCCTTAGGATAAATTCCTAGATGCATAATTATTAGGTCAAACGGTACAAAGTGTTCTAGGCTTTTAGCACACAGTATCAAATTGTGAGGGCCCGCTGTAACCTGTTTGTTCTTTGATGGGAGTAAACATTGCCTCATTTGGTTAGCTTGGCTTCTGCCCCAGGGTTACCATTTTTATGCTTTTCTCCCAAATTTTTCAAACCAGGAATGAATTCCAGTGCCCAAGAAGCTGAGTGCTTTGCACTCTTAAAGGTCCTGGGAGAGAACTACCTAGTGTGATGGGTAAACAAAATGTGGTCTATCCCCCGGGTGTAATATTATCTGGATGTAAAAAGGAATGAAGGACTGATACACGCTACATGTATGACTTTGAAACATTATGCTAAGTGAAAAAAGCCAGACGCAAAAGATCATATATTGGATGATTCCATTTATATAAAATATACAGAATAAGTAAAGGGGTGGGTGAATGGTGAGTGACTGCTTCAGGGGTATGGACTTTGTATTAGGGGTGACGAAAACATTTTAGAATAAGGTGGAGGTGATGATTGTGCAGCCTTGTGAATTACTAAATGCCACTGGGTTGTACGCTTCAAATTAGTTAAGATGATAAGCTTTATGTTATACGAGTTTTACCTCCATGAAAAAAAGTTACTGTTGTGTATAATTGCTCAGGAAAACAGAAAAGGAACTTACTAGGGACCTTGAGGGTCCTCTTCACCTGTTTTAGCAAATCTTGTCCAGGCCATCTGAGAAGCAAAGTACATTCATTCCTTTTGGAAACAGAAGAAACTAGATCAAAGCTTTAATTCCAGGAGACCACTTTTCAAGTAATTATCCAGGTAAATTTAGATATAGCACATTTCTCCTAGCATTTAATTTCCTTCAAAGACTCTAATAGGACAAGATCTAGTTTTCTCAGGTTTTTTTTTTTTTTTTTTTTTAAGACCACTGGAAGTGCCAACATTTCAATATGGTGGTAGGTTGCGATTAATGTAAAGATGATCCCCAGAGCCCATGTAACAGACTTGCTTGTAGAATTTCATCTTAGTAGAATTCCTCCCTGGTTCTTTAATTACTCATTTTGTGAGGGAATGAGTTATTAACTATAAAGTTGGCCAAAGAGAGTCTCTGGGAATTAAAGTCTGAATGTAAATTAATAATTAGCTCACTTGGTCTCAATTTTCAGAAGCAAAATATATTCACGTATCTCTGCCAAATAGCTAGCTCATTGGAGTCTCCTGATTACGGGGAAATGGCATTGATCTCTTCTCACTATCTCAGAGATTTGAGATTTTTTTAATGACAATTCTGGCTTTGGTTATGCTTTAGAATCGGTGTTTCCGAATATTTAGAGTTATTATTATAAGATAAAAATAGCATTTTGTTTGGAAAAAAGAAGAAGAAAAGAAAATATTTAGAAAATTCAATCAGAAAATGAAATTTCCATTAGTCTTACCAACAAAGCCTAGGGGACTTTTGAAAGGTGTTTTAATAGAAAAACCTAGCTTGAGAGACTTACAGTTCAACACTAAAGATGAAGAAAAATGAACCCCCTTATCTTTATAGTTATTAGGTTTGTGATGGAGAAAAATGTGTGTCAAAGATGAGCGCTCCCTGCCCCTGAAAAGGACTGAGCCAGCCAGCCAGCCGTCTGTCCATTGTCCATCTGTTTGTCCGTCCGCCCGTCCATCCATCTATCTATCCATCCATCCATTTGCTCTCTAGTGTCTGCCTGTCTGCTTAAGGCTCAGTCCCAGTGATACAGAGACTATATGAGAATTTTTGACACTGGGGTTCTTACTGAGAATTCAAGGCATGTAGATTGGTAAAGCTGATAGAAATATGCCTTATAATTATTGTAACAAATTCTATACAGAGGGAAAATACACTGACTTGCCGGGAGATTCGAGATTTCTTAGAGAAAATGACCATGGGGTTGCCCTCAAAAGGCAGATGGGCCTTTCGACAGACAAGGATGAGAGAGGGCATCTCATTGGGAAAAGCAGCAAAGTGTGCAAGTGGCAGGCTGAGTGGGCAGCGGGATTATGGTCTGTTGGAAGCTCAGTGGGTGCTCTTCATGTGGCTGAAGCTTGGTTCCCAAGAGAGGAGCGTGGGGTGTGAGAGCAGATGAGCCGGGACACACCGGATTGGGAGAACAGAGGGTCACGAGGCAGAAACGGAAGGCGTCTATCTGGGGTCTTCTCTCGTGGGGTCAGCTGAGGACACGAACTGTTCCCTTGGTCAAGCCGCTTTGCTATACTTGTCTCTCCTTCCCCTCTAACAAAAGCCCTTACATGGAGGGAGAAATAGGACATGTTCTAAGAACACTTAGCAATCTTGGACTTAAAAGGCACTTTTAAAATTTAAAAATAAAACAAAGCACTTCTCATTTTATTTGGGGCTGTGACTCTGTGGTGAGTTGAAAGCAGTGAACGAGTCTCTGGCAGCACGCTCCCCTCCCTCCAGGATCTGAGGACTGAAAGCCAAGGACAGGAGAACTCCGTGGACACCTAGGGAACTTCATCTCAGGCACCTTGTTTTGGGGAGAGGGGGTGAAGAAGATCCACACTGGATCTTAGAGAGGCCCCTGGGTTGGGGGGAGCTTCTTGAGTACCGGGAGGAGGAGGAAGCCCCCAGAAGATGTGTGGGAGGCCGTACTGAGCCTGGGTGGCGTAAGGAAGGCGGACACCAGGGGTGGCAGCAGGAAGACCAGCAGAGCAGGCAGTTACCAAAACCAGAGCACTGTCTCTTATTTCCAGAAAGGCTTTTGCATGAACTGAGAGCCTTTAAAGGCGATGGTATTGTAAATGGGGTCAGGGATTACCAGTGACGGGCAAGTGAAGAGCTAGACTGATGGTTTAGTTGATGGTTTAGTTGATGGTTTAGTAGGCTTGGGCCCGAGTGGGGTTACTGACAGGTCCTTTTTTCTTCTTTAACTTGATGTAAAAATTCCTATTTGGCAGCCATGCCTCCAACCTTCCTTCCATCCCTCCATTCCTCCAAACCTCCAACCCTCCGTCCATCCATCCATCCATCTTTGAAGCCTGTATGTTATATGCCCTCCCCGAGTGAAAGTATCCTCATGTGCTTGCTGACTGATTGCCCTGAACCACACTCCCATGCATCTGTTAGTTTTTTTTTTAAATATTTTATTTATTTATTTGACAGACAGAGATCACAAGTAGGCAGAGAGACAGACAGAGAGAGGGGGAATCAGGCTCCCCCCTGAGCAGAGAGCCCGATGCGGGGCTCGATCCCAAGACCCTGGGATCATGACCCAGGCAGAGGCTTTAACCCACTGAGTCACCCAGGCGCCCCCATCTGTTAGTTTTTAACACGTCAGAGTTTGCAGCATCTCTGTCTTGTTTATTTCAGAAGCTGCCTGGCATGTGGTAGTGCTAAGTAAATATTTATCATATAAATTCATGAACTCATTATCATATTTTAATTCATGCGTCGTGCATTATATACCTACTCTCTCTAGGCATTCTGCTAGATTTTGGATGTACAAAAATGAATTTTGAAACACTAAAAAAAAAAAAAAAAGAAAAAAGAAAAGAAAAGAAAACCCAGAAAATCCCCCAAAACAAACAAACAAAAAAGGAGACATGCTCTTTGCACCCAAGAAGCTACCAGTGGGCCACAAGTGAAAGAATACAGTTGAATATCCGTTTGGGAATGTTTATACAGATAGAAGGGAAGGAGAAACCCCCTTTATTTAGTACCCAGCATGCTCTGTTCCTGAGCTTGTTGGCTTCCATGTGGTGTATTTTTCTCATATCACCTTTGTAAGGGATTGTCTCCATGTCCCCGGAAGAAACCAAGGCTCCGAGAGTTACTTATTTCCTGAAAATAGAAAGTGCAGTAAGATCCCAGGCGCAGCCACATGATTATTCTGTTGGGAGAAAGGAGGTAGAACGCTGGTCAAGGGTGACCCCTCAGAAGAAGTGACAAGTGCACAGAGACTTGACGAAGGGAGTGAGATCGTACCTTGTTGTGGGAGAGGACAGGGAGGAGGGGCGCAGCTGTCTGCTGGAGACACAGAAGGGCAGCACCGGTTTTCAATAGGAAAGTCAGGAAAACATAGATCATCAACAAATACGGCCCGCAGACCAGCGCACCTGTCCCTGGTCATGAAAAACGGTGCCCCTCCCCTACACACTTAACATTCTCTTTCCGCCGTGTCTCTCATGGAACCAAGAAATGACCAACTTGCCATTCAGCTTCTTTTTAAGGACAGTAGTGATACGAAGAAGAGAAGACTCACTTGTCTTCTCAGAAGTGGATTATGGTCTTAATATTAGCAGGCGGAGTCAAGCTGCTCTGGAGTGCTGATGCCAGCCATCAACAGCTTCTGCTTTCCTTAGAGGATCCCTTATCTTCCGGGAGAGAAGCACGCACAAAGGTGACTAATTCGTTAGTTTCCGGTGGCTCCATTCTGCCTTGGACAGTAGAATGGACAGTAGCCTTGGTTTGGTGTTTAGCTGGAAACTATACATCCAAACAACCTTTCCCCTCCCCCACTCTCTCTAAATTATATGGGTCATTGCCTTGCCCTCACTTCCAATTTGACAATCCCACTCTGGTGTGAGAAGAAACTAACAGTATCAGGTTCCTTTGCTCTAAACAGTTAATTCATCTCACATGGTCGAGTGGCTTATTCCCAGGAAGTGCCTGCCCAGGCTCAACACAGGGTCAGCCCCCACTGTCCCTGGGGGTGAGGGCTCTGGATGGCGACAGATGCCCCTCCTTCCTGCCTATTCCCCAACCATTCTGCTACTCACAGATAAAAATGATGTTTGCTTCATGTGTTCCTCTTTTGCCATCCAAATACCAGATGCACTATACTGTTATTAATTAAAAATGTGGAGCCGACATCAAGAGTTTGGAGCAGCTTGAAGAAGTTCTATTTGTTGGATGAGTCCCCCAGATTTAAGAGTGAGGGATCAACATAGAATTAAAATGTGTTGTCGTCACTGGCAGATCAAAAATTCCCCCCCCCCCGCAAGCAAAGCCATCTGTACGACCCGCTCTCCGTGTTCTAGCTCTGCATGTGAACATCGGTCCCCAGGTATCGCCCTGCCCCTGGCGGCTCATGGTTTACAGTTGTTTTACTGAGGTGTCCATTGGTATTAGGCCCTCCTGCTTTTGATCCCCCTGACTCGCTTTCTCCTTCTGAACTGTGTTTCTGTAACCAATTTACAGACTCCGTATTCGATTTCAGCTGCCCCGTGATGGGTTCTGTGGACAGCGCAGCCTGACGTGTGAGATCCTTCTGGCACTTGTTCGCCTTTGAGCATCGAGCTGGGTTTTGTGTCGTCAGCTGGCCGCCTGGGTCATTCCTAGGCAGTTGGTTACAGGCCACTGAGGGCCCAGATAAAAGGCCCCTGAGGGTCCTTCGTGAGCTCACGTCTATTTACATCCCAGAAAACCCTCAGAGACCCCAGTGCGGCCGTGGTGGGGTCTGTCCGAAACAGAGGGAAACATGTTGGTAACACTTGAAAAATATCTGGCAAAGGGAGTCAGCCAGCCTTGGATCAGCCCTACGGTGAGCTCTCCCTTTGCTCTCAATTTTCTGGGCAATCAGAGGAAGCAAATCCACTATTTTTCTTTTAGAATCAGCAAGAGTTTTGTAACCTGACAAGTGATCTCTCTCTCTCTCTCTCACTCTCCCCTCCTGCCCCATATATATATAAAGTTTTCTCTCTAAAAAGGACTTCTTGGCCAAGAGAGAAACTCCTGAAAATTAATAACGAATTTATTCCTGGTTAACAGTGAGGGTTTAGAATGCTCTCAGGACTGATTGACTGATTTCCAACTTCAAAATTTGTGAAAACTAAGCACCCACATCTGTCTCAAACCCAACATTAACCTTCGAGAAGCCCCTTCCAAGAACACCCCTAAGTGCACCCTCTTTTTATGACCTGCACCCCGAAAGAAGGGCTTATGGCTTTGCGGTGGTTTGTCTCCTGTTCTGATGCTGGGCCTCTCCCTCCCCCACCCTGCTTTTACGCTCCCTTCCTCCTCTCCCCCAACCACAAAGAGAGACAAAGCGGGATCTGCCCCTCCTCCACTGGTCTTTTCCCCTGTTGGAATTTGCAGCTCTGTGTGTGTGTGTGTGTGTGTGTGTGTGTGTAAGTGCATCAGCATCTTGAGTCCTCCCTGCTGTCCTTCAAGCTGCTGCCAGGAGAGCACAAAACAATAATAAAGATGCCATGAACGTTTAGCCCCCTTGACCAAGCAAGTGCAGAGGCAGGCAGACACCCAAGGACTTTATTTAAAAGTCTACCACCAGGACCAGGGTTTCAGGACAGGCTGGCTCTTTTCTTGTCTGATGTTCCGTCCTGCAGAGAGGGCGTTGAGCTGCTCGGACCTTTGTCCCAGGGAACCTAAATATCCCTCCCACCGCATTATGTGGAGCGGATGCCGGAGCCTTTCGGAGACGGAGGCATGCAGGACGCTGGGGCTGGCCACTGCAGAGTGGGGGAGGGCGGGAGCCATTGCTGGGGACAATGGACTGGGGACTTTGTAACCCAGGATCCTGTCCACCTCTTGGCTCTTTTCTTCTGACCTTCCCAGATTGGACCACACAATGGAATTGCGGGAATGCCCAATGTAAGCAGCTTTTTCAGGGGCTCTTGTGTTTCTGCTGGAAGCCTTGTTTCCAGATGGGAGGAGTTGTTGAAGGGAGGGGGGTCTTGGTGTCGAGTTATCCCTGATGGGCTTCGTGAAGTGGGTGATGGTTTTGTCAGTGAGCGGTGGTCACGATCCTGAGTTGCTGATTTTCTTCTAAAGACTGGCAAGAGCTCTGCTTCTACCCAATCACCCCAGCGGGCTAGGAGAGACATGGCTTTGAAGCTGACTTAAGCCTGAGATCAAAAACACTTTCAGTCATCACTCAATGTGGGCAAAATTAAAGGAGTGTTGGATAGCCCCAAATCATTCTTATTAAAGAGCTGACACTCGAACTTCTCCTGACCAAAATATTTTGAGGGTGGGGCGGGCGGTGGGGAGGGGGGCTCCTACTGGGTTATCCGTGTTTTGGTTTTCAGTGAATTTAGCTTTTCTCTCTTCACATCCATTTTTGATTTGAGAACTGTAAAGAACTGAAGTTTCAGATTAATTCCATTCATGCATGATGCTGGTTAGATGGAAGGACCGCCGAGGTTTGACTTTATTTGGAGAAATAGACCGGATACTTTCAAGGTCTCTGCCTGCATGAAAGTCCCCAACCACAGTGGAAACTGGGACGAAATGTATAGCCCCGCTTCTGATGTGTTTCCATGGCTTTTTGGTTTGGACTGAACAGAAAACCTAGAGCAGATAGTCTTTCTGAGGACACAAACTTCCACTTTTCCATTTTTTTCCAAGCTAGAGAAATGCCAAAATTTTCCAGCCTCAAAAAGAATATTCTAATTCAGATCTGCCCAGAATTTGCTTGAAGGCTATGAATTTCTTAGTTTTGGGCTCTTGCTACTCCTGGTGAATATTAAAGGGTTATTTCAGAGATCTCCATGGGGATGACCTTGACTGCAAGTTACCTATAGCAGAAGTTTAATCCCAGTTGACGTACATTTTCTGCTTCTGGGTAGCACGTGTCGGTCAGTGCGTGCTCCAAGACTCGGGAAAGAAATTTCTTTCTACTGATAGCCCAAACCAGGTGGGATTCGGAGGCAAATTGTATAGAAAAATAAACCAGGAAACACAGTCAGTCTCCCCCTCCTATCACTGACTTTTTTTTTTTTTTCCCCATAATCTGCTATCCTTGGTTGGTTTCTTTAGTTCTCTTATTAGACTTTGATTTATAATTCCAGTTGCATTTTCTGAAAGAACATGGTTGTTTCAGAGGCAAGTTGGAAAACAAATCCAGCTGGGTTGTTAGTTGAATAAGATATTTGCCAATGATGAGACACAGTCATTGAGAACAAACCAAACCACCTTCCCTCGGCATCCCCCCTGCCAGCCAGGAGAGTGCTGGACGCGGGCACGGATGGAGTGTCTATTTAGGGCTTGCCAGACTGCATCTGACTTAGTAGGTACCAATACTGGGAACTACATTTGAAGAGGATCGTGGCCACGTTCGAGTTGGTGACCGAGAGGACATTTAGCCTCTGGCTGTGTTTTGCTTGACCTACAGCATGATTTAAATATTGCCTTACAGGTGGTCCTTATCACTCACTGCTACCACTTGCGTGACCCCTGAAGGCGTTTGAGATTTTTCCAGACACACTTCTGGGCACTGGGGACGTCTGCCTGTGGATGGGACAGGGAAAGCCCTTGCCCTCATGAAGCTCTTGTTCTAGGAGGGGAGGCAGAAATGAAACCAGCCCACAAATCATTACCCAGATCACTTCTGATAGAGATGAGTCCTCTGCGGAAACTAGTAGAGGGTGACGGCTAGGGGGTGAACGGGGAGTGATGTGACATAGGGTGGTGAGGGAAGTCATGGGGGGTGACACTGAGCTGAGCCCTGCGACACTCTGAGGGAGTGGTGTTCCAGGCACAGGGAGTAGCAAGCACCGGGGCAGGAGGCAAGCAGGACACAGCAGAGGCGTAGTGTTGCTGTTGCTGAGAGAGGATGGGACATGGTCGCAGAGCGGCCGTCTTCGCTGACTGTGGTTGGGTTGTCGAGGCCATCAGAGGAGCCCGGAGTTGCCCCTGGAGGTGGTCTCCAAGGTTGGAATAGGTGCCTCCAGACACTCCCCCATGTCTGATTCTGCAGCCCTGGCTGGTACCTGCCTGCGCCGTGGGAGACGGGCCACCACCCTTAACCGTGCAGGGGTGCCGCGGCTGCAAGCTAGTGCACGTGGAGAGAGGAGGGTAGGGGAGAGGGGGAACGGAGGAGCCACGATGCCTCCACAAGGCAGCGGGCAGCACCTGATAAAAAGCCCGGCTGCCCTATGGGGTACCCAGTCTTCTCCAGTCTTCTTCCCGCATCGCCTCATTATCATGCACTTAAGTGGGTGTGCTCTGAAAGGGAGCATTGTTTCGGAATCAATAAGGGGCTGAGTCTGGGTAGCGCGGTGAGTGTCTCTGTGTGCCTCCTTATCACCAGAGCACAGCAGAGGATAGGTCCAAATAAAACACATTATCGGGCTTTGTTGACTTTCCAGGCCCAGCAGCTGTATTAATGGAGCTCTTTATATCCATTCCCTTTATGAACTGGGTTTTCTCACTTTCATTTCTCTGGGAACTTCTAAATAAAGCTCTTGCTGAAGAATGCCAAGGGTGTTTGAGTTGGAGAGTTGAACAGAAACCATTTGCTCAATGGAATTCAGACTTGCAGAATGGGGGGAAAATGTCAGGAAAGACCACCCCCATGCTAAGGACTGGGGGGGCCAGAGGTGGTTAATTGTTTACTTTGTGGCATTCCATATCCTATGTAAATTTACAATGCAGGACCCATACCCTGAGCATCGATGCCATAAGAACATTTTCTCTAAATCTACATTTCTGCAATGAGAAATTGGAAAGGCACTTTTTTACATGTTTTTTGCATTAGGGTCCTAGTATCTGCCCATTGAATTTAGCTCGTGTGTGGATATGTGATACTACACAAATTTTGAGAAGATTTAGATTATCCGTAGCATACTATTACTGGACACGCACCGTGAAATTCTTACTTGCCTGTACCCTTCCTGCTCGGGAGCAGGGTCATTGCTATTACTGCAATGGAATACTTGCAAGGAGGAAACTTGCAAGGCAGGTGGCAGGTTCAAGTAATACCGATCCCACCCAACTGAAAATGAGCATGTTTAAGAATTTTTTTTTCTTGTATCCCGTTTTATAAGCCTATATGCCTGATCTTCCCTGGAAGGATGTTTGGCTTGGTTTATAGATGAAGTATTTTCTGACTCAACATAAAAAAATATGAAGGGTAAAAGTATGATGTCTAGGTTCCCTTGAAATAGCAAAAGTTCTCAACACCGGGTCTACCCAGGGGCCTGTGCTCACCCCAGATCCACAGTCCCCACCACTCCCCATTGTCTCCCTGCCTCTGAGGTTGACTATCAGTTTATAATATATCATAATACTGACATTTATCTTCAGGGGAGAAAAATATTTTTCGGGACTCATGTCTTTTTTTAATTAATTATTTTTATTAACATGTAATGTATTATTTGCCCCAGGGGTACATGTTTGTGAATCGTCAGGCTTATACATTTCACAGCACTCACCATAGCACATACCCTCCCGTGTCTATAACCCAACCACCCTTTCCCTACCGCTTCACCCCCCCGGCAACCCTCAGTTTGTTTCATGAAATTAAGAGTCTCTTATGGTTTGTCTCCCTCCCAATCCCATCTTGTTTCATTTTTTCCTTCCCTATCCCCAAACCTCCCACCCTGCCTATCAAATTCCTCATATCAGGGAGATCATATGATAACTATCTTTCTCTGATTGACTTATTTCGCTCAGCATAATACCCTCTAGTTCCATCCACGTGGTCGCAAATGGCAAGATTTAATTTCTTTTGATGGCTGCATAGTATTCCATTGCACGTACATCTTCTTTATCCATTCATCTGTTGATGGACATCCAGGTTCTTTTCCATAGTTTGGCTATGGTGGGACATTGCTGCTATAAACATTCAGGTGCTCGTGCCCCTTTGGATCATTTATATTTGTAAAGATATGTAGTATCTTTAGGGTAAATACTCTTTTTAAAAAAAAAGATTTATTTATTTATTTATTTAAGAGGGAGAGAGAGTGGGGGGACAGACGAGTGGGGGAGTGGAGCAGAGAGAGAAGCAGACTCCCCACGGAGCAGGGAGCCCAACTCAGGGCTTGATCCCAGGACCCTGATATCATAACCTGAGCTGTAGGCGGACGCTTAACCAACTGAGCCACCCAGGTATGCCTGGACTCATGTCTTTATCAGAAGTGGGACTGTGGAAGCTTATTAGCTGAATGCTCGACAAGGCAAGCAGGGTGATGTGTTTCATATCCCCATATCTGGGGGCCAGGCTCATTCTCAATGCTTGCTGGACCCTGGGTCCACTTGCCTGTGTCACCTTCACACTTATATCCCCTCCACTTGAAGTCACCTTCCTAACCCATTTCTGTAGCTTTCAGCTTAAATATTACCTCTCTACCCCCACTCTCCCTGGTTCCTGTGTTGGAGCAGGTGGTCCTGCTCTGCACCACAGCACAACTACTTGCCATGCTTTCTTGTAATTACACATTCAAACATCTGCTTTTGACTTTAAGTTTTATGAGGTCAGAGCTGTCCTCATGGCTATACTCCTGATGGTAGGATATAGTATATGTGCAATAAATATCTTTTCAAAAGGATGAATGATGTCACTGTTACCTGGATTTCGAATAAAAATAAAATGTAATGTCATTTGAGTCCTTGTAGCACGCTTTTAAATCCATTATAGTCTCAGCACAGAGTGATTGCTTCCAAGATGAATTGTTCTTCTTCTCACTCCAGAGCAGAGGTCGATTTGAATAATTGTCACAGGGATAATATGAGTCCCGAGATAATGTGTTCATCGGGCTTCATGTGGCAGGAGTTGTGCTGTTCCCATCACTGCGGATGTGCTGGTCTCTCATGAAGCTCTTACTCCAGGGACATTTGGGGGATGTGTAGAACAATAAGAAAGTAAAAACAAATAAGATAAGCTCCAGTATTGATAAGCACCGTAGAGAAGTTAAAACAGGTGCTTGGACATTAGAATGACTAACAGAGGCAGGTGGAGATAAGGAACTCTCATGGCTGATGTTGTCAGAGAATGCCTTTTCCCTGACCTGCTATTTGAACTGAGATTCAAATGATAAGAAAAAATGCCACCCTTAGGAAGATCTGGGGGAAGAATGCCCCAGTTATAGCAAACAGCACATGCAAAGGCCCTGGCGTGAGAGCAAGTTTTGTGTGTTTGAAATACAAAGACAAGACGCTGAAACTGGAACCTATGAGGATCATGCTATGGGGATGTCAGAAAGGGAGGCAGGGGCTGGGGCAGGCAGGACCTTGGAGGCCGCAGAGGAGATGGGTTCTTTTTTGTTCCAAGGAGTGCTGTGCAGACTCCAGATTTCTCCCAGCAGACAAAGTGGTGTCCTGGAGAAAGTGTGGACTTGAGAATTAACCAGACCTTGGTTTAAACCTCTTCCCTACCTGCTCCTAACCATGGCCTTAAGCAAATCTCATTTCTCTGAGCCCGGGTTCCAGCTGTAAGACAGGATTATGGTTTCAGTGTGATTTCTTCACTGCCTTGTTCCTTCATCCTACAAATACTTGCTACATTGCTACTGCGGAGAAGGCCCATGGAGATAGCTCCAGGAATAGGACAGATGAGGTTTCCCTGTCTTCCATGGAGCTTATGGTCTGTATGGAGGTGCCAATCAGCTACAAGCAATATGCACACAGTCACTTCAGGCAGTGGTCAGTTCCACGAAGAAAAGGCACAGAAGACAGAGGAAGGAGACTGGAAGGGAGTTACCTGATCCAGCCATTGCCCAAATGTTGCTTTCAAGGATGCTAAGGGTCAGAGAAGTTAAGCAACTTGATCAAGGTCACACTGCACCCAAGAGGCAGAAACAGAAATCAAAGCTTGTTTTTCCCGTTCCAAGGTCTTAGTTCTTTCAAGATGCTTACACAGTTGGTATTATTCCCCCAGAGGTAGACTAAGAAATCACTTATTTTGTTGGGATGACTTCAACCATAGAATTGAGAATTAATGCCTAAACTGTCCTGGTAACTGCCTACCGCTGGGCTCCACTGTGCACATGCTGAATTATGTGGCTGTGAACATGACCTGGGGCTGAGAACTCAGTGCCAAAGCTGAGTGGGCCCCGTTTCCATGGTTACCACCAGGCATTGTCACGTTCCTGGTTTCTGGGCACTTTCATGCTGCCCATCCATTTGATGCTATGCCAACCCTTTGAAAACAATGTTATTGATCTTGTTTTACAGATGGAGACAGTGAGGTTGTAAAGAGTGTCTAAGTGACTTGCCTGAGCTGCACACATATCAGATGGTTGGAATAGTACTTGAAAGTGATCTTCATGGTCTAAATCCTAAGCTGCTTCTATGTGCCTTCTTCCTAGAGGCCTTTCTACCTCCATGTGTTCTCCTTTTCCCCAGACCTGTGCTCCTAAGAGAATCCCATAGAGGATCGTGTCCTCAGTAAAGACATTTTGATTATAGGGTTTTGTCACGGTGGGTAGGAACTCCTCCCAGCTATTGACGTCACTGCTCGGCTTGAATCAATGACTCATCCTTAAGAGCAGTATCTGGACACGTTGAGTACCTTCTAGTAGGTGAGGGAGACTTTTCTGTTCTGGGAGCCTTTCTCTAGGTAGTGAGTGCTGCTTTGGTCTAAACAGGAAGTTGGTCCTGGTCTGAAAGAACTTGTCTTATTTGGCACTTCTGTAGCCCTTGAAAGATGCATTATTAATATATTTTAAAAACTTGAAACAAATGGGGCACCTGGGTGGCTCAGTGGGTTAAGCCACTGTCTTCGGCTCAGGTCATGATCTCAGGGTCCTGGGATACAGCCCCGCATCGGGCTCTCTGCTCAGGGGGGAGCCTACTTCTCTCTCTCTGCCAGCCTTTCTGCCTACCTGTGATCTCTCTCTGTCAAATAAATAAAATCTTAAAAGAAAAAAAAAAAAAACTTGAAACAAATAAAGAGGATTCTGTAATGTGTGTGGTGGGGATCTAGGGGGAGGGCCAGGTGGAGTCCGTCCCAGGAAAACATTCATGCGTCCCTCCCATCCCCAGGTTTCCAAGCTCGAACTCTTTCCAGTTTCTTCCTTGCCACCTACTGACCCTACATGTCCCTTAGAAGGCTAATCTACTCCCTGTTCAGGAAATGGGGCATTTTGCAAGGTTGTCTCAGACCCTTTTAATGCCTTATTCTCTGCTCTGCTCCTGAAGTGCCCTGTTCTCCCCCACGGCTACCATTATCACCTCTGAGTAGGTAAGTCACAACCTTCCTTCCTCCTTTCCTTCCTTTGCTTTTCACCCAGATATCTGATTGATGTCTTCTCCTGGATCTCTTGAAGGAAAGTCAAACTCAAATTGTCCAAACAATTTTTACTCCTCTTGTTGCTCATCTAGTGTTTTCTATCTCAGTGAGCATCACCACTATCTATACCATCACAGGAGCCAGGAAAATCCCCAGGGGGATTTGTTTTTCATCTCCACCCCATACCCAGTTCGGCACCATCTTGACTTCTGAATAGCTCTGTAGCTCTGGTACACGTGCAGTTCTCTGCATAGCTACCATTACCATCTCAGCCCGAGCTACTCGATGCGCCATCTTCCCCCTGATCCCCATTCACCGCATGGCGGACTGACCAGTCCTTTCAGAAGGCAGATCTGATCACGTGACCCCATGCCTTAAAACTCTCTAGTTTCTTACTGAGAAGAGAAATGGAGTTCCTTGACTTGACCTACAGGATCCTGTTGAGTCTGGACTTCTTTCTCCTCCTCTGATAAGACTCATCTTAAACTATTACCCACACTCTCCTCACTCCAGCAAGCTGGTCTTCTTTCTGCCTATTACTCCGTAGGCTCTTTTTTACATTATTCCATCTGCCTAGAATCCTCTTTCACTCTTTCTTTGCTTTTTGAGTCAAATTCACTTGTAGTTACCATTTTCTTATCACCACTTGGGCCAACCTTTCCTGGCTAGGTTGATTGCCTTTCTTATAGACTCTATGATACTATATTGCTATTTTGTAGCCCTTTCTATAGGTACAAGTTAAAATTTTTATTCACGTGATCATTCATCTCTCCTTCTGTAGACTGTGACTTTTGTGAGCATAGGGATTCTGCTTCCTTTTACCCCCACCCCCAGTATTATAGTTGGCTTATAGATTGAGTGGAGGTCTCTTTACCAGGAACAGTCAGTATATACTAATTTCCCCTAGAAGTGTTGAGGGCATGGTAGTGTCACTTCCAGGTGATTGGGTTGGAGAGTTGACCAGGATTGGCATGACTGTCCACATCATCACCACCATGATCACCACTATCATCAATACCACCATCACGATCACAATCACTACCACCACCACAATCACCACCACTATCACTACTACTGCTACTATCACCACTGCCGTCATCATCATCATCATCATCATCATCAGGACCTTCTGGTGTTATGGACTAGTGGCCATTTTCTTATTATGGGACATAGCCAGTTGTTCATTCGTTCTCGATAAACATCTAGAGTTCTGATGATGTCGTCTCATATAATGATATTATATTTGTTCGTTTGTTGATCTTTTTAACTAACAAAAAAATAGAGATTTTGCTTCAGACCTTGGAGAGATTAGGACTTCAAATTAGAAAACCTACAAATCCTTCCAAAAGTTAAGAATTGCGATCTCATTTATTCATTTAACAAGCATTTACTGAGTGGTTAACATGGGAGGCATTGTATTAAAGGCTGGGAATACAGTGTCCTTATGGAACTTACAGTGTAGGGAAAGAGGCAATAAAAATGAATTAAAAAATATATATTAGGAATGTAAACACTCACATGAAAACAAAGTAATAGAGCAGAGCCTGAGGGGGCTATTCTTGATTGCATAAATTAGTCTCTCTTTTAATATTTCATTTATTTAAGAGAGAGCGTGAGTGTGAGTGGGGGGAGGGGCAAAGGGAGAAGGAGAAAGAGAAGCCGACTCCCCACTGAGCACAGAGTCCCACATGGGGCTCGATCCCAGGACCCCAAGATCATGACCTGACCTGAAGTCAGATGCTTAACCGACTGAGCGGCCCAGGTGCCCTGCCCTTTGCACCCCCCACCCCCATGTAACACACAGCATTAAAATCTCAATGGCTTATGGTAACAAGGATTTATTTTGAGTTTCCTCATTTATTTATGGGCTTTATTCACTTTGGACTGGTGAGGCTCTGAGCATCCTCCTCTCAACAGAACAAGTGGGTGAGGGGAGATGTACAGTAGCTCCTGGGGCCTCATCTCAGGCTTGGCCCCTGTCACCTCCCCCCACATTTCTCAGGCCACAGCCATGCCCATGACCTTTCAGGGGTTGGAAGTTGCTCCACCGACAGTGAGAAGAACTGAAAAGACACCTGGTGCGAGTGTGTGTATTTCCTGCTCTGGGGGAGGAGCAGAGTTGGAACCATCATGTCGTCCACCTGGAAGAGCTAGGGGATGCTCAGAGTAGGGGATGTGGAATCCATACATGGAGAGAAGGAGCTGTCTGTGGGAGGCTCTCAAGGAAGAGCTGAGGCCCAGGGCCCAGCTGGGAGGAGGCCCCACCGTAGAACAGGCTTGGAGGACCAGACGAAATAGGAAAGAGTCTAGTTTGGTTGGAGGGGCAGCAAAGGGGCAGCTGGGAGAGGCACTGGGCACCTGGTCAGCTAAGGCCTTGGAGGTCATAGTGAGGGTTTGGGCTCTGCAGTGGGAAGGGGGGGGTGACATTTTGTTTTCAAAAGAAAACTCTGGCCATATGTGGCATCTGTTGTAGGGCGCGTAGGCAAGCACGGCAGGTCTGCATGGCCGGCCTTCCAGAAGGATGACCTGAAACCCCCAGAGGATTTTGCTTGAAGGATTTAAAGGTGACCCCAGGAAACTGCAGGACAATGTAGCCCAAGCTCTGGCCCTTCACCGTGTTGTCAAGTGTGGACCCTTTCCGGGGCTGTGCCTCCCCAGGGAGCCAGGACTGATCCTGGAAAAGAGAATTCGGGGTGGGCCCCAGATATGTACAGCATTCTGACACAACCTCTTAATTCAGAGCAGAAGCCTCAATAAGGAATCACTTTAGAAGAAAGGCTCTGCTCTAATTTATTGTTTTTTCCCCTAAAGTTTAAACATTCTCTGCACTTGAGTGGCTGTTGCTTATGCATCAGCCTTATTTAGGCAATTTGCTATTGTGTGTGTGGTCCGATCCAGCCTGTTTCAGTAAAGTGTATGTTAGATGCTTGGAAATTGTCCAGTGGGCATTGTGTGTTGGGGAGGGGGGAGGAGAGGATGAGGGGGAGGAAAAAGAAGGAGAAGAGGGAGGTGAGAATGGGAGGGAGAGGGACAGAGGAGGAGGAAGAGAGGAAGAGAGAGAGAGGGCAAGAGAATTTTTGACTAACAACTCAAGCGTGATGTTCATAGATGAATAGTATACATTTAATTGAAGAATGGATTTTTTTTCCCAAACTTTGGCTATTGTCAGTCATATTGTAAGCACACCGACATGGTTTAAATTAGTATTGTGGAAGCAATAAACTGCAGAGGAGTGCGTGACTAAATTATTAAAAGGAATCCATGAGGACCAAGCACGAAACCATCTCAGCAAATAGAGAAACTTTATATGGAGCTTTTTGCCAGCTGTGTCCCTGGTCATTGAGCACAATGTGTGACAGTTTGCCCAGGGACTATTTTGGGAAAAACAGTCATTTCATTAAGGGTACAGCTTAGGTTTGAAATTTTTTTGGATCCCTTGCCAAGAAATTGGCATCCAAAAATGACAATATGAAAAATGTTCAGAGAATTGGAAACTAAGGCAGGGAATTCAGCTTACGCAATTTTAACTCTTACTAACCTGTGAGAAAAGGATATGGTGGAGTAATTTTACCATGTTAATAATTCACAATTTGTTCCTACTGTAATTTCTGTCATGCTCTTATGGATAAGTGGAAAAATCAGGAGCTTTAAAAGTGAAAGAGCTAAAATGAGATCTTGGCTTCATCACTTATGGGCAGTATGAGCTTAGGCAAGTCATTTCCCTTCCTTGTACCTAACTGGAGACATCTGTATACCTATAGCGCTTTTGAGAATAAATGAGATGATACATGATCATGTTTTCAAAATTGCAATTATGTGCAAATATGCATTATAACTTTCATTGACAGTAATGATGAGCTGAGGGTCACCAGTGAGCACCACAGTTATGGAGAGTGAGCAAGTAAGAATTTTGGCATTTGTTTTGTTTTGTTTTGTTTTCTTCTAGAGATTTTATTTATTTATTTGAGAGAGAGAAAGAAAAAGCACAAGCTCGGGTAGGGACAGAGGGAGAAGGACAAGCAAACTCCCCACTGAGCAGGGAGCCCGACGTGGAACTCAATCCTAGGACCCCGGGATCATGACCTGAACTGAAGGCAGATGCTGAACAGACTGAGCCACCGAGGCGCCCCACAGTTTCAACATTTTTGAAAATTCCTGAGACTATTTAATTGAATAATCAAAGAAAAAAGCTGAGGGCAAACGTTTCAGCTCTGACTCTGGGAGACTGGATTTGGAATATGGTGGGAAGCAGATTGTGACCCAAGGCAAGGAAAAATAAAATGAGAACAAATCTGCAGCAGGCTTAAATCTGATGTTTTTCTGAACTTCATAAGCCAATAAAGTACTTTGAGTCCCTCATCTTGTTCTCATTTCCACATATTACAGACCCATCAGCTTGGGATGATAAACAGTGCCCTGAACAGAGAGAAGCATCAGATGACTAGGGGCAGTGACAGGTGAGGGCCCCTGGGATGGGGCCCCTGGGTGCATGGGAGCCTATGGCAGGGTGAGGTCTCTAGGGAAGCCCCCACTCCCCCCATGTCTAACAGGAGCCCAGCCAGGCTCCCAGCAGAACTCAATGACTCAGGATCTATTTACCGCATTGAAGAGCAAATGAATTGATAGAGATAAAGGAGGCGTCATTGACCTAGAGTGAAATTCAGCGCATTGTTTTGATCCTAGTCACACCTTGTTTGTATGGTCTTCCTCTAGTTGGGTATCTTTTCACCCTGGTTCTTACAGCTTCTACCCTCGTGGGGCCTCCTTTAGGACTCTCTTTACTCTCATCTTGAGGTCATTTCTTCATTCAGTTCAGTTTCTTTTCCCCCTGGAGTGTTGGCTGCATACCTCGGCCTGCCTTTTGTACTGAAGACCCAAAGAAGAAAAGTCATCCTCTCCTATCCTTGAGTTTACAGCCTGCAGGGAAGATTGGTGTGCAAACCCAATAACCAACATTTCTCCAAAGAAGATATACAAATGGCCCATGAACACAAGAGCAGAAGCTCACCATCTTTAGTCATTAAGGAAATACAAATCAAAACCATAATGAGCTACTACTTCATATCTACCAGGATGGTTGTAATTAGACAGTAACAAGTGTCAGTGAGGATGTGGAGAAACTGGAACCCTCATGCATTGCCAGTGGGAATGGAAATTAGTGCAGCCACTGTGGAAAATACTATGGAAAAAAGGATAAATATAGAATTAACACATGACCTAACAATTTCTCTTCCAGGCATATACCTTAAAGAATTGACAACAGGGGTTCAGACAAGAATGTGTACATGAATGTTCATAGCAGCACTATTTCTGATAGTCAAAAAAAAAAAAAGGAAAACACCTCAAATGCCTATCCACTGATGAATGGATAAACAAAATGTGATATAGAGTATAGAGTCATAAAATGGAATATTATTTAGTCATCACAAGGAATGGAGTATAGATACATACTATAATATGAGTGAACTTTGAAAACATTATGTTAGGTAAAAGGCTTAATAGGCAAAAGTCACCTATTGAAAGATTCCATTATGTGAAATATCAAGACTAGGTGAATCCACAGAGACAGCAAGAGGAGTGGTGCCTGGGGGCTGAGGGGAGGCAGGCATGGGGCATGATGGCTGAATGGGTACAGGCTTTCCCCATGGAGAGGTGAAAATGTCTAGAATCAATGGCGATGGAGATGCACCATTGTGAATGTACCTAATGCCACTGAATTACACACTTTAGGTGGGTAATTTTATGTTATGTGAATTTTACCCCAGTAAAAATAAATTAAAGGCACCAGCAACTATTGGTGGCTTAATGAGGGCTATAAGAGATGCGTGGCCCTTGCACTTCAGGAACACGGTAGAGAGAGACTACCTCTGAGGCGCTGGGTGGGCAGGTGTGCAGCAGAAGGTGGCCTCATTCTCATCCAAGTAGCCTCCTCAAGAGAAAGGGAGTGTACTGCAGGCAGGGGGAGTGAAGCCGGTCAGACAGGGAAGTCTGAACAAGCATGGTTTGTTTGTGGAACATGAATATTCTGGCAGGGGTGGTGAGCCAAACATTTATTGAGCAGTTACTATGTGCCAGGTGGCATACAAAGGGCTTTGCATCAATTAGGTCATTTCATCCTCCTAATAACACGGATCTTTGTCCAGTCTTGCCGGTGATGATACTGAGTGTGAGAGAAAGTGATCTTTCCAGTGCCGGATGGAGCCTGCACCTGTATGAGTGCGTGAAGAGGACATACAAAGTCAGGAGTCTGCAAGAACGTGGGGATGAAGCTCCATCCCTCCTTGTTAATGGTACTTTATCAGATGTTCAAAGGTGTATTCCAGGATGGCAGGAGAAGCTTTGTTCTTAGAACCACATGTAAACCCCCTTTGTATTAGCATCTCTAGATATGTGTAGACACACACACACACGTATATACTCACATGTATATGTATAGACATTGGAGATATACAGAGAGATGTAGATAGTATGTATATAAAGTATATATATACTAAGTGCGTGTATGTATATTTACACACACACACACACACACATATGAACAAAGAAGCTTAATATAAGGAATTGGCTCATGAATTTATGGAGGCTGAGACATGTGCCCCTGCAGGCTCAGGAAAGCTGGTGGTGTAATCAACTCAGCCCCTAGGCCTGAGAACCAAGAGCACTAAGGGCAGGAGATCAGTGTCCCAGCTCAAGCTATCAGGCAGGAAGGGCCAATTCTGTCTTCCTCCTCCTTTTTGCAGCATTGAGCCCCTTAATGGATTGGACAATCATCACCCACATGGGGAAGGCAAATCACTTTAGTGAGTCCACTGATTCAAATGCTAATTTCCTCTGCAATGTCCCCCCCCCCCACACCCCCAACACACACACATACCAGACACACCAGAAATCCCACTGAGCCAAATATCTGGGCACCCTGTGACCCATTCAAGTTATCCATAAAGTTAACCACCACACACATGTTATGGATCTCTTGTATGTCAGGTTACAGAGACGTTGTGAGACTGTATTGCTTTTATATTATAGTTTTAATAATAGCTAAAATATACTTAAGCATATCAAGACCAGACTCTTGTGGGTTGCTTTGGCTCAACAGAACACGGTTTGAACACACCACTGTTCCCATTAACAGAAGCTATTTTTGGTCTTGTTCAATCATCTCGCATGTGCCTCTTGTGTCTTTGAGCAGATTAATATCTCCTCGTGGCACACTTTTATTATGCGTTGCATGTACTATGTGGTCAAAAATTGTTCCATCAGTGAGAAGCCCGTCTTCAGACCATCGCCATGAATCAGATGTGATGAATGACCATTCATCCAGCCCATTACATATTTCTGTCATGTCTCTTTATGAGCAATTTCATTTTTCAGCTTTGAAACTGTTGGAAATTCTTTATAATTCTAAATCCCTTATTTCATCTTTAAAAAAATAAACATCTCACCTTAGAATAATTTTAGATTTACAGAAAAATTGAAAAGGCAATAGAGTTCTTATGGATACCATACCCCATTTCCCCTACCATGAACATCCTAGTTTAGGATGGCACATTCCTCACATGAGTGAATAAATACTGATACATTATTATTCAAGAAGTCCATACTTTATTCTGGTTTTCTTTGTTTTTATCCAATATACTTCTTCCAACCCAGCATCCCACCCATGACACCATGTTACATTTACTTGTCTCATCTCCTTAGGCTTCTCTTGGCTCTGATGGTGTCTCAGGGTTTGCTTGTTTTTTTATGACTTTGAGGGGCACTAGTCAGGCATTTTGTAGAGTGTCCATCAACTTGGATTTTTCACATGTTTTTCTCACATTAAGATTAAGATTATGGGTTTTGGGAGATAAAGTGCCATGGAATCACATTGTATCGAGGGTACATACTGTAACATACCTTGTTACTGTTGATGTTCAACTTGGCCACCTGACTGAGGTAGTATTTGCCAGGTTTCTCTACTGAAAGTTACTCTTCCCTCTTTCCATACTGTAAACACAGAGAGGAAGCCACTGTGTGCTGTCTACATGGAAGGAGTGGAAAGTTATGGTCCATCTTCTTAAGCTTTATACCCTCTTTAACTTCTTCTCTTCTAGTCCCAGTGAAGGAGAGTATTTAGTCAATATAAAATGAGAATTCTCTCTCTGAAGATGACTCTATTTCTCTTCAGCTTTATGTTAAGGCACAGTTTCTCAACAGTGACACATTTGACCTTTGGGGCAGGGTAATCCTTTGTTGTGGGGTCGTTTTGTGCATTGCATGAAGTTTCTTGGCATCCCTGACCTCAGTGTACTAGGTACCAGCATCAAAGCACTTCCAACCAGCATAAATGCTTCCACAATTTCCAACTGTCCCTTTGGTGGTGGTGGTGGGGGTGCAGATTCCTCCTAGTCCTTGTCGCCACTGAGTACTGCCTTCCAGTAAATCAATACTTTGATGGCACTGGAAAGAAAGATCCTTCTCAGAGGTTAAAAAATATAGTAATATATTATTCCTTCTCCAGGTTCAAAACTATTATACTCCAGTAAGAATGTTCCCATTCATAAGTTAAACTTGATGAAAAACTCAGGAAACACATGTATTTATTCATTGCCAAAGTGCTGCCTGGTTCGAAGGATGGCACTATATAGGGGCACAGTACACGGAGTGTAGCCTCATAACATGTAGCATTAATGCTGTCCCTTGGAGTTGTGCAAGGCAGTTGCCTTGAAGTTGCAGCTCCTAAAGGCCATACCTAACTCCAGGAAGGCAGGCAAGGGCAGTTTCACCACACACCTGGGAGGAAGTGAACTTGAATATTTGTTAACAGTCCCAACGACCACCACGGCTTTGAAATATCACCCCCCCCCCAAAAAAGTACTCTCATGACTAAGGTATTATTGATGGATAAACATATATATAAATAATTCATGGGATATATTCTTACTTTGATGATAAAATTTCAAAATTACTTTTGGAACAAAATGAGAATCTTAAAACCCCCAGAGTTTTTTCATGGAGATGAAGGTACACAAAGTTTCAGCCAAGACTAAGCCAAAATTTCGGGTTTGGTTGTATCTGAATTATGTCTTGTCCAAGCCTCTTCCCAGATATGCTACCTGTAACAACTAAGTATCTCCCCTTACTGCAGAGGATTGTGCAATCAGAGTTTTGTATGAAGATTTTTGTACATTTGTGTCTCTGGGAGGGGGGATGGAGATCATAGTGACCTGCCCCTGCCTTCATGGACCAAGAGTGCTGAGCCCTGGGGAAAGAGAAAGTTGCCAATGAAGACCTGAAGGAGCTCTCTTCACAAAATATTTTGCAAGCTATGACTAGTTTTGTGTGGGTGCCTCGCTGATGTTGGAGCACAATGGTGTAGAGAAGGGGACACACCTCCTCGTCCTCCATAGGAAGTTATGCAGTAAAGTCCTACCAAAGTGAGCCCAACAGCATTCTGACAGTGGAGGGGGAAGGATGATAGGCCTTCCTCATGTGGGTTAGTGGGCAGTGGGCACTGACAGGGAGGCTGGGGTGGAAAAATAGTTGAGGGGCTCCTGTGGTCTCCCAGAAGAACCCAGGAAAGACCAAGGCAGAGGGCTCATCTCTGACAGATAAGCAGCTGAAGTTTTGGAGCCAAAAGAATGTCAGCATGAATCTAATGTAGTCTCATTTATATCCAAAGGCTTGTGAGGACTAGGGAAATTCCAGTTGTATAAGGATTTAAGAAAAATGTTAAGGAACACATGGAAGGGAAGGACTGAGCTAAATGAGTTGGCGGATGTGAAATGTGTGAATTGTAGCCTTAGATAAAATGATAGATCTTTGATTTCGATGTTTGTTCTTGAGAAGAATAGTTTCTTTTGGCTGTTAAATCACAGTGTTGGCACCTGGGTGACTCAGTCAATTAAATGTCTGCCTTCAGCTCAGGTCATGATCTCAGGGTCCTGAGATGGAGCCTGGCATCGGGCTCCCTACTCAGCAGGGAGCCTGCTTGTCTCTCTCCCTTTCCCTCTGCCCCTCCCCACTGCTTGTGCACATACACACTCTCTCCCTCAATAAATAAATAAGATCTTTTTTTTAAAAAATCACACTGTTAGGACTAATATTGACTATTATGTTAAAAAATGGATATTTAATAGTTTGGTTTAATTACAGTATTCTGAAAGTATGGTTTAGCAAGTGTATGTCTGTGTAGAAACACAAATATGACCACCAGTAAGGTACACCTGTGTCACAATATGCATGTGTGGAATTATATGCTGTGGGCAAGTCTTGACTCAGTGCATATCTGCTTAATATGTATCTTCTACTTAGAACTCTTGATGAACATAAGTGTCTTCTGTTAGAGGCGTGTGGTTTGGTTCTCGGGTCTAGCAGCATTCTTCGGCTGTTCTCACGCAATGAAGTGGACCACTTGTTTCCTGGGAATGGTGGAACGTTCCCTTCTCACCCACCAAGTTTCCAAGGCTAAAGTGTTGTTTGTGATGATTTGATGTTCATTCATGTGGTAAAGTTTATTTTTGTTAATTGCCTGTGAGTCAGCATCTACACAATGCTCTTCCAGGAGAACGCAGCCCACTCTCTACTCTACACACTTTCAACTTTCTTTATGTATAGAAGGGAGAGCTTGGAGAAGCATCTTTGAAGTCCTCAGCCTCCAGAAGTGAGACTGAGGCATGTCCCCAGAGCTATCATTGTGGACGTGCAGCACGACACAGAACTAAAATTGGAGACATGGGGCACCTGGGGGGCTCAGTTGGTGAAGCATCTTGCTTTCAGCTCAGGTGATGATCCCAGGGTTCTGGAATTGAGCCCTGAGTCAGGCTCCCTGCTCAGAGGAGGAGTCTGCTTCTCTCTCTCCCTCTGCCTCCCCCCCAACTCATGTTCTCTCTCTCTTGCTCTCAAGTAAATGAATAGAATCTTAAAAAAAAAATCCGAGACACAGTGGACCTACAGCTGGTGGGCTAGAGGAAGAACTGAGAACAGCAGTTGATGAAAGAATGCTAAGGCACTTTTGTTAAATATAAGATGTACATGTGGATAATTTAAAGAAATGGAGAAGGGAAATCTGATTTTTGAATCCTGATAAATTAGGAGCAACTATCAGAAGACAAAAATAGAAGGTACCATTTTAAACAAGGAGCTTGATCTATCCAGTGGAAGGCAGGAAAGGAGAAGGAAAACCCAAAGAAGGCATAGTAGTTGGGGAAAAAAGTAAATTAAGATGGCAGAAATAAATCTTAATGTATCAAAAAGTAATTTCAATAAAGATTAATTCCCCAGTCAAAAAACAGAACTACTCAGATTGGATACAGTACATAAAATGTGGCAATATTTTTTCAGTAAGAGAGTAGTGAAAGGAAAGAACCCTGGTTAGACTAAGGACAAAACAATGAAAAAGTATATATATTTTAGAAAAGTGGGAACCCAAAGAAAGCTGGAATAGCAATGCTAATATCTTTTTAGAAAATATTTTATTTATTTACTTGAAAGAGAAAGTCACAGAGAGAGAGAGTGAGAGGGCATACACGAGTGGGGGCAAGAGCAGAGGGGGAGGGAGAAGGAGATGCTACTCCTCGAGCAGATTCCTTTCTGATCACGGAGCCCAGCGTGGGGCTGGATCCATGACCCTGAGATCATGGCCCGAGCCAAAGTCAGAGGCTTAACTGATGAGCCACTCGCCCCAGCAGTGTTAATATCTCATGAAATAAGACTAAAAGGAAAAACCACTAAGGACAAAGAAGGCTGTGACATACTTACAAATGTAACAATAGAACAAGAATCCCTAGTCATAATGAACATAAATCCACCTGATGGCATCTCTGTAATATATACAAAATGGTCACATTATATTACTGATAGAGCTATGGGAGGAAAGGGTTAAGTCAACAATTGTTGGCAGTAATTTTAAAACAGTTCTCTCAAGCTGATGGGTTAAGCCGACCAAAGATAAGCAAATATATATAAAGATCCAAGTGAGACATTAGGGTGGGAAAATAATAGACATGTGTGAAATTCTAGGCCCAACAAACAGTAAAGATCTACTTTTTTGGAGACTGGCTCATTCACAAGAAAATATTTACTACTTTACTAGGTCACCAAGGAAGCTTCTGATTCCAAAGAATGCTATTTTAATGCAGAATATATTTTCTGATGAAAATGTCATAAAATGAGAGATCAGGATCAAAAGAAAGCTAAAATATCTCATATGTGTCTAGAACCTATTTCAGGTTAAAACAAAAATCTTAAGGGAAATTCTCAAATACTTCGAATTAAACAGTAATTTGAAAACCACCTATCAGCATGTGTAAGATAGCTAAAGTAATACTTAGAGGGAAAATATAGCTTTAGATACAGTTATTTGAAAACAAGAAAAACTAAAAACAATTGATCTAAGGGTTCACAAGAAGAAGTTGGAAAAAGAACACACAAAGAAAAATAAGGGCAGCTATAAGAAATTTAAGATAAGAAATTTGAGAAAAACTTAACAGAGAAGATTAATAAAACCCAAATCTGATACTTTGAAAACACTGTAAGAGGCACCCTCTGGCCAGTCTGATCCGGATAAAAAGAGAATAAGCAAATAACAAAAATGTGGAATGAAAAATGGGGAAACGAAGTAGATAGAGCTGAGGAAAAAACATGACTATTAGGAACAACTATCCATCAACAGATTTGAAAACATCATGAAATAGATACTTTAATGGAAAATTATAGAATACCAAAGTACGGCAAGAGAAACTGAAAAAAATTGAATAGCTCAATAAGCAATCATGACATTAAAATGGCAATTAAGTTCCTTTTCCCATGAAAGCCTCAGATCCAGTGGTTTCATAGGTTCTACCCAAGGTAAAAAAAAAAAAAAAGACAACTCTGGGAAATAGAAAAAGAGTGAAGACATTAGAAATCGTTTTATGAGACAAGTGTATTAGGCACTTGAGATTTTGTCAGGGTCTGTACAATGGGCCATTTGGCATTTAAACACAGATCTAAAAATGCAAAGTGAACTGTTAGCTCAAAATATGAAAGGGTAAAAGTAATAGATGATCATGGAGAAGTTAGTCTAGAAAAGCAAAGATGGTTTAACCCCCCAAAACGTATTGCTGTGTTAATCCCAAGGAGAAAAATTACTTGATAATCTCAGATATATAAAAGGCATTTTTATAAAATTCAACATCAATATACGATAAAACATCTTTCACATTATATCTAGGAGGGTACTTCCTTGATGTGGGAAAGATTTATGCCTCTGACCTATCTTAAACTTTGGACTCATCCCCTTTAGGATTCAGAACATATGCTGTTGCTGTTTTAACATAGTATCAAAGGTCCTGGAAACCTCTATGAGCTAAAACCCAAACAAAACAAAACAATGTCAGTCTAATGATTGGGAGAGAGGGCATTCAGTTGTCATCTAGTGATGGATGATATTATCTAAAGAGAAATTAGGAAGAACCACCAGGAAAAGATTAGAATAAGGTAGCTCAGAAAATTGGCAAAGACACAAATAACTCAGAAAAATCAATTGTACTTTCCATACCACCAGTAACTAATCAGAAAATAAAACAGAAAACAAGATGCCTTCATAATGGCAAAAAAAATTTAAATTGTCTTGGAATTAATAAAGAATAAACATCATATCCACAAATAACATTTATGAAAATACTAAATGGAGAGCTTCTCCATGCTTATGGAGTGCTTTAACATTATGAACGTATCGGTTCTCTCCAAACTAATGCACGTGTCAGTGTGATCCAAACAAAATTCCAGTTAGATTTTTTTTAAAAGATTTTATTCATCCATTCGACAGAGATCACAAGTAGGCAGAGAGACAGTCAGAAGAGAGAAAGAAGGGGAAGCAGGGTCCCCGCTGAGAAGAGCCCAACCCAGGGCTCCATCCCAGGGCCCAGGATCGTGACCTGAGCAGAAGACAGAGGCTTTAACCCACTGAGCCACCCAGGTGCTCCTCCAATTAGATTTTTTAAGGGATGTGCCAAAATTATTCTACAGACAAGAAGAATATGGGTTCATAAAAAGCTAGGTCACTTTAGAAAAGAGGAGGAAGAAATATTCATTACTAGATACGAAGACACAGTAGAAACATGTGGAAATAAAAACAGTGTGCCAGTGGCTTAAGGACAGAGTAGTAGATGAACTGAACAGAGAGATTGTGTAGACTGATTCCTTTGTATCCATATTCATATACATTTATAACAACTCGATAGGATAAAGGTCAATGGGCAACAGGACAAATTACATAGCAGAAGGTGTTGAGAAAATTGAATTTATATGGAGATAACAATGCTACCTCACACCATATATCAGGTGGAGGCTGGAAGGATGGAAAGCCTGAATGTGAAAAGCTACACTGGCATGCTAATAGGAGAAAACAGCGGGGGAAGAAAGACCTCAAAAGAACAAAGCTTGAATAATTGATGTAATCAATTAGCCTGAGTAATTGATGGTTCTGATTACACAAAACTTCAAGAGTTATGTTTAAAAAAGACGACATAGACAAGGTTAATAGATGAAAAATTAAGGAAACATACCTGCAGTGTCTAAGACCAATGAGAGACCAATACACAGACTACAAGGAACTCTGTCAATAAAGAAGTAAAAGAGAAGAGTGTATAGAGAAACATGGGCAAAGGGTATGAATGGCCATTCACAAGATGGGGTGAACTGATCTGGCCGACAAGATTATGAAGAGATGCTCAGACCCAGTAATATTCAGAGAAGTGCAAATTAAAAGAATAGGCTAACATTCTATTTCCATTTTATTTATTATTTATTTATTTTTAAAAAAGATTTTGTTTATTTATTTGATAGATCACAAGTAGGCAGAGAGGCAGGCAGAGAGAGAGAGAGCGGGGAAGCAGGCTCCCCGCTGAGCAGAGAGCCCGATGCGGGCTCGATCCCAGGACCCTGGGATTATGACTGGAGCCGAGGGCAGAGGCTTTAACCCACTGAGCCACCCAGGCGCCCCTCTATTTCCATCTTAAATAGCAAAAATTGATAACCATTTTAATTGGATAATGGGGGTTGGTGGGATATGGGAAATAGGAGCCCTCATGTCCTCTTGATGGGAATGGGGACTGGTCAGGCATCCAAAAGACCAGGGCTGAGGCAGGGCTCACTCAAATGATGTATTTGCACAGGGACTCAGAATCCCACTCGTGGGGGAATCTCAGAAAAAAACCTTTGCATGAACGCTGAGAAAGATAGAGATGCAAATGTCTAAAGCTTACTGCTTGTGGAGTACATCTGTGTGTCAGTAAGGAGAGAGACAGTTCAGTAACACGGGGTGGATTTGGTTATCATGGAACACGCGGCGGTAGTGAGGCCACAGATCACTGGTCTTATAACAACAGGGATAGAACTTCGAAGAAGAGTGTCGAATTAAAAAAGGACAAAAACAGGTCTACAGCCCATTCTGACTCATGTAAATTAACACACACGCACACACACACACACACAACACAGTTCTGCATTTGTTACAGAGATAACCTACAAATTTGAGGACACATATTAAATATACTGGAATTGTTGCCTGTGAGGGATGGGGAATGGGAGCAGGAAATTAGAAAAAAAAAAAAAAAGCCATGAGTAGCATTGATGCTACAGCCCGTGAACCAAAGTATGAGATAAATTTAGCCATCAGCCTCTGAAATCCAGAAAGCAAGGCAAATTAACTACATTGGGATATTTCTGAGCATGTGTGTTTTCTCTGGTTTGCCCCCAAACATGGACAGCTTAAAATAGGTGGTTTTTAAACTTTGAAGTCACCCTTGAAAGAAAGAACTCAATTTCCGGTTGCCGCAATTTGGAGGAAGCAAGCAGTTTACATCCTGAATTGAGACGGGGCCGGGCTGGTGCTCATCACCTGTCCCCACACCTGGTTTTACTTGGCCTTCCACTGTCGCCCATGGAAACATTCCACGGAAACCTTCTGTTTTCAGAATCAAGGCTTCGGAGCAGGCACCCCCCTCCCCACACAGACTTCCTAATTGATTGATGCCCTCACTCCCATCAGGCTGCATCGGTTATATTAGCAACTTTACGGTCTGATATCTGATCCCCTGGCAATCCCAGTGGGCGAATGCAGGTTGTTACAGACAACCGGGTCCTCAGACGATGTCCAGGTTTCCCAGATAATAACTTCTCAAGATTTATTTTTTTCATTAAGGGTCCGTTGGATTCCTTAAATTTTATTTGTAACATGGTACAAAGCAGATTAATGGAATGCCAGGCACTTTCTCTTCTGAAGTGGCCTTTGTCCCCTCCTAAGGTAAAAACAAACAATTACGGGGCCCCTGATAGGTCAGCTCATCTCACTCCTGCCTTAAGCTTACGTTGCAGCTATCCTGGTATCTGGGTCCTCTTTTCAGAAAACTCTTGGCCAGTGTATTTTCCCACTTTTATTTGATCCCCATCGTGGGGGTATTTTCCTTTATGGCGATCCCATGTCCTCCGGGAGACAGATTTCGTTATTATTTCTGTGAACACTCAGAGCATCTGGAAAATATCCTTTGTTCAATAAATGTTCCTGAACCTAAGCATATTAATAGCTCCCCAAGCAGCCTTTATTGCTCTCTCTAATCAATTTTTGTTATATCAACCTTTCGAACGGTGATAATATGGGGAAGGTTGTAATTCTAGGTACTTAGCAGATTTCCTAATAATAACTCATTTGGTTATTGTGCATGTCCATGGGGTTTATCCAAGTGTACGGTTCACTGGGAGACCCCAATGTTCTTCCTCCAGGTGTGGTGTTGATTTGGTCTTTGTCATTCAGATAGGATTGGTGGTAGTAGATGTTGCTTCTCAACAGATGACCCATCTCTTAAGTTGTAGGAACGTGCCATGAAGGTAGAACACCCCATTCATTAAAAGTATTAATATTGCTATTTCTCAGAGTGACAAGTTCAGGGGTCACGGAGTTCAAGGCCTTTAGTAAGCACACCTGTGCTCCCGGGACCCTAAGCAGAATAATGGGGCATCTTGACAATTTCCAGTTCCCTTGATCATGAGCCTATCTCTGGGTCTATGCATTTGTAAAACCTTGCTGTGCTTGCCAGGCGACTCTACCTCCGATTAGTGGGATGATCTGGGATGAATTGAAGCAATAGTTGGCTGGTCTCCCTCAGCCTCCACGTCCTCATCTCCGAGACAAGAATTTCTGCATTCACTTAGCAAGCACTCACTCAATACTTAGTATGTGTGAGGTACTGTTTTAGGAGGTGGGAGCAGAGCTGCAAACAAGAGAGGTCAGGGGATGTGGGGGTGACGGTGTGGCCAATAATCTCCAAGTGGGGCTGGAAAGCCCATGGAAACTTCACGGGAGAGTGATGGGGGCTGGGCTTCAGACAGGGTGTATGGGAATCCACATGGAGGTGAGTACAAACGCCGGCCGGTGCAGATCTCCTGCCTGGCATCTCTCTCCACCCCTCTCTTACTCCGCTTGGTCCCAGGAAGCCACTGGGATTATTTCCCAGCAAGCACAGGGACAGCCCGTGGCTGTGGTTTAAGGTTCCCGGAGATTGGGTGGGCCCCAGGGAGAACAGGGCATTGTCCCCCAGGTCCGTGTTCTTCCTCAGCCAGCTTCCCCTGTAGGCTTCTTGTGGATCTTGGACAATTCTCTTTATCTTGGTCCAGGCTCTGCTTCCTGAAGTGAAAGTAGGGGATTCTATGGGGGCCCCTCTGCCTGAGACACACCACAATCTTAAATTCAGAGAGGCATTCTTCAGCTTCATCGGGGATCGCGCTTTGGGAAGAGAAGAAGCTACTCCAGTGGTTGGGATTGAACTGGGCCTGGCCATTCCCTGTGGCCAGGACCAGTCTTCCTGGAGCCCCGGCTTTTCCTCCACGTTGTACAGAGGCTTGGCTCAGACTCCCTGCTTCATAAAACCACTTAATATGTAGTCACTTGATAGACTGAGAATATCTCTGGTGCTATTACTTTGTGGTCCCTTTGGAAGGGACTGTGAAATATGATTGAAAGGCACAGAGAAGGAAGGCAAAGAGAAGTGGGATGGCAAGTCAGCAGAAATCAAGTTTGAGTTGGTGAACCACTCCGTGGAGTGAAAGCCAAGTCCCTGGAAATAAATCAAAATGAGCAAATACATTTTTATATTATCCTTATTTCAATATTTGTTACATCCATTCCAGCACAGAGGCCCATCGACCTTTTCTTGGGGACGTTGCTTCTTGGACTGTTAGCTTCTGTTTTCCTAAAGCAAGTCATCACTTGAACTCCCTGGCGTTGTTCTTGACCATGAAGCCTGCAGGGTACATGCATGGGGGAGACTAATGCCTTCTCCAGGGCTGCCGATCTGTGCCTGAGTCAGCTAAGTCTAGGAGCCTTGAAGGCCCAGCAAGCCAACACAAACAGGCTGATTCCCCTGAACTCGTCAAGAGGGCTTTAGCTGGGCTGCAGAAAATTCCAGTGATTTCTCCTGGAAAACATGGGGCGCCTCACAGCTCAGATGTGTCACAGCAGATTGGCAGTGAGTATTCCTTTTTAGAAGAAAAAAACAAATGAAACACTGACTCTGCTGTAGGAGATAACAATGATCCCAATTTGAAAATACTCAGCACAGAGATTTTCACGTTGGGCATTCTGACCAGTACCTGGAATGTGAAGAAGGTAAATTCATGAACTGGGTCATATTTCAAGCCCGATGAAGAATGTGCTCCGGGAACATGACAGAACGGCCCAGAACCACGTGGACTTCTTGAGGCAGCCGGGTCAGACATCCAAGTCAAGTTGGGGCATGAGCAACCTCTAACATCTAAAGGAGTGTTTACTCCTTGTGAGTTTATCCTCCGATTTTTAAAAAATAGTGTTTGCTGACATACAGCCTTCATTAGGCTGCCAGAGACTTAAGATAATAGCAGGAAGTTCTGCCCAGATAAACCCAACATGGTAGTGAGGGAAGAAGGAGCCTTCGTCAATTAAATCATTAGTGGATATTTGAAATGCCTTCGTAATGGGGCGCCAAGGCAATCCCGCATGGGAAAATAAAGGAGAAACCCCAACTTATCTCATTCCACCATTCTTTCGGGGGCCTGAAGACTCTCCCTTGAACTCCCTCTGTTTATAGATGGCGAGGAACAAGGTTTATTTGAACCGGTTTTGCTTTGAGTTTGTATGGGTTTTTCCTCTCCACTGCAAGATGTATTCTGGAAGTTTCTGCGTCTCTGAGCCTGGTTTTTCTTTTCTGTAGCCTTGCCAGAGTTTATCACCACTCACTTCTGGATAGTGTTAATGTTGCAGTCGCTTCCTGTCTGCGAAACAATTGTAACATTCACCAGAGTGCTGGGTGTTCGGGCCACATGGGGGATTGTTGCCTGAAACGGCTGAAAAAGTTCCTAAGAAGTCAGTGCAAGATGCTGACACTGTTTATAGAGAAATGTTGCTTCGGGTTCCACGTGCGCCCATCAAATAAATGGGGAAACGAAAGCGTACCCATCAACAGACCGAAGGGGGAAGCCCAACTGTTAGCCTTTACCCAAGAGCACGTCATGGGGCCATCCCTCCCTTGGCCGCATTGCAGCGAGCGTGAGTCCGTAAGGAAGGGATGCTCCAGAAGGAAGTCCGGTAATGTAAGCAGTGGCTCTCTCACTTCAGCGAGCATCGCCGGCAGAACTCAGGAGGACGTGCAGCGCGGGGCCCGGTCCCAGAGTCTCTGATTGTCAGGCATGAATGGTGGGATGAGGGTCCTGAGAATCTTGCATTCCGAACTAGTTCCCAGGTGCTGCTGGCGCTGCTGGTCCAGGGAGCCTATTTTGGAAACGACCCATCTCCGTAAGGTCCAAAGGGAAGGGCCTGCAATTCCTCGGTGGACTTAAGACTTCACCTCTCTCATCCCCTGTCAAAGAGAAAACATGGGAGATTATTTTGTTGTTTTCAGTGTGAATCCAGACACTTCTCGCTTCCTGAATAGACGCATTCCAACAAAGCAACGTACAAATGAATGAAATACAAGGGAGCAAAAGATGGTACAGATGACTCAAGCGCGATGAATCTTAGGTGCTTGCTGATCTCTTCTCTAATGTCGGGACTTCTTTCCTCAAAGTGGAATTCCCCAGGAAGGCGAAGCTGGAGCCCTGGTGTAGGGCAGAGGCTCAACGTCACACCCACGGCATGCTGGGTGTAAGGTCCTGGGGCTGGTGCGGAGCCATTTTCATGGTTCTCTGAGCTCTCCTCCCAGCTTCCCAGCCTCTTGGCATCCTGTCATTCCATCTCCACCCCTGGCCCGTCCCTCCTCAATAGAAATTCTCCTGTTCCTGTAGACCGACTAGTTCTCTATGACACACTCCTAGACTACAGCTCCGCTCTTGTCATCCAAGTTGTTAAATGTGTGGCATTAGTAGACATCTGTTGTCTGACATCATCTGTAGAAGTTGCCTGAATATTTTGTCATGCCCGAAGCCTGCTCTTAGTTTAAGTCTTCAGTGATGGAAAATAGACCAGTGCTCTGGTTTACCCATTCTCCCCCCACCCCACGTTCAAAATGCGACACACACACACACATACACACACACACACACGGTTGAAATGTGCACGGATTTTCAAATATAAGGGTTTATAAGTGGGAACAAGTAGTGAATTTTTGTGATGGTGAAAGTGTCATAGAATTCTACTGCTTGTCTTCCTCTCTTCAAAACGGGGAGTTACTGGGGACCCATGGAGACAGGAGTCATCTTGCTTCCAAAACTGTGGGTGGCACTCATGAATTATTTCTTCCGGAACGTTTTAAAGGAATTTGTAAAATGTAAAGGATTCGTTATCTTAATGATCTAAAACATGTCAGAAGCATCAGGATTACCTCTTCTGTTTTCTGAGCTGGTAGTTCACGATAGGATTGAGCTACAGATAAACTCACAGGTGTTGCTGCCTGAGGCTTAGAAATTAGAGAGGGAGAGGAGAGGCAGCCTGAGCTGGGGGTAACTCATCCAGTGCAAGCGGGGCGAGCCTGGGGGACAGAAAAGAAACAAGGCTTTTTATCGTCTCTGAGTTACGTCTGTGGCTCAAAGACTTATCAGGCTTTGGAAGCTGCTGGCATTTCTAAAGAAGTCAGCAATCGTCATCTACTTCCCTCCATTATTTCCTTTTTCATCTCCTTTTCACCCTGTCTCTTCTCTGCCCTGTCCCTTGCACAGTGTGGGCTGCCTTCTGGTTCCGCTTCCCCTTCCCTGCAGGGAGGCCACGTGTCAGTCCTCGTGCATTGCCCCAGTCCACCTGCTCAAAGGAGTCTCACCCAGAACGCCTCGGGCTCCCCTGTGCTTTCTCATAAATGTGCTCCAAAGGATAATTGTGGTTTCTCAGTTACAAGCTCGATATGAGGCGACAGTTTCGTGGTCAGTCCAGCTGTATTCGGAGTAAAAATTAACCACGCTTGTCTGCGCTCTGCTTACTGAACTGTAGGGCTCTACCTTTTTCTGGCTGATTTAGCTTTCCCTCCCCTGGGGAGTGCGCAGCCGGAATCCCCTGGCCTGCCCAGAAATCAGCTCCCACTGTCATTCGTTGGTTAGATGGTGGGGCTTGGGAAGGGGTCCGGCGTGTTCCTGTTGATCTCTGTGATGAGTTGCAGGAAACCATTGTTTCTCATAAGGCAGAAGGACTACGTGTTCTCCTCGTAGGAGCAGCGGTATTCCTGAATCATATTCTTTGCTCTGGGCTGGTTCTGTCCCTATTTTCCTCTGGATCTTGCTTGAGGTACGTTCTCAGTCTTTGAGTGATTAAGGAGACAGCCGGGAATGGACCTGTTCAGAAGGGACCTGTGGGTTATTGGGAACTTTGTGGTTTTAAACACCACTCCACAGGTTCCAAAGAGGTTGTGTTTAGGATCAAAGTACACTTTCTCTCTCAAAGACTCTCCCAGGAGAAATATTTTCAGAAGTCACAGAAGCGTAAACTCCAAATGGAGAAGAGCCTCCAAAGGTACCATCCAAATGTGTTTCTTCATCTTCCCCGTTCGCCTATCTCAACTGTGTTCTCCTTCTGGAAATCCAGTGTTCATTTCGATCAGGCACTGAGAAGGGGCACAGGGAGCAGCCCAGGCCAGAGGTTGTGTGGACATCAGCTCGAGAAGGGGATGCCTCTGCCATCCTGTGGAGTGCATTTCCTCCCTGGCTTTATCAGGACTCTCTGTGTCATCTCCCCGAGTCTATAGATGGGTGGAACACAGAATACTTCCACATGTCTGCCGGCGCAGCAATCTTCCAATCTCTTCTCTGTTTCTCAAGTAAAGAAATCAAATTGCCTTCAGTAACATCAATGCCTTTAGTCACGCCTCGTCCTGCGTGCTTGATGCTGAGCTAACAGTTTGGGGACAGATATGAGCCAGGCACCTGCTTGGAATTTGCTTTCTGGGGTTTGCAGGGTGTGACACAGAAGGGTGACAGGGTACAGTGGGAAAACACAGAGGAAAGGGACGAATGTAGTTCCAAGTGGAAAAGCTTGGGTGGAAGATTTCCTAGAGAAGAAGGCTCAGGAGCTGTGTCATGACCCATGAAGCGCTGTGGATCTGGGGACAAGGAGAGAAAGAGCGGCATTTTCGGTGGAAGGCGTGACGGGCCGACCCGTGGGAGTACAGAACCAGCTGGTGTGTGCAGCAATGGTCCCGGGTGCCATGTTCACGGTCACGTCTTCCTATTACATTTTGGGCAACTTAAATCACAAGCAAGGATTCGCTCATTGAATGGCAGATCCCTACCCCCATCCCCAGGAGGTATTTGTATTGTCTTTTGAAGCAAAGAAACCCAGAGCCTGGCGTCTCATCTGTAAGCTTATGAAAACCCAATCAAAGTCAAGATGCATGTTATGCATGTTATCCCCCCGCCCCTGCCCACACTGAATGCCACAGAAACTGCCCTATATGGGATTCCCTGGGCTTCTGCCACTGCCCGTGTCTGGTGGCAGCCGCGTGGGGCTGGCAACAGGGGCAGCTGACGGATGGATCCCCACGGCCTTGATCGTGATGTGCCTCCCCGAAGCCCAAGCCTGTCTGTCTCTGCGCAGTGAGAGTTCGGCCCCGTTCTAGCAGGTTTAATAACTCCTCATCTATTTTTCCAAGTCTTCATCAACATGCTTCCATGCAATTGTCTCCACATCCCAGTGCCACCTTCTAGAATCTTCCCTGCAAAGGAAAACCCACACGCCAACCCACCACTCTGGTTAAGCGTTGGCAGATGCCTTGTAAAGTTTTTATAAAACATACATTAAGCAATTTAGCTGAAAGCCTGTTACAACAAGTCATTGGATTCAAATGAGCTATCCGCACTGAAGAGGTTTTGTCTTTACACTATGTCTTTCACTAACTCATTTCCCTTGGAAAAAAAAAAAGGGAAAAGAAAAGAAAAAAGAAGGGTGAGTTATTTCTCAAGATAAAGACAGAAATACAAAGGGTGCAGTTCCTTGTTTCAAAATATTTTCCTAGAGGAACACACTGCGCCGTCTACACAGAAGACGAATGAAGAAGGGATGCGAGGGCCCTCAAGCCCCAGGCCCTCCTCTGTGCCTCAGCAGGACCCTCTCTCTTGGTGCAACAAGATACTATTAAATTAATAAGTCAATACATTTAAAAAGTCCCCTCTTTTGTGGTGGTCAAGGACAGCCCAGATCATGGAACCCAAAGCGAGACACAGCCAGAAACAGTGGGTGCTCGCCACACGTTTGTGATTTATTTTTTTCAGTGCTGGGTTCATACTTCATTCTGATTCACTGTGCGTGAGAAAAACAAATCATGCAAAAATGAAAATCTTAAGCTTGAAGTTTTTTTTTTTGTTGTTGTTGGTTTTTTTGTACTTTAACAAGATAGCTATCCCTGGATGCCATATTATCCATAGATCATGTAGTTCTTAGTTGGTGACAGCAGAACCCCAGGTCCAAGCCTTGTGACCACACACTCCTGGACTTACAGTCGGCCCGGAGATGGATTCGTTGTTTATGGAGAAAAGCAGTCGTTATGGTATAGGCGGTGGGTCACGATTCTTGTTATGTTTCCTCTCAAGGTGTGTATTTAGCAGGCACTGATCCGTTAGCGGGAGGCCCTTGGTCTCCCTTTAGTTTATCCCGGGGACAGCATTCCAGGCAAGCCGCCAGCTGAATGAGGGGTCTGTCATCATTCTATCCTGTTCTGGTCCAAGACTGCACCCAAGGAAGCATTTGTGTACAGAGATGCGAGGCTCTGCGCGTGTGTATTCACAGCCCTTGTCCAGACTTAGTTCCCCTGAAAGCAGAGCCTTAGGCAGAGACCTGCCTGCGGGTAGCTGATGTGGAAAGTGATCCTAGGAAGCAGGCATGAAGGCTGGAGGTTGTGAATAAGCAAGGGAGGGCAAGTCATAAAGGGCTACGTTGCTGAGTTGACCACTGTACTGGCAACAGATGCTTCATCCCAAGGGACCTTTCGAAGCGCTTAACAAGTTGATCACACAAATACAGGGATGGACTGGTCCATCAACGTGCAACCAGTACTGGCCAAAATAGCTCTGGGGGCTTTCACTCGTCCGCACCTCCTGGACAGACTCCAGAATTCTGGTCCTTCCCCAGGGTCTCAGAGGAGTTTCAGAGACTGAGAAGTCTGCCGTGTGGGGCACAGTGAGACACCATCAGGCGGCTCTGGGGGAAGCTGGCCTGAGCCTGCACTGAACTGTCATCACAGCGGTGCCTGGAGTAAGAAGAGCTCAGCGGGAAAGTTTCGAAGAGGCGCACAGGTGGTGTCTGACACTGGCCTTGGTCTAACTGACGTCATCAGAAGATGCAATCACTGTGATGGGTAGGTTGGTGAATTTCATCATTCTATCCTGTTCTGGTCCAAGACTGCAAATTAGTTGGAGAGAAACACCCTGCCACCTCCCCTGGTCTGGGTGAGGCTTTGGTTTCTTTTGTTTCCAGAGCTCTCTTAGAGGGCAGTTCTTAGCCTTTTCTCTTTTCTCTTCCACTGCTTTTTAAAAATCAAAGGATTATTTACATAGAGTGAAAATGGATAGATTTTAAGTGTTCACTTCTATCAGTTTTGATAAATGCCTGTACTTATAAAATCCACACCCCTCGAAAGTTACAGAATATCTCCAGTATCCTGGAAGCATCCTTCTACCCGTTCCCAATCAACATCCCCACCCTCCAGAACCAAACACTACTTTGATTTCCATCACCGCCTATTAATGTTCTTGCGTCGAAAAGTCCGTATAGATGGAATCATCTTTGTATATGGTTTCTTTCAGCATAATGTTCTGGAAGCTCATTGATATTATTTCTCTGCAGTTAGTACCTTTTTGCTGCCTTGTAGTATTCCCCAGTATGAATCTACCACAATTCATCCATTCTAATACTCACTGACACTTGAGCAGTTTGTAGGACGTAGCTATTATGAATAAAGCTGCTATGGACAAGTCTTTTCATGGACATATGTTTTCATTTCTCTTGGAAATTTCTCTAGGAGTCTGCTGGGTCATAGGATAGCTATATATTTAACTATATAACAAAAGTGGTTGTAACATTTTATACTCCCACCAGCAATGTAGTAGAGATCTGATAGCTCCATATCCTTGCCAATATCTGGTGTTTTCTGTTCTTGCTCATTTTAGCCCTTCTGGTGGGCATTAACAGTATTTCATTGTAGTTTTAATTGACATTACCCTGGTGACTAATGATGTTGAATTGTCTTTCATGTGCTTATTGGCTATTTGAATATTTTCTGGTTGAGTATTTCTTGGATAATGTCTGCCTAAATCTTTTGCTCCTTTTTTTTTTATTGGGTTGTTTGTCTTTTTATTATTGGATTATATGAATTCTTTACATATCCCAGAATCAAGTCTTTTTATCCGGTCTATGTGTTACACATGTTTTCTCGCAGTCTGGCTTGCTTATTCATTTTCTCAACCATGTCTAGTTGACAAGCAGAAATGTAAAATTTTGACTTTGTTCAATAATTGTTTTCTTCTTTGATGTTTAGTACTTTCTGGATCCCCTCTAAATCATCTTTGCCTAGTCCAAGGTCATAAAGATGTGCTCTTAAGTTTTCATGTAGGAGCTTTGTAGTTTTACAAGGCATGCGCTGGATTATTCTGGACAGTCTGTGCCAACTTATATTTTTTACCAAAGAAGTTGGTAGTCCTTTACATTACCTGTGAACACTGGTGGAGACGTTACCTTGCAGACTGATGAATTGTGGAGACCTTTGAAAATCCCGACTATGTTTCTCATATTTACATTGAGATCTGTCCCCGAGATGGTATGTGAGTTGGGTCCGGAACGGAGGAATGGTCTCTATATTTTTCTATATTTACTTCAGTGATGTTGCTCAGCTAATCCTAGCCCACATCTGCCTGTCACCACACACAGGGTCACTCTGCTGTTGAAACCTGACTTATGTTAAATGCCTGTGTTGACACTTCTTTTCTTAAGTGAATGGGCTTTTTATTTAACTGGTGGCTGCTGAATTTGTGGGGGCTGCCAGGTCATTAAAATGATGTTTGTTTGAATTTGGCAGAATGAAAAATTGGACTTATATTTACTTTTTTTTGTTCCCAAGGCTGTTCTCACCACTCACCCTAACAATACTCTTTTGATTTTATGAAGAAGCCTTTGCAAAACAGAATGCAATTCAGTAGAGGTTCATGGCATGTTCGAGGCCTCACTGGTGGGGAGCCCTTCTATTCTCTAATGCCTGCAAATGAAGAAGTTAAGAGGCCCTGGATTTACAGACACATTAGGAACGAAAGTGGCTTTTCTGAAATTGCCCATGAATTACACAGAATGTCACTGAATACCGGCTGGTCATTAATTTATACGTTTAGGCAATGTCTTAACTTTAGCATCTTCAGGGAAAGAACATGGAATCAGCAGTTTCCAGTTATCTTCTGTGCTGTGCTGCTTGCTATCAGTATGACTTTCAACATGTCGTAGATCCTCTGTGAGTCTGTAAGACAGGGGCGATAGGAACCAGTGTGTTGGAACAGGCTAAGCTATACTCAAGTCACCGATATGAGTCCAAATCTTTACGGCTCAGTCATTAAGTCTATTTTTTTTCTTGGGCAACATTTTGTTTTTAAGATTTTATCTATTTATTTGACAGACAGAGATCACAAGTAGGCAGAGAGGCAGGCAGAGAGAGAGGAGGAAGCAGGCTCCCTGCTGAGCAGAGAGCCCGATGCAGGGTGTGATCCCAGGACCCTGAGATCATGACCTGAGCTGAAGGCAGAGGCTTTAACCCACTGAGCCACTCAGGCGCCCCTTGGGTAACATTTTTAATTCTTGAGCTTCTGACAGTGGGTCTCAGCTTCCCTCTTCCACTGAGTGACTCAGAGGTCTCAGCTCTCATCATCTTGTCCTAAGCGCACTCTGGGCTTTCAAAGCCGCCACATTGGTGGAGGAGACCCACAGCCTGTTACCTGCCTTGATTTGGGAGTGACAGTCATCATCCCTTCTCACAGTCTGTGTGAGTCACATTCCCCTCAAGGGAGGTTGGGAAATGCAAGAGAACACAAACGCCGGTTAAGTAACAAAATTCAACCTCGTAAACATGAAGATCTAATTAGCTTTTTCATGTGATTCAAGAATAGGACAGCACCCCATTTAGCAAGTAGAGAGGTACTTTAAGGAGTTGAGTACATCCTGTCTTTGTCATTTTTTTTTAAAAAGATTTATTTATTTATTTAAGAGCGAGGGAGATCTTGCAGGGGGGCAGGGCAGAGGGAGAGACTCTCAAGTGGATTCCCTGCTGAGCGCAGTGCCTGACACGGGGCTCGATCCCGTCGCTCTGAGGTCATGATCTGAGCTGACATCATGAGCTGGAGGCTTAACAAGACTGAGCCACCCAGGCACCCCTGTCTTTGCCATTTATGCCTCACACGTGTTCACCGATGTTCAGATGAGATGACAGACGAAAGCACATCTTAAATAATGTATTCCCCTTAGAACAAGATTATATTAATTTATATTTTACCCCAGATGTGTGGATTCAGATGTCTTTGCTGGCTTTTGTACACATTTTTGATTGTTGCTCCACTTTGGTACTTCAGCAGTTAGTATGTTTTTAAGGCTGGCTGGCAAACACGTTCTTTACCTTTTTATACGTAAACACACGGCCGCCCATCCCTTGATTAGACTAACAAAGTGAAAACACATTGGGATGAGTGGAAGAGTGGAATTACAGAAGGGTTTTAGGGGGGCTGCAGGGGTCTGTGGAAATGTGAACTAGCAGAGCCTTCTGCTCTGAGGACCACTGAGATGCTTCTGTAATAAGTCACTGGGATTTGCATACAAACCGCTCACGGAAGCCTTCGACAGAACACCTAGCAATCTTAGTTGTGTTATTGCTTTGCGCAGTGCCGCCATGCCTCAAAGAGAGTACAGAGGCAGGCTTCCATGCAGCCAAAGCCAAACTATTAGAATTCTGGAATGAGTGGAATCTGAAATAATGAGGTCTTATTTTACTTGGCCCTGGAGGTTTCTATGTTGTATTGGGAGAGGGAAAAAAAAATTTGTTTTCTTTAAAAAACACAACTTTCATTGTGCTCAAAGTAGAGTTAGAAAACAAGTCAATACAACAGCCTCATGGTACAATGGGACTTGTCCTGTTATTAATTTCACTGTTCAAGGGATTTAACTTAAGAGGGTTGAGCTTCCCCCTCCCCCTCCCACTATTTGGCTCATTTAATTTTGAACTCAGGGCTTATAAACATAACTGCAAAGTCACTGTCTTTGTTATGAATTTGTTTGATTTTCTAAAGCTCTGAACCATGACTTGTGTGTGTGATGTGTATACCCGGAGTCTTTCTCAGGCAGGGAGATCCATATATCAGTGGTGGCACATGGTGGCCCACATGGTGCGAGAAGCTTCCACAGAGCGGATTAGAACTCTCACTCTTGCTTGCTTTCTGTACCACATCTGTAATAAAACACGGCACACGGAACACGTGTTCTTAGCTTTGGAATGTGGTGGTGGGGGGTCTTGATTTTCTTCTTGCCTTGGTGTCTATTCCCTCTCTTAGGTGACACCCCTCTACATCATGTGCAATAACGGAGGGACTTCCACTGAGGGGCCCTGCTTGTCAGGCCTGGGATAAACCCATGACCAAGCGAAGCCAATCAGCATTCTCTCTCGGGGAAGTCTGTGTGTTGACCACAAGGACGTAAGTCGTTAGAGATGACTATCCCTTTCAACTGCCTGCTGAAGGGACTGTCATTATCTCTTGCTCCCAGACTTCTGAAGATTCTGTTTCTTTTCTGCCCAATACTTGGTACTTAATTCTTTTCTTCAGCTCTGTGTGCTCTTCTGTACCTTCCCTCCAATTTCTCTTTTTTGCCTAGATTGACTCTTGTTTGTGTCCATTACCTGCAAGTAAGAATTCCATTTCAGCATAATTATTATTTCAATAGGATGGAACCTTAAAGATAAACTCAAAACACAAGCAGATCCAATAAGTTGCCTGAACTCCTTCATTTATTATAATTTCATCCATTAAAAGTGGTCAAAAGAACCATAGTATGAAGCTTGAAAATATGCTTGTCCCGTGGGTCCCCCGGTTCTAATATTTGAAGTAAAAAGAATCCTCTGCCTTACAGACTTACAGACTCAACTTATCAATGGCATGGCTACTTACGAGTCCCACAGGAACCTCAGGACCACATTGTCCAAAAAGAGACTCAATTTTCCCCAGACTTATCTCCAGGGAGCCCCAGAGGAGAATTCAGGATAAGAAATGAGTCCTTATTTTCATCCTGTTGCAACTTCTCCCCTGATGTCTTTAATAGAAATGTGCTATCTAGTAGAACAATTTAAAACTGTATTTCCCCCAGAAGCTTCTCAAAGCTTTTATCTATCATCTATCTATCATCTACCCATCCACCCATTCATCCATCCATGCAACTATCTCCGTATAATTCTCTTTCATTATAATTAAGTTACTAAATTTGTAGAAGAGAGAAGAAAAAAAGTCTCACCTAATCCTAGCACCCAGAGAGAGCTCTTATTAACCTTTTGGTGTGGTTCTTTCCTGCAGATTTCAATGTGCTATTACTAATAGTGCATGTGCATTTTTGGTCTTGCTTTCTGCTTAACATTAGAGACTGAGTGGTCTGTGTATGGCAATACAGGTTATAAAATCATCTGCCCAGGGGCGCCTGGGTGGCTCAGTGGGTTAAAGCCTCTGCCTTTGCTCAGGTCCTGATCCCAGGGTCCTGGGATCAAGCCCCACATTGGGCTCTCTGCTTAGCAGGGAGCCTGCTTCCTCCTCCTCTCTCTCTCTCTCTCTCTCTGCCTGCCTCTCTGCCTACCTGAGATCTCTGTTAAATAAAAAAATAAAATCTTAAAAAAAAAAAAACAACAACCTTCAAACACAGAAAATAAATTTGTTTGTTTGTTTTTTTAAAAAAAGGTTTGCCCAAAGGGCTGTATGTTACTCTGTCAAGTGGCTATTCTGTATTTACTCAGCCATTTACCTTCTGGACATTTAGACAGGTTGAGTAAATAGACAATAGACACATTTTATACCTACCCTTGCCTTGGTAGAATAATTCAGACAGCTCCAAGTCCTGCTTTGGTGAGGGATTTACAAAGCATTTGCAGTTCATTTGGTTCTTTTGCTACTCGAGACAAGATGGCTCAGATATGACTGCTGCTCACAGCACAAATATCTGAAGTCACAAAACATGCGGAGACTTTTAAAAGCCAAATGTGATGCTCGTCCTTAAAAGTTTGAAAGAACAATGGCTTTTTTTCTCTCCTAGCCTCCAGTATTGGTAAGATTTTAATAATTTGTATTTAATTTCTACCACTGAATTTATTGGGTTTAAGTTTTGGATCTCGATCTCTTTGGATTTACTTCTACTCCTTCCCCTACATTTCAGCAGAAAGTGATTGTGTTTGGGTTTCCACTCTTGGAGGGCATTCCCTGGTCTGAACTGTTTTCATTTATTTTATTTTAACATTACAAAGACATTTCCAGTTATATTTGGTTTTGCAATTCATTCCTCCCCCTGTTTCACAAAAACCATAAAACCCACATTGTCTAAAAATGCTGTGTTGAGCAAAATGGATTCAGTCCTCCTTGGAGAGCAGAAAGGGATGGAGCCAGTATGTGTTATAAACATTTCCAGGGAGCTTGCCTCTTTCCCAGAATCGGTTTTAGACAGATGCTGCTGACCAGTTGTGCGATTTCATTTCGGGTTGCTGACCCCGGACCCTACTTGAACTTGACTCTGGATGTCATGTAGGCATCTACCCACTTCGCATCCACTTCTTTTCAGCTCTCAGTCATTCAGTCTCTTAGCTTTCGCTGATTCGGCCCCTGCCATTATTTTTGTAAGGACCAGAGCCATGAAAAACCAAGGCTTTGGATTTCTGAATGAAGGTTTCTAATGTTAACCTTGGTGGTTTCCTGTCACAGAAGCACAGAGCCCATGGATTCTGATAGCTCTGCATGTGAATCTTTCTCTTCCGGCTAGATTAAACATCCTCATTCCCTCCGATTGCAACATTTGATCTTCCGTGCTCAGAGTCTGCAAATTCTTTGAACAGTTTATTTTCAGCAGATTATAATGAGCCTTTCATTTTCCAATCTGAGGAAAACCAAGTGGAAAGTGTGGGTTTTCTGTGGGATTTTTTTTTCCTGTTTGCCCTCATATTTAATTGAGGACTGTGATGGATGGAACTCTGATGGAGGGCTTTCTCATGCAGGCCCTTGCTTCCGGTGGGCATTTGGGTTCTAGACATTGGTGAGCAGAGTCCTACTTCCTCTTATGAAGTTATAGGTATAGCCCCAGCCACTGGGTCTATGGCAGTTGTGGTCTCAACCTGAGGCGTGGAAGGGACTTTTGGGAGAATCTGAGTCTTACTCCCTCTACAGAGACCACCTCACAATCGTCCTTACTGCCTTCCACGCTTCCTTCCCTGCCCAGATTTACGGAGGGAGAAGAGAAGGGAAGAAACATAGTAGTCATATCGCTCGCCTCACTGATATTCTTGGGTTGGCTCTCCATTCCTTAGGGAACTTAGGGAACCAATAGGCATGGTCCTTTTGGAGGCACTGGTACATTTGGTCTCACCTTTGAAGACACAAGTCTTCTTATTTCTGCACAAGCCTGCCTTCTCTGCTAAACTAGGACCTAGCTGAGGGTAGAGAGACACCCTGACCAGCAAACATTTATGGAAGTGTCTCCTGGGGACTCCATGCTAGGGGAAGAGATGACTTCCTAGTTGGATCTGAGGAAGTTCCCAGATATTCTACAGGCCTTCTTCCCCAGCAGGCCCCCGTATTCCTGTTATGGGGCTGTCATAACCAATGACCACAACAGATGGCTTAAAGCAATGGAGATTTATTCTCTCCCAGTTCTGGAGTCCAGAAGTCCAAAATCAAGTTGTTGGCAGGGCCTCTTGTCCTCTGAGGACTCTAGGGAAAAATCCTTTCTTGCATCTTCCAGGTTCTGGGGGCCCAAGCATTCTTTGATTTCTTGCTGTAAAACTTGAATCTCCATTTCCACCTTCGCACGACTTTCTCAACTCTCTGTCTCCTCTTCTGCCTCTCAAAGGAGACCTGGCGTTGGAGTTAGGGCCCACCTGAGTCATCTAGGATGCTCTGGCCTTGAGATCCTTAACTAAATCCATCTACAAAGACCTCTCTCTTTTTTTTTTTTTTTTTCCTGGATAACATTCGCAGGTTCTAGAGATTGACATGCGGACGTATCTTTTTTAGGGGCCACCAGTCAACCTACTAGACCCAGAAGTCAGAGTTATACAGGAAGAGGCTGGTTTCAGAGGTTTGCAGGCCTCATCTGACAGCTGGGTCAGATTTTGGTTCTGTTAAGTAGACGGGTCCAGGACTGTATACTGCCTCTCCCTCTAATCGCATCTCCTTTTCCCCATCTGCAAAGAGTAGGTGCACAGCTTGGACTTTTCCTCTGCCTTTTCCGGCCTGTGCTAGTGTTCTGACATAGAGACTCTTCCCAGAGGAACAGGACCAGACATTCACATCAGTTGCTAATGATGCTAACTTGTGGATCTGCAATCAAAACTATGCCTTTGTACTTGACAATTCACTTACTTAATAACAAGTTAATTATTTATAGAGAGTTTGAAAAAAAAAAAAATGTCTCTGCTAACTTCAGTCAGTGTTTGAACTATCCCAGGCACCGAGGAGAGAAAACTATCCTTCCCTTCTCGGAGACGGTTCTTGTTTGTTCTGTGTCAAATCAAGGCCCCTTCACCAGCGAAATTCTAAGTACATCCCAGATGCAAGGTGGGCAGCTTCTTTGGAGAAGCTATTAACTTGTGTTTGTTTCCCTCAGCACTTTACTTAGTGATTTTTATTTGGCTGAAGTCAAGTCCTGACAGTACAGAATCAACCATTAAATGGTTTTTCAAAGGTGCAGTTCATGAAAAATCCCCTGGAGCCACCTGGGGCCTGCACTAGAAATAAATAGACCCGAGTCTCCCATTTCGCTCCCACTTGAGACTCTAGGCTTTCATTCTTGAGAGTATAAAGGGAGAGGGTAAAACTGATTAGAGTCGGAAGACATGGATGGATTCTGGCCCTTCTGCTAACTGGTCAGTGACTTCACGTGTGTCACTGCAACTTCTCTTGACTTTGATGTTCCCATCTCGAACTGGTCTGAAACTACCGACTCTCCTCTAGTTCTGAAAATCCAATTTTCTCTGTGACTCCCAGGTTCATTTCTAGCTCTAAAATTCAGCTTCTACAATTTTATCTTTATTATTTGCAAAATTAGTTGGGAAGTAGGAAACAGATCATCGACCTACAAAGTTCTTCCTCCTCCTCTGTGTTGTCCAGCTTTCCCCACGAAGCAGAATTTGTTTCAGATTACAGCTTAGCGTTCCAGTGGCTTGGGATAGAGAAAAATCTTGGGTATCCCTACCTGGATCTTCGCTAACTTCGTCTAACTTCACGTGGGTCTTTCATATCCAAGATGTCTTCTTTTAAACAGAAAGTTGTCTGAAACTTTAGTGGGAAGGTAATTGTGTTCATCAGTCTATTTCTGTTAACAGCAGCCCAAATGTCAGTGACTTAACACAATAAAATGGTATGGCTTGCTCATACGGAGTCTAGTGTAGATGTTTCTAGTCTGGAGGCTCTGCTTGGAGGGGGAAAGCCTCTTCTCCAGGCTGTCACACAGCTTTCTTCCATCACGGGCTTTCACTTCAGAGTCCATGTTTATAGCTTGGAAGAGAGAGAGCGAGAGTGCGTACAAGCACATGTGCACAAAGAAGATGATTCTGGAAATTATTTGGTCCCAACCAAACTAGCAGGGGTGTTGCAGACGCAGGCTTCCTGTGGGAAGGAAGAAGAAACACGTTTTGTGAGCATATAGAATGACCTCTGTCACAGTAATTCTACTTCCTACTTCGGAGGGACGAACAGAAAGAGGCCAAAGGATTACTCTTAGCCTTCATGGTGTAGCTGCGTAGATCTCAGAAGAAAATTTGTAATTTCTGTTACACTCTTGAAGACATTGATCCACACTTGCCTTGTCATCATTTTTTACCACAGAAACATTATTTAACCCAAGACTGTGGTTTTATTCCTTAATTTGCATCATGTGCTCCCAGTGCCTCATGGGAATAAATGGGAAACAATTTGGGTGACTGACAGCCCCTACTCACTGAGGCTTATTCTTCCCCATAAAAGGGCCTCCGACCACATCTTAAGAATTTGAAAGGATAATAATCATGACAATAGTTAACATCTATTAAGTGCCTACTATATACTTAGCACTGTGGTAGGCGTGCGTTAGATCTACCTTATTTAATTCTCTCATTTAATCTTAAGGACTTACTTTTACCAAGTGACTTAGAAACTGACTAACTTCTAAAGCTCAATTTCTAAGCGATTTGGGGGAAAAGAACAGTTATAATTCCTTTTAAGGTGTTCCTCTTGAGAACGGAATCATTTGGATGGATAAGTTCTGACGGGTTTGTGAAAACACTGGTCATGTGACCGTAGAGTCCCACCTCCAGTGACTTGGAGGGGGTCTGGGGCTGGCCTGTCATCACTTCTGCTGGCAGATGGGGCTGCCCATCTGCTCTTCATTTTCCTTGTCGCTTGCTCAGCCTGAAAGCTCACAGTCAAAATGTTTGACAGGTCTCCTTGTCCATCTAAGTGGACAGAACTGTTTGTCAGAGATGGAAGGTGTCAGTATTCTCTTGGGGCATGTGTTGGGGTCAGTTTGGGGGAGCTTTGCTTTGGGGACCCCTGACTGCAGAATATCTACAATGGTTGGGAAGGGTAGTATTAATGCGCCCAGACACTTTTCCATGGATGAAATTAGCATCTCTGGCCATCCTTCCTTCTCCTGGAGGTAGTGGCTAGATGTCTTCCTTGTTCAGCAAAAATCCCCATGCTCCCCATGCATGCTTCAGATTCATCCTAAATAAAGGTAGGTGGTTAAGGGATGTCTGAATCCTTCCTTCTCTCCTCCAAAGCTCTAGAGATGTCCCTAAAGTAAACTTCCCAGGGAGTTTTGTGGGGCTGGAGTGGAATAAAGGAAGAGGTCATCAAGCTGTTAGCATGGAGACCTAGCTTTTAGGGTGCCTCTAACACGAAAGAGGTGGTATTTGGAATGGACACTTAAACACATTTAAAAAAAAATTACTTATTTGAGAGAAAGAGAGGGAGGAAGCAGTGTGGAGGGGCAGGGGGAGAGGGAGAGAGAATCTCAAGCAGACACGTCACTGCGCACAGAGCCTGACTTAAGGCTGGATCTCAGGATTCTGAGATCATGACCTGAGCTGAAATTGACAGACGCTCTACCAATGGAGCCACCCAGGTGCCCCGAGAACAGGTTTTCAAGAGAACTTTATGCCACCAAGACAGTGGAAGACTTTTCCTCGTGCCTCAAGTACCCTGTCTGGTGATGGCAAAGCCCCTGCTGTGCAAAGGTGAGCTCAGAATCTGGACCCATAGCTTTTAAATTATAGCCTCTGTTTCAATATGTCATTAGGATTTCTGATGAAAATGAGCTAAAGTGAAAAGTCTTTTAAGGTGCAAAATCACAAGCTTTTAGTTCCTGAAATACAGCTTTAAAATTTCCTGGTTCTACTCAACTGTCCAAAAGAAGAAGGGCAAAGACAACTGGGCAAATGCTTTTAAGCTTTTTAGAATAGAGCATATTTACACAGATGCTTTTTTTTTTTATGGTAGTTTTATTTTTTTTTTATCTAACTTTTAAACCGTTTTTTAAGTAAAATATAATTTTATACAGTGTTATATAGTTTCAGGTATACAATATAGTGATTCAATAATTCTATACATCACTCAGTGCTTGTCATTAAAAAGGTACTCTTAATCCCCATCACCTATTTCTACCAGTCCCCCCATCTACCTCCCCACCAGCAATCACCAGTTTGTTCTCCATATTTAAAAGTCTGGTTTTTTGTCTCTTTGTTCATTTGTTTTGTTTCTTTTTTTTTTTAATTTTTTTATTTTTTTTATTTTTTTTCCAATTTATTTATTTTCAGAAAAACAGTATTCATTATTTTTTCACCACACCCAGTGCTCCATGCAAGCCGTGCCCTCTATAATACCCACCACCTGGTACCCCAACCTCCCCCCCCGCCACTTCAAACCCCTCAGATTGTTTTTCAGAGTCCATAGTCTCTCATGGTTCACCTCCCCTTCCAATTTACCCAAATTCCCTACTCCTCTCTAACGCCCCTTGTCCTCCATGCTATTTGTTATGCTCCACAAATAAGTGAAACCATATGATAATTGACTCTCTCTGCTTGACTTATTTCACTCAGCATAATCTCTTCCAGTCCCGTCCATGTTGCTACAAAAGTTGGGTATTCATCCTTTCTGATGGAGGCATAATACTCCATAGTGTATATGGACCACATCTTCCTTATCCATTCATCCGTTGAAGGGCATCTTGGTTCTTTCCATAGTTTGGCGACTGTGGCCATTGCTGCTATAAACATTGGGGTACAGATGGCCCTTCTTTTCACGACGTCTGTATCTTTGGGGTAAATACCCAGGAGTGCAATTGCAGGGTCGTAGGGAAGCTCTATTTTTAATTTCTTGAGGAATCTCCACACTGTTCTCCAAAGAGGCTGCACCAACTTGCATTCCCACCAACAGTGGAAGAGGGTTCCCCTTTCTCCACATCCTCTCCAACACATGTTGTTTCCTGTCTTGTTAATTTTGGCCATTCTAACTGGTGTAAGGTGATATCTCAATGTGGTTTTAATTTGAATCTCCCTGAGGGCTAATGATGGTGAACATTTTTTCATGTGTCTGATAGCCATTTGTATGTCTTGATTGGAGAAGTGTCTGTTCATATCTTCTGCCCATTTTTTGACGTGTTTGTCTGTTTCGTGTGGGTTGAGTTTGAGGAGATCATTATAGATCCTGGATATCAACCTTTTGTCTGTACTGTCATTTGCAAATATCTTCTCCCATTCGGTGGGTTGCCTCTTTGTTTTTTTGACTGTTTCCTTTGCTGTGCAGAAGCTTTTGATTTTGATGAAGTCCCAGAAGTTTATTTTCGCTTTTGTTTCCTTTGCCTTTGGAGACGTATCTTGAAAGAAGTTGCTGTGGCTGATATCAAAGAGATTACTGCCTATGTTCTCCTCTAAGATTCTGATGGATTCCTGTCTCACATTGAGGTCTTTTATCCATTTTGAGTTGATCTTTGTGTACGGTGTAAGAGAATGGTCGAGTTTCATTCTTCTACATATAGCTGCCCAGTTTTCCCAGCACCATTTATTGAAGAGACTGTCTTTTTTCCACTGTATATTTTTTTCTGTTTTGTCAAAGATTAATTGACCATAGAGTTGAGGGTCCATATCAGGGCTCTCTACTCTGTTCCACTGGTCTATGTGTCTGTTTTTATGCCAGTACCATGCTGTCTTGGTGATCACAGCTTTGTAATAAAGCTTGAAATCAGGTAAGGTGATGCCGCCAGCTTTATTTTTGTTTTTCAACGTTTCCTTAGCGATTCGGGGTCTCTTCTGATTCCATACAAATTTTAGGATTATTTGCTCCAGCTCGTTGAAGAATGCCGGTGGAATTTTGATCGGAATGGCATTAAAAGTATAGATTGCTCTAGGCAGTATAGACATTTTAACAATGTTTATTCTTCCGATCCAAGAGCATGGAATGGTCTTCCATCTTTTTATGTCTTCTTCAATTTCTTTCATGAGTGTTCTATAGTTCCTCAAGTACAGATCCTTTACCTCTTTAGTTAGGTTTATTCCAAGGTATCTTATGGTTCTTGGTGCTATAGTAAATGGAATCGATTCTCTAATTTCCCTTTCTGTATTTTCATTGTTAGTGTATAAGAAAGCCACTGATTTCTGCACATTGACTGATGCTTTTCACTGCGTACATACACACTCCCCCGGGGGCCTCTCAGCTCATGAATTTGGCCGTGGTGGCCTCATAGCTGCCAGAGAAGGTGAGCTCCATCTTCTATCCATTCACGAGGGGCCAAGCTGCTGAGCTAGGTGGGGGGTGTGAATATCCACTAGACAATGAAACAAGATAAGATTAAAGAAACACCAGAGCAATTGACTTCACATGACTTTTTAGGATCATATACTTGTGTGGGTGACATAGATCTCTCTCCCCATTTTTGGATGGTCAGGGATTATCTTTAGCCTCAGGCCTCATCCTTCTGTGCTCTGACCCCACCTGGGCCAATACCCCCCACCCCCGCCTGGCCACACATCTCTGCCGTATGTATCCTGGGCCTGATATTTATAGGGTAATCCAATAGAGCCACTAAACATCTGTATAGCATGTTAGTAAGGTTGTTGGATTTGAAAGTCTTTTGCTAAATAACCATAATAGCCATAAACTGCTAGAGATAGGTTAATGATGATCATAAAACTTATGATTGCAAGTATCTGTTATCTTCCCGAGAGCCGCCCTCTCTTTATCACGGTTGGGCTGATTACGTTTCCCTGGTTAACATGTCACTACGGCCTGTGTTTCACTCAGGGTCCCCTCACTTCTCAAGAGCTGAAGCCTGTCAGCTGGGAGCTCCTTTTGGGAATTTAATTTTATTAATACTTTATGGTAAGCAGCCTTTAATTAATGTTAAATGAAAATGGGATTTTAAAGCATTACAGAAGACTCTTCCCTGGGGTGTCAAAATAATTCGCAGTGATTAATAAGCTTTAAATGACCATCAGAAGAGATCGTTTGAATTCCATTCTGATGGTAAGACATTGATTGGAATATGTTTGTAATTAAAAAAAAAAAAGTGTCCCTGCGAGGAATTTCTGGCTGATCTTACCAGTACGAAATGTCACACTTCTTCTGAACAGCTAGTGCGTCCTTAAGGGGTGGCTAGAGGAACAACATACATGGGCCGTGTTGGTGGCCTGCTTGGGTTGTTGTGGGGTTCCTTTTTTTTTTTTTTTTAAGATTTTATTTATTTGACAGACAGAGATCACAAGTAGGCAGAGAGGCAGGCAGAGATGGGGGTCGAAGTAGGCTCCCTGCTGAGCAGAGAGCCCGATGTGGGGCTCAATCCCAGGACCCTGAGATCATGACCTGAACTGAAAGCAGAGGCCCAACCCACTGAGCCACTCAGGTGCCCCTGTTGTGGGATTCCTTATGGGATGCCTGAATCGGCTTTATTTATCCCTCCATTCTCCCTTCTACCCACCCGGCTCAACACACACACACACACACACACACACACACACACACATCTACACTCCTCTTCTGGACAAAGGTGGAGTATAAACAAATAAAAGCTAACATTTACAGAGACTCATGTGTCAGGTGGGGCGCTATTTATAGGCATAGTCTCACTTAATTCTTAGAGAAACTCCACGAGGTCGGTCTCATTATCACCCCCATTTTAGGGATGAGGAAACCAAGGCTCACAGGGGTTAATGACTTGCCCAAGATGTTCCGCTAGGAAGGGACAGAATAGGATTTATACGGGCATTTTTAGAATTCAGAGTCAGCATCTTACACTGTTTTTCATGGGTAAATAGATGGCGTCCCAGAGCCCTGCTTTCCTGCCGGCAGGGGAGGCTGGAGTCCAGGCGGTCTCCACCTCCATCGGGAAGCCGGGCAGGCCAAAGGATGAGGGCGGAGGCCTGGTGTGTGAATCGTGGTAGGCGAGCTCGGTGGAGGAAGAGGTTGCATCAGGGACCAGCAGGCCGGCTGTTGACCCTCCTCCCTGGTGCCCCTGGCTGGGGGCAGCTGCAGGGGGCAGGGAGGGGAGAGGACGGGGAAGTGCTGGCAGAGGGCTGTGTTGAGAAAAGATAGTCCTGACTCCATCCTCGTTCATAGACTTTGTCCAACATGTTTACCATAACGTGCTCCTGTCCCCCTTTTCATAGAACCCAGATTCAGAATGGGTCTGTCACACAGAGGAGGAGTTTGGGAGTCAGTTCTGGCTTCGCCCTTCCCAGGTCACCCAGGGCAGCGTTTTCACCCAGGCTCCCCCATCTGTCTCTGCACCCCCTGGGGGCGTTCAGCCTCTCCCACACTCACTGCAGGGTCTTTCTCTCTGAGGGGCACAAACGGCTTTGCCGGAGACCCAGAGCCCAGCATAAGCAGGACCCCGAGTGGGAACAGGAAATAAGCTCCGAGACATTTATTCGGTAGCTGCTGGGTGCTACCCGGGACGCATGGGACATTCATAACCTTGCTTGTTCCTTACCCCTATTTCTGGGGCTAGACCGCCCCCCCCACCTCCACCCCTTCAACCCCCCTGCCCCCGAAGCGGGAATGGATGAATGTGTTGATCTTGAGTCTTTCCACGGTCTGGATGTGCTTCTCTCTGAGATCCTGGGTATGAGGGCACTGGAAGGCAATACCAGTGAGGCTAATGCCCCCGAGCCCCCCTGCCAGCCTGTTAGGTCCGCTCACCTGGCCCAGCCCTGCATAGCTGGGTGGGACCGGGTGCTCTAGCCCAGTCTCCCCCCATGAGGGGTTGGAGCTCTTCTTAAGCTATGATTATCCATCCCGTTGTGTGATGCTTGGATCGCGTCTGCCTCCTCGTCCCCGGGCTGTTCCGCACGGTGCCGCCAGGGTCCGGGATCCCGCCTGGCCCTCAGGACTGATGTCCCTGGTCGGGGGGTGGGGGTGGGGGTGATGATTCTACGGACCCTGGGAGAGCCTTGCGTGGGGCCCTTGCTGATCCGTAGGAAGTTCAGGGTCAGCTGATGCTCTCTCATTTCGGGTCTAATTTAAACAAAAGGCACAGGTCGGTTATCTGTGGAGGGCTAAATATAGACGTTGTGGGTCTTTCCACCTGCCGCACAGGGACCACAGCTTGCCACGCATGTCCTACCTGCCAGGACGAGGTGCTGCTGAACTTCGGAGCTGAGAAGAGTGAACGTGGCCATGGAAACGGCTTAATTGGTTGAACGTTATCATCGTGGGCCCTTCTGGAGACACCCCGTGATCAGGAACTGGTTTCGCTCTGGCCGTGGTGGGGGTTGGGGGGTGGAGTCGCTGTGACAGCGCACCCTTTGATATCCCGGCCCTTCCAGCTCCGCAGACCACAGTCCTTCTTTCTTTTCCCCCAGGTGGATCTGTGTGTGTGTATACAGCCGCGTGTGCACGTGTGTCTGTGAGTATTTGTGTCTAGGCACATGCAACTACGTTTGCGGGAGTGTGTACACATCTGTGTCTATATATGTGTTGGGTGTGACTCCCCATGTCTGTGTGTAGGCGAGTGTGCACAGGTGAACATGTGTGTGTGTGCATGACTGTGCACTTGACCGCATTTGTGGAAGTGTGTTTATCGGTGTGTGCACAAGTGCGCCCGTATGTGTGAGTGTTGGGTGTGCGTCGGTTTGCACGAGCAGCGGTATGTGGGTGGGAACGTCCCCGACAGTGGGTACCCACGCATGTCTGCATATGTGCGTTGTGTCTGGTCTGCGCATGCCCCAGTGGCCCCCGCCGGGAGGGAGAAGACGCCGGGGCTGTGCCCCCATCTCTCGCGTGTTGATGTTATCACTTCGGCTTCCCGGCTCTGGCAGGAGCCGCAGAATTAAACGCAGACGCTCTGGTGCCAAAACAAAATCGTGAAAAGATTTGAAGCCCCCTTTCCCTAAACTTGCAGCCTATCAAACTGGGAACAAGCCCGGCTTTGTTTCATTTCCTGCACTGAATGGGGGTAGAACAGTCTGGAGCCACATTGGTTCTGATAGTAGAGCTGACTCAAAGCCAGGGAATTTAAAATTGCTGAAACCCCAGGCGGAATGGAGACGGCAAGATGTGACGGAGAGGGGAAAAGCCTATACGAGAGGGATAAAAGACTTTCTTACCTGGAGTTAGGAATGAGGGGAAGTGGCAGGCCAGTTCTTGAGAACTATGGAAGCACAAAGAGGGGAAAAGAAAAGGTGGTTCCAGCAAAGAAACCGGGCAGAGGTGGGCCGGGCCCTGACCTTGACTTACCCTAGATACAGAGTCAGACAGTTGGGTGGGGTGCCAATAAGCAGGGAAGAAAGGGGTCTAGTTGAAGGTGTTCTCCGTCCTGTCCTTAAACTTGTGGCTTGGGAAACAAAGGCCCTGCTGGGCAGCCGTCTCCCTGAGCCACAGGGGATCTGGCCTCGCAGACTCCTGGCCCAGTGCTCCTTGTAGGAAGCCTAACAGGAGGCGAGAGCTGGTGGCTCCTGGGCATTCTGCCTGTGTGCCAGACTGCCTGACTGACTTGTTATTTCGCTTTCCGAAAACATGTTTTTCCCTTCTCGTTGGAGCCTCTGATCTCGAACCAGCCTTACCTGAGTTTTCTGGTTTTACTACAGCAGTAGTGTTGGGCATACTGATACCACCCAGGTCATATTTTCACCTATTATGACTCAAGTGTTTCTTCTTTATTCCCCCCCTGTTCATCCATCCCCAAGGGAGTGGATGACACTTGTTCCCCAAACCTGTAACTGCCAAGGTGGCCAGCCTCCAGGTCAGCTGTGAATATGAAGTAGAAGGGGCTTATGGGAGGGTCACCCCAGGCCATGGGAGGAATAGAACAGAGGCAGCACTGGGTGGGTGGGGGGGAACAGGGGCTAAGGGAGAATCATTGTGCTGCCAGGGGTGGGCATCTGAGCCATCTGTGTTCCGGAGTCTGGCTCAGACTAGGCCCAATTAAGTGAAGCTATTTACCCCTAAAGCAGTGCTCCTGAAACCACATAGGTCCCCAGCCTGGTTTCTCCTCTTGCACTGAGCCTCTGTCCATGGGAGTCGCCAGACCAGGGTGACTCCATGCTCACCATCCTGAAATGGGCACATCTGTATAGAAGACCACACTTCCCAGGAAGGGGCCCTTGCTCGGTCCATAGAGTGGGTTTTTCAGCAGTGACAGCCGCTGACCTCATCACTGTCGACTCTGTGCCAAAGGAGCACGTTAACGGCCATGAAAGCCAAATTTCTAATCTCAAGTTCGAATGACAACTTTTCCCTCTGTTATCTTTTGCCGAGAAAACTTGGTATAACAAATCTTCTTTATTGGGCTTTATGAAGTGAAGTGCGGTACATTTATGTAGGAGAATACTTTGTACCTGCTAAAAAGGATGGGGCAAATCTGTACAAAGCAAAGATAACCGCGGTATTATTCTCTGTTCTTTTACTTTGGTAAATGAAAAAAGCCAGCTGTAGAAGACGGTGAATTATTTGATTCCATTTTTATTACATAATGAGTGTATATGTCTGGGAAGCCATGTACCAAACTGTTAACAATGACAGTTATTTTGGGGGAGTGGAGCTTAAGAACTTGTGCTTTTTACTTTATGTATCTTTGTTCTCTCTATTGAGCATAAAATTTTTTTAGATTAAAAAATCTCTTACTAATATGGCAGTAAATATACTTTCAGTCTAGAATGGCCAGAGTTCATTGTGTGGACTTCCTTAGTATATATGGGAAAAACAGGAGATTAAGAGCCTAGGAGACCTGGCTTTTCTCTTACCCAGGGGTTTTACTTCTTTTTTGTGCCATGGACCTTTTTGACAGTCTGATGAAATCTTTGGACCCCTTCTCAGGACAATGCTCTAAATACAGAAAATGAGATATTTATAAATTACAAAGGAAGCCACCTATATTAACATATGGTTATCCAAGCATTAAAAAAACAAATTTGTGATATAGTAATATATGTGCATCTTGATTAATGCATCAAGATACAAGATCTAGCTGAAGGTCTAATAACTACTATAATTTAGCATTAGCAATTGAGCATACATGGTATTTTAAGAAATCTGTAATGAGTGAATGTTACATGGAAATATCTCTGATTGCCATTAGTGAGAGAGTCAGATATGTGAATACTACTCTGGTGTGTGTCTTCCCTTTATAAATGAAGGAAATGCTGAATTACAGTTAGAGGTAGCGAAAATGGAGATGTCATTTCTTTTCCCCCCATCCATCACCACAGACTTGGGTTTGATTTTTCCAGGCTAGGCACTAATGCTCTTAACTAGCTGTGAGATACTGAATGATACAACTGCGTCTCTCAGAGTCTCCTGGCTCCTTGTTTATAAAATGGAAGGCTCAGCTACAGCAAATGCACATTCTCTTATATGTTAACTTTAACTGATTAAGAATGATGTGGTAAGGCGTGCTGAAAATATTACTGAGATCGCCCCTGAGATCCATTGGAAAGGATGCCATGAGTGACTGGTGATGTCTGCCAGGGGCACTGGACGAGAGAGAGGAAGGCGGATGTGCATGGCACAGACTTCCCTTCCTGGACTAGAGGAGCCCGGGGTCCTGTCCAGCTCTGATATTCTAATAAGTCTGAAATTACTTATTCTCTTCTGATTCTAATTAAAAATATCTGTTGTACAACAACAGCAGCACAAGGAATGTTAGTCCTTCCCAATGGACTGGGGTGCGCGTGTGGCATTGGCATCCTTCTCCCCCTGTGGACCGAGTCTTCAGATAGACTTTTCATTAAATGAAATAGCAAGCCAGTACCTCCAGTTTCAATGACAAAGTGGGTACTGGGAACAAATTGTCTAGAAAGAAAACAAGAATTAGTAAACACGATCTTACAAATGAGCCATCTGGAGATTTATTTACATAAGAAAGGAGGAAAGCCTCGGTATGTTCAAGCTGGGGTGGGTTTCTCTTGCAAGTAGCCACAGGGGTGTACTTATCATGAACACACATTGAGCCTTTTAGCAAAGATTGCTGAAAGCCTGAAAAAAGCGAGACTCACTTGATTGGTTACTTGGGAACAGGGGAGGAGGCCAAGAGACAGAGTAGGAGTCACCAAAAAAAAAAAAAAAAAAGTTTTTGAATGAATTTTAGCAGATGGGATTTCAAAATAGTTACAATGTGCTCACACCCTGGTTTTGAAATTACACATTATCCCCAAAGTGCCAAATGAGAACAATTTTCCCATAACAAGGTCAAATTTGGAGGCATTAAGCCATCAGGCAAATGCAGAGGGACTGCAGAATAGTGCTAAGGGCCCCAAACCTTGACACAATTTGTTCAGCTGTGGGCAGAGCGGTCTTTCCACCCCAGAAAGTCCCCTGGGTGTCACACTCGCTCTGCAGAACCATTTAACCCCCTCCACGAGCTTGTCCCTTTTCCCATTGTTCACTCAGGGAACGCGCCTGAAAATAGTTCTCTCTTTCTAAGTGTTCCAGCCACGTGACCTGGCCTCCCACCTGGCCTCCCACCTGTGGGGGGGGGGGCTCTTCCATGTGAGGACAACGCAGAGTAGATGAGAGGGTTGGGGAGGAGCCCAGAGGTGGTGGAGCTCCCCAGTCCCAGTCCCCATGCTGGAGACCACACTGGTCCAGGTTACATTGCCTACCATGGCTCCAAAGAGATGATCTGTATAAAAAGAGCCTCCCTGTTGGGGCGCCTGGGTGGCTCAGTCAGTTAAGCCTCTGCCTTTGGCTCGGGTCATGATTCCAGGGTCCTGGGATCGAGTCCTACATCAGGCTTCCTGCTCAGTGGAGAGCCTGCTTCTTCCTCTCCCTCTGTCTACCACTCTGCGTACTTGTGCTCTCTCTCTCTCTCTCTCTCTCTGTCAAATAAATAAATAAAATCTTTAAAAAAAATAGCCTCCCTGTGTCTGGACAAGCGCTGTTTGGCCAATAAAATACAAATTAATAAGACAACAGTTGGACTGACTTTACAGAAAGATAACTTTCTGCTCCTGGGCTGGGTTGTAAAGTATCTTACATGTTTGTTCTGGAAATTGTATAGCTCAGGGCAGCAATTCTTTATAGGGGCAAGAAGAGGCAAGACTGCAAGGACCTAACAGGTCTGCTGCCCCAGGGCCCCTGGAGTCAGAAACAGCTGCAAGGAGATGGGAAGCAAAGCTTGAAGAGTGAGCATAGCTGGAAGGCACCCAGCGATTCAGAGCCATCAGCATAGCAGATAATTACCTGCTGACAGGTCTCTGATGTGTACCTGGATGTGTATGTGTGTGTGTGCGTGTACGTGCATAAGCTCTGATTAACCATGTCTTTACAGGCAACTTGGGGGCATATTCTATACTCCATACCTGGCTAAGAGGGGGTAGGGCTCATAAAGAAAGTTCCAGAACCCTTAAACATTGTACTGTGAACAAATCTGCAACTAAACGTGAAAATGTGGAAGATTCAAGGAAAAACAAAATCTGAACTGGGGGAAGTTTCTGAAAGAGGTAGGTCCACAGCAGTGCTCTGGGCCAGGGGCTGGCTTGAAGGAGATCTTTCTGAAAAGGTTTTAAAGGTGTCCATGATCAGTTGGCCAACTGTCTGAGGGGAATTAGAAGAAGAACCGCCAGTATGGATGGCAAGTGCTTGGCCAGGCTCTGGGGCGAAGGGCCTCCGTGGTTCCTCTCCCTGTGGGCACTCTTTTTGATCCATTTTTCAGACAAGCATTTTGAGGCTGAGGGGGTAAGTTAGTAAGTTTGATTGACCTTCCAGAAGGTAGAGATTTAAACCTACACAGCCTGATTCCAAGGGCTGCCTTCTTAGCTATTACTGAAGCAAAGGTGACCTTGACCTGACCGAAATGACAACTGGGAGGCCGTGGGGGGGTGGGAGGAGCGGAGCCCTGAAGTAGGAGACCGCAGCTTGTGGCTGAGGAGGTCCGCAGCACTGGGCAAGTCGTCATTATTTTTGTATGCTTTTCCTGATGCCACCATCATTATCATCGTCGTGATTGGTCACTACCAATACGTGGATTCGGTGATAAGGTTGTAGCATTTTGGATTTTGTTTTTCATATTCTTAAAGGATGTTTACAGGACTCTGAGAGTAAGTTCCGACAATAGTGAAATTGGCAGGTGCTCACGTAGTGGCTGTGTACTTAGTGTCTAACGTCGGCAAGTCAAAGGTCCTCTCAATTTAAAATGTTTTAAATGGATTTGTATGTCGTTGCTTTGACATCAGGTACACATATTTGAAAACAGCTACACACACAGGAAGGAGACAATTAAGATTATTTAAGGCACAGGTCCGTCTCCCTGGACAAGTATGGTTAGGAAGATACGTTTCACTCCTAAAATGAGAGAAGAATGGCTACTTTTCCAAGGAACACAAGGAGCACCAAATGGAGCCCTTGACTCTCTGCGTGTAATCCAGCATCATCCCCAGCACCCAGTATGACTCATTCAAGGATGGAAGGAGCTCCCGGAAACGGCAGTCCAATTTGTCCATTTAGAGTGTCAGGCTAGGAATCTCTCAGGTGAGGTAATGGATACGACTTGTTCCATCAAAGTCATTCCAGAAGACGTGGCTTCAGAGTCAGGCAAGCAGAGGCATAAGTTCAGAGCCTTGTTTTCCACTTCCAGTTCCCATTATTGAAAGCCTCCACTGGTTCCTTTATGATGGCAGTTGACGGAAATGTGATCTAGGGGGAAATGAAACCTGCAACCCCACTGATGAGTTACATAGAGGTTTTCTCCCCAGGCTCCCACCTCCAAAAGCAGAACTGGCTCTGTTTAATTCACTCTTGCTTTCTCAATCCCCATGCCGGGAGCAGCAAATTCCACAGGCACTTGGTAGGGGTTTATCTGATTGTCTCTCTCAGGGACTGACATACTGTAACTCATTGCTGATGGAAATGAAAGGTAACATAATACTGATATTATGCTACTTTTCCATGAAAGCCCATAAGAATCATGCTTATTTTCCATTCATCTTTTTCTTTCTGGAATTTGCAAAAATTTAACCAGAGCCCATTTGTGTTCTCTGTCATTTTAGAACTTGGAGTTCTGGAATTTTCTAACATCCCTGGTATTTTCAACTTGAATGCCAAATTGATCTTTGTTCTTAGAAATACATTAGCTCTTGGGTCTGCAGATACAGAGGCAGGTGATGTTATGTCTTCTTGTGTCTTTGCACATAAATACCTCCTTATGTGTAAGGCAGGGCGTTGGGGGTTTCCTCTCACTTCTACTAGGATGTGAATGACATTACATTATGAGTGACAATTCTGTCTTCCTTTGCAAGAACAATATTGTGCATTTTGTTAAGCTTTCGAAGAGAGCACAAGTGGCCTGGATTCGATAATTATTGTGAGTAGAATCTAGTAGGCTTACAGTTCCAACTTGTTTTGGGGCTCAACTTCTGGAAGACAGCCTACAAAAATAGCAATTTACGGGGGGGAAAAAGCAGGTCCTGAGGCATTTGGTCGGGGCAGACATTAGTTCCATTTAGGGTTTAAACCAGCCCACAGTTAATTGTAGGTCCCTTGCATTAGCTTGTAGGAGCAGTAAAAGCATGTAATTCGAGCTAATCTGATGGGCAAATGAACTGGGTACTTGGTGCCAAGTGAGACCGTGAGACAAAAGGACACATGTGTTTTCAGGAAAAGAAAACCAACCCCTCCCCCCCAAACCAACACAGTGTAGTTTCAACTGTTGCACACGTGAAACTCCGGAGAAATCTTTGGAAGGTTTGTCACGTTAGAAAAGAACCTTTGGGGTACAGAGGCTGAGGCTTGGGAATCTCAGTGACTCTCTGCTGGCCTCAAAGCTGTGGTCTGGAATCATTGGGGGACAGCTTTCAGGGGAGAAGTTTGGTTTCAACGGATTGGCAAGCCCTTCTTTAGAAATCCCTTCTGTCTTGTGGGTCTTCACATTCATTTCAGCGGACAGAATGTTAGAATCAGCCCCTGTCTCATCTCTGTCGATTCTGATTCAATTAGTTTGGGGTAGGGCTCGGGGGTCCTTGCTGTCTAGAAATGCCCCCAGAGGAATGCATGATGACTGTAGTTAGAGTTAAGAACCCCTGATCTAGTAGCAGATATGGCTTAAAGAAGGTGAGGTTAGAGGACATAATTTAAGCTACCGGAGAGGGAAGTGATACAAAGCCAATGGGTCGGGTTGCAAATGGGCATCTGGAAGCTGATAATGACGCCATCTTGTTGGTCCGTGTTGTAGGATTTGTGTTCCCGGGGAATTCATGCACTGTTAGGTTTTTAATGCCATTCACCCAGAGAGCAACTTCTTCAAAGCACAAATGTAATGTGACCTTAAATCAGACCACTCAAATATACTCCATGCCAGAGCAAGACCTCCAAAGGAGATGATTCTGGACCCTCTTTCTTAAATCCTGATCCTCCAGTGGGCGGCTATCATGTCCTTTCCTGGGCAGGGTCACCCTCCTGGGTCCAAGTTGTAAGGGCCTGATGGTAAACTTATTTTACATTAATAAAACAATCAGGCAGTTGAGTCAAGCAAGTCAGAAATTATCCATTTCAGCAAAAATGTATTAAACCACTAGTTGAAAAAAAAATGGGTTAAATCAGTAGTCAGTGTGTTTTGAATACATTTTGCTAACTTCAACCAATTGCTAAGGTAAGAGGCTGTATTAAAATCAGACATATTGATTTTACTATTAGAAGAAAAATGTTGTAAGGGTAAAAATATTTAATACCCCAAACATTTAATTTGGGTTGAACTGCAGGAGTAGAAACCTCAAAAATTAGAGGCAGAAAATTAAACAGTAATTCAAACATAAGCTATTATATATCTTGAAAATGTAAAAAGACATTGAACATCCTACAGATTAACAGGGCTCATCAGAAAAGCACTAAGGGAGTACCTGGGTGGCTTAGTCGGTTAAGCGTCTGCCTTCCGCTCAGATCATTGATCTTGGGGTCCTGCTCAGTGGGGAGTCTGCTTTTCCTTCTGCCCTTCCCCTCATTAGTACATGCACTCACTCTCTCTCAAATAAATAAAAATCTTATTTTATTTTAGAAAAGGTACCAAAAAGAAAAAAGCATTTTGTCTATTGCAGACTAAATATTAATCCCACATTAGGAAAAGCAATGGGTATAATAGTTTTTATTCTCCAGATGTTAATATGGGGAGTGGAAATTGAATCAGTAGCTCATTGGCAAACTTGAAAGCTGTGATCTCCCTGAATAGCATAACACGCAACATCGCTGGTGTCCCCAGGCATGCAGTTAAGGGTCTTAGGGCAAACCAGGCTTGGGAAGTGCCGTGGCAAAACTGATTTCTTAACAGACATTTAAACTATTTACAAAACATTCATACAGTCTTTTTTCCGGTTAACACATTCTACTGATTGGGTGAGGCCCACCACATTGTGGAGGGTAATCTACTTTACTCAAAGTCTTCTTATTTAAATGTGAATCACACTAAAATACAAATACAAAAATCTACAAAATACCTTCGCAGGAACATCTAGAAAGTCTGACCAAATATCTGGGTATCATGGTCTAGAAAGGTTGACAACGAAACTTAGCCATAAACTTACAGGCAGGCTTCTTGTGTATGAGATGAAACTGTAAGGATTCTGAGTGGTGGGCTCAGCAGCCCACCTTGCTTATTTTGCCACACTCTGTCATCCCCAGAGAATGCTTGATGTTGCTCTCTGAGGTCCAGTCAGTTTTGTAGACGGGAATAATTACCAGGTGAGGCTCCATAGATAAGGGAGGGGGCTTCTGATCTCCTTCACATATAATTTCCTCCCAAGAGATGGAATGGAAATTTGAGAAAAATTAGCAGTGCACATGCTAATTTTCTCAGTTCTCCATTTGCACATTTCTAATTGCACTTTCCAGTTGCACATTCTGGAGCACATGTAGGGTTCAGAAAGCAGAAGGATCCTCTTCCTAGACTTCCAGTGTACAGAGAATTATTCTCATGGCCAAGTTTATAATGAAATCATGTTTTGACTCAGCTAAACTATTGTATTTTCTTTCCCTACATCGTGATTGGGGGTCTCTGATGGATGTTATTTTAGTGTAAATAGGACAGGTAATAGTGTCATTGGTAGTAAGAGTGCAAGTTGATTCATGGAATTGTTTCTCTTAAAATTGGTATGATTGACTTAATTTTTTCTAAAGACTATATAGTGTTATTTCAACAATTTGGGAGCATGGAGAAGAAATCATTAGACCCACCAAGCAAGCTCAGTGATTTATGCTTTCGTGTGAAACTTTTAGTTGCTTTGTTATAGACATACATTTGCTTGCGTGATTATTGTAGTGTACATATATTTTTATCCTTTCCCCATTAACATGAGATCACAAGTACATTTCTGTGTCTTTTATAGTCAGTTTTAATGGAGACACAACATTCCATCCAAAGGATGTAGAATAATTTAATTAATCCCTATTGTTGCTTGCTGACGGTTGCTCCAAGCCTTGTATAGCCATAAATCACCTTGCAGTGGTTTGCTTTTCTTGAGTATAAATTCCTAAAAACAGGATCACTGAGCCAAAGGACATTTTATGGTATTTGATGCCCACTGCTTTTGTTGGATTTCATTGGATTGTTTTTATTTTTCTATGTTGATTTGTTTCTTTGATAATGACCTTACCTTACCACCCCTGGTTTCCAACAATGACCTCCGCAGCCAACGCCACACCTAGACGCCATCACGACTCCAATCCCTGAAGTTGTAGCTCTCCGACAGAAATATTCTTCAAGGCTGAAAATGTCCATACTTACTCCTAGCTTGAGAGAGATTTATAGCCTGGAAAATCTGAGTACAATCTCTGCAGCCATTTTTCAATTGAGAGTGGAAAAAAAAAAAGAAACCACGTTTCACACTTAAAAAGCAATTTAGGATTTATTTTTGGTTCTTTGATAATTCCGGGAGACTTTGAAATGCTTGACATCTCATTGCGTCTCAGCATAATTGAAGACAAGCCCCAGGTTGAGAAGTTAAAGGAGCAGTTCTAAGAATTTGGGGCAAACATTTTAGAAGACAGAAGTTAATGGTGCCATTATCTCAAAAAAAAAAAAAAGGTGCCATTATTTCTTTAAAAAGAGATTTATTTTTATTTTTATTTTTTTAATTTTTTGCTGGCAATGTTTGGAGTTTCATGTGGGACATCAGTGTTCTATTTTGCGTGGAGGAGTGTGGTATATTTGTTTCAGGTCTCATCTCCATCCAAGGAACTAGCATATTGGAAAAAGTAAATTAAATAATTGGTGTTAGGCATGGTACTAAACTTAAGTTTGAGGAGTGGATTACTTATATTTGGGGAACACTGTTTACACTTGAACGCAATAATTTTTGGACCTCTCAAATAAATGGGACTCTACGCTAGGTGGCCGTTTGTGACTATCTTCTTTTCCTCAATGTTATGTTTCTGAGGTTGACTCATGTTGTAGCACGTGTCAGGCCTTTGATCCTCTTGTTGGGTGAATAATATTCCACAGCATCGAGAGACCACATTTTATTTATCCATTTATCAGTTGATGGACATTTGAGCTGCTTTCACTTTGGGGCTATTAGAACAGTGCTGCTATCAACATTCATGGGCAAGCCTAGAATGGACATACATGTTCATTTCTCTTGGATACATGCCTAGGGGTGGAATTGCTGAGTCATATAGCAACTCCATGGTTAGCTTTTTAAGAAACTGCCCCTATGTTTTTGGGGCTCACACCTGGAGATGGGCAAGTTATGCTTAGCCATGCTAGGGTCAGCGTGGGTGAGGGGTGTAACCCAGATTGAGGGTCAGAGAGTAACATGATGGAGAGGAGTGCCTCAGACTAAGGAAGTTTAAAGGATGATGGTTTTTCATAATAATTGGCTCATTCAGTGGTCTTCCCTTCAGTCATTAAGCATATTTATTTGTGTAACAGTGAAGTAGTAGTAGGGTATTAGTGGTCTGAAAGATTCTATGTGATCCATTTATGAAGCCTTCTATAATGTTAAGTGCCCCATTTACTTTTTAGGAATTAGTTTTTACATTGGAAGGCAAATACCATACCCCCCCAAGCTTTCCAAATAAATATCTTGTCTGGGCCCTTCTAACAAAGGGTCTGAGTCTGTCTTCCTTGAGACCCACAGTGAGGGATACCATGGGTTCACCAAATGTTTGAACTCTGCCTGGATTCTGCTTGTATGTGAAGGTTATAATAACATTGGTTTGTTTTATGCAAAGTCCCCTTAACAACATGGGAGGCAGCCTTTGGGAGACATTTCTGAAGTTGACATTTGATAAATTGAAGAAGATCTATGATAAGCATGTTAATGTTACTGTCAGATGCCTCATTCTTCACTTTTAAATGTTGGAACACACATACCTTAGGAATTTGATATTCGCTTTGGTATTAAACCCCAAATGGTTCATTCACATGAACGTTGGCCATGAGGATTCCTTTTCCTCTTCTTTAGTAGAAAGATGATATTAGCTTGTGTAATTATATCCCTAGGTGGCATTAACCACAGAATTGAAGGTTTGGCTTCCTTCTGGCAAACAAACCTCGGTCTCTGGCTTGACGCTCGCACAGCCCGCTGGTATAATCATGCTACATGTGAAGGGTGGAAATTAGAGTCTAGGGTTGCTGATTTATATTCCATCAACCGAGTTTTCCTGTGCCAGCCCAGAAAAATCTTACCATTGCTGAAGTGTTCAGTTTTCCTGTGGCTTCTACAAACCCTGTCAATGATCCAGGAGGCAGATTTTGGTACATTCCAGCACAAGTTCTAATTATGGATGTAATGATTGGTGAACATTTAAAGCGAAAGCCCAAATACCAAACATGGACCTTCTTGTTTTTTAAATTAAAAGGTCAGCAACCCAGTGTCAACAGTTTTAGACAGCTTGGGTTTTACCTCGAAGAAATAATCAAAGTCAGCAAGAAAAAACAAACCCAGACCATTCCATTGCTTAGAAATGAAGGAATCCAGTTGTCCTACATGTTGTAACTGACGCGACCCGACATGCTCATTTTTTTTTTTTTTTTTTAGTCTTTGGGTTTTGAATAATTACTTCTTGCAGAAAGCCTATATTTTCTGTACTCTGTGGTTGCCAAGCTGTACTTGACTTTTTAAAAGAGAGTCAAAGGAACGTATCCTTGTGAGAAATTGCTGCTTTGTGGAGTACAAATGAGAGGTTTCATGATCTTTGAAGCCAGGAAGGCCAAATCCGGCTCAGAAACCCCATCGCCAGGCTGCATTTTATATTCTTCAGTGCTCTAGTAAATTGCCCTGTCCTTTTGCTGGAAGTGGGAGGGGAAAAAGATGTAGTAGAGAGTAAGGGCCCAGCTCAGTGATTCCCCACCTGGCTTGGAAGACAGAATGTTCTCCCTGACCATGGTGATCCAGAAGCTGGGCTGAATGGCAGACCGCTCCAGCCCTAGACCAGTGGTTTTCAACTGGGGACAGTTTTGTCCCCGGGGGGACAGTGGGCAATGTCTGGAGACATTTTGGTTGTCATCACTGGAGGGGCTGGTATGGCTGCTGCATTTAGTGGTTAGAGGCCAAAGAGGCTGCCTAGCAGTCTTCATTGCATAGGACAGCGCCCCGTGACCAGAGAAGTGGCCCCAAATCAACGGGACCAGGTGGACAAATGCTGACCCGGAGGGATTGCTCGGAACACCAGATGTGACGTTTCCTGCTCCTCTATCTTCCCAGGGGGGCGGAGAATAGAGTAAAAGAGCCAGTGTCTTCCTTCCAACAAAATGTCTTCTTTATTTGGCACTTCATTTCTTGGGACCACTCTTAAAGACAGCATTGGAATAGTAGGAAACGGGAAGAAAGCCCCCTACCTGCAGGGGGGCTAGGGCCCCCGTGGAAACTCAGGGCTTCTCCCCACACCGCTCTGTGGCTGAGCCAGCGGCAAGACCCTGCAGGCTTGGAATTATCCTCTTTCTTTCTTTTTTTTTTTTGGTCAAGTGTTTCATAAAATCCTTTTGCCCCAGGTGAAATTTTCTCTTCTATATTGTTAAAAAAATAAGCGTTTTGTTGTTGTTGGTGGTGGTGGTGATAGTGGCGGTGGTGGTGGTGAGGAATTATTTTCTGAGCCTTCACCTTTCTTGGAAGGGAAACACTTTGACCAACAGATTAGAAAGTTGCCTGAAGTCACTGTAACTTCTAGTCCGTTTGGAACCTTGCTGACATGTGAGTATTTCTACTCAGCCACACATGCAGTTGAGCAAAACTGCTTTCATCGGCTTTTGAGAATCAAAGTATTCAAGCATTCCGGGGGCTGAACGTAGCCCGTAAAACAGCATGCAACCCAAGGTCTCAAGGTTGCCGCCCCAGGCTTGGAGGTCCCTTCCCACTGCGTAAGCCCGGTGGACTCTTGGGGCAGCGCTAGGCAGGAGAAAAGGGAAGGGAAGACATCTGTACTGGGGTGTTCGTGTTCTAGCTCACTTCCCTCTGCTTTTCAACTCCAGGCCTGCAGAGCATGACACAAGGGGAAGGGGTGATTGCCCACCCTGGTTATTTCAGGTGGTGATAGTCCGGTGGGGTGGAGAGCTTTACCTCCATAACGCACCCGGAGTCAGCATCACCCTCATCGGCGAACATTTATTGCACTACTCAGCACTGATCACCAGGAAGAATGGGAAATTGAGTGAAGTCTCTTTGCTGCCCTGTGCTTTGTAGGTTTATCTTATTTAATGTTCAGCCACAACCCGATGAATGGAGAGCTTTTATTCTCTTTGTTTTGCAGCGAAGGAAACTGAGGCTTAAAAAATCAAACGATCTGTCAAGGTAACAGAATGAGTAAGTAACTGTCAGAATTTGAACATAGGTGGAGGCCTTTGTATTTTCCAAGTCCTGCCTTAATAGTAGGAGCTCAACAAATGTGCCCCGAACAGAAATTTTATCGACACATGAAGTAAAGGCTTATATACGCATTTAACTTATAATTTCAACTCCATGGGCTGAGCAAACCAGCGATCAGATCTCAGATATACAACAGCATGTATGAGACAGTCAGGGAGAGTCTGGCCCTCCTGCGTGTGGAGGGGTGTGTCTTGGAAGTGGACGCGTCTTGAGCAATGACTGGTTCTGATGCTTAAGGTCATTTTCCATCTTGGACCCGAAGTGCAAACCATCTCCTTTGCCATGGCTCTCAGTTGAAGAAATGGGAATCTGTTGCAACAGTGGAGAAAATCCTGGTCAGGGTGACTTATGGGGAGAGGGTCTGTGCCCCGGAGACACAAGGATGGTCTAGAGATGCACTGTTCAGTACTTTATGGGGCTATGGGGCCCTCAAAATGTGGCTAGTCTGAGTTAAGATGTACAGTGGCTATAAAATTCATGCTTTTCAACACTTAGTACAAAAAAAGCAAAATATCTCATTAACAATTTCTACATTGATTACATGTTGAAATAATGCTTTGGATATATTAGGTTAAACGAAATATATTATAGAAGTCAATTTCACCTGTTTCTGGTTACATTTTTTTTTTTCTGGTTACATTTTGAAAGCAGCAAACAGAAAATTTAAAATGACCTACGTGGCTCTCTTTATATTTCTATTGGACAGCAGTCGGCAATTTAGTGATTTTTTTAAAGGAAAATATGATTAAAGAATATTTTAAGGAAAATATGTGCTAACTTTATAATCTGACTCCCCCTACCCTAAGTGAAAATGCAACACCATTATCATTGTCAAAAATAGTGCTAGGGGCAGATGTCATTCCATTTTTACAAATGAAAACTAGTGTTTTGGTGAGTTTAGACTATTAAGGCTAATTCTTACAACCATTGATGATTGTAACCAACCTGGGAGTTGAATTCATGTCTATTTGAATTCAACCCCAGTTTCTTGCCCTTGTTATTTGTGGAAAAAGATAAGCAGAGGGAAGGAATACAACCACCCTTTTGGCTGAGTACACACCGAAGCCCCAGCTTTATGAGTGTTTTCTTACCATTGCTATTTATTAAATGCAGAAGGTGTACAGATTTGGTGACTTGAGGGTTCTGGTTCGCTGGTCTGCAGTTAATCCAAGTTTCATGGAATATTTCAATTTTAAAAGTTTCTTGTAAAAAGTAGAGGACATAAAAGAAATGGCCGCTTTAAAGATGACAACTTCTTCTCCTGTTTTATCGCATATAACTGACATCCAATATTGTATTCGTTTTAAATGTACACCCCGATGATTTGATATATGTATCTACTGGGAAATGAGATGCATGATACATTTAGTTAACATCTACCACCTCACGTAGCTACAATCTTTCTTTCTTGTGATTTGAGAACTTGGGAGAGCTACTCTCCTAGCTGTTCGCAGATATACAATAGTGTTAATCATAGACGCCCTGCTGTACATTACATGTATGTTACGGCTTTTTAAATTGTAGAATGAGCTTATGTCTGTAGTTTATCCCTCCCACCCCGCCCCGGATTCTTTATTCACCGTCAGAGAGGACTCTTTTTGGGGACTCTGTATTACTTTTGCTTTTGTTCTAGGGGAGGCTAGTAGTTAAGAGGGGTTTTTAGCTGACGTTATCTCCATCCCCATGCTGCAACCTGCCTGAAGGCGTGTGCCGACATGGCTCAGAGTACAACTGGGATTTGGCTGCCGTTCACTTTCTATGGTATAGACCAAGTGGGTGGCCCGTGTTCCTTCCCTTCCCTTCCCTTCCTTCCCCAGCCAAATATGAATAAAAACTAGCTTTTTGTCCTATACTGTTTGGGAGTGGAATCTTGACCGCCAATCAGAAGATACCCACCTACCAGTCCCTCTGTTCACGCTTAATCTTTTTTACAATGTTCCGCTGCTCTGCCTGAGAGCCACATTCTCACCCCAGTGGTGCAAAGCTTCGGGGCCGTCAAGCCTGAGCCCTTCATCTTCCTTCAAAATATGCATGATTTTGATGTTGGAACAATTAAAATTAAGAGACCGGAGAACATGTTTGAGCACGAGTAGGACAAATCCCGGCGTAACAGATGAGCGAAGGCCGCAGAAGCAGCTGGTGGCAGATGTGGAACTAGGCTCAGGATCTTCTGCTGTCCACACTGCCAAAGTCTGCCCCATTTCTAAAGTGGGTGGTGCTGGGTTGGCTGGCTTCAGTAAATTCAACCACCGAATGTTCTGGTCCGAAGATCTGGTAATGAGGAAAACAGTGTGTGCCATAGCCTGCTCGAAATGCTCCCTGCGCTTGAACCCTTTTAGTTTTCACAACAGTCATGAAGCAATCACTGTCATTATCCCCATTTTATAGATGGGGAAACCAAGGCAGGGAGCAATGAAGAAAATTGCCCTAAGGAATACAGCGAGGTGGGGATCGAAGCCAGAATCATGAAGGCAGGCGGAGGTGGCATCAGAGCCTTTGCTGTAACCACCGCCCCGGGCTGCCAGACTCTGACAAAGCCCTGTATGTACAGAGTTCCAAACCGAATACCTTCATCCTCAATTGGTCCCTCTTCCTGTTCCATTCCTCTGATTGGTTTTGTCACTCTCCTCCTTAGGGAGGGGTAGGAGACTAGGGGTAAAACCCCTTGCTCTCTCATAAACCGAAAACATAACCAAGTCCTTTAGATGTGACCCGCTCAGCGCTTTCCAGTTTGTTGTGTTCCTTTCCATCGCTGCAGCCGGCGTGGAACTCTGGGGCCAGTGACAACTTTGGATCATCAAGCATGCAGGGGGAGGGGCTTACTGGGGCGCCCAGGCTCAGCCTTTCCCCTCCCAATGGAGAGGCATTGCCCCCAAAGCTGCCAGCGCCTCCTGCCCCACCTGCTGGCTTCCTCTCTCTTTACCTCAATCCTTCCCATTCCGGATGTAGAACTAACTGTCTTCATGGAAGCAACCCTTCGTGTTGATGCAGATACATACCCCACCAGCCATGCAGAAGCGATAAACCCTCAATGAAGCCTGGAGTCTGTATTTTTAACAAGTTCTCTAGGTATTTCAATAGGCAGGTTGGTTTGGGGACCATGTCTCGTTCGCTGTCCCATCAGGCCATCTCTGTCCTGCACGGACACCCTCCTGGGCACTCTGGCGCCCTGTGGGAGCTGCTCCAGGCAGCTTTAACAGCGTTGGTCCCAGCGGCGCCTCTGCCTCCAGCTGCTCCAGATCCTACACGTGGGGGATGTACAAGGACACCGTCTACCATTTGCGTCCTTCAGCCAATAGGGGGCCTTTCTGGAGCCCGGGAGTTTCCAAGGACTCCTGAATGAGCGTGGGGGATGCCTGTCTGGTCAGATTAACTGATGTCTGGGAGCTCTCGAGGTCCTGGGAATGCGTGTGCTGTGCATAACCCCTTCTCTAGTGGTGTTTAGACATGGGTTTTGATCACTGTCTATGTTGTTTTTGCTCAGGGCCCAACTCCCTAATGGGAGAAAGAGTTTGTTTTAAATTGCGTTACCGCAAAATCGAGGAGTGTTGTATTCGTCGGCTCAGGATCTGCAAGGAGCAGAATTCCAATGTGTTAAGTCCTGCTTGGCACTCCTCACATTCTGGATTTCTCTCTGCCTGGGCCCGCTGCTGCTGCTTGTGATCTCTCCACCCGCAGAGGACACAGGTGTGAGCCTGACTCCCTGACACTTGCCCTTTCTCATGCCTCTGTTGTCACCTGTCAAGGCATGGCCTTCATGACGCAGCTCTGAGAAGCTCTCTGAGCCTCAGCACACGTGGCAGTCTTGGAGGAAAGCTGTGAATGGCCTCTTCATTCAATCGCATCTTCAGAGGCAAACCCAGATATAGGATCCCATCTCTCCCTGCGCCCCTTCCTCTGGGGAGAACAGACAGGACACCTGAAATCTGTGTATCACTTTTTCTTACTTGTCTATTCCTTCAAGCAACTGAGATTCATCGAATGCCCAGGTCTCCCGACGGTCACAGGACTTGCTTTCTGCCTCAGAGAGTTCCTAAATGAGTGCTGTAATTCCCCTGCCTTTTAAAATTTATTCTTATTTTATTTAATTTTAAAAATTTATTATTTTTTAAAATTTTCAGGACTCTGGACCCAATGTGGGGCTTGAACTCATGACCCAGAGATCAAGAGTCTCATTTTCCTCTGACTGAGCCCACTAGGCACCCCTCCCCTGTGTTTTAAACCCATGCTGCCTCCACTAAGTAAAACAAAACAAAGCAAAACTAATCTGACGTCCTCTTTTGTCATTGGGTGCCATAAAAAACAAATAAGATTCTTATGACTAAAAGCAAATCAAAGCCATGATAATTTTAAGATTGTGCTTCCAGCTTTGGATTAGTATCCAATTGCTACTTCCCACCCCAAACTTCCCACAGACTCCCCGAAATATGGGAAGTTTCCACAGGCGACAACCTGGATTGGTGTCCTCTTCTCTGTAGCAGCCAGATCTACCAGGAACGGTCATGCCCAAGATGACCACGCTTCTGCCCAGCACACGGCAGGCGCTGGTCCGTGGTTGACTGTGGACTGCTTCATGTCCTAGCCTGCCTCTCCCTACCCAGACAGAGACTGACTGATGGCAACACTCGGAACCGTGGGCTTATCTGCCTATTCCCTGTGGTCTTTGTGAGGCTCTCTTCCTGTGTTCATCCCGTCTTCCAGCTAGAGCTTGTGACCTTCTTATTTTTCTCTCTCTTTTTCTCATGGTGCCTAGCACCATCCCCTGCACTTGCTGGGTGCCCAGTGCATATGTTAAGACGATGAGAAAGATAAAAATGTAAGAATTGGTGCCAGAATGCCTCGAGATCCTGCTCAATGGGATTTTGGCTGCCTTCCTTTAAAATAACAACAAGTATATTGTACCTTTTTCTTCCTAATCTTCCCATTTCCTTAGCCAGGAAAGAATGCAACATGTCTTAGGTGAGACAGGTTTGGCCCTGTGATGCCTGTGGGGGGTGGTTCTCTTGCTGCTGTGATTTTGGACCCCAGGCCAAGACTACCTCATTGCTCTCCAGCACCTGGCTGCTAGAACCTCCCTGACTCCTTCAAAGGGAGAAGAGCTTTGGCTGCAGAAGGAAGCAAGGTTGACCTCACCTCCTTGGGCAGTGCTCAGTGTAGCCCTTTGGAGAGGGCCACCCTTGACCTTGGCTGTGACTCCTGGCAAGACTTACGACACCTGGACTGTCCATGCTCCAGGTGGCTCTCCATGGGTAAGGAAGGAAGATAGGCTGGTCCAGCCAGGGCTCTAATAACTGAGGCAAGTTCTCCTTGGTTGCTATCTGCTGCCGAGTTTTATGGCAGTGAAGCAGCCTGTAATAAATACCGTCTTTAGAACTTTAGAAAAACCTCACCTGGTATGCAGGGCTGAGGCTGCTTATCTTCGTGTCTGAGACCAGTAACATTGGGTGTAAGAACACTCAGTGTGGGGTATGTGCCAGTTACTATTTAATTTTAATAAACCTTTGAGACAGATATTATTGTGCCCATATTACCAAGCAGGAACCTGAAGCTCAAACGGGAGGCCATCCCCCTTGAGCCATGTCCCTGGTAAGCAGCCAAGCTAGGATTTGAACCCATGTCAGCGTGACTCTAGAGATCTTGCTCGTTTCTGGAAATTTCCTACAAAGTAAATGGATGCTCTCAACAATATCACAGAGAGAATACTTAACCCATGGCAGAGCAACTGCTTCAGCAGCACAGAGACAGAATTTATTGCTAGCCAATTGATAGATGAGTTACAAATCAGATTGTATTTTCTATAAAGCCTTTCCTGAAGGAGTTTTATGTGGCAGCGATGTTACAAAGTATGAATTATTTTAGTACTTGAGAGTTATTAAACTACATGTCATTAAAAATAATGACTTATCAGACTTTCTTCTAATTCGGACTGGCAGTTTCCTGGAAGTAGACTGAGTTAGCATTTACTATCGCTAATTCATCGGGCCACGAAAACAATCAGTTTGGCTTGCCAATACGCTAACTTAGTTCTGGCTCTATTTATCAAATATGCTGATGGTTGTAGCTCCCCCCGCCCCCCGTCAGAATTAATCTCGGCCCCTTCCAGCTTGATCTCATCCACTGCTTTACTAAGCTTTTGTCTAGGACATGCCTGGCACCGACTATGGGCTCCATGAGTATTTGTTGAATAAATGAAGCCAAGTGCTCAGCTGTGGCTTTAATCAAAATGCTGAGTAGGACAGGGCAGACGTGCACAGCTCAGTGAGTCTTGGGTCCCCGCCACACCCACACATGAGCTTTGCCACTGTCCCCAGCTCTTGCTTTTACCTCCATCCTTTCTTCTTGGTTAAGGTCCAGGACAAAAGTGTCACCTTTAAAAAAAGCTTTTAAATCACCCTGTCATATCTGTCTTGTTTTGTCTCTTTGTCTTCTGTGTCTTCTCTGTCTCCGTGTGTTTTGCTCTGCTTCTTCTCTGGTTATCCCATAAATCTCAAGGTTCTTCCCAGCACTACTATGGGCCCCTTCTCTTCTCTCAGTTCTCACCCCACTCTGGGCTCTGAACCACCCACATGACTTCTCAGACCACAACTAGAGTGATGACTCCCAACTCCCTCTCTCTTCTGAGTTTCGGAAACATACATCCAACCACGTGCATCCTGAATGTCTTCTCTGCATTAGAAAGCTCTGTGGAAGGAGCATTTTCAAAATCAACTTCTCAATTGTCCACACCCCAAACTTGAGCCACCTTTTATATTTTCCATATGGTGCTAGTGGTATCACAAAATCGAATCTAGAAACTTTATAATTGTTCCACATACCACTCTTTCCTTCTCTGCTTTCCCATCACCGTCTAGTTCATCATAAAATCCTGGAGATTCAGTCCCAGAAACGTCACACAAAGGCAGCCTTTGTCTCCTTGAATTCTGCCCCTTGTCCTTATTCTAATAGGCTAATACCAGACGGGACATCACATGACAGCAGAGTGGGCCTGTTTTCTCCCAACAAAAGGCAGCCAGTAGTTGACTCTGTTTCTCCTCCAGTCTTGTTAGTGATCAAAGGAGCTATTGCATTGCATGTTCTGTGACTGACCCATGAAGACGTGGGCTGCACCAGGCTTTCAATTGGGCAGAAACCGTAAAATAGACTGAGACATGGAAGCAGGTTGGCGTTCCTGGGCTGGCCTCTACCCTCCAGGCCATGGTGTGGTCTTCAGGCCATGTGCACAAGCAATGTAGACAGAGGATGGTGTTAGAGATGCCCACAGTCTGCTGCATGGAACCTGAGCCCTTATCTCTGGTTGGTGAAAATGGTCTTCCTGATGTAGCATTGTTTCTTTTTGGCTAAAGCACTATATTGTCAGTGTGTGCTCATGTGTGTAGGTAATTGTGTCTAAGTTAGTGTGTATATGTTAGTGCGCATGTGTGAGTGTGTGTGTTTGAATCAGCAAATTCATAATGAGGAAAATCCAACCCGCATGGCCTAGAAGAGAGACCAGGTCAAAGTAGGACCAGGATTTAATCTATTAGTGAAACCCAGGAGAGAATACTTGTGTCTTTAAATAGGGACCACTGAAAACAGTCATTCCTCTGCTTAAAAATCTCAGTTCCCTCCCGTCACCTACAGGACTGAGTCTGACCCTTTGCCTTGGGATCAAATCCTCTAACCTTGGACGCTGGCCCCTTCTCCAGTCTGACCTCTAGCTATTTCACCTTCCATAGCCACACTTGGTCTTTAGACAAGGAATGGCCCTCAGAACTTTGTGCCACGTTGTGTGTTACATCCTGTCCTTTGAACACCTTGCCCTGTCTTCCCACCTCCTTGTTCAACTTTGCTCCAATATCAGCCCTGTTGTGGACTTCTCCGGGTTCCTTGTCAGATAAAATTTAGGATGCCCAGTTAAATCTGAATTGCAAGTACACAACAAAAATTTTTCAGTGTTTGTCCCAAATAATTTAGTCATTTTTTTTCTGGCATTGAAAATGAACTATGTGTCTTGTAATTTTCTTTTCTTTTCTTTTCTTTTTTTTTCTGTAGCTGGCACTCCTACTTCTGACATTCCTCCTGCCTCAATATTCCCACAGAACCCTGTACACAAATCTCTAAGAGCTCTTCATATACTGTGGTTGTTTCCAGCTATCTTCCCTACCAGAATACGTGTCCCTGCATCATGAACTGTGACCATGTGCTCACCCACTCAGTGTTTTTCAGTCATGCGCCATCTGCTAAGTCCTGTGCTAGGTGTAAGGTACCAACGTTACTAAGAACAGGGCCCTGCACTAGAGCACAGTTGGCAAACTACAGCCCTGGGCCATAGCCAGCACACTGACTGTCCGTGTGTGCCACAGACACCGTCATGCCCCCCTGTTTATGTCTTGTCTATGGCTGCTTTCACGCTACAACGGCAGAGCATGTGGCCTCTTGGCCCACAAAGCCTGAAATGTTTACTATCTGGCCCCTTACGGAAAAAATTTACCAGCCCGTGGTCTAGAGGATCTTACAGTCTAGAGGAGACAGACGTAAACAAATAAAAGCAAATTCATCTTTCATCTCCACAGCCTTGTAGATATCAATGTGTGGTCTGGAGACTACCTATCTAAGAATCTCCTGGAGCTTCCCCCAGCCAATTCTGATTTCTGAGCCCAGAGAGTCTGCCTTTAAACAAGCTTTCCAGATGATTCTTCTCATCGAAGTCTGAGGACCAGCGCTCTCCTGCCAGCCATCCTGTGTGGCGCAGCGCAGCCCTGATACATGAATGGGCAGGAAGTGTCTGTTCATTGATTGTTTCTCAAGTCTGTGTTTTTTGTTTTTTTTTTTTAATCCCCTGGGGTTGTTTGTTACACAGAGTCACAAGTTTCATGTTTAACCCTGTGAGTGGACTTAGCAAAACCGATCACCAGTCCAGGCACAGTGCTGCTGGCTTCCTCCAGAGAGACGCACGCACAGACCTTTCCCAAGTGGCCTGAGCAATGTCTTCCTTATCCTGAGGCAGCAAGCAGCTGCTGTCTGTCACTCTTGAGCCGCAGGAACAGAGTGACCCATTAGTGTGGATGCCTGGCCGTCCTCTAGCTCAGTCAGGATCCACCACTGGGCGACCAACAGTCACACAGTCACAGCATCAAAATAAGCGGACTGGTTCCTTCGTGTCCCCAGGCTCAGCCAATGCTCTCTCCTTGGGGCACAGCGTGATGGGCGGGCAGAAAATAAACAAGAGCCCATTCACCCCATTAGCATTTGGAAGGCAAATGTCTCCTAGTGAAAATAAAGTCTGTGACGCTATGTTGGGACAGATGTTCACACTTGCTACCCTTGTTAGCAGACTTAAGAAAATAAATTCCTGATAAGAGAACCAGCCACAGGATTTCCCAGGGCCTGTGTGTTCCTGGCCCTTCAGGCTCTTGTGAACAGTGTTGAGGGAACAGGGGGGATCAAATATCAAAATAATTTTCAAAACAATTCCACCTTAATTTTCTTGTTACAGATAAATCAGCTGGGCAGGGGGAATTTTTAAAAAGCTGGGTGTTCTATGTAATCAGTTACTTGAACGGCCCTCTCTATTTCTCCGACGAGGATCCAGCCTAAATGTTCTGTTGCTGTGTTGGCAAGAGCGGATGTGTTTGGACTACACCTTGTGTGGATAGCAGTGAGCTCGAGCAGTGTGCACTTGTTTCTGTGTTTGGGTTTAGGTGCTGCTGCTTGAAGGCAGTGAACTGCAGTCATCTCGAGGTAATTGAAGAGTCTGGGCGTCCTGGGAGACCACCAGCTCTCCTGTGATAGACAATTTTTCTTCTCCATCCTTATTTGATGCATGAAGTGCTTGGTTGTAGACATGTTTCTGTGAGTGGTTGTTAAGACCCGTGTTAAATGAAATGCCACTGCATTTGCAATTTGGGTTTTGGGTGTTTAAGTAAATGAGAACTACTCTGTCTCTGACAAAATTAGGAGAAAAACACACCCCCCTCACCACCCTCTCCCCTGCCAATATTGCTGGACTTATAATCTTTGCATCTTTTAAAAACTCCAAAAACATAGGTAATCCTGTACTTGATGATTTCTTTCATTAATATAGTCCATGTTTGTTACATTTATTATATTCTAAGCAGTTTATGTTAGTCTACATCTTACGCACAATCTTACTTGATATAAAATATCTTTTTTTAAAAAAAGATTTTATTTATTTATCTGACAGACAGAAATCACAAGTAGGCAGAGAGGTGGGCAGAGAGAAGAAGGGAAGCAGGCTCCCCGTTGAGCAGAGAGCCTGATGCGGGGCTCCATCCCAGGACCCCAGGACCATGACCTGAGCTGAAGGCAGAGGCTTTAACCCACTGAGCCACCCAGGCACCCAATATAAAAGCTCTTGATATAAAAGCCCAGTTATTATATTTTCATATTCAAATACCTACCATGATTTTTTTTTTCTTTTAAATATCTTCTTTATGACCTAATGTTTTCCTGTGGACTTCGGTCACTTACAGAAACACACGAGGGAGGGAAACCTGAATTAAAAATGGTCTTGCCACATTTTATAGAAAGGGTCCTTGGCACTGATTACGAATTGCACCAGCATGGGGCTTATTAGCCAGTTAAAGCCCTGTGTAGATGAATTTTTAAAGGAGGCCAAATAGATTTTATTTGCAAATCTAAAGTTTACCAAGAAAAAAAAGTAAATCCTCCCTTATGTAATCATGAGGAGAAGGGATCAGGTGCTGTTACACATTTAGGACACAAAGTACACATAAAAAGCAAGTCTCCCACCATTCAGCTGTTTTTGATTAATAAACCTCCATCCATCATAAATTGCTGGAAAAGCTGGCCAGATGTTTAAAACTCACCCCACTTGTCACCTAGGTCATTCCTGCAGGAGTACAATTTAGTTAATTTCCCTACTACAGTAGCTTGATATAATTAAAGACTCAGTAGGGTGTGTTTTAAATGCTATTAAGTCATTAAGGGTTTTTAGGAGACCAGGAATGTGCCTTCATTGTAGTAAAAAAAAAAAAAAAAAAAAAAAAAAAAAAAGCAACATTTTCTCAAAACAAAGAAGCCAATGATCCGTATTTTAAGAAGCAGGAGTTAAAGTACCTAGCGATGAAATGAGATTCTCAGACATCAATTATGGAAATCAATATGGAATGCTACAACATACCCTGAGCTTTCTTTACCCTTTCTTGATAGAGGGAGAGACCACAGCAGAGCCAACAAGACTCTGCTTGCTTTAATCAAAGCAATAAATTCTCTGTGTCAGAACTGCATTTTTGAAGAAGCTCTAAAATTTCTTTTTGGTGCCGAAGCCTGTTTCTAAGACCAATTATTTACCTAATTCCCGAGAACAATAAAGGCACAATAAAGGATTTTTCCTGCTGAACCAGTTTAAAATAACATATAGAAATTGCTCTACAAATCTTTCAGCAGCTCAGTCCTGCGAACGAAAATAGGAAGCAGTTGTGGAAAGGCGGGGCAGAATGAGAGTCTGCGTGCAGCCAAGTCGCTAAAAACCACGAAACTGACTGTGGCACCAGAGTGTATTTAAAGGGGTTGAGTGGATCGGAAAGGGAATCACCCTGAGCCTGCTTTCCCGAGGCGAGGCCAAAACCACCTGTGGCCACGATGCCTCGTACCCCTGGGTGCTGGCCTGACGTCACCCCAGGAACATGCCCAGCCGCTGCACGGGCCCTCGGCTCTCTCGGGCCCTTTCAACAAGCCCTGTGGAGGCCACTCCAAGCTGTCCTGGAAGAACTTCCATGTGCCCCGTGATTGCTTATGTACATTTGACTCTACCTCATCAGTACTGTAGGGGTTAACAATCCAATCCAGAGACAAATCTCATAAGTCAGGACACTGGCCTCAGAGCTCACGGCTCCCTCCATTCTGGTAACTAAGAGAGAACAGGGCCCTAAAAAAGGTGTTGAGTTACTCTCAACTCAGAGCTGTTGGGGGAACCCCAGAGTTGCTACCCACACGTTGCAAAGAGATGTTGAAGGTAGATGACGAGTAGGGTGACCATCAGAAAGAGTTGGGGTGGCTCTGTGTGGGGGTCACATGACGCCTGCCTGGGCTGGGTCCACAAAGTGCTTACTTTGCCCAGGTCTGGAATATTCCAGGTACTTTGAGCGAGTTTAGGGTAGGGGGAAGAATGATCCGAAAGAAAGTCACAAAACCGTGATGAAGGCTTTAAGAGCCAGAGGGTCTTGTACATTCAAGGTCAAGAATGTGTGTTAGGACTTGGTCAAAGGCTGCCTTATGGTCCCTGCCCACAGGGAGATTGCTGAAGAGCCCAGGAAGTTTGGTTTGGGCCTGGGGGTAGTGATCGAGACCGTGAGTGACACCATCAGGCCTGGGAGCTTTGGTATAGCAATCCCCGCAGGTACCTGAAGGAAAATCCAGCTGGACCCAGGACTGGCTTCTGCACGACAAGGAAATCTTGTCCCATAGGTACTTGGTCTAGAGCTAAACCACTTCTTGGACATGCCTGTTTGGAGCTGTCACAAGGAAGAGCAGCCTGGTCTAATTGGAATCTTGATTCCTGACTTGATCCAATTAGTGTGCCTGCTTTGCTGAGGTCCTTTGGGGACTAGAAAGGATTCTAGTGACCAGCGGCAATGGAAAGTTCCTGTTTTGAGCTGGAAGGAAACCAGATGTTGAGTATGCGACTGACTGTCAGTGTTGATCCCAGTTCACATGAGGATGGCTCCTTGCAGATGTGTGGGCTAATCAAAGCCAACTGGCTGTCTGGTTTTAAGTGGGTCTGGACCTCTTGCCTAGTCCCCGGCCCCTGCCATAAAATGATTCAGGCTTTAAACAGTTTAATGGTAGCTTAACTTAAGGAGTCCTCCATTTTTTCTTGAGCACTTTCTAGGTGCCAGGTATTGGGGATACATACAAGGCAGGCTTCTCCTTGATAAGGGTTCAAGGCCACGTGCATCATTGGGCTGTGGCCTGTCTCCTCAACCTCCTTGCACCACCCCAGCCCTTTTGTGCTGCAGTCACACCATTGTAGGGCCTTTGCACATGATGCTCCTCTTCTTAGAATGTTCTTCCTGTTGCTCCATCACACAGCTGCCCGTGCACCATCTTTCAGGTGACGAATGCCTTTCCTGACCACTGTTCCTGGAGTCAACTCCCTATCCAATGACCCAACAGACAGCCCCAGTAATAGTAACTATTATATCTTGAATTTATTTATCCTATAGTTTTCTTCACAGTTTTTACTGCAGTTTGTAATCATTTTGTTGTGTGTGTTTGCCCAGGAAAGCACATTGTCTAAAGGTATGAGCTCTGAGGTCTGAACTGCTTGGGTTCAGATTTTGACTTTGCTGCTCCCTGGTTCTGTGTCTCAACCTCAGTGCTTTGGTTTTTTTGCAAAAGGGAAATTACAATAATACCCAATAAACAATAAAAACATTTCTTTTTCATGTCAGTTTAATTAAATCTTTTAGTTCATGGTCCTACATTTCTCTTACTTTGAGTCACAGTTTAACAAAACCCTAACATAGCAATGGATAGAGACAGTGTTTTAATGCCCAGACGCCTTAATCAAAAACTTGTATTTTTAGGCTATGATTATTAAAGTCACTCCATATCTTCATTAAATAGGGCAATTTACTACTATAAAATAGAAGAATTTACTTGCTTATAAAACATATAAAAATAGCTCAGAATTAGGAAAAGACAGGAACCTTCCAAGCTAACATAGTATAGCCTGAGATTTACATGTTCAGTGCCCTCATATGCATAAAACAACTGAATTCAGATGGTTCAACTTCATCTAAAAAAACACCTGGCCATTTCTAGGATTTAATCATTTGCTAGTTCAACATAATGAGAGAAGACCAGGGAGTTAACACGTCTAAAATAGAGAAGGTGTTAATGACACAAATGAATTATTATAACTTTTAATGGGAAATGTAATAAGTAGCTTAAAACAAAAGAAAACAATGCCTTTTTAAAAAAATAATAAAAGCATTGAAAAAGAAATGTGAAAAGTTGTTGGCAGTAGATAGTGTTTGACAAGAAAGGCATATGTTTAGAGTGTTTTTGAAAGGTGAATCTTGTGGCAAAGAGTCCTTTAGTTAAGAGTCAAATGTTAATTAATGTGGTTAGCATGTAATAATATGGTGGCTGTGGTCATGGGAGTGACATGACATATTTCTAGTACTTTAACTAGCAATCTAGAACTTCTTTTGTTCCCTAATGAGAATGTTTCAAATAATCCATGTTGTGACTCCTGAATGGAGCGGGCGTCATCAGAGCGTCAGGTAATAAGGAGAGTCTCATGATCTCTTTCCACCATTATGTAGAAATATAAAAATATATTATAAATTATAATATAATATATAATATAATATATATAATAATTATATATTCTGGTAACCAATATGGCTGGCAGTTGGTGTTCTGTTGAATTAAGTTTTCTGGTTACCTGAATTACCGTATGTACCCTGGAGATTCTGAATACCCAAGAGTCTTCACCCCATAACATTTACAGGACATTAAAGCTCTGCTGAACAGAATTTCATTTTTAACTTGAAAATTATACAAGGTGGTTATAATTTTTTATATTTGCCATTTTGAGCACCAGTAACCATTCTGGTGATGTAGCACTAGCCGGTAGCTATTTCCAGTGGATACACTGGACCAATCTGTTGTTCCCAGGCTGGTTATAGGACTAACAGTGGTAGAGCAGCTGCCACTTAGTGAGAGCTTTTCACGGGTCGAGCCCTGATTTAAGGTTGGCTTTACAGGTTGGTTCATGAAATCATCATAGCAGTCCTTAAAGAGAAGTAGCAGTATTAGCTTCATTTACACATGGTGAAACAGAGGCCCAGAGATATAAGGAAAGTTGCATAAAGTATCTCTTTCTCTTTGTGGCTAGAGATGTTGGGATTGGAACCCAGGCAGTCTGCCTCCAAAAGTGGCATCTTTATATTGTTACACGTTACTGATCCTTGGTTTGTGTGACCATTTTTATGGGGTTATGTGTGTGAGGAAGTTGATAAAAATTGCTTGAATATTACAAAATGTGATAATGATCTGCATATACCTATTTTTACATGATGTATACATGTATATATATATGTGTGTGTATGTATATTTTGGTATGGGCCAGACTTGAACCTCAAATGGGTAAGGTTATTCTTTTACCTTTGGGCTGGAAATTCAATATTAGTTATTGAAGCCTTTGGGTTAAGTGTTTCTCTCCTCTGGCAATTTTTTTAAGTGAAAATTCCCTTGTAGGAGAAACAACTTATTGTGAATTAAAACTTCAAATGTCCCCAGATAGTTTTTCTGTTGGATTTCTTTCGTGAAGCACTCTCTAAAACTGAGGTATCTTGAGACCTCAGACAAACATTTCTAAATTCATTAGGCCAAGTATCACTGTAATGTTTAAAACTATAATTAAAAAATTAAAACATTTATAAATTATTTAACCCTGATTATGGGCTATAAAATATATATTATAATATAAAGGAATCAAAAAACTCATCATCATTCAAAGCCTGTTGTGCAAGTGTTTGAGAAGTTACGATACATGTCAATTATCACAGATTAAAAGTATTGTTACTTTATAGAATGATGGCTACCTTCTTTACATTTCTTTGAGTGTCTTCTTTAGCACACTTTTTATTGAAGTGGAACATACATAGAAAAGTGGACAAATCATAAGTATGTAGTTTACAAACTTTTACAACTTTTACAAAGTTTAGTTTACAACTTTTACAACTTTTAGTTTACAACTTTTACAAAGTTTAGTTTACAACTTTTACAAAGTGAAAATACCCATACTAGCACAACTATAGCTAGTACCTACCTAGATCAAGTGAGAGTATTAATGATCCCTCCGAAGGTTCCCATTTGTATCGATCCCAGGCAAACCCTCCCAAGTTTAATTATCCTGACTGCTATTGCAATCAGTTAATCTTGCCTGCTTCTGACTGGTCTACAATGGGATTCATACAGTAGATCTTCATTCTGTATTTGACGTCATTCTGGTGGGGAAATTTTGCCATGTGTGATGCAGCAATATCTTTTCATTGCGGTAAAATATTCAACTTTGGGGTTCATTGTTTTATATGTCAATTAACATATATGTGTTCTCTATACCTATATTTATATCTAATCTATATCTAATGTATCTATAATCAGGTTAGTTCATTATTTCGTTAAGGTCTTTTATGTTCTTACCGCTATTTTGTCTGGTTGTTCCATCTGTTACAAAGGAGATAAAGTCTCAAATACAGCCTCTATTAGAATTGACTATGATTATGAGTTTGACTATTTTCCCCTTTAGGTCTATTGATTTTTGCTTTATATATTTGAAGCCTTATTATTAGATGCATACAGATTTGTAATTGTTATATCTTCCTTTTGGTTTGATACTTTTACCATTATGAAATAGCCCTCTGTAATGATATTCCATTCTTAAGGTTCATCTTGTGTAATATTAATATACTACTTTCTTTGGCTGACTTTTACATAGTATAGTTAGTATATTTTCCAACATTCACTATAAACTTTTCTATGTCCTTATATTTAAGGTGTGTCTCTTTTAAATAATGTATATGTGTAATATTATAAATAATATATTATTTATTAGATATAAAGATATATTTTTAATGAAAATATGTAGAACATTTATAATAAATGTGATTGTTGATGTGTTTGGACTTCCATATATATTTACTTTGTATTTTCCCATCTATTTTAAGTGTTTTTTAAAAGTCAAAAAAAATTCTTACCATATTTCTTTCTTTGTTAACTTATAACTTGATTATTCTTTGTTCTTTTTTTGGTGGTTAAGCATGCATCCTTGACTTAACTAGAGTCAAATTAGTATTCTCCCTCTTCCAGATAATGCTAAGATTGTTTAACATTTAACAATCTATCCCCTTTCCTCATTTTTTCACTGTCATCAGGCATTTTAATTCTACACATGGTACTTTTCAAGAGATATTATTATTATTATTATTATTATATTTATTTACATTTACCCATTTAACACAGATGGCTCTTTCCATTTTTCTTCATTCCTTCCTTCTTTGCTGGGTTTCCATCTGGGATCATTTTTCTTCTGTCTGAAAACAAAACAAAACCAAAACAATTCCCTTTATTTTTCTTTAATATAGTTCTGTGAATGATTAGTTTTCTTAATTTTTGTTATTCTAGAAATGTCTTTATTTGGCCTTCAGTTTTGTTTTGAGTTTTTACATTTTTTGGTGAGGTATAAATTATATAGAGTAAGGAGCACATAGCTTAAGCTTATAGCTTAATGTGTGTGTGTGTGTGTGTGTGTGTATTCATTATACATGCACATACACCTGTGTAACCACCATCCAGATCTACATATAAATTATTTGCATCATCTCTGCACAATTTTTGTGCAATTCCAAGTTAATAAATGTTTGCACAGAGTTAACTACTGACCTCTAGATTAGTAAGTCAGATTAGTTTTATTTATTTCAAAAATTGTAACAAAAATGATATCATATATTAGTTACTCTTTTGTTTATTCTTTCACTTAATGTTGTATCTGTGAATTTCAGCTATGGTGTAAGCTTAGCAGTTTTCATTGTTACTGCTGTCCAGTATTCTATTATATGACGTTACCATAATTTGTTCGGTGGTTGGTAAGTTGTTTGGGTTGTTTGCTGCTTTGGGCTGTTGCAAAGAATGCTTCCATCAATATTCTTGCTTAAGTCTGTGGAAAGAATAGTGCAATTCTTCTGTGTATAAACCTGCAAATGAAAGTTCTGGATCATTCAGTGTATGTATATAAAGCGAAAAAGACAATGTGCCTTTTCCCCCCATATACTTTAAGATGTTGTATTAGTCTTTGGTTTTAGCTATTTTATTGTAATGTGTGCAGATGTGATTTTTCTTTGTATTTTACTTAGGTTCATAGGGTTTTGTTTGTTTGTTTTGTTTGTTTAATCTGTGGCTTGGTTTTATATTTTAGTTTTGGTAAATTCCTAGCCATTTTCTCTTCAAATATTGCTCCTTTCCCATCCCATTTCTTCTGTCCTTCTGAGACACCAAATGCATATATTGTAGACTTTCATCATGTCTTATATGGCTTTTATACTGCTTTCTGTACTTTTCAACACCCTTTCTCTGCTTTGCTTTGTTTTATTTTTGTCCTGGCTATGTTCCTTTTCCTTCCTTCCTTCCTTCCTTCCCTCCCTCTGTCCACTCCCCCTCTTTCCTTCCTTCCTTCCTTCCTTCTTTTCTTTCTTCCTTCCCCTTCCTTCCTCCTTCCTTCCCCCCTTCCTCTTCCTTCTCTCCTTCCTTCCTTTCCCTTCTTTCTCAGGCTCCACACCCCAGCATGGAGCCTAACCCAGGGTTTGAACTCACAATCTTGAGATCAAGACCTGAACTGAGATCAAGAGTCAGACACTCAACTGACTGGACCACCCAGTTGTCCATTCTGTTAGATTTCTGAGTTCTCTGATTCTCTCTTCAGTTATGTCTACTCCTCTACTAAAGCCTTCTATTAAGTTCTTAGTTTCAGTCATTTTATTTTTCTAGAATTTCCATTTATTTCCATTCTTGAGTTTCCAAATTTTTATACATTTCAGGTCTCTTCTATTTTTGTGAATATATTAATTATAGTTATTGTAAAGTTTGTGTCTGATAACTCTAATATCTTGGTTAACTGTAGTCTGTTTTTACTGTGAATTTTTTGTCGTGATTCTTTTTTTCCCCCCCAGTGTGAGCAGTTAATTTAAAATTGTAGGCAGAGTAGTTTTCTATCAGTATGAACTTTGCAGAAGCATTGCTTTATGTTATTTTCCTCCAGGGAAAATACACCTTGTCCTTGAACTTGCTGCAGAAAGGAAGATTACTCTAGTTCAATGAGGGAATAAGCTGACCCCAGCCTGGCTGGGCTCTTTGCAATGTTTGGTCCTCCCCTGGTTTGCTCCTATTCGTAGGATATTAACCTCTGGGGTTTCCAAATGAATGTCTGCAGTATTTCCTTTCTGCTTGGCTTCTTGGCTGCTTCTTCTTCTTCTTCTTCTTCTTTTTTTTTTTTTTTGTGCAATTTGACCAGAAAGTGCCCCTAGAAGAAATCACTGAGAGTTGGGTTCAGCCTTTTGTACCTTGCTGCATCCCAGGATCTTGCCCTCTCCCCCCAAACCTGGTTGCTTTGCTGATCCTGAACTCCAAGTTCTGTCTCTCCAGATTGTGAGACTGACTCAACTCTGCTGCTTTCTCTACCTCTTAGCAGCTTCCTTCCTCTTTTCTTCTCAGCTTCTTTCTGCATGCCAAAAATTGGCAAATGCTCCAAGGAGACGGGAGGTGTGCAGAAATTTGGGCTCATCTCAATGAACGTCCCTTCTCTCTGGGTTGTGCCTTCTCATGTCCTAGATGCTTTGGAAGTCTTCTGATGCCTTTGGACACATGGGTTTTGTGTTTCATCCAACTTTGATCTTGCTCAGATCTTCTATATACTATTCCATCATAGCTGGAAAGCTTTTACTATTTTTCAGTTTTGATAAACATACACTATAATCTCCAAGCAACCCCAAGTAAGAGAAATATAGGAATATTCATTAGCATAGAACATGATATGACTATCTTTATAATTTTTTCAGTATCTGTTATGATGCAAAATAACTTCTGGAATGCTTTAATGTAAAATCATGGTCTTACTACTGTTTATGTTAAGATAGAAAAAGGAAGATTAAAATGTTACTTAAATATTCATTTGAACGAAAGCCCCCTGGCATCTAGAAATGCTGCTGTTACCACAATGAGGTCACTATTTGCAGGGCGAGATAGCACCATGGCTGAAGAATACTCCTCTGTCTCAGTTCTGCCATATGCAAGTGGGTTGTGGTTTGGGCACTGATATCATTTATAGGCAGAGGCAAGCTCCGTTGCTTGGAATCAGCATGGCCCTTTCCTCTGCAAGGTGAATATCACAGTGGCCCAAGAGGTCTAAAGCTGTCAGTCATTTTCACAGTCATCAGAAAGACAAGCTCCATTTTTAATTGACAGCATTTCTAATGCTGTCAAGCAGGAGCAAGAAGGGCAGGAGTGAAGTCTGTCTTCTTCAGACGGTGCCTCCCTTTTAGAAAATGCCCACTTGAGATTTATGAAAGGAAAAAAAGTAGTAATTTTCCCATTGCTTTCATTTTTTTTAAAGAATTTATTTACTTATTTGACAAAGATCACAAGTAGAGAGAGAGGCAGACAGAGAGAGAGGAGGAAGCAGACTCCCCACTGAGCAGAGGGCCCGATGCGGGACTCGATCCCAGGACCCTGAGATCATGACCTGAGCCACAGGCAGAGGCTTTAACCCACTGAGCCACCCGGGCGCTGCAGCTCCCATTCTTTTGATACTGTGCACTTACTGTGTGTGTTCAGGTGCTCTGAGAGAGCTAAAACATTATGCGTACTAACTCCAGCCTTTTAACACTCTAGAGAGTAGCCAAGATTTCTGTGAAGGGTGAAAGTAACTGTTGCAGAAGGTAACTGTAATGGGAGGTTTGCCTAGGCGGGGAGTCTGTGAGATGTGGAGGTACCTGGGAAGGCTTCCTGGGGGAGGCAGTTCTCCTGTTGGGGCCCATGTTCAGCAGCTCTTACTCACTTCTCCGGAAAGGAAATGGTGCCCACCTCTGCTTCATGATTTCCACTGGCTCTTTCTTCTTCCTTCAGTTCTGTGGTCTGAACAAGATTTGACAAGTGCCGCTTCAGCGTTCTGTGGTTTCTTCCTGGGCAAATCTATCTCCAGTGCAAATGGGTGTATGGGATGTCTTCCCAGGCTTTCTTCTCCTTTGGACCTTTGCCATCCAGAATGAACCCTCACCTGCAGACAGTTCCCACACCTCACTGTGACTTCCCTTGGCAGTCAGCAGTTGCCACAGGATGAATGTCAAGGCAGAGGCAATCAGAGAGAATCGGGACCTGAGCTTCTTGGGTGCCATTGCTCAGACCTTTGAAGGGGTTTCAACGAATTAGTAGTGTTGAGAGAAAATGCCTTTTAATCATTTCCCCTCTTTTTTTTTTTTTTTTTGTTGGCTCTGTGAATTTTTCCAGAAGGCAATGACCAGAACTTTATGAAAACCAAATGATAGGTTATTTGAGAGAAATAAAAGATAATTGATTTGGAATATCAATCTATCTTCTCTCTGTAGTTCCATAGAGAGGGTTCCCCCCGCCCCCTTGTCCTTGAAATCCAAAGGAAGTTTGTTATTTAAGGCTGATGCTAATTTGTCAAGTCATTCGGCCTCAGAAATAGTTCTTTCTTTTTTTTTTTTTTTTAGAAATAGTTCTTTTAATAGCTTGAGACTCTGGAGGCATCCCATGTATAAAGAGAGAGCAAGAAGAATAGAGAGGCAGGCTGGTGAGCCCATGCACTAGGCAGAGAGACTAGTCCCCTCACTGCAGATTCCATCTTCCAAGGTCAGGCACACCACTAAGTCCAGGACAGGAATTCACATGTTTGGTTGATTGACTACTGGAACTGGTTTGCAGTCTCGCACATGATTGTCTTCTGCTCTCATATACCTCACCAACCCATGAATGAATGGCTCCCAGCTCTATGCCCTATGTTGGAGAATACCTAGAATGAGGGCTGTAACACTCAGGAAATATTCAAGCCTATCATCATCTCTACCTTCTGGGTTTTAACAACCTCCCATGGAGCCTTTGGGGACATGACAGAAAAATGGGAGTAGAGTTCTCGAGCCATCTTGGGTTGACGAATACCTAAGGAATGCTATTATTGGGTTGAACCTTGCTGGAGAGAGGTCTCCAGAGGATGCACCACATCAGACTTCAGTCCTTGCCTTCATTCTGTATAACATTTTAGACAAGAAGAGGACATTAAAGGCATGTGCATACTGGGGGGACCCAAACTTATTCTGTAAAGAGCCATATAGTAAATATATTAAATTTTCAGGCTCGTGGGCCTTGGCTACAACTGCTTAACTGTCTTGTTCAAGTTTAGAAGCAGCCACAGAGAACATGTAAACAAATGAGCATGGCTATATTCTGATAAAACTGTATTTTTGAATGCTAAAATTAGAAGTTCATATCATTTTCACTTGTCATAAAATATTGTTCTTCTCTGAACTCGACCCTCCCCAACCATCTAAAAATGTAAAAGCTCTCTTAGCTCATGGGCTGTGCAAAAGAAGGGGATGGGCTGGAACTGGCCTGCGGGCTGTAGTTTGCCATTCACTGGTGTGGATAGTTGGACACCTACTGGGATTCCTACCATAGCTGATGCTGGATTCAAGCTCCCCAAGAATCTTGAACAACATGAATGATGGACCCAATCTAATGAAGTCAAGTGTGATGGGACTGGTTCTTGGAGCGATCCCTCACTCAATTGCTGTTTCTTGAGGGCTTGCTTTGTGCCAGACATGAGATGAGCAATAATTTCTCAGGGATGCTCTGGTGGGCGAGCCTGGGCTAGATGACTGGGGGAGGTCTTCCCTTTATTCTTGATGTTCTGGTATAGCTAGGAGAAAAAGCAAATGCACGGGGATCTAGAAAAGATCTGGGGGTTACAGAATCACAAATAACTGCTAAGAGGACCAACACCATGTCTCCATGATGGAGGCTGATGGAGGGTGGAGCTGTGTCCTCCGGCCATGAGTAACTCAGGGCTTCTACTGGCAACAGATTAGTGAGCTGAAATGGTCCTGGTTCCACCAATGTTGGAAACTTCTCTTTTCTGATGAGAATGTTTTAGGAGTAGAGAAGGCCCTAAATTATCTGCTAATGAAATTATTTATTATTTAATATTATATATTTAATAATATATAATTATTATTTACATAATTATATATTTATATAATTATACATTTAGCAAGATATAATCATATATTATTTAATAATTATTTATTCCCCTTGCTATTGTGCAGTGGACAATAATGTTTATAATTATGAACCTGAGGCACTAAATATATCATCAGAGTAAATAGGGCTTAAAATATCTTCTTAATATTAAACACATGATACTATGTTTCAGTTGTTTTAAAAATAGACCCTTGTTATGATAAATATAACTCTTTATTAACCAGAATGCTTACCCAAGTACCCATTTCATCTCCAACCAACCTCGGTTGGTTACCAACAGATTACCATTCTCCTTTTATATGGCTGTAGGAAGGAGTAGCTAGTTAGGAAGTAGCCCTTGCTTGCCTTGAAAGATCTGAGGCATATTTCCAACTCATAAACTTTCTGAAGGAAGGGTGGGTAACTCAGTCATTTGAAAAATTTGACATATTTCAGCAATTCTAATATATATTTTCCCCCTACCTCTTCTCATTTTTGAAATCATGATGCATCTGACAATCAAAGGTGTTCAGAACCACTCAGACTTATCTTTCCTCTTTCTTTTAGTTTCCTTCCCTTTCTCTCTTTTTACCTTCTCATAAAATAAAAAGTATCTCTTTGAATGAACCACATTTTACACTATGAAATACAGCATTTTTGAGTAAGCCAGTCTACTCTGAATGCTTGTAACTTGGGGTGGCATTGTAGGGGGTGGAGTCTAATGGCCACAATCTCCATCCTGCTCTTCCCGAAGTTACTTTAAGTAATGATAATAATATTAACATCGAAATTGATGTTGTCTCAATCTTACGTAAGACGTGAATAGGGCACCTGGGTGGCGCAGTTGGTTAAAACTCCAGCTCTTGGTTTGGGCTCAGGTCTGATCTCAGGGTGGTGAGAGGGAGCCCTCAGTTGGGCTCCGGGCCCAGCAGGGAGTCTGCTTCAGGATCGCTCTCTCTCTCTCCCTCTCTGGCCCTCCCCACTGCACTCACACACGCGTGCACTCACTCTCTCTCTTACTGAAATAAATCTTTGAAAAAAAGAGACAGGATTGAAACCATCTTTATTTTTATTTATTTGTAACAGAAATTCAAACTACCCCCCACCCCACCCCCAAACCACTATGCTTGCTGTGTGCACACAACTTAAAGTTTCTGTCCCCACGAAAGCCGGAGTGCTGACCCAGGGCTTCCCCCTGTTAGAAGGTCAGTGCTGCCATTCTAAAGTAGAGGCAATTTTATTTCAAATATGTCTGTGCATTTTTTAATGCAACAGCCTCTAAATCTCTTTTTCTTCGTCAGCAAACTTCCTTGCAATGCATAAAAGAGGTTAGGTAGAAGTAATATTTTTATTTTAGAGCAAGGTTATTTTTTGGTCAGTTGTTAGCTCACGGACTCTCTGGGTATGAGTTCCCAGCTACTCTTTTCATCAAAATCAGGACCAGGAGACTCACTGATGTGCTTAAACTTGGTGGCAAAAAGATTATTCTGCACTTGGGTGAGAGGTAGGGGAGACCCCATTCCTAGTGTTAGATCTCTGGGTCTGAGCAGTGCGAACGGTGTGACTAGGGATTTAATGCTTTTGACACATCTTCCTTCTGTTTTTTTCATTCTGGGTAGTTCTTTTCAGAGTTCAAAGACTCTGTCTTCCAAGGCTCTAGAAAGTCAGTGATATATGACTGTCTGTGTTTGCCCTACTTTCCGCTTTTAACAGTAATCAAGCCTCATTTCTGAATTTAATTTGGCTAAATGGGCTTGGATTATAATTCTAAGGGATTTCTTGTGATGTCGGGAAAACACAACTCTATTTCTTAGCCTTCACAATGGAGGGAATAAAGAAGTTGACAGGCTTTGATAGATTAAATTATGTTCTTTGTCTTCGTCTTTTCTTTATGTTTGAAGTTATTTTGTATAATTTAATAAACATCCACTTTCTTTTCTGCCTCTTTGATCAAAAGCTTTGTGTAGGAGCAAATAAGAGATAAAAGCCGTGTCCGTCCTGCTGGCCACACAGTCTGCAGCCATCCATCACTTGGCATCTAGCATGTCAATGTCCACTTTGGGAAAAACAGCAAACAATACAGATTGTTAGCACTTGGGTCTGTCAGCTTTTCTAGCTCCAGTTTTGTTATTAGGCAGCTCCCACAGTCACAAACACAGCAAAATTATGCAGGGAATTCAAATGGAGACACTAGCGTCGTTTCTGATTGTGTGAGTTTCATTAAGCATTCCAGGTAAACTTTTGCACAAATGTTTGGTCAATACCTACAAGTTTTTGTTTACAAGCATTACAAACATTTTGGGGGCACCTCATTTTTTTCCCCCCAAACCCATAGAGGGACCAATCATGCACACCCTTCCCAAGGGTCTTCATGAAAGTATCTCTAGTCTGGGAAGTGGATAGAAGTCAGTCCGTGGATCTTCACTTTCATCATTGAAGACCCTGTTTATGAACACGGGAGCCATTGCCCTGAATACTTTCTGCTAGGAAAATATTTCATCTCCACTGGAAACTGAAATGCTCTTTTTAGCAGACAGGGAATCATATGACCTTGTCTTCTTCTTCTCTCTGTCTCTCTCTCTCTCTCACTTTCTCCCCTTCCTCTTCCTCCACGTCTCCCCCTCCCCTTCTCCCTCCGTCTCCTCCTCCTCCTTTTTCTCCTCTTTCTCTGTCTCCTTGTCTCTCTGTCTTTCTCTAATTTGGCAGCTAGCAGTTCAGCAAGAAGATCATTTTATCCAAAGAATCACTTCCCCTTCCACACTATATAGTTCACAAACTGTTTATTTAATTCTTACGCTAAAGTAAAATTTTTCATCTCATAAAAGTAATATTTGTCATAGAATGGCTTTTAAAAACCCTTGATGTATAATAAAAAAAAAATCATTCAAATTTCCAGTTCTCAAATGCTAACATTTTGCTATATTGTTTCCATCTGGTAATTTTTCTTTGAAAAAAACAAAACAAAACAACAACAAAAAAACTTTTTTGCTCAGTTGAGATTCATTGATAATGTATTTTGTCTTCTGTACTATTCAGTTAACAAATATTGTCTTCCCGTATGCTATTAAAAACGTTTGTAAGTGTAATTTTTGATGGCTGCATACTATCCCACTGTATGTTGACCATATTTCCCCAACTATTCCACTCTGTTGGATGTTTAAGATAGATCTAATTTTTACTTCAGTGTGTGAATTAATTTAGAACAACCACCTCTAGGAATAAATAATTGTCAGTATTTTATCCCTCTAAATTTCCCTAGTACAGGGGTCTGCAAACTCTTTGGTATAGATCCAGGTAGTAAATATTTCAGGATTTTTCGGTCATATGGTCTCTGACATCTCCCAGCTCGCTCTCAGAGTGAAAGCAGCCATGTGCAAACCACATCTGGGTTTCCATAAAACTTTATTTATTAAAACAGGATTAGGCTCTTGGGGCCCTAGTTTGCAAACTCCTGCTCTAGTGTCATACAATTTGATGCTTACGGCTTTCAAAAGCTTGTTTAGAATTCGGTGGGTAATTATAAATCCATCGTATTATTCTCTCACCCCCAAGTCCTTTAAAGTTAATATTTAGGTTCAAACCAGCTCACAAGCAGTAGTCCCCGCCAGACCTGACAGCCGAGGAGTGGTTCCCTCCCTGCCTGTGGCTCTCCAGGTGGGTCAGATGGGCCATCTCCCAGACTGTGAAGCCCCAGGGGAGCCATCCTCTGGCCTTGAGCAACTCCACGGCTACATTATTTACCCACATGTCAACTCTGTTTACACAGTGACTCCAAAGGGCCTTGCTTGGGTTGGCACCTGCCTTTGCCAGACCATCGCGTGTTCTCGGCTCCAGCCGGTCGGGTAACAAGCCAGAAAGCCACGCGAAAGGAAAAATGCTGTGAAACCAGTCCTACTGTCTTCCCAGGGCCAAATCTGCCAGTTCTTAGTGGTCAGATCCTACTTTCCCAAACTTGGCTCCTTGGAGAGTACGAAATAAAGCAAGTTGAAGAGGAGAGTTTCGGATATCGTCTCTCATATTTGGTCACCTCAAGCCCCCTTGTAGCCGTTGTGTGCAGCACTCCTCCAAGGAAGGGGATTCTTGAATGTTCCTTAGCACCGCCAAAAGGCACGTGCGTGGGGGGTTCTCCTGCTCTTGGAATAGTCAAAAGGAAGCTCAGAAGTAATGGTGCTCCTATCTTTTCATGGATGCAAGAGGTGCAAATGGTTGGTATTAACCTCCCCTAATCCGCCTACTTTCTTCCAAGGAAGGAAGGAAGTTCTTGTGTGATGGCTCTGTCTGGGAGGGTAGTGCAAAATGTTTCTTAAAATGCTAGGACGTCGTCTTTGAACACGTCCCACCATTAAACCAACCGTAATACCGAGTGAAAAGCCAGACCAGGCTTTTGTATTGGAACTCGAGATGTGATTTTTTTCAGCCTGTGTCAGGGTTGTCTCAAGTTCTCTGGCTGTGAACTTCAACTTATGTATAATTTCTTGCTCAGGAGGAGGAGCTAATTTGGAGTTCTTATATTTTGTCTTGAAGCTGCTATTTGAGGGAAAAGGAGAATTGTGGCCCACCCACTCTCAGCGTTTGCCAGCGATAGATTTGCTTCTTTATTCTTAAAGTCAGTTGAGGAATTTTAGAGGGGAGAAGACAAATGTCAGTAGAAAAATGTTAACTTAATAAAACAGACTAAGATCAGATTTCTCTCCTTCTGGCCGCGTCCCGCCTGGAATCCTTTTGTTAACTTCTTGAAACTTCCTGTGATTTATAGGACCCCTTTCCTGTAGGCAGAATGCTTTTTGGTTAAGAAGGGAACCACAGCTCTGAAACCACAGGGACAGCTGTTGTTGGAATTATCCAGAACACTAACTGCCATTTTCCACTTTGGTGTGTGAAGACACCGTGTTAGTGCCCAAAGTTGCCCAAGTGTGAGCAAGCATTGCATTGTTCTAGGCAACCATTGTTCCCCATTTTGAACCTTTTGACCTGCAGATGTTTTAAAAAAAAGAAGGTCTTTAAATTTCTTAAATGGATGGGAGTAGGAGAGTGGTGTTCGACCCCGGTACTTTCTCGATTTCTTCCCATCCTAAAATTCTGTAAGACTCTGGAATCCTATGAATAGCATCTCAACTACCTAGAATGGTAATACCAAGGGGAGGAATAGGGGGAACTCTCCTCCTACAGGGTCCTGTCAGGGTCTGGCATGGTTGGCGTACCAGTGGGAATGGACAAGGTGTGTGTTGTTTGAAAACAAAGCAGTGATTACACCTGTTGCTCGTATGTTTGATGTAGTTTTCATTTGAAATAACATTAAGACAGTGTGAAATTTTCTTTTTTTTCTCTTTTTTAAAGATTTTATTTATTTACTTGAGTAAGAGAGAGAGCAGGAGCAGTGGGGAGAGGCAGAGGGAGCCTGCTGTGCCTGACACGGTACTAGATCCCAGGACTCAGGGACCATGACCTGAGCCAAAGGCAGACGCTTAACAGACTAAACTAACCAGGAGCCCCAAGAGAGTATGATATTTTCATTTGTTGCAGAGAGGCACAAGGGAAGATGGGATGCAAAATACTCATGGAGACCATGACCTACAAGTGAGACCAGGTCAGGCCAAGAGGGCACTGGGTATCTCTACTCTGAGCCTCTTTGGGTCTCTGAAATGCCTAGAGCGGCCAGTGTGGAAGCCCTTTCTTTGAGATGTGCCACACAATCAGAAGAACTTAGCAAATATACCTGTGGCACTTGGAAGGGGAGACAGAGTGAGGTGTCTCCACTCAAGAAAGTAAGAAGATCATCACATTATCAGCGCTTGGGAAGCAAATAACAGCAGTGGGAATGGGGCAGGCAGGCTGTGATAAAGAAGGAGGTCAGAGTCTAGCACTAGGGTTGGCAAATTAGAGCCCATGGGCTTCTCTGGCTTAGTGCCTATTTTTAATAAATAAAGTTTTATTGGAACACAGCCCTCCTATTTATTTGCACATCGTCTATGGTTGCTTTTACTCTCCAGTGGCAGACTTGAGTTTTTGCAAAAGAGACTATACGACCTGGAAAACTAAAAATTTATACTATCTGGCTCTTTATAGAAAACAAGTGTCAACTCCTGCTCTAGTGAATAGATCCTGGTCAGAGGAAGATGTCCCAAATGGCCCTGAGATGGGAAGACCAGACATAAAGAGCACATGAAAGCACTGTGCCCAGGGGTAGGTGGGACACAGGAGTGGAGGAGAAGCTTGCCCTGTGTGCCCATTGTTTTTCTCTTCCTTTGAGTTCTTTTACTTGAACTTCCCTAGTTGTAAGTGCAAGGTAAGGTCAAGGTTTAGTAGTGAGGAGTGGTTGACAGGGTGACTATGGGCAAATTCATCCCTTGTCTATTTGCTGGCACCCACACACCTGTGGACAATGAAGATGGAATCCAGCCTAGAGCTTGGGCGAAACCTTGCATTTAACACAACTGCAGGAAGGGCAGGTGACTCATATGCTGAGATCTTGTTCTGTTTGAAAAGAAGCAATGGAAGGTACATTGGAGCAGAAGTGTCCCCCATAGCTACTCTCCAAGAGTCCCAATCAGAAGCTGCGCACAGGCTCACACCTGCTTAGCCTCAGTGAGCTGATAGCTAGGAGGTTGATGTGGGGTTGTGGGAACATGCTGCTCCTTGGCCCCAGCCAGCATCGCTCAGGGAGTCAGGCTCACACAGGACCTGTGACCTTGTAGTAGAATGAACTGTGTCTGGAGTGTTCCTGGATAACACCGATGGGGACGGCATGTAGAGTTCTCAAGAACTCCTTCCAGTGATGTGGGCCAGTGTGATCTGTTCTGAAGATGCCCTTTCCTGGACTGGGTTAGAGAGAGGAATGCACAAGTATCAGAAGTGGGTTTTCCTGGCCCACCTCCTTTTAATTTATGTTCTAGTGCTATCTGCTGAAACATAGCAAAGCACCACGAGAAGGAGGCAACCGTTGTTCTCTGGCTCCCACAGCAGGTGGAATCTCTTGGTGCTTCCACACCTGCTGGAATGAGTTCGCAATGGGCTCCTCCCTCCTGACAAAGGCTTGGTAACCTCAGGAACAGGGCTGGGGATGTAATATGGGTGGAATTCTCCTGTTTATTCCTTTTGGATTTTTCTAGTTATATTTTTGGGTGCTTCACAGTGGAGCTAGCCAAAGGTCTTTTTTCTGACCTAATAAAGGATTATGTTGCAGAACTTCTGAACCTCAGTCCATTACTACTATCCATTAGCCAGGGAAATGGGATGGGAATGGGGAGAAGTATTTAAAACTTAATTTGGTTGAAGACTGTTCCCCAAATCCCCCAATTTGTAAGTTTATTCTTAAAGACAGAGCTGGGTATCCAGCCAGTAGTGTGCATTCATTAAAGTCATGTGAAGTTTGAAGCCCCATTAGCTCCTTTACAGCATCATCTTGCCTCCCTTCCGAGAAATTCTCTTTTGGGAGAGGGGCATCCTGGTCTTGAGACAGTTTTTCTGTTGGAGTGGGAGTTCTAGTCTGTGCCATTTCTGTTGTCTGTCTTCCTTTTAAAAGTATGGTTTTACAATCACTCTATTAACCTGGGGACTGGTCCCCGTGCCATCTCTAGGATATGTCTCCTGTAAATCAGACCACTTGGTCCTGGGGTGTGTGACCCCATGCAGATCCAGGAGCGCCCTGACTGCCCCTCCCTTCTCTCCATCTCTTCTGCAGTGGCCATCCTCTTGGCATAGAATGCCAGTCCTCTTTTGGAATAGCTTCAAGGCCAAGGCAGGTGCCTGGTTCAGAGATATTCCAAGGGTCTGACCACTAGAGTGACACGATGTGATGGGAAGCACCGTGGTCTAGGTAATAACAGTCTCTTGCCCCCGAGACAGACTCTCAAACCGTTAGAGTTTAGAATGAGTTGCGTTTCCTTTTTCTGCCAAACAGAGGTAAGGGTGTCCACCTGGTCTGTTCCATATGACTTCTGAACACTATCGTTTCTAATAAAATACACTGGAGAAGGCATCAACTGCAGGGGAACAGAGGAGGAAGTATAGACAGTTTTCATGGCAATGACAAAGGAGGTTAGTTCTAGGACAGCTCCCCGAGAAGGACCTGGGCAGGGAGATCTGCGTCAAGGGCCAGATGCTGCTGTATTGGGGTGAGATTATCACTCCTTGAACTATGTGGGCAATATAGCTCAGCACGTTGAGCAGAACAGGGAACAGGTGCTCTTTGGTGCTTTTATTGTTTTGTTATGTGTGTAACACTCTCCAGTCAGAGCAAAATAAACACGTAGCCTGGTTATTTAATAACAAGGAAAAGGCCACACACCAAACCAGGGTGAAAAGGCAAATAGACAAGGAACAAACACTCTCCTTTGACAGGTGGCAGCTACAGAGAGGGGCAGGGTCCACCAGGGTATTAGGGTGAGGGGTTTCTCGGCAATAAGGAACTTTCTAAAATCTGTGTCTGAAGCCAAGGACATTGCTGCATGTTGAACTGGCCTGTTCAAGGCCATGGCAGCCATGACCCTCCATGGGCAGGTGGGGGTCCCATCATCTGGGCCTGGGGGAGGTTCCAATGAATAGTTACAGGCAAGGGGATCTGAGGGCACCTCTGAGTTATGGCGTTGGAAGTTACGGAGCAGAAGGCTTAGTTCCAGGGAGTCAGGGCGAGGCTGGAGAAAAGAGGGTGGGGCCAGGGGAAAAAAGGCAGCTGAAAAGGTGGCTGCTGCCTTGAGGCCCTGCCAGCTGTGTGACTTCCTTCTGTGGGCCAGCTGGGCACAGAGCAAGGGTCGCTGGGCAGAGCACCATGCCTCCAGAGCCTCCTGGATTTCTGTTGTTTGCCTGAGTCCTGGCAATCATTGGTCTGGGAAAGGGTTGCCTTCTTGGGGGAACTTTCAAAAAGAGTTTGATTATTTTTTTCTTATTCTGTGATTTGGATGATTTTGAAAAGTGCATAGTACCACTTGCACAGGCTGAAAACTCACGCTGGGAGGGGTTGGTTGGGAGCCCTAGAGCCTCTCCTTCCTTCTGCACTCATTCGTTATGGGGCTGATAGAAGAACTTCCAAGCCACAGGCTCAGCTCCCATTTTTTTTGGCCTGGATACTTCTCTCCTGATCTCCTTGAGAGCCATTTACACTTGCTGTTGGCATTGCTTTGAGCTGTCCTGGTAAGAATACAAGCTCCTTCAGAAGTCTGCCCTGAAAGTTTATCTGTGGAGTAACTGAAAACAATTTCCTCTAGGAGGGGGCATAGACACACACAGAGAAAAGACAAGGCAGGTGCTTCTATCCCATTTTACATACCTAGAAGCCAAGACTTGGTCAAGGCCAGTGCCTCATTCTCATATGCAGTCTGGTGTGGGCACATCTGAACCAGTTCTGACCACTGTGAGGCTCTTGCTTCCTGAAAGATGGGAAGAAAAGTGAGCCAGAGACTCTGGAGGGGCAGCGTTGGTCCCCACAAATACTCACGGGCCCAGGAGGTAGACAGCCACTGTGGCTGTAGGCACCCGAATATTGATTGACTTGAGTTTCATAAAAGATGAAAATAGAAGAACCCAGAACCTCTGCATAATCTTATTAATAACAAACCATCTCCTGACTGCTTTTCTTCCAATCAAAGGAAGGGATCTGGGAGAGCAGGGGGTTTAGATGAGTTTAAATCAGGCTTGGACAAAAAGTCAAGGTTGGATTAAGCAGTCACTAGCTAACTAGCCCACATGGGCAGCCGTTAAGGATTAGTAAAGTAGATAGCAAATTGTGACCAAGGTCAGTCTGTTTTCAAAAATACCTGCAAATTACTTGCCATATTTGCTAAAAATACAGTTTAAATCCCAGATTCCATTCTTTCTGTCAACGCTCCCAGAGCACACTGGCTTTGGCGCTCTCTGGGAAGTTTAAGAAACAGTACTTTAACTTACATGCAAAAATAAGTAGACAACTTGGAAAAGCAAGAACTTGCCTCTGGATTGACATACATGATTCTTCCAGGTTACGGGAGGATAGAGAATCGTGGGCATCTTCTCTTCCCCGACCTGCTACTGCTCAAGCTTCTGGCTGAGGCACATGCACAGGTCTATCCGTGTAAGATGTAGAAGGGCTACACAGATCCCTTTCTTTTGATTTCCTTCATATGGGCAGCTGGGTTGAGAAGTTAAACTGATATCTGATCTCTAGATCTTTCCTCCTGTTTTCCCCCCATAAAATAAGATACCAGGGGTGAGGGATGGAGAAGAGGAGCTCCACTTGGACCCCCTCTCAGCTGCCTATTGCAGACCATCTTGTCCAGATTCTTCGTGGTGGAGAGTTGCTGCATATAATGTAGAGGTTTTGCACCCTTGTTCTGCCATTGCTCCTTTTACAGATAGGACACACAGTAACCCCAAAAGGAGGGCAGCTGATGGGGAAGGAGATGGGGTGTCCCATGGGGAGGGGGATTGATGAAGGCAGATGGAGAGAGCTTGACCAGAGAAATGACTAGGGAGTCTGATGGGGCAGGGCAGTGGGGCAGTGGCAGGGCCTTCGGGAGAGGAAGGCTGGGGACAAGAGGAGGGTGCTGGTTGGGATGGGGCTTGTGGGAAGGTCAGAGAAGGGGAGGGAAACCAGTAAAGAGGGAATCACTGGAGAGGGGGGCTTATTGGCAGTGTTGGACCTGGTTATTTCTGAGACTCTAATCATAGCAGTACCAAATTCTGTCAAAAGCTCCCTTGTAACCACACCATTATCTTTTCATAAAAGGTAAAATATTTCAATCTCTAAAAAGCCCTGTAGTGCCTGACCTCCCTACCGCAGGGCCTGTCTGAAGTGTCCCCTGTCACCTGGTAAGAGCTTGTGCTACTTAGAGGCGAGACCTCTAAGGAAATGAGTTCTATGAAGCCTGGAGTCTAGAAACTGAAACAGAAGGAGACAGTGGCCATTATTCCCATGGAGGTGGAAAACGCATGACTCTCCAGCGTGATGCGGGGTCAGAAGATTCTCCATCTTACTCAACCACACGTATTCTCAAACATTTGGGTCTTTTTTGAAGATCTCGTGCAGAGTAGTGGGCACACCAGAATACGTTCAGATGCTGTTTGCCACTTCTGCCTAGATTTCTGCCTAGAGTTGCACTTTCCGAGGCTCAGGCCCTGTAACAACATGGTCTTCTATACATGGAATAACAAAAGGGAGCTAATAACAGTTCATTAAAAATGACAATTAAGCCTTTTCATTTAAGAATGACGACTACAGGGGTACCTGGGTGGCTCAGTCAGTTAGGCATCTGACTCTTGGTATCGGCACAGGTTATGATCTCAGGGTTGTGAGATCGAGCCCCGTGTCAGGCTCTGCATGGAGCCTGGACATGGAGCCTATTGGGGATTCTCTCTCTGTCCCTACTCTCCTTTTCTAAAAAAAGAAACAAAAAAAAAACCCAAACAAAACAAAACAACAAAACAAAACAAAAGAGTGACCACTGTAAAAAAGTAGGGATACAGATCGTTTTGACTTCATATGAAATACTTCTGAAGTTAGTAAAAGAAACTGACAGAATATATTTTGGATCGGAAAAATGGATGATATTTAATTGTCATATTATACTGCTCTTCAGGAAAGTACTCGTGTTTCTACCACAGAAAGGTACTCTGATTTTTATCCCCTAAGAACTGAGTTTGGGAAATCTGGTCTTTGGAGTATGTGATAAGGTCATAGTGGAAACTGTAGTCAGTTCTTCATGAAGCTGCATGATTCCCCAGACAGAGTCAAACAGCCCTCACCCCACCTTCAACATCCATAGACCCCCACCTCCCTCTGGCCACCAGAGCTGCCCTCAACATGGACATCTCAGACCTGACCATTTGCTCTGCTCTAGACACTTCTCCAACACCCCTCCAGGAACAAAAACTCATTCCAGCTTTTATTTTTTGGTCTCTATCCCATATCTGGCTTCCCACCACTGAATTCTTTCTTCTGCCATCTACACACTCAGCTCCCTGCTAAGTTCTGAAAACCCTCCAACCTTGACACAATCCTGATCACCAGTCCAACCTAAACATGAATTATGGTTCTAGAAAAAGAGTTCTCTGCTCCCTAATCATCCTCTTATACCTCTATTGGAACAAAGCTTTGTTCTTGTCCTTCTCTGTTTGGAGGTTGGACTAGGCAGAGAGGTAGTTCAGGTCAGATGGCATGAGCTAGGCTCAGATCCTGTCCTCTGAAGGCACGTCAGTTAGCGTCTTTGGGCAGAGGAGAGTCATCCTAGTGGTGGTTGACTGAGGACTGAGAGCCAGTCCCTTGGGTATTTCCATTACCTTCAGGTGCATCCTGTCCCTGCCACTGTCCAACACTTATGGCTGGGAGCTGTTGACTTTGATCAGCAGGCTGACCACAACTTCAAGCCCTCAGAGCCAGTCCCAGTCCCAGCCCTGTGTTTGGGTGAATGGGTGGGTGGGGATACTGGAGACCCTGGTTCCAGTCTTTGGATCCTATTTATTCCAAAGATGGTGCCTTACTTCCCTACCATTTCCCTGTTTACATAGATATGGACATCCCATCTTTGAACTGGAATATTCAAATGAGTTGTTTCTCTGCCTGTTCCCACACCTGCTTGAATTACTGACCCTCTCAGATCCTCAGAGACAGAGTTGGGATGTGAGCTACTAGAGTCTTTTTGTCTAGTTATTATCCTTCTTTACCCAGGCAGGGGTGACCACCTGGTAAGGAGTCCTGTCCCAGAGGCTGATGGAGGCTCCCGGGGAAGAGGCTGGGCCAGGATGGGAAATAACCAAGGGTGGCTGGACTTGAGTCCATCAGGGGGAGGGGGGAGGTGATGGAGCAACACAGTCTTTGACGTTGGAACAAGGGTCAAGTGTGAGGCTCAGAATAGTGTTGAATCAGAGCTCAGGAACATGGGAAGGCGGAGGGGGGTGGTGCTATGAGGGGAAATGGTTTTGGAATAATGGTTACAAACAATGAAGATGCAGAGTAAGTATTTATTGAGTGTTGGCCTGATGGTGAAGGAGGGGCTGCTTAGCCCATCCTGCTTATCATACGTCTCACTGACTCATCTTCAGGTTTGGATTTACCATTTGACCCACACATAGTGCCCAGCGCAGAGCCTCAGGGGAGAGCTCTTGGAGACCCGGTGCCTTCAGTTTGACTCAGAACATAACATTTCTTCTTCTTAAAAAAAAAAAAAATCCTTTTAGGTAGGCTTTCCTCTACATACTGTGACTGAGAAATCTTTACTGAATTCCATGCTGACTTCAGATTCTTTGTCATCCTGGAATGGGAAGTAACCTCTCCCAGTCCGGAGTTTGCTGATAAGCTGGGAGCATGGCTCCTCTTGGTCCTTTTGTGGCCTCAGGGCTGAAAAATCCCCCTTCAGATTTTAAGTGGGGGAGGTCGAGGATCATCCCTGCTTCTTGCCAGACTCTTGCATCTGCCAGGCATTTTCCTTGTGCAGTCTCGTGGGAACGGGGAGAAATCTCAGCACCTCTGACGCCGGGAGGATAATGGAGCCCTTGATCATTTGAAGAAGTCTGTAGAACGTCTCTTGCCAAAACTACCTCGTGAAAGGCTGCCCTCTAGAATATGCTGTTCCCTCAAGCCCTCCTAGTGCTGCCCTTCTTGACCTTTGACCTCATAGCCCCATAGTGGCCAAGTGCCACCACTTGTCCATTTACACCCCTAACCTTGCTAGGTTGCTGGGAGTCGCCGGTCTCTCAGGAAAGGCAGCAAAACAGGACCGAAGAAGAGTGGGGCAGGTGAACACCCGAGCCACGCCAATAAACCGTCCCCACTGGGTGGCTCCGTGTCCTATGTCCAGAGCACTTACATCCCAGGGATATGAAACCTACTTCCTTCCTTTTACCAGCCTGGCTCTGCTTTTCTGCTGTAGAATCCGACATCTTGCTGCAGTTGTAACTTCCCAGTTCTACTTACGTTCAGTGTTTTCCCCAAAGGTGGCACATGATGAACGTATATGCCCAGCTTGCAACTGGCACCTTCTTCGCATGTCCAAGGATGGTGTGTTTGTTTGTCATCCACTCACTCAACAAAGATGCGTGGAGAGCCTCTTCTGCACTATGTATTTTTCTAGTCTCTAGAGATACTACAGTGAGTGAAATCATTATCTCTTCAAAAAGGAGCATAATAGATAACTTAAGCAATTAAAACTGTGACAAATGGTAAGAGGGATAATGTGGGAAGCTGTGAAACGGGGACTTAGTGTGGGCAGCTGGGGCAGACCTTTCTGGAGAACTGAATTTGAAACTGAGATGTAGGAACTGAGGAGTGTTGCCAGCAGAGGGAACACAATGGGCAAACAGCTGGAAGAGGGAAATTGCTTGATGTACAGAATATGAGGGGAGCCAGGGGGGCTGGAGCATGGCTTATCCAAGAGAAAAGCAATGAGGTGTGAGGTCAGAAGGTAGGCATGGGTCAGATCATGCAAAGCCTGTGGGGGTAATTTTAAAATTTGCCCATGCAAACTCTTTGGTACTCATCCTTTTAAAAGGCAGATCCTAATTCCCTTCCTGTTAAGTGCAGTCTATACTTAATGGCTAGAATGTGCCAGAAGTGACAACGTGTGATATTCAAAATTAGGAGAGAAAAACACACTGTGGCTTTCTCCTTGTTTGCTCTTGGATCACTTGCTCTGGCAGAAGCCAGCTCCTCTATTCTGAAGATACTCATGTGTATCTACTAAGGAGATACACATGGCTGAAGTCTCCCACCAGCACATGTGAGTGCGCCATTTTGAAAGCCGATTCTCTAGCCCTGGTCAGGCTCCCCTCAACACGTTGACCACAACCAGATGAGAGACAGAGCCAAACCTCCTAGCCAAAACACTTCTTAAATTCTTAATCCACAGAAATTATGAGATAATAAATGTCTGTTGTAAGCTGCTAAGTTTGGGGGGGGCGGGTGGAGAGTTGGTTATGAAGCAACAGAGAACTGATAGAGCTTGGTGGAAGAGTTTTGAGCAGGGTAATTACATAATTGGATTGACTCTTTTGAAAGGATCGCTCTGGGTGCTGCATGAAGGATGATTTGGAGTTGGCCTAAAGGAGGAGATGAGGCAGGCGAGGCTGAATCATTCAAAATGCCTTTGGTTGGAACACTTGGGTGGCTCAGTGGGCTAAAGCCTCTGCCTTTGGCTCAGGTCATGATCCCAGGGTCCTAGGATCGAGCCTCGCATTGGGCTCTCTGCTCGGTGGGGAGCCTGCTTCCTCCTCTCTCTCTGCCGACTTGTGATCTCTGTCAAACAAATAAATAAATAAAATCTTAAAAAAAATGCCTTTGGTTGTAAGTATCTAAAACTCTCAACCCAAAGTGACTGAAACAATAAGAATATATGTTATCTCGTGTTTTATGTAGCTCAGGCATAGGGTGGCTCTCTGGTGAGTTAATGCAGAGACTCATCAGTAACATCAGGACCCTCCTCTTTGTGTCCCTGCTCTGCCTCTCTTGGAGTGTTGGCTTTGTCCCCAGGAGAACTTGTCTTATTGGGACCAGATGGCTATTTGGATTCTAAGTGTCACATCTAGAAATGACAAAGTCCAGTTGAATCAAAGGCCATCTCTTCCTAAATGTCTCTTCCTAGGAGTGTGGGAACCTTTCCCAGAAACTCTCAGCAGGTTTTCTCTCCCATATCATTGATCATAATTCCATCACACATTCACAGTTAATCAACTCCTAGCAAGGGGAGATGACCAACATGATTGGCTCAGACTAGAGAGTATGATGGCCGGGAGTAGGGTTGTGGCAGTGAGATGGAGAGCAGTAAATGGTTGAGATATATTTTGTAGAAGCCGGGAGGAACAAAAGAAGGTTTTTGGCATGAGTCACCGGGGGTATAGAAGTACCTTTTCCTAAACTGGGAAGCCTGGGCAAGAGAGCTTTGGGCAATGGGTGAAATAGCTTATTTTCGTGAAAGGCTCATCAGGCCCACTTTGCTAATTATCATCATATATGTGAAGGATGCCGTACCTTAGCTTCAAAGGTGGATTCAGTACTGATACATGTCTAACACCATTACAGGCTGGCTAGGGGAGTACAGTTCAGTGAGGGAGGCCTTTCTAACTAAGCCATAAAGGCTGCAATGATTTCTTTTTACTCATAGGGCTTGCTTTAATAATTATTCTTAAAGACATTAATTGATACTGTAAACTATAGCATGGCTTTCATTGGGTGTCCTTGGGTCATTTTCCGTTCATCGGACACTTTCATTAGCTCTCTTGGCGGCCAGACACACTATCTTACAACTTCCATGAATAATAATAATGTGAGGACTTGCCTCTAGGTGATACTTTCTAATTTTAAAGCTCTTTGTCACATTAATGGATTGATCCATAAATGTATAAAAACTATGCAAAAGAAACATCCTCATCACATTCTCATATCCTGTATTATTTTAAGTGCAGTTCAGACCAAAACTCCAGGGGACAACTTAGTTTGGCCAACATTTACTAATACCTACTGTGTTCAGGCACTGTCCTAGATATTCAGTCAATACCCATTGACTGTTGAATGAATGGACTTGGGTTCACTTGGCCAAAGAAGGGATGATAGGGCCACGGATCATAAAAAATGGCATTTTTCCTCTCTGGCACAGTTTCTTCTTTCTAGAAATGATGGCAAAAATCACCTTGGGATTTTAAATCTGGGAATTTAAAAGAAAACTGCCAGAGATGAGCTCTGTTGGAATCTTATTGGGTGCAAATCCTGTTTCTGTATAGGGTGGAAACGTGTCTACAGAGGTGTAAAAACTTCAAATCAATTTGAGATTTGGGATCCAAGGAATGAGCTCCCAAAGCCTGAATATAAATTGTTGTGCCTGGCACAGAAAATGAACATAAGTATTTATGTGAATATGTGAACATAAAAATTTATGTGTGAATGCGTGAAATCCCCCTCCTGATCAAAGTTTTCCCGACCATTTAGCTCTCCTTTCCTGGATTCTAGCTGCCCTAAATATTATATGTTAAGGTCTTATATAGGACTTAACAGTTTGAAGGCAGCAACTAAAATTGATAACAGACTAGAAGATCCTTGCATCTAGGGACCCAGTCTCCTAGCTCCCCTAAAGCTAACCCAGAGGAAGGAAGTCCATCAGATACTGGCTTGTCTAGTGCTCCAGGTTTGAGGCAGGGAGAAATTCAGGGAGGGCCCTTCTTCTGCCCCCCGCGTCCCCAGTAACATCAGACAGTGATGGCTCGTGAGGAGGATGTAAGGCTAGTTTCCAAACTAAAACTCCCCAGCTTTGAGAGGTTGCTTCCTTCCTAGGCAGCAGCACTCAGCTCTGGGGCTCTGTGGCTTTGTGTGCCATTGAGTAGTGTCATAAAATTGTCAGTGGTGGATGTGGCTTAGAACTGAAATTTGCTGCCAGTTCACACCCTCAGGAAATACACAACGGATTTAGATTTGTGTGTTTTTAAGAAAACCAACAACCAAAAAAGATGTGGAAAACGTTAAGCTATAACATGTGCTCTCCACCCATGAAGGATGGGAACAGACGCTGATGGCAAAGAAATTGCTGGGTGGACAGAGTTGGAGGCAGGAACTTAGGACAGATTTTATCCTAGCAATAGGATTTTGGGTTGCTGTGCTCTGGAAATTTGTGTGAAAAGAATCAGGATAAATGTGATCAAAATTAAGGAGATACTTTTGTGATTAAATATCTCTGGGACTGTTGAGCTCACTCCTTCTGCATTCCATAAAGACAGAGCTTAGGGTCCCAAGAGGCATTAAGTTTCACAGAATTTGCCATTGATGAGTCGTCCAGAACACAGAATGGTTTCCAATAGCTGGATTGTCAATGAATTGACAAGGTCAAGATGTGGTGCAGGGTTCCCATGGATCTCGCTCTCCAGAGAGACACCCTTTGGAGAGAGAGCCAGGATGGATTATTACAGTTACTCTGGCTATCTCAGGCAAGTTAACTTTTTGAGGACCTCAGAGATCTGTGAGAAGGGCTGCTGGGATATATTTTTTAAAAAGGGCCGGGGAATCTGAACTTATTTGGGACTTTCAGGAAGGTTGTAAAAACCATAACAGTGAGTTTCAACATATCTCTCACCCAGTTTCTCCTAATGTAACATTAGCATGTTATAATGTAGTATAATGATCAGAACCAGGAGATTAATCATTGATCCTATACTATTAACTAAGCTAAAGGCCATATTTGGATCTTGCTGAGTTTCCCACTAATGCCCAGGATCCCACACTGCACTTGCGTAACTCCTTTTGCTCGGGCTTCTCCAAGCTGAGACAGTTCCTCAGCCTTTTGTGTTCACAGCCTTGACACTTCTGAAGATTACTCATCAGCTGTTCCCAGTTCAAGCCTCAGTCAGGGCATAGCTGAAGTTTTCCCATGTTGGGATGAGGTTGTGCATGTTTGGTGGAATCCCATGGAAGTGATGCTTTATTCTCAGAGCATCCTATCGTGGGGTTCCTGATGTTGGTATACCTTCTTACTGGTGATGTTAACCTTGATCTCTTGAAGGTGTGCTCTGCCAGCTTTCTCCACTACCTTTTCTCTCCTCATTAGTAAATATCTTGGGGGAAATCTCATGAGACCAGGGAGACTCTGTTTCTGTAACTTCCACCCCCTAATTTGAACATCCACAGGGTCTTATCTGCAATAACAATTATTATGCAGTAGGCCTGTTATTACTATGAATTTTTCTGTTTTCTTTTGTCCTTCTACATGTATTAATTGGGATTTTATTCTAAGGAAGACCAGTCTTTTCTCCTCAATTAGTTAACTAATTAATTAGTCAACATGGACTTGAGATATTTATTCTGTTCCGTAGTTATAATCCGTGTTATCCTTATTTATTTTGTGGCTCAAGTTGTTTCAGCTTAAGCCATTAGGAACGCCTCTGGCTTGGCTCTTCTGCTCCATCAACAAGCCCTTATCATGTTTTGAGCACTCCCTTATTTTCTGGCACCACAAGATGTTCCTGGCTCATCCTGCACTTTCTCTGCCCCAGCCCAGCAGTCGCTGGGTGACTTTTAGATGAGAGCAACTAGGGAGCATCAAGTTGTCACTCATTTAGGCTTAAATTCAGATCCACTTTATTCAGAGCTCCATGCACGGCTAGGAGGCTTGGTGGCCTGTCATATGACACCTGGAATCTGTCAAGGTATACTCAACGATCACTTTAATCACACATGAACACTTAAGCCCACCCGTGAAGTTTCAAGATCTATTTCAGAGCATGGGTGAAGGAGAGAGCCTGCGGCGTGGGAAGACCTGGTTTTGGGGCATCTCTACCACCTCGCATCCATGTGTCCTCACGTGAGTCACACTGCCACCCTGCAGAGGGATAAGTCTGACTAAGCCTATTACTCATGGACTTCCTGTGGGGTCAAATGAGCCAAGCATGAAAATGCTTTACAAACTGTAAAGTGTTGTAAAAATAAGAACCATTAGTGCCTGTGCTTCTATGACCACTGCTTCTTTCAAATCTTGGTGGAGTTATAAGAAGCCAGAAAGATCATCCCGTCTAGCACCTATGCCTTACGGGAGAGCAGGAGAGCCTGGACAAGCGAGGGGGTTTGCCCGAGGCTCCCGTGTAGGACGGAGCCTGGCACTTAACCCTCATCATGTGCTCTCCTCATCACAACATAGATTTAAGCAACTTTTTCATCACCCAGCTGGGAAGAAGATACATGACTTTATCTTTTTAATACCTCCTTCCTTCTACCACAGAATCAGGTAGACTAAGGGAACACGTTGCCAGGGTTAGCTTTAGAAATGTTGTTACTTTAAAATTTTCCTGTATTCATTTTTACGCCTTAGGCCTGACTCTCTAAGTTGGGTAGAGCTAACTCATTTCGGTAAGAACCAGCATGAGATAAGGTATCTTTCTCCTCAGAAAATGGCTCTCTGAACCTGGGTCTGGGAAGTGATTCCAAGTCTTCTCTCTGAGGGGCTCCTGCAGACCAAGGCAATGACTGACACCAGACACCTGCATATTTAGGAACAGGGAGGTGATTGCCTACATGTTTTCCATTTTTGTTCCAGATGTTTGGGATCATGAAGACAGTCTGTGTGTCTAGAATATCAGGGAAGAAAAGGTTTTATTTTAAAGATCACATATTTTCACAGTATCTCAGAATGTGGCTTTTTTTTTTCTTTCCTGAAATGTTTGTTGAGAAGGAAGTTGGAAAACTTTAGAAATGTTCAGTTTTTTGGGTCCCAATCTCAAAAATTTCCCTGTTAAAACCAGAAGTGGGCACCTGTTCTTCTATGGTGTTCAGCATCCCTCTTTCCATTAGACAATTGCTTTCTCATCCTGTATAGATCTGGGCAATCGTTGGTTGTGATGTCCTATCTCTTCTCTGATGGCAGGTGTGGACACATGACCACATTTTGCTAATCTTGGCACCCCGCCTTTGTCCATGGTCATCTGGTAGGACTGATCGTAGTATTTATCCTCCTGGGTCCCACTGAACCTGAGCTGGACTGCAGGACTTCATAATCAAATAAGCCAATAAAGTTTCTCCTTTGCTTAAACCAACTGATTGGGTTTCTGTCTCTTGCAAACACCGGCTTCCAGATGAATTCTAGGTCCTTGTCTTAGGAACTGCCCATTTTCCTTGCCTGTTGAAGGCAATCAATGAATGCATATTGAAAATGTAAGTAAATACGTCAGGGATAAATATCGCAGGCTTTTTAGTCCAAATATGTGAGCTTGTAGTTTCAAACTCTTTTCTTGCCCATTGGTCATTTATCAGGGTACAAGAGAAAAATGGGGGGATGGAACAGTTTATTTTTGAATTCTTAGTTAGCAGTGACATAACTTGAAGAACAAGAAGAAAGATAACAGAGGTATCTGAGGAATTCTCAAACTGGATAATTAGCCGGAACGGTTAACATTAACAGAAGTTGCACTGCTCAGGATTCCTTTGTTCAGCCAGTAGTTACAATCTGTCTTATTTCATTACATCAGATTTTTAATGAGAAGGGAAGGAGGGAAAAAAAAAAAGACTAATTTGCAGGAGCTCGACTACTTGCCAGACATCAGCCTGGGTGGTGGGCAAGACCCGTGTAGTCCCAGCGGGCTTCGTGCTTAGAAAGGCCATGTTTTGGGTTTAATGCTCTGCTGTAGCCAAGTTGAACAAATCCCACAGTTTCACTTTTCACTAAGCATTGGAAATTCTGTAGCCAGCCCTGCTGAAAACTTTGCTTTCTCTCTACTAATCCCCATATTAGCCCAAAGACACTGTGTCATTTGCATCATCTTTCCAGAAGGAGAACAAGGGTAGATGACTGTCCCGAGGTCACAATGCAGAGCCAGGGTGTGGACTCATGTGTGTTTGGCAGTGGAGCATCTGAGCTTTCCTCTGCCTCCTCTGTCTGTGCACAGGTAATAAGAGGGACCTTCAAGGATCTTCCTTTACTATCAGGCAGATAACATGGAAAGCATGAGGTCGAGTGAATTCAAGGATCCTCCAAATATGTATAATTGGACTAGAAACTTCCCAAGTTCTTTTTATTCATTTATCTGGTCCATATATTTTGAAGACCCAATACTGATCAAGGACTTTACACACATTTATTCATTCAATAACAGATGTTCCTTGAACTCCCACTCTGTGCCAAGCCCGGTTAAAGGTTCTAAGAATAAGGTGTTAAACAAAGTCAGCAAGATCCCAGCTTTCATAGCCGTTACCCATGTGTGAGAGAGGATCGGTGCGGGAGGGAGCGGACTGGACAGCAAATGAGCTCACAAACTGGAGGGTGTAGGGTGGGATCATCACAAGGAAAGAAATACACGGCACGTTTGAGGCAGCGTGAGCAGGGGCTCATCTCTCCACGCAGTGCAGTTACGCTCAGCCATGGCTGGAGACCCAGCCACAGGGGAACCAACCTAAGCAGCTTTCTCGAAGAAGCAAGGGTCGGGGCACGGGGCGGGTGGGGCAGGGGGAGGTCTCTCGGGCTGCCAACAGCTCATCAGCTTGCACTGATCCTCACCAAAGCTCATCGTGCGGATGAGAAAACCGAGACTTGGGGAGGTAAGGAAATTTGCCAGCATCCCGGTGAGTGGGAGACTGAGAATGACACTCTGTGTCCAGAACCCGCACAGTGGAGCGCTCCGTTCTGGCCTCCTTGGAGCGATCAGAACTTGAAGGAACTTGTGTTAGATGGAGAAGCAGGCACACAGAGCTGAACCACATAAATACTTACTGCAAATCTGCATCACACTCTCCAGTCTTCTGGGTTGTAGTTGTTTTTAATCACCCAGTGCAATTTGTTTTCCAGAGACCCATCCAGTCCTAGTGCCAGGTTACAGTTTAATTTGGGGTGACAGTGGGTACAGGCTCAAGTAGATGATCGGTTGCTCCTCATCTAGTTTAATGTCTCTTCCCTCGAATTTGGGGGTTCCAGTGCCCTGATGGTCCCCGCTCTGGTAGAATGGCCAAATGTCAGCCTGGACCCACCTGCAGCCGGTGGGATGCTCAGGGCCCCCATCTCTGATCAAGGAGCGGACCCGCTGCCCCCTCAGACTTGAACCATGTTCTTAGAAAGCTCGGCCCCAGCTGCTAGGTGGATTAGGAAGCTTAGAGGGGCTGGTGATAAGTGTGACCTTGTCACCACATTTCACCAAAAGAATGACCGGAACTCCATCATGTTTTAAGTCCTGTCGAAGAAAAAAATCTTTGCATTTGTTGCCTTGCCTGAAATTACTTTGGCTGGATTTTAAAACCAGGACCAACTAATAATAATTATGATTATGGGCGTTTAAACATAAGATGCCATCACTTATGTAGTGGATATTAACGATCATCATGCAAGATAATAAGATGATAGAGACCTTCAATATGTACTTGCGATTTAGCTAAATGCACTGAAATTTGCATTTTTGTTTTTTCCAATCATGAATTTCAGTGCTTTGTATTAATTATTGGGCCGTATCATTGTTTTATTGCTTTTGGCTATAAGATTTATTAAACAAAAGCATGACTAAAATGTGATTTTTAAAGTATGTCATAAAAATCTCCATATCATAAAGCTAGAGTGGATTCCTGGGTGTAAAAATTGTTATTTTTGATAGTTTCATAAAATATTTGGTATTTGAAGGTACAAGGCCGTCTTAATGATAACAGCCCCAAGAACAGCCATTTCTGACTTTTGTTGTAGAGAAAGTAAAGGAAGAAGCTCGGAGAGTTGTATACGTGACTCACTCAGCGGCATACTCTTTCTCTTTTCTGGCATTATTCTTGGGTGGATATGAGCTAAAATGTCCTTTACAAAATGTCCGATGTGTTCGCAAATATGTGGTTTAGTTTGGACTTTGTAAAGACAGGAGAGGTGTTTGTGCTCAGTTCTGTTTTTTGGGGGTTGGATGAGTGGCCTTCCTTTAAGAATGAACATTACGCCTGGGTGGCTCAGTCGGTTAAGCGTCTACCTTTGGTTCAGGTCATGATCTCAGGGTCCTGGGATCAAGCCCCGCATCGGGCTCTCTGCTCAGTGGTGAGTCTGCTTCTCTATGATCTCCCTCTCCCTCTGTGATCTCTCTGGCTCTCACTTTCTCTCAAATAAATAAATAAAATCTTAAAAAAAGGGAATGAACATTCTTGATGTCCCATCATAGAACCCCATGGACAACAGGTGTAGTTAATTCTAGGGGGTGGCGGTGGCTGGGGTCAAGGAGTAATATCACTAAGGTACTTTCTTTTCCAATCCCCTCCCACCCTGTCATTCACGTTCTTCTTGTTATTAGAAGGTCTGCTTTGGGGCGTCTGGGTGGCTCAGTGGGTTAAACCTCTACCTTCAACCCAGGTCATGATCTCGGGGTCCTGGGATCGAGCCCTACATCGGGCTCTCGGCTCAGCAGGGAGCCTGCTTCCCCCTCTCCCTCTGTCTGCTGCTCTGCCTATTTGTGATCTCTCTCCCTCTGTCAAATAAATAAAATATTAAAAAAAAAAAAAAAGAAGGTCTGCTTTGCACGTGGGTGCCTGGTCCGGGCTGAAAAGAGATCATGCAAAACTCATCCCTGCTGAAGGGATCTGGGCACCTGCTGTCAGTGACACTGGCCAATTTGGGAGTGACACCTCCAGGCAGAGAGCAATCTTCTTTCTCTTCCTTCCCTATCTCTTTGGAGACCCTCTTGCGCCCCACAGCTTTTCCTTACTGCATTCTACCGATACTGGTGGTACCCCTGCTTTTATTTTGCTCTGTGTTGATAATGTCGTGGTGACCTTCTGGCAAATTACCACTACCCACTTGACCCAAGTTTCAAGTAATTATTCCTCGTTTGGCTACAATTACAGGCTCACACCAGACTTAACGCATGCCTGAACAGTTTGTAACGGCTCAGATTTGTGACAAATGTCTAGTCGCTGGTTTTAACACGTGAGAAGAGGCTCACCCCACACCCAGCCCCGGTGCGGGTCGTTGTTATGATGTCACGAACAACAGGACGTCTGAGCAAAGTGGCACCATCTCGTCTCTCAGCAGAGGGAGCGCATAGAACTGCGCTGAACTACCTCCCCAGCAGAAACCGGAATGTTCTGTCGGGCTTGCCCAATTAGCCACTTCGGGAAGCAAATTGGCAGTAACAGCAAATTGGGTCAAAAATAATTTTCCTACATATTTCCCAAGCTTCTTTCCTTCTCTCCCAGAGAAAAGAAGGGAGGGGGGATGTGCGATAAAAAAGGAGGAATCTTCTTCTCCTGAGCACCTAAAACCGCACCTGCTCCGTAATTGCACAGACCAGGAAAACCGCTGTGCTCAGCAGCCCTGGCCACAATTCCCAAATACCTCTGGGCTTTGTGCCTTTGTAGAGTGTCCCTGCTCATTCTCTTCAGATAATCACGAACTGAATCAGAATTATACCCAGTGTGATTCTTTCCCACAGACTCCACTGTTATACGGTGTCAGATCAAGGTCAACTCGTGTTGTTGGTGTGCACATGCTGATAGTACCCACATGCTTTCTGCTCCAAAGACAGTAGTTTTCTCTGATTAATTCGTGTTCCTTTTGCTTTGCAAGTTAATGTCCAGGCAGGGACATTGGGGTGGGGGGGTGCACCCCCACCCCAACTCCAAGCCGTATAAAAATTTCTGTTTTTGGGTCAGTGGGTGATGTCTTCCCTTTGCCATGCCTGGCACACAGCCTTTGGTGGAGGCTGCCTTCACCCTGACATGTTTGGTAACTTGAGGAAGAGATGGAGCAATCAGTTATCTGATTCCCTATCGCTTAGCAAGACTCGTGCCCAGAGTGGCCATCTTGAATTGATTGCTCCAGTGACACAAGTCAGCAGCAAGCTCCATGCCAACCCCGCCTGCCAGCAGATGGCTCCAAATGAGGTCATTGTTTTGACAGTTTCACAAAAGAACCCCGAAGAGCCTGCACGGACCCTTACGCCGTTGGATCATCCAGAACGGTTGTGAGATGAAAAATGGATTTGGATCAAAACTTTGGAAATGTGAACCACCACTGAGGGTCTCTCTCTGACTCCTCACATCCAGGGAAACCCCAACTGAGGCTGAAGAATATGGTTCTGATTCCCTCCCAGCCTCTCCTCTGCCTTGGGTGTTGGAACTGCTTGGGTGGCAGTGATGATCTGATTAGGGTAAGACAATTATCTCACACCTCGGTGATTACAGGCTCCATTGAGAAGCAACTTGGCAGCTCCAGGCTGATATTCTTGGAATACTGTGTTTCTCACCAAATCCAAGAGTGTATGTGTAGCAAGTCACGTGACCCTCAAGTACTATTGGAAATTCTAGAATTAAAACATCCTCTGGGACTACTTATCATTTGGGTTGAGAAATTGGATAGGCATATATCTTTCCAAGTTGTTTTCTAGGATGACCACTGTATCTTGGCTTCCAGAATATGCATCTCTTGACAGTAATGCTTACGTTGTTAGCACTGATCTAACTTAACCATGTCTCTCAAACTTGCTCCCAAAGCTGGGACATGTCCCTGTTTCAGATCTGTGTGCTCAGCAGAACTGGGGTCAAGAGGCATCTCATTTTCCTCCTTGTCCTTGAAGTGGCAGAAAGAACATTGGGTTAGAAGTATGTTTTCTACCCTTAGGTTCTATTTCTGGAAACTCGTGAAGGCAAAAAAATCAGACCTGGGGTCTGTATTGGAAGTCAAACACAACAAAAATCTATTCTCTCACAGTTCAGGAGCTAGAAGTCCAAAATCAAGGGTTCAGCTGAGCTGGTTCCTTCTTAGGGGCTCTGAACAGAGTGTGAATCTATTCTGTGTCTCCTTTCTGGGGGCTGCCAGAAATCCCTGGTGGCCTTGGCTCATGGAGGCATAATGCCAGCCTCTGCCTCCCTCTTCACATGGCATGTTTCCACACCTGCCTCTGTGTCCAAAGGTCTCTCTTCCTCTAAGGACGCCCATCACTGAATTTGGGCCCACCTCCTCCCACCTGACCTCATCTTTACTAATTAAACCAGCAAAGACTCTATTTCTAAAGAAGGGCCATTCATGGGTACCAGGGTTGGGACTTGCCCATGTCTTCTGGGAGGACCTAGTTCAAGCCACTATAGGATCTGATACACAAATCCATCCCCAGCACCAGCTACCCATGCCATCTGCCTGCCTTTAGCAGATCGTGGGGTTTCTAGGTCCATTTCCTTATCCATGGAATGAGAACACTTGACTAGGTGATCTAGTGTCGTGCTCACTGGGGTGTCGTCCTGTTCAGGGTGTTGTCACACTTGTTGGGGTGGAGGGAAAATATCAACCCAGAAGCGACCTGAGTTTTCCAATGTGACCCTAATGTTCTTTCAACACTTCACTTCCAGCCTGGACAATATTGGTGAAGTGAGCCTCAACTGAAATCCATCCAATGCCAGGTCTTTGAATCCATGAGTGGGACTTTATCACAGGCGTGCAGGACACAACTTTGGAGGAGCTAGCCTCAATATTTACATTTCCCCCTTAACCTGGAGGGCTGAGAGGAAAACCCCTAGTTTTCAGAAGGACATGCCAGGGTCCAGAAACTTACAGGTGTTCTAGGGTGGGGGCCCGGCCTCGCTGGCGTGCCCAGCAAGGAAGTCAGAGCTGAAAGCAAGAGCCCAGGCTCATGGTGGCGCAGCAGCATTGTCACCCAAGTGTCCCCCACTGCCCCCCCTACACTGCTGTTTCCCTCTATACAGTGATGCTTGTTTCTTCAGCGTTTTTTCTCATCACCCCATCTCCAGTCCCTCAAAAGACTTCCTTCCACACCATCAGTTTCTACCCCCATGCCCCTCCCCAGCCCGTTACTCATCACGGTGCTTCATTTATTCTAGGACCTGCTCCTGGGGCGCATGTGAGCCAGGCCTGCATGGGTGAAGTGTGGACCACACAAGGGTGACTGCTCCATGGATGCTTTCTTTAAGGATCTCGGTGCACAGGTGAGACGTCAAGGCACAAGAGGCCAAGTGCAAGGATGAAGACATGCACAGGTAGGTGCTGAGTCTGAGCGACTAACCCAGCCCCGAGCCCAGGAAGACTTCCTGGGGGAGGAGATGGATGATTCAGAGGTACGGGGGAGTCATCAGTGATTTTGTTAGGAGGGTGAGACTTTTCACCCAGAGGGGGAAACGAGCAGATGGGAGGCGGGAACAGCAAGCTGAGTGCTGTGTGCAGCTTGTCGTCAGAGGGTGACTCCTGTGCTTGGGTTCGCAGGTCATGTGGGGAGAGCCATGGACATTGCTTTCTGTCACGCTTCCTAAAGATGAAACTTCATCTTAAATCAGCTTATAATGGGGAAGGCAGGGCAGGCTAACCCCAATCTGGGTGTGTTCCCCTCCTAACTCTCTGAAGTACGGGTACATCAGGAAAGAGTTTAACATACGTGTGGTGATTGGTCTTTCTAGGTCTGGAGACCCTCACTGAAAAGTGTCTGTTTGCTTCTAGATGTTACCCCGGGGAGGTTGGTGGGCAAGCTAGAGGCAGGCCTACAGCGTGCCCCCCTGCTGGGTGCACGGACTTCAACGAGGGGCAGCCCATCGGCGGGGAGGGGTGTGGGTTGGGGAAACCGTCTCATCTTCCACCAGTCAAGAGTCCTCTTAAGGCCTTTTTCTGTCTGGCAAGACTGTGGGGGTCAAGTCTGTTCTGGACCTCAAGCCCTGGGCAGTTAATCCCGTCTCTCCTTCCTTGAAGCTACCTTAGCTACTCTGCAGGGCTCTGCTCATCCCCATTCCCCCTCTGTGAACCACCCTCCAGGAGAAATTAATAAGCACACCCCGGAGCTGGTGTTCTCTTGGTATTTTGTTCATACTACTAATAATACCTCACTATGGGCAAGGCTACTTAGACTTTGTGCTTGACACAACTGTAGAGGGTACGATCGTTCTCTTGTATAATGCACCTGCAAAGCCTGTGAGCAAGAAGCTCTCAGTTCCGCCACTTTGGGGAGCGTGACTGGCTTGGCTGCCACACCCTGTGTCCGCCATATTTATGCTGCTGCTGTCAGCCATTGGCTGGCTGAGTTTGGCAGGGATACAGACTGAGAAGCGTGGGTCTCCTCTGCTAGGTAACATTGACTCCAGGGTATCCCACTAAATCTTTCTTAGAACTGCACACAGGCCAAAGCTCTTCCTGCCCAGCCTGCTTTCCTTCTATCCCCTCTTCTCGGGGGTGGGGGAGGGCAGCTACATGGTGATCTAATGATTCTGCCCACCTCCTCCAGCTCCCCAGCCCCCAGGAACTTGCCAGCACTGCTAATCCCATTGAGTCTGCTTCTTAAGGCCCAAACCAACAGTCTCCCAGCAACCCCACCGAGAGGACATGTTTCTCCCCACCGCCCTAAGGTAGAAACTCAGGCTCAGAGAGGTTTTGAAATCAGGACTTCCTGGCCCCTCTTTCTGATCTCTCTACCTTGCTATGAGGTCCTGTCTTCCCTGGGCACTGGTTCCTTGTGGGGAGTTTTTCTTGTGTTTGTGTGTTATTCCACCAGCCTCCATGATTCGTAGAGTCTTGGTCATCTTAGGAAGATCAGTTCCTAGCTCAGTGCCCCACATAACAGATGTTAAACAATTGTTAGTTGAATTAATGTATCCAAATATCTATTTACTGAGGCTTTCTGGTCCCAGTTCCTACAAAGAGCCTTGCTTTGTCCCCCCTCCCAGCGGTGATAGCTGTCTTGGACCCCCATGCACTTACAATACTCACCATAGCAGGGACTTCACTGTTCTCAAACAGCCCATGTGTTCTCTTCTTGCGTCTCCAAATAGAGGCATTCAGAGTCTAATCCTTGAAAGCAGAGACAGTATCTGCTTCTTTGGTATCCCACACACCCACCAGCATCTAGTAGGCATTTGATCAGTACTTTTTGATCAACTTTAACTCATTAATTTTTAAACTTTCTTCCCATTTTCCCCCTGTCCTTACCCCTACCCTGATGTACTATTGGATTCCAAGGGGGTTTCAGCTTCTGGGATCTGTTCTGTTTCGGTTTTGCTTTATGCTCTAGGACGTACATTCTCAATGGGCGCAATATTGTCCTGAAAGGGGCAAAAGGGAGTTCTTGGAAGATGAAAAAAATCTAGTTTTTTTAATGTATAAAGCATAGATATACATTCAGTAATAAACAGATGTATAGTGTATCTATCATATTAAGATTTTATGGGAAAAAGATTCTGGAATAAGCCTGAGAAAAACCTTGTGGGGAGTGATTCAGGGAAAAAAACCTGCAAAAGTTCTTGGTGGGGAGGTGGGTGGGCTGTCAGGGCAAGAATGGGGAGAGAAAAAAAGACTGAGTAACGCAAGCCTGGGTAGGAGTTAGATGGGACCATGGTACAGGGGCCGTGTCTGTCTTGTCCACTAGAATGTTCCCTGAGAATCCCTCACAACCTATGGCAAAGGGTCCATAATCTTTATTAATTTACATTTACTAGGTGATTAATTTACTGATCTTTATTTATGGAGTGGACAAGTGACTGACAGAGCTGAGGAGACTTTTGGAAATTTTACCGCATTTGGTTCTACCTTGGAGTAGTCAATTAAAAAAAAATGCCCATCACCATTTTCTTTTTCCTTTTTTTTTTCTTTTTTTGAAGCTATTTCTTAGAGCAGTTTAATGTTCACAAGAAAATTGAGAAGGTACAGGTATGTCCTTTCTGTCCCCTGCCCCGACACAAGAACAGTCTTCCACATGGTCAGTATCAGTGAGGAGAGTAGGACATTCATTACAATGGATGACCCTACACTGACACATACTCAACGCTTGTAGTTTATATTAGGGTTCACTCTTGGCATTTAGACAAATGTATAATGACATGTATCCACCATCACAGTGTCATACAGGTTATTTTCAGGGCCTTGAAAATTTTCTCTCTGCCTGTCCATCCCTACCAGTCACCATCACCAAACATTTGACAACCACTGACTTTCTTATTGTTTCTTTAATTTTGATTTCCCCAGAATGTCATAGACTTGGAATCACACAGTGTGTAGCCTTTTCAGATTGGCTTCTTTCACTGAGGATATGTATTTAAGGTTCCTCCATGTCTTTTCATGGCTTGACAGCTCATTTCTTTTTTTTTGTTTGTTTCTGTTTTCTATTAAAGTGTAATTAACATACAGGGTTATATCAGTTTTAAGCATACCACGTAATGATTCAGCAATTCTATGCATTAGCCAGTGCGCATCATGATGAGTGTACACTTAATCCCCTTCACCTATTTAATCCACACCCACCCATCTCCCTTCAGGCAACCACCACTTTGTTCTTTACATTTAAGAGTCTGGTTTTTTTTTGGGGGGGGGGTTCTCTTTTTTTTTTTTCTTAGTTTGTTTTGTTTCTTAAGTCCCACATATGAGTGAAATCATAGGGTCATCTCTTTTTAGTGCTGAATGATATTCAATTGTTTGGATGGACCACAATTTATTTTTCCCTTCCTCTACCAACGGTTATGTTGGTTGCTTCTGAGTTTTGGCAATCAGTAATAATGCTGCTATAAACATTTATATTCAGGTTTTTGTGTAGGCAAAACTTTTCAGGTTGTTTAAGTAAAATACCAAGGAATATAACTGCTGAATTCTTATAATTTTATAAGAAACTGTTAAACTACTTCGCAAAGTAGATGTGCCATTTTGTATTCCCACCAGCAGTGAATGAGAGTTCCTGTTGCTCCACATCCTTGCCAGCATTTGCTCTTGTCAGTGTTCTGGATGTCAGTGGTTCTAATGGGTGTGTCGTGGTATCTCACTGTTTTAATTTGCAATTTCCCTGATGACATGATGTGGAGCATCTTTTCATATGCTTGTTTGCCCTCCTGTATCTTTATCGATGAGGTGTCTGTTAACATCTTTGGCCCACATTTTCCTCAGGTTATTTGTTTTCTTATTGTTGAGTTTTAAGTGTTCTTTGTAAATTTAAAATAACAGTTCTTTATCAGATGTGTCTTTTGGGAAAACTTTCAACCAGTCTGCAGCTTGTCTTCTAATTCTCTTGATATTGTCTTTTGTGAAGCAGACTTTAATTTTATGGAGGTCCAGTTTAACTATTTCTTTGGTAGATTAGGTCTTTCATATCCAAAAAGGCATCGCCATATGAAAGGTCCTCTATATTTTCTGCTACATTATATTCTAGGAGTTCTATAGTTTTGTGTTTTACATTTAGGTCAAAGATCCATTTTGAGTTAATTTTTATGAAGTCTGTAAGATTCAACTTTTCATGTGGACAGTGAGTTGCTCCAGAACCATTTGTTAAAGACTATCTTTGTTCCTTTGTATTATTTTTACTTCTTGGTCAAAGATTAGTTGACTATATTTATGGAGGTTTATTTCTAGTCTCTCTACTCTGTTCTATTGATTTATTTATCTATTCTTTCACTAACACTACACCATTTTTATTACTCTAGCTTTATAGTAAATCATGAAGTTGGGTAGCTCAATACTCCAACATTGTTCCTCTCCATTATTGTGTTGGTTATCCTGAGTCTTTTGCCTCTATATAAAATAACTCCCTGGTCCTGAGTATGGCAACATGATTTGTTGCTTAAAAAACCAACTATTGAAATGAAATTATTTATTGATCATTCCTCCAAATTCAATGGCATGGTAGGAAATAGGCAGGAGAAATAAATCTATTTGTAGAGTTAAAACTTATCCAAGGCTTCAAGATCATTTGCTGGCACTTTCAGACTGCAGATCTGGAGCTCAGGACAGGATCCTTTTTATGCTGGAGTTCTCTGTCAGTCTGGAGTCTCTCGGGAGAATGGAATAAATCTAAGTATTCCAGGAATAAAGGTTTCAAGCTTGGAATTAAGATATATATGAGTATTGGAAGAGCTAGGGTTACAAAGGTCAGAAAAGTTGCTGCAGAAAATCAGGAAAGCTGTAGCCAGAAGGTTGGAGAAGTAGACACTAATGACCTCAAAAGCTTCTAAGGAAACTGCTATGGTTCTTAAGAACTCTGCAGAAACTTTTACTAACTGGCTTAATCTGCAGTCACAGAACAGGTGATTCACAAGCACTGGCTGAGAAGCAACTGTGGAGCTCAGATCTGCTCACATGTCTGCTGACACAATCTCCAGAGAAGAATGGCCTCTGCTCCTCACAGGTCTCATTGGCAAAGCCTGACTTGGAACCACACCACAGAGGGATTCTGAGAACTGTAGTTTCCCAATCCTTAGAAGGGTGTGGCAGGTGATACCATGTTGATAAAAGGCTATTCACTCCAGTTAGTCTCCAAGGGGGACTTTTACACCATTATTCTTTCTGGTGTAGTGATTACAGGCAAACTTGACTTAGAGAGCAGGTCTAGGAGCATCTCTTCCACAGGCTATTTTCTCTTCCAGTGCCATGGTCTCCCCTAAAAATTCTCCTTGCCTCCTTCCTTCTTAATCCTGTCACCAGGAGGCCCTCATCTACTTGCCTTGGGCTTTGCTTAATTCTTAGCTGTGGGATGATTCACTAAGTGGTTACTCATCTTTTTTTCTGAGAGGATGTTTGGTGCCTTGCAGGGAACCTAGCATTGGTCACATAATAGGGCCTCAGTAAAGGTAAGTTCCTTTCTTCTCTGTACTAGGTATTTGATGGTTTTGTATATCCATTACCCATTCATCCATCTGTGGGTCATAGTGGCTCCATTCATGTTGGGAATGATCCCTTGTCTATTCCACAAACATGTATCCATGGGGTCTGGATAAGGCTGACCACTACTTTGCTTCCTTTCTATCCACCCTTCCACCTGCTTCAGGAGTGGATATGTGACTTGGATTTGGCCAATCAATGTTTCTCATCCCTCTGGTCCTTATGAGTGGCTGAGGGATGGGCATGTGACTCAAACTGGTCCAGTGAGAGTCAGATCTGCAAATTGTATGGGAACTGTGGGAAAGAGAAGCCCACTCCCCCCTGGTGATTCACCTGGGTGATTCAGGTGATGAAATGTAAGCCTAGAGAGGCTGGAGGCCTCTTTGTCTTTAAGAATCAAGCATCTGCCTGAAATGCAGCCATCAGAGAAGTAGTGGAGTCTAGGGATGGAGAGAGTCCTGACAACTTTGTGGGGTCCCTACATTCAATATAGTCTAAGGCCTCTGGACATTCATGCCCCTGGTGAAGCCCTCATTCTTGACTTTCAATCCACAATGATTCTGGGACCAAAAGGAAAACATTCTGGAGAACAAAAGAGAAGATTTCAGATCAAGAGTAATGCAACTACAGATTATTTTAGGAAAAAGAGCAGGGTCATGTTTAAAGTTGATTTAGACACAAACTACCAGATCTCTTGTGCTCTTCCTGAACCTTCCCAGAATCTTTCCAGAGTCTGTCCCTAAAATCTCTAAGCACCTTTTTGGCCTGATTTAATAATATTTGCTTTACCTTAAACCCTGGAATTTAAGAAAAGTAACATATGTTCAATATTTTGGCTTTAATAATTAACAGTATACATATATGCCAGGAAATGATTCTATCTCTACTAAGACAGTATTGTGTATTATCTCTGTTTCAGTGACTTTTACAAAAAATATGAGTCCTCATTAGTGTTTTATACATTATTTCAAACAAAATATATTTCAGTTGTGGAAGGCTATAGTAATCTTGGCGATTTTACCTGTGAATATAATTGTCATTATTACAGTGTTTTAATTGAAGTGCTGATTTCAAATAACAGTCGTATAAATGAATTTTTAGGATTCAGGTTTGGGGAATTACTTATTTCTCTAACTTAGCATTTTTTTCACAGAGGACTTAATATATGCATGCTGTGTACTAAAAAATGCAAGTTCAATGTTGAAAAAAGTCTTATGCAGAAAAGCCAAAATGAGCATGCTTTTGAGTTGTGATAATAGAAGCCCAGTGTTGGGTTGAGAGAGGTGAATTTCTGTACTGGTCAGACCACACAGAGCAGTGTAGGATATGGTCAACCGCGTGGTCAAACCACTACAAGGAGCTCTGCCATAGGGCCCAATTCTAAGGACTTTGATAAGGAGGAAGAGTCTGGAGGAGAGTGGTGGGATCCTGGGAGATCCTGGGACATAGGAAACCCCAACAGATAGTCAAAGGATCCAGGAATGTTTAGTCTGGAACATGTAGGGCTTGAAGAGAACACATAGTCATTCTGTAGGTGGTGGGTCTGCTCATTCTGTGTGGTTCTGAGGGCTGAACCAAGCCAGTGAATGGCAGGCGAAGGAAGACAGAGTATCAGTATCTGGGGACGGGCACAGCTGGAGGGGTTTGCCTGCCCTGGATGGCTATCAGGAGATTTGGCTGGTAGAGCAGTTAAGAGCTGCTGCTCTGGGGTTAGTTGCCTTGGTTAAGATCCTGCTTAACGGTTGTGTGACCCTGACAGGTTCCTCATTTGGAAATTAGAACAATGTTAGTACCTACCCCATAGGAATGGTTACAGGAAGTTAATTAAGATGAATGTGAAAGTTTGCAAGATTATGGGCGAGGGTGTACATACAGATTGCCAACCATACTAAGTACAGTTGTCTAATTAGTTGTTTGTTGACTGACTGGGGAATGAATGAAAGGAATGGATCATTCCTAATGTCTCATCCACCTGTGATTCTGGTGCCTCATCAAGAATAGCAGCAGTTAGGACAACCTGGGGGGCTTTGTTGGTTAAGTGTCTGCCTTTGGCACAGGTCATGGTCTCAGGGTCCTGGGATTGAGCCCCAAGTTGGACTCCCTGCTCAGGGGGGAACCTGCTTCTCCTTCTCCCTCACTGCTCTCCCCTGCTCATGCTCTCTCTCTTTCTCTCTCAAATAACTAAATAAAATATTTTAAAAATAGCATTCAAAAATTTTTTTTAAATTTTTTTTTAAGATTTTATTTATTCACTTGACAGAGAGAGATCACAAGTAGGCAGAGAGGCAGGCAGAGAGAGAGAGGAGGAAGCAGGCTCCCTGCTGAGCAGAGAGCCCGATGCGGGACTCGATCCCAGGACCCCGAGACCATGACCTGAGCCGAAGGCAGCGGCCTAACCCACTGAGCCACCCAGGCGCCCTCAAAAAAATTTTTTTAAAATAGCATTTTCTTTTTCGCGGATAGACATCAATTCCATATTTGTGAGTTTTAATATATCTTATATATATGTAATTTGTATTTACATACTATATAACATATAGAAATTATAAATATATAAATATGTAAATTAATGCTATATGAAATAATTTATAAATTATTTTAGATTTATATATATTATGTATATTTATATTATATATGTTTACAGTTTAAAAGCATAGACAATCAAAAGGCAGGAAAGAAAAACACCCATGATGATCTCATCTACCATAAATAACCACTAACATTTCCTTTGATTCTTTTTCCAAGTTTTTGTTTACATAGTTGGATCCCATGATATGCAGATTCTGTTTCCTATATAGGTTTTTTTTTTTTTTTGGAGAAACATTACATGGCAGTTTGATTACTTTGGGTGTTTGTTTACTCATTTACTCCTTCAATCTTGAGCATCCACTGAGCACCTACAATGTGTTCATATCCAGAAATACAGAGATGAACAGACAACGTTGTTCATGAACAGACGACGTCCTTGGCCTCCCTTGGCCAAGCCAGGTGCTAGCCATTGAGTTTATAAGAGTGAATAATGGGATATTAAACAATTAAAACCCCTGTTTTTACCATTTGCATTGAAACGCTTGCCTCAAATGTGTATTATCAACAGTTCCCGTGTTTCTTTTTACCCTTGGAGTAGAAAATCTTCCCCAAATAATCAGTTCCTTTGCCTTTAACAATGCTTGTCTCCCTGTTGTAACCACCCGATTGCTGGGAGTTGCCAATGCACACACCGAGCTAGGAGACACGTTCCCAGACGATGCTTAATTAAATCCTTTAATTATTAGCCACTCACCACATTTGCATCATTCCCTAGTGCTTAGCAGCAGAATCACTTAGGAGGAGAAGCCAGCCTCCTGTCTGTCCAAATTACTGCCTCATTTAGAATTTTATCAGATTCAGGAAAGTTGGAATTCTGAACATTTTTTTTTTTAAACTCACCAGCATTTAGCTTTGTGCTAAGCAAGTCTTTACACTTTGAAAATGCCCTTTATCCAAATCGATAAGTTAAGCCCAGACTTCAAGTTGTACCCAAATATAGATTAACTTAGTCAAAGTCATTGATAAGAGTAGCATTACCAAAGGGAACTGGAAAGTGATTTTTTTTATAGCTTTATTTGCAGAACCAACCCTGCCACTGTAAAACCTCATGCATTGTGTGTGTGTGTCTGTGTGTCTGTGCGTGTGTGAGTGTGTGTGACTTGAGCAGTAAAGGCAGTTACAGGGGGAAAGAGAAATAGTGAAATGTGAGTGGAGTTTCTGCTTGACCATGGGGTAACCGATGACCTGTCATTCCCCTTGTCTGGGTCTCAGACTTCCAATCTCGTACACAGGCCCGCACCCCGGGGATGGTACAAGGATGAGGGGAGGCAGGAGAAAGGAAAGAACCTTCCAGCTATAAGGAAAATAGAGAAGGGGAGGGGTGAGTTGGCAAGAAGTATGGGGGCCACAAGTGGACTAGAACTCCACTGCTTGTGAGGAAAAACAGCAGTGCTAACCATGCGCCTGGGTTCATAACTTGCTTTTGATGCCGATTTTATCTTTGGCCCTGACACAGGGTTGGGAGGCAGGATTGATTTTAAACTCCATATTACAAATGAGGAGACATCCTCAGAGTGCCTGAGATAAACACCGACTCCTCCCCAAAGCACGTGCCCTCGATGAAATGTTTCCAAGCAGGCGGCAAAGCAGAGCCGGTCAGCCAGATGCTCAGTCCTCTTCCTGCCCATGGGGAATCAGGAGGCTGAGCCCTGGTGCTGGGCTGCTGTAGGTTCTGTCCTTTCTCTTGGGGGGAAGTGCCTTCAGTCCTCCCCTCTCGGAGTCCTCTGATGTTGGTAGGCACACCACCAATGGCTGCCTTAGACACGTGAGGACACCATAGAACAGGTGAAGCAAAAATTCTTTCATGGAAGCAGAGAAGGTATTTGGCAATCTGAAGAGCAAATATGGTCAAGACTTTCAATGCGCAGATACTCCACTGGTGTTCTAGTCTCTGGCGCCTCCTTTGACTGTCCTATCTAAAATAGCCAAGTCCTTCCCTCCTGTCATTGACATCTATCCGGGTCCTCTCCCTGTCCTGGCATAATCTTCCTCCTGAGCCCCTGCTACCCAACTAGAAGACTTTTGGTCTATTTGTTTATCATCTCACTCCTCCCCATTCCCCCTTTCCAGAAGGCAAGCTCAAGGCGGCTGGGCTCTGCTGTGTTCCCACAGCCCTAGCAGAGTGCCTGTGGCATGGTAGGTGCTCAGTAAATATTTATTGAATAAATAAATGAATGTGAGCAACTCCTAGAATCCTCTGAAGTTTGTAGGTGATGGAATCCGCCATAAAGACTCTTCATTTATATAAAAAGACTTAATTAGGGATGATTCTTCTCTGGATAAGATGATGTGAGAGAATTTGCCCAGGCTTGTTGTAAGTCCTGTTTAGAAAAATGACTTTTCATGTGCACTCTTATGTGGCAGGTATTGTTCTGGGCACCTGGGATTTAAAACAAAAACATAACAAAACAATATAGTGAATGGGACGTGAATCTACCCCCAGACTATGGGTGGGACAGATAAGCAAGCAGATCTTTAGAGTAGAATGTGAGATGATTGGCTTGTTCAGGCTGCTGAGGGAGTCTGGGAAGGGAAGCAAATAACTTACCCAGAGGAGTTGGGAAAAGTTTTAGAGAGGGGATAAAGAGGAGAACTGAAGACATTCCAAAGAAGAAAAGAAAGTACAAAGGCAAAGTGTTATTAAAAGAGCAGGATGGCTATGCTTGGCTGTGCGGGTTGTGCACTGCAAAATTCCAGGTGTGTGAGGAGGAGTGGGCAGGGGTATTCATATTGTAGTCTATGTGTAATGAGGTAGCCCTATGAAAAAACCAGGCAAGTTCAGAGAATGGAGAGAAATGCAGGGAAGCTGGGAGGTAGGGTGAATTTAATGGAAATGAGGGAAATGAAGGGTAGGATGGGAGGCAAAGTCAGAATGAGAAGAGCCTTGCAAGCAAGGCAAGGCACTTGAAGTTTTTTCTCTAGGCCACTGAAGGCTAATGGCACAGAAACCTGAGATAAGAAGGCTCAGTGTGGCATGTTCTGTTCTGGGTATGATAATGAGGATGGAGTGTGTACACGATCTAAGATCTTCTCATGGAAACAGGCCCCTTTTCCCTCTCCTGAGTGATTCCGAGCAAAGGAAAGCCACAGAGTTCAGCTGTGGAGCAGATGACTTGCAGGTAGAGGCGGCAGGAAGTTCAGAGACCTGTAGTTCTGAGGGCCTTCTCCCCCCTGATGGAGCCCCTGGAGGAACCGTCATCAGGAGTCATTGGGAGTGGTCCACAGCCCGAGTCTGGAGTCCCATGGCTGGTGGGTCACAGTAGTAGGTGCCTCCGGGAGCAGGGGCAGTCCCTCTTCAGGGTCTCTGGTTGCCCTGGGACTAGAACTCAAGCCTAAAAGTCGGAGGCAGAGCTCTCCGAGCCCTGGGAACTGGTCAGCGGGTTTTAGGACTGGCGTTCCTTGGTAGCCTGTTGGCTTACACGCATTCATTCTCTCTTCCGAACCACCCCACTAACCACCTAGATCTGACTTCCTGTTCTCAAAATTCTTGTTCTTCTATTTTGTGGAAACCTCTGGCCCCTTCAGCCTCCGTATTTGCCATTCTCATGTCTCTTCTTGCTTCCTTCCTCCGATGTTGTTGTTCTGTCCTGGATATCTTTCTCTTCTTGCTTCGTGTCCCTTCCCTGACTTCTCTCACCCCCCGGATCTGTTCACGTAGGAGTCACTCCTGACTCCCAGGGTCTCTTGCGCCTGAGGTCAGGCCCCTTTAAACAACCATCTTGACCTCCTTGACCTCTCCATCTGGATGCCCCCCAGCCCCAGCCGCATCAAACCTAACAGGACACCAGCCGTCCCATAGGCAGAACCCGTTTCCCCTTGCAAACCTGGACCTTCTCCTGGGTCCCCGCTCTGTGAACCAGCCACCAGTCAACCAAGACCCAGAGCCAGAAACCTGTGGTCAATCCTGACTCCTCCCTCCCCTGAGCCCACATTGTTGGGAGCCAGTGGCTTATCAAGGTCTGGACTAGCTCTGCCTCTGATCTCTCACGTCTGTCCAGCCTTCCCCAAATCCCTGCTCCAGGGTCCTCTTTCCTGCCCTGGGTTTTGGTGATGGCCTCCAAAGAACTTCTCTTGCCTTCACCTAAGCCTTCCTCAATGAGCTGCTCGAGTTGCCTCTTTAAAGCACTAGACCTTTCTGGCCCCTCTGGCTACCGTGGCTCGGGAGCCTTCAGGAGCGCGGCCCGGCAGGCCCTCCTCGGGCCCTGCTTCCCCAGCCGGCCTCACACCGGGCCCTCAAGCTCCCACTCCGGGCCCACATGCCGTCCGCTCCCTCTTCAGTCCCTCAGAGGGGCAGGCAGGTGTGCTCCCCACTAGGTCTCTGACCGGTGGCTCCCTCGACTTGGACTGTGTTTTCGGCAATACTCCCAAGGCCCGTGGCTGCCCCCCTCCAGTGAGGAATCCTCCTAAGTGTCCTGAGAGTGGGACCTCGTCACCCCCACTGGCCTGACTCCAGGGGCCTCCCCCCGAGACTCACAAACACATCAAGAACACAGATACTGTCCTATTCAATTTTGTGGGGCGTATTTTTGGCAGGCCATTCAATAAAAACTGAACGCATAAGTGTGTCATTTTCTTGTTTGGAAGCCAGATTTGTAGATAAACTCGGGCAGATGATGCCTTGCCTCTAGACAGCAGCCTCCTTATGGAAATTGATTGAATTCAAGACTTTCTCTCCTCCCCCCAGCGCTGACTGTGTATGAATTGATTCAATAGGGTTCTGTTATCCAAGATAAAGAAGTACTTGGCATACATGCTTCTTTTTTTCTTTGAAAGATTTAGAATCTTCAATTGCAATTTAAATTTATATGTATTAAAAAAATAAATAAATTTATATGTATTTAAAGTAAACACCATGGCAGCTGGTGGGAAAAGGCAAAAACCTTGAAGAGGCAGTAGCTTGTTTTTAAATTAAAGCATATCACATGACTTCATTCTTCTGAGTCCTTTAGCCTTAAATCATCATTGGTGGAGACCTTGAAAATGAAAATGATTTTCACCTGCATGGAAGTTGGGGTGAGCAAATGAAGGCAAAGGAAAAAGAACCACCGCTCTCAGCAGGGCAGCCCGGCCCAGGTGGATTTTTGGAGACCCCCTCGGATTGGGGTTGTTGCCCCCTGCCCCACCCCTGGTCACCAGGCAGCACTGTTGGGGAGTGTGGGGGCCAGACCCCCTCTGGTGGATTGTCACTGCCCCTTAGGAGGTCCACACCAGGTTGATCTTGATTCCTGCCCTGGAGTCACTCCTGCGGGGAGCCTGGCAACCTCCCTGTGGCATCACTGTTGCTACCCACGGTCGGGAAAGCTGCATGAGTCGCCGGAGCGCTCCTGGCCGATGATGGAGCATCCGGGAGCGCCTGGTGACAGGCCTGACAGGGAGGCATTATTCCTTCCGTGCAGTCCACAGACAGCACCTTAACATGATTAACTCGAGGAGAAGTTTGACACTGTCCTGAAAAGCTCCAAGGCTGAACATCACTATGGTTCTCTATACGGCTGTGCTTCCAGACACTTTCCACGCTCTCTGTCCGGGTCCAGACACACAGGGCACCACACCTTCAATGTGGAATTTGGCTTCTCCTTCCCCCCCACATTATGTACATCGTGGGAGCTGCTGATCTTAGCTTCTCATCACTCCATATGTCCTGAGGGCTGCGGCTGGGTTCCAGAAGCAGGGATGATAATGCAGGCGGCCAGACGCCCCAGACTGAAGGGGGATGTTCCAGGGGCAGCCCCCCCCCCCGAGTGCCCAAGGGGCTCCTTCTGTATAGAGCCCAGCCTGTGAGACCGAACGCAACTAGGCTTCTCTTCTCAATGAAATAATCTATTCTCTCTTTGTAAAGAGTGAACAACCTAAAAAAAAAAAAAAGTAAAGAATCTTTATTTTCATATGGTACTTGTCTCTCTTTTTTTTTTTAAAAAAAAGGTTTTGTTTATTTGAGAGAGAGACAGAGCGAGCGCATGAGCAGAGGGGGAGGGACAGAGGGAGAAGCAGACTCCCTGCTGAGCAGGGAGCCTGATGCAGGACTCGATCCCAGGACCCTGAGATCATGACCTGAGCCGAAGGCAGATGCTTAACTGACTGAGCCCAAATCTTCTAAAGATTATTAGAAGTGATCATTTATTGAATACTTCTCAGGTACAACTGTAGGTTTTCTGACCTCGAATCACAATGGATTTTTCCTTCCTTCCTTGAGGAGGGAGGAAGCCCTCCTGTCTAGATGGGACCCCTTGCGACAGAGGCAGGTGTGTACAGACCCTCATTATCTGAGGATCTTGGCTCTAGAAAATGTAAAATTGTTATAAGACACAGTGAAAGCAAGGACACGAAAACCAGGAACGTATGTTTACTTTACCTTCAAGGAGGCACAGTCTGGTGTGCTGGGCGGTAGTGTGCTGGTTTGTTAGTACAAACAAGGAACTGGTACACTGTCAGGGCACACGAGGCGTAATTTTTGTCTGAGTAAATTGTCTCAGAGTACCAACCCCTTTCCCTTTATCTGTGACCTTCACAGCCCTAGATCACAAAGAAGGTCATTTTGGCCAAAATATCAGAGGCCATTCCTATTTCCGCCTGAGCCCCTCTTTGTCTTCGGCTATTTATATCTCCCGCTTCCCTCGCCCCCTGTGTGGTCATTCTGGATGACCTTCTCTTCTTTCTTCGTTTGTTAACTGGCCCTGTGCTGCCAGCTCCTTACCTGTCACCGAGGAGGGCTCTGAGCTGAGTTGTTCTCCTGTAATCATGATTCAGCGTTATATAAAAATAGCATGATGATCTATTTTTCTAATTTTATAGCCCCTTTTGTCAGTTTAGCCATGAATATTTTTGAATGCTGATAACTTTCCCTGATTCGTGAACCGTCACAACAGTAAATACCACAGTCTTCCTCACAAAAGGAGTGAAAAAACAGAGGTAGTGGTTCAAGGTGATGGTTAAGTGAGTGACCCAGATGTCCTTGCCCCGGGTCTGGAGGAGAAGTGACTGCATTTGGGATCTTCTGGAGTCTTCCGAGCATGGTGCCATTCCTTATCTGTATGGACCTCAGAATCCCCTGCAAGGTCAGAAGGTGACGAGCCCATTTTACAGATGAGCCTCAGAGAGCAATATCAATTCGCCCCACGACTTGTGCAGGTCAATGCCAGCACTGAGATTCCAAGTGGCTCTTAAATTTTAAGAGCATTGAGGGAGGGGCGCCTGGGTGGCTCAGTGGGATAAAGCCTCTGCCTTTGGCTCTGGTCATGATCCCAGGGTCCTGGGATCGAGCCCCATATCGGGCTCTCTGCTCAGCAGAGAGCCTGCTTCCCTCTCTCTCTCTCTCTGCCTGCCTCTCTGCCTACTTGTGATCTCTGTCTGTCAAATAAATAAATAAAATCTTAAGAAAAAAAAAAAGAGCATTGAGAGAGTCTGGAAGCTGAGGTGAGCAGAGCAAAGGGAGGGCTTCCAGGTGAGGGGCCTCGGGTGGAAATCAGCTGGGGCGCATTGCATGATGAAAAATTCAAACAAATTAGCAGGTATGGAATACGTAAAAGGAATTTTGAACTTCGTATGTCAGATGACTGGGCTTTTAGTATTTCTTAGAAGACTCTGGGCAAGCGGCCGAACCACTGCCTTTATCTTTCTTTTCCCCAACTGCGTGAGCTCCATTGTCCCAGCCCTTATCTCTCAGAACATAGGCCGGGCAAACTCTGGAAGTTAAATGGAAAATGCTCTTTTTTATCCTGCAGCAACCAGCCCGTCAGATAGCTTCTAGATAAGGCACCCAGGCCCTTTGCAGGGCTCCGTACACCAGCAAATGGTTTTTGGCAATAAAAACCGACAGGGAAAAAAAAAATCTTTTGAATTGTTATTTTTCCCCGAGGCCTTAAAGGAAGAAGGAGAGTTTACTTAAAGGGGAGTACTTTTCCACAGACTCTAGTAGCTAGTAATTTGGGCCTATAAAACTGTATTCCAATGACAACCTGCACCAAACGTCTTGAAAATCGCTTTTGACCCAAGGAACAGGCTCCAGGAAGCCACTGTTGATATCTTTAAATGAATCCAGCTGGATTTCTCTGATGTATTGATCCAGGGGATGTGGTAGGGAGTCTGGGGGACAATGCTTGAAGTCGATCCAATGCATTTTGAATAAAAGTTTATTTTATTGCCACTTTTATTAAAAGCCCTAAGATTTTTAAGACTGTAGCAGTGGGAACCCATGGCTGCCAGGGGGCAATGGGCTCTGCTGCCCCAGGTGCCTCCTCCTGTGGGTTGAGTGCAGACCCTCCCCAGGTCCCAGCTTCTCCTGTGCTCGTCCCTTCCAGGGATCTGGATTGGAAAAAAACCCAGGCAGAGCTCAAGTTTGTAATTATTTCCATGAACATCCCTTAAACATTCCTGGATTCTGGATCTTCCAGCAAAATCCTGGAGTTCCCTCCACTCTACTTGCCTTCAGAAGCCTGGGCTGGACCTCATCCCCTCCCCAGCTGGCCTCATATTGGGCTGGCCACCATCGGTCCTCTGCCCTCCCACGCTGCCAGGGCACCAACCCCTTCCCCAGCCCCTCCCGGTGTCCTGAGAAGGAGCCTGTGGCAGGCCAATACACACTGCCCAGGCTTCCTGCAGGAGACTGAGGCCGGTGCCCAGGCCAGGTGGCCATGCTGAACCCTTCATTTATCAGCTTGGGACAGGGGCAGTGTGCCATGCGGGCCTCTGGATGGCCAGGGCTTTTATTCTCAGTGGACAGTGTCAGCCATGGGGAATGGAGGAGAATGTAAGGGCAAAACCTCATCTTTCTCAAAAATGCCATAAAAAAGAAAAAGAAAAAGAAAACCAAACCACCCCAAAACAAACAACCCAACCCACTTTGGACAGACCACCGAGACGTGATGAATCTGAGGGCTCTGGTGCTTGTGAGCCAAAAACAAGTTGAGGAAAAACAGAGCTGTGAGGGAGGCAAATCATTGACAAAGACAAAAATGGTCTTTTGTGCAGCCCAGAGGAAGCCAAGCGGGGAACCGTGGCCGATGAATTGCCCGGAGCAGGAGTGCTGCCCAGACCCATCTGTCCAAGTCCTACATTCTGGATTAATCCTGAGGGAAAGAATGAAACCCTGATGCCACTGGGGTCTGGAAGAACTTTTCCATCCTGGATCCTCAGGCATTCTTGGAAGCAAATGATCTCGTGTTTCCTGATATCTGGGCTCTGGTTGGAAGGACCCCATTATGAAGAACCCACTGTCCCTCAGGGGGTCGATGGTCCCCCTGATGGACTGTATGGTTTAATTCAGAGAAAATGGAGAACGCTGCCCTTCACAGAGGAAGTTGCAGTCCCCAAAGGCCAATCAAAACACCACAAAGTATAAAAGGTCACACTCAAGCCTTGACATGGTCACGCAGGTCATCAGAGTGTGGCCTGTGTCAGCTTCAGACTCGGTTGCTCTCAAGGAGACTTGTCATTGCTGCAGCTTCGTCTTTACAGAGAGAAAGTGTCAAAATAGAATCAATCCTTCCCCCTCAACCTTCCATTATTCAATGTGGTGGCTAGAAAGAAATTTTAAGTAGTGATGTTATCCACAGCTTCTTAGTCTAAACAGAAATCATTACTTTTTGCACAAACATCTCATGAATCCCACCATGTACAGGCATTGTGCTAGCTGTGGACACGATTGCTCTTTTCTTAGGGTTATATTGTCCTTTGAAGAAGATGGGCGTATAAATAAGTCCAGGGCCCTGTGATAAATGCTCCTTAGATCTGTGCCCCATGCAAGCAGAGACCTCTTTTCTTTTTCAAATTCTTCAGCCCACGAGGTTGCTGCTATCTTCCTTGGGATTTATGCAAGAGTAGTGGGAGGCCTGGTGGATATTGGAATCATTTCTGCGTCTCCTGCCTGCGATGGTTGGGTTTATGGGTTGATGTTGGCTCCTCACCTGGGCAACCTTCATTTAAGCTCTGGTGACATTTTCCTTGTCTCAGTGGACCAGATGGGAAGATGGGGATGGGCTTAATGAAACCACCCACATCTCAGCTTACCTGGGCAGTTGAGACAAAGCTAACTTGGTCAACCAATGAGGGCTGTTCATAATACCAAGGACTTCTGCCTCTCCAGACATGTTGCCCTTAGTAGCTCCCTCGTTAGCTTTAGATTTTCTCTCCATACCTTGAAAACAGTGTTGTCTCCCTCTAATCTGTAAAAGAAACTTTGTGGCTGAAGAGAAAGAGAAATTTCCTGGTTGCACCCATCTGCCTGGAATTTCCTGGTCATATTGAGTTGTAGTTCATTTTTCTTCTTTCTGCCATGTTGAAAGCAGCCCAAAGTGAAACCCGGCTGAGATATACCAGCCAACGTCTCCACCCTTGGCCGCAACAACAAGGGCCTTTGCCAGGCACAGCCCCCTCCAGGGGATGGATCTTAGGCAAAACTGTGCTGCCACAAAGTATGTCCCATCCTGATTCCTGGCCACCTCTGCACTGACATTTTTGTAGTTGTGCTGAATTAGACCTGGAGCTGTTCTGCCCCTTTTCTCTTCTCAGCTTACTGGAAGTGGTTATGGTATCATGATATAAAGAGGGCAAATCAGATCCGTCATGCTACAGAAAGCCTTCCAAAAATAGAGGCCAAAGCATGTCCCGGGAAGTACTGGCTCATTTTCTTAGCTCCCAAAGGAAGCATCTGGAGTCATCCCTTAGTAAATCATGAAAGACTCCAACTAGTTAAGGTCACTCGTGAGGGCTTCAAATCTTGTAATCTCCACTGTGCCTCCTGATCCTGAGGGAGGAACATCTCTCGAGTGTCACACATGTGTCTTTTCCTAGCAACAATTTTGTCAGGGCTTCATTTGATTGTTTCCCTAACAAAAAGCCTAAAATGTGACTTCTGAAGACATGGTAAGATGATTGAGATTTCCCTATGGAAATTGGAGAAGGATGCCTTAATTGACACCAGCAGAACAATGGGCATTGGGGATTTGCAGCTCCAGCTACGAGCAAATGGAAAGTTGTCTCTGCTATAAGAATTTCATTTTTGGTGAATGGTTTAATTCAGACACAAAGTCAGAAGGTAGAATTCCAGGGAGATATTTCCATCTTGGGTTCTAATTGATTTCTTTTTGCCTACCTCCAGCCACCTAGAAAGGATTAAGAATGAAAGTTTTTATATAAGGGAAATAACATGGTGAGTCTTTCCGATGCTGTTTCTCTGAGGGGAAGTTAAAAGTGCCAGGCAAGCATTTAAATACTACAGTACTTTATGAGGTAGAACATTTGTAAGCATTAATTATTACCAAGGCTAATTAGATATCATTGGGTCAACTATAAAGCAAGTTTAGGGGCTATTCTATTCAGCAGGAAAACAAATCTTTGGTAAAACAAAGTGTGTGGAGACAACAATTTGAAGGGTGAATGGTGCCAGAGTCAATTAGAGCAGTTCTGCTTTGGTAGGTATTATATGTGCTGCTGAAGCGAGCACTGCTTTGGTAGATACTAAATACTGGGGTTCCATCAAAGATTTCCATGTAATCCCTTGAAAAGTGGTTCAACCGAAAAATGTTTAGTAAAATAGTTTTCTATAGAGTATTGCTTCTGTCCCCCGTTCTATCTTGTATTACCTGGTTTCTCTTCTCAAGGATATAAACCCCTTTTAAAAATACAGAATTAAATATACCCCCATCCACAATTACTCTCTGTAATACCCAGCCCTTTTAGCCAGTGTGCATACCTGGGGAAGCTATGGTTGAGGTCAAACAGGGGAAGGGTGAAACAAACGCTCCTTGTAATTCGATAAGCAGGCAGGTGGGCTCTATGGACAGACCATACTTGGCTAACAGAAGTGCCAAGCTTGAAGGAAAGAAAGAAGCAGAATCTTCCCTTACAAAGAGATCACCATCACCTGACAGCTTTATTCATTGGTAAATTAGCAGGGTATGACTGTATGGAATCATGGACACCAAAGAGTTTTGACCTCCTCAAAATTGTAACCTTAGGCCTCATTTTTTTTCCAGCCAGTTCTTTTTACAAATTGCCTTCAGCATCCATGCCACTAAAATCATCCTTCTAGGAAGCACAACACAGTTCTCCAATGATACACATTGGATTTGGGGGGACCCCCCAGAAATCACAGAGTCAAATCAGGTAGTTGAGGGGGTCATTAGCTGGGTAATGACATTTTAAGTAAAAATCCTATAAACACCAATTTCCTCCTGGGATTCATTAACTGCTTCTGGAGAACTTATATTAAAAAAATTAATTCATTCTCTCAAATCCCTTATTGAACCACTACCACAGGCAAGTAATTTATCCTCTGTTACGACCCCTTACTATTCTCCAATTAAAAACACTGCCTCTTAGCTAATGCTGTCCACTGCTTTAGAGTACCTTTTCCCGGCCATTCCCTCAAATGAAAACCCCACTACTGCTTGAGGGCTCTCAAAGCTTTCTTTAAGCTGCCATATTCAAAATTCAGGCTTCAGAAATTCTGCTTGCATTCCGTAGTGTTTGGGAGGTTGACCGCAGTCTGCCATTATTCTGAGCTATTTTTAGAGCACATGCTTGGCTGCACGTTATTTACATTGGTGAAATTAGATGGCTACTCGCCAGTAGCCCCTTTCCCTTCTGAGATGCTGACAGCACCTTCATTCTGTTGCTCCTGGGAAGACCTAGGTGCTCGGGGCACGCATGTTGTATAATTGCCAAAAAACAATAACTATCTCAAGCATCTGCTTACATAATCCATTCCTTTTTTTTTTTTTTTTTTCAGGCAGAGCCACAGATACAAGCTGAATTTTTTTTTTAATCATCCCCCACCCCCTTAGTAATCATGTTGCCAGACTCCTGGGGTGTCGAGTAGGTTCTGCTAACCAAAACAAAGAGCAAATTCTGGGAGACCAACAAGGACATCAGTTCAATACCATTCCCTTTGTTTCCATAGAACTGTGTTCATGTTGATGGTTTGCTTTCATTTTCTTGCTTGTAAAACTTGCTTGTGAAACATAGCCTGCTTGGAATGTAGGGAGGGCTACAGGATTTCCAAACTTGAGGGACGAAATGAGATGAGAATCATGGAAGTCCAACACGCAGAGTGGCGAAATGGCTCAGGAACATTCTCTAGCTGACTGAGTGTTTTGAATATCAAACTGGGAACGTTACCCCAAGTTTCAACACTTTTCAGTGTATTATACACTCCATGCCGTGATTAGTCATTTCAGAACAGCTTGAAAAATTGCACAAAGTTCAGTGGATGACCCAGGCACGTTAGAGTAATAATATAGCCTGAAAAAAACCTCCTCCATGCCTCCCCGCTTTCATGTGAGAACCCTGTTGCACTTTATAAATTTGGCTTTGTTAATCTTCATGGTTTCATTGCCTGGTTGACAAGTTTGCTAGTGTTTCAGATCTTTTCTTTTTCCTTCAGTAAGTGTGCAATATCAAGGCCTGCTTTGCAGAAAATGGATGCAGTCCTTGACTTTTGCCCATTCTAATATGATCATTAAGTAACCCTGGAGGAAAATGGAACACTTTGAACAGACGATGTGAAGCAGATGTAGCTTCAGAAGAAACATTTAAAAATGTGCATTGGATATGACGTCTTTTCACATTTCAGAAATTGCCGGCACAGTAGATTGTTTAAAATATATGAAATGAGATTTAGCAGCTGGGGAGCACTTGCTTATCTACATTGTGGTGTTAAATCCCAATAAATGTTTCGAACAATGCACTGATACGTAACATTACCGAGTAACACTTTCTATTCAATGAACACCGTTAGATCTCATGGCCCTGAGTTTTGTCCTATCAAAGGATTATGGGCCACATGTTAATCCGGGATATCACACAATTGCATAATTGTCAGAGCTGTATTTCAGAAGTTGTTAACTTGAGTATGCAACTTTATTTCGTACATGATGGTGAGGTATGTCCTAAGCAGGGCCAGTCAGAGGGCCTCGGGGTGTGGATGAGAACCAGTGGCTCCAGTCAAATACATCCACGGAAGGGAAAGAATCAGAAGACGTAGTTGGTGTTTTGCAGTCCGAGCCACCTGTTTGACTGGATGTCTGTTTCTTATCCTGTTAGGTTAGCTTGTTATAAGTCCCGCCTAGCATGGTGTGTTGGATTTTCGTTCTTCCAGAGACCGTAACAGGGTCAGATCCTGTGAGCTGACTCACTTCCATTCCTATGTGGGCCCCCATGCATTGGCTAAAGTTGATCTTGCCAATCTTATTTTCCATGGCTCTTCCTTGATGATTGTGAAAGTCTCCTCCCCTGGGGCCTATTACATAATGCGGGTGCCATACCCTAAAAATTGGTTAATAAAATAAACACCACTGTAACTGCTGTTGACAGCAGATATGAAGCTCAATCCCAAAATCTGGCATGAGAGATAGGGCGTCTTTCTTCCCCTCATTCTGGGTTCATCTTTTTGCCCTGGGTTTTGTCTAAGGGCCAAGAGGAGGCAGATGCGTGTTAATGGGATGTAGGTGGACAGGTCCCGCTATGGAGGCCATCTCTCCACGTGGGCCCTGCTGATTCCTTGTCATGGGGACTGGCTCTTGGTGACCAGTCAGTGTAGCTCTCCCTCTTTGACCTACATTCCCAGCTACAAGGCCACCCCATGCTCTGTGCTCCCTGTGTTGTTTTCATACTGCCGAGGAGTCATTTTGTGGCTTCAGGAGCATTTGGGAAATAGAAGATTTGTGGGGCTAAGTCCCTGTCTGCCTAGAAATTTCATGTTGTCATTTCTTTTCCTTTGGAGCCATTCTCAGGAAACAGATCATAGATGTCCCTCATTCTTGGATCTCACAAACTTAACTAGAGATTGACTCCTTCCTAGGATTGGTTTGGGGGATGGAGCAGGGAGCAGTTGGGGTCTTTATTCTGAGTCCTTCAGATGTTTACCTTCTTATCTGACTCTTTTGGTCTCAGAAAATCCTTTTTCATTCTTCCATTCTTGGGGGTATTGTGTTATTACTCATGAGTTATCCTTCTTCATCTCTCTCCACACCATGAACATTCTTCCTTCCTCACATTATCTAAGATTTTGAAGGGAAAGGCAAATTGAGGGCAAGAGAAGGATATTCTGAACAAAGTCATTGCTAAATATTTCAAAACTTTAAGCTGTCACACATTTATAGATCACTGGTGGGCCAGGCACTATGCTGTGTGCAAATACTTTATCCCATTTTCACCACTTATAAAGCAGGCATTGTTAGCTATAAAAATAGGCTTATAGGCATCTGCACGTGTATGTGTGTGTGTGTGTGTGTGTGTGTGTGTGTGTGTGTGTGTATTCGGAAATCTAAGCTCAGAGAGGTTAAATAACTAGTCCACAAACTAGTAATGGGGAAGAGTAAGATATGAACAAGGCTTTTCTGATTCTAGAGCACAGACTTTATCCCCTAAAATAGTGGAATCCCTAGAGATTCTGATGTGACTTCTCAGAAAGCAGACTGAACATCTGTTGTTGTTTTTTTTTTTTTTTTTTTTTTTAAGGTTCCCAAGTGATTCTGTTCCACTGGATTGGGAACCAGGGCAGTAAACCACATGCCCCACAGATACAAGTGTTGTTTCAGATCTGTCACACCCTGCTTGAGGCTGTCTATCCGAGATGGATCTTTGGCTTTTATTCCTTTTTGTCCCTGAAAGGTGAACAGGCATCTGGAAAGAAACTATCGGCAGAGTGAAGCACATATGTCATTGGGATTTTGAGCCACAGTATATATTCTTAATTTTTTATCTTTTTGTGTGCCAAAATGATTCCTAACTGCTCATTGGGCAAGAGGAAACCCTGGTCACCTTGGAGCACAATGGGAAAGGGAAACTTAAAATGTTTCGATTTTGACTTAAACTCTTCAGAGAGAGGACCAAGGCACAGTGCTCTGTGATGTGGCCTGGAAAATTTGTTTGAAAAAAATCTTTCTCTAGAACATTTTCTGAGAGAGTGGGGGGAGTGGGAGGGCTATTTTTACCATTTCCAATGTAACTCATAAATGATCTTCTTCCAAGAGGGCTAATTTCATAGGAGGCTGGAGAAGTCAATAAAGGCCTTAAATAAGTTGAACTTCTTTAGTTTTCACTGAAAGGCCATAGTCAGTTGTAGCCCTTGTTAAAAGTTAAGCCGGGAAATGTCTCTGAGGAGAAATTCAAGCTCTCCTTCCAGTTTGAATGGTCATGAATGGTGATTATCTGACTGTAATTCAAATCATATGTGCCGCCCTTGTTTTTGCCCTCCTCGAGATTATTTTTCCCCTTTTAAATCGAGCAAAATAGTCCTTGGCTTAAGGCAGACCTGTTCACATAAAGACATGAAATGAGGTGGTGTTCCAAGACCTCAAAGTGCAAACCAGATTTATAAATCTCCGTGACGACGTGGCCCTGTACGACCACATCCATGATGAGCTTGATAATTTTCAGTTCAACCCTCCCCCTGGTGACTCATGAATGAATACATTTCAGAACATGAAACCAACCTCATCAGAAAAATACAAATGTGGACAAAACCAAGTCATGGGCTTTATTTGTACGCTTGCAGCAAAGACTCACTATCTGTACAGATGCCTAATCATGCACATGTCTCCAAACTGTTGAACAAAGAGGGGACAGCAACATGTCTGTAAGAATCCTTCTTAGCATCCTGATGTCGCATGTCCCTCTGGACAGTGTGTGGAGATACTTGGTTTTACGGACATGAAGTTTTTCCACATGTTTGGCCTCTTTTTAAACAGAGCTTTAGGCCACATGAGGCTGGAGGGGTTGGTAGGGAGAGCTTGTCATTTACAGCCACCGCAGGGGGAGGGGGGTAGGTTCTGTGCTGGCCCTTCCTGGAGTGATCTTGAAACCCCACAAACAATTTGAGCCTTAGTTTCCTTCTATAAAAGGGAAACAGATAAGGAATGGGTGGGTGGCTCGTTCAGGTAAGCGTCAGACTCTTGGTTTCAGCTCAGCTCATGGTCTCAAGGTCTGGGGATCAAGCCCTGTGTTGGGCTCCACGCCCAGCTTGCAGTCTGCCTCTCCCTTGGCTCCTCCCCCTGCTCCAAATAGATCAATAAATCAATTAAGAAAATAAACAAAAGGGAAGACAATAATTCTTACCTCACAGGGTCGTAGCAAGTTTCCAGTAGCGTTATGGGAAGAATTTGTAGAGCATCAGAGAAACACTAGCTTTTGTGGTTTTCATGGTCATTAGGAAGATGTTGAGGACTGCAAAGGAGGTAAAACGTGCCTTGAAAATGAACGAGAGAAATACCCACAGCCCAGTCCTGCTCCACGCAGGCACACGACCTCCGCGGATGCTTTCACATGCTCCTTGTCATGGGCCTTGGAGGTTTGGGTTTTTTTAATTTTTTTATGGTTTTCAAACTTATCCTCACTGTTATGCGACCAGATTTCTTTAAAGGGTCCTTAGTGTTCTAAAAATTTTAAGACCCTGTTCTTAAAATGTGTTTTATTTGTGATGCCACAGGTCATTATTTCTTTCCCCTGGCTTGTTCATGAAGTATCAGCCAGAGCTGGTCTCTAGCCATGTCCTGTACCTTTTGGTAACTCCATCAGCCCAGGGACCTACACCACCCCTCCCCCCAGGCCCACCCTGTGTGTTCTGTGCATACATGTGCAATATGTGCACTGGGGTGTATATCCTTGCACCCTTGCTCATTGTCCTCACAGGTTTCTATGGTCAAATCGATAGAGCAAGTGTTAGGCAGATCTCTTGGATATGGCCCTGTGCTGCTACATTTTGTAATAAAATATGGTAATGCACAAGATTATTGTTTAAATTCACCTATATGGCAAAACATTCTTCTGACAGTCTGTCTCGAGCAGCATGGGACAGTTGTCACTGAGGCAATGAAAACTCCATCTGCCTTTCATACTTTGGGGTTCAGACATGGTCCTCCTGAGCCATAGGAAGAAAAGAAACCAGCAGAATGACAGCAGCAAACTAAAGCATCATCAGCGTACAATTCAGGAATGTTAGAGCTACTGACTCCAATCTTCTAGGTTTACAGGTCATGGTCATGGCTTTTGGAACTAAGAGGGAGAGAAGGAATCAGGGATGGGAAGGTAAAGGGAGACAAAGGAATAGCTTTCTAGGGGCAGCCTTGGAAGGCATCTATCCATTCCATGGATGGATCACGCATACTGTGGGAAGGTCTGCCCTCCTTACCTCTTAGAGAAAAGAGTTCCACCATCTAGAGTCAGGCTGAGGCTGCGGCTGCTATGGAAAGTGCCAGGGCTCCCAGTAAGCTGTGTGGCCCGGGGGTGGGGGGTGCGGTGGTGGAAATGAGAAATACCCCCCGCTGCTCATAAGCCCAAGCCCTCCCCATCTGAGTAGGTTCAGGAAAGTTTTAAGCTCAAAGCTTTCCCTGTGTTGAGCAGCTGAGTGTTTCCTCTCCTTTGGGATCATGATGGAACCAGGAAGTAAGAGTCAACAACAGTCAGGTGGAAGAGAATGCTTCCAGCATTCTGGAAGCTTCCACTGTTGTGTTCCCAGTGTTAGCGATGCCAGTCCATGGTGGAGTGTGAAGCGAAGACCTTCTCGAGCATTTCTGAGGATATAAAGAGGCCCATGGGTTAAAACAGCTGCTTTTACAGAAAACTCTTTCCTTGGGAGTTTCAGGTCACTAGGGCACCCTATAAGACATCAGATTCCTTTTCCAGTGTGTTAAGACATGTGCCCAGGTGTGTCCTCAATTCTTTAACTTCCCTTTAGAGGAATGCCTGTGTATAATCTCTAGGATTTTCCAAAATGTATCCCCCTGCCCTTTGGATAAGCAGAGACTTGGGCACTCAGCAGAACAAACTTAGTCCTTAATTCCTCCGCTGCACAGTCAGCAATGGCCACGCACAACCTTGGGGCCATTGGTGAGGCTTCTCGCAAAATCTAATTTAGCACAACGGACACATTCCAAAGAAAGAGCGAACACGCTTGGCTCGTGTTTGTTTTTACAAAGTGAGCCCTGATTTTGTTAAAGAGTGACAACAGAGGCGGCTGCAACTGCAAGGAACATTTTTGTGCCTTGTTCCAACCAAAATTTTCCAACAGATTTTAATGTAATTCCACCACCTCCCACCCCCGTCCCCTGCAATGAGAAAAATCTGCTTCCACCATAAGAAGTCAAGTTTCAGCAAAGAATAATGATCTCTCTGCAACTCAATTATGAGTAATTGAGAAGTGGTTGTAGAAGAAGTGGCGGCAAATACTCAGCTCACCACAGCATGGCAGATGCCAGGCTGGGAGGGTGAGTGTGGGCTGCACCTTCTCTTAAGAAGTCTTCTTTTGCCCCATCTCTGCATGTGTGTGTCAGCCCAGCCTTCTGGCGTGGCCCCTCGAGCAGGTGCAAGGGCACTGGCCATCTGTGGGGAAGAAAAGCTTTTGGCCCCTTAGAATAAATGGGTGGAAAAGTGTGACATGTAATCACCATTTCCAACTGGGCTTTTTGCATCCATGCTCGGGCAAACACATGTCTTCTCAATCGAAATATTGTGACCATGGGGGGATAAATGGAGGGGGTGTTCTACTGGTTTCTTCCAAGCTTGAACTGAGACCAGATGATGCCTAAAGTTGGAGAAATAAGGGTCCATTTTCTCTTGTTTTGTGTTAAAGAGTCCTTGGGGCAGAGTTCTGAAAGTTATTACACGAATTACAGTCAGTGCTGGGTCCCACCGTAAGCATTGATTTGCCTCATACTATTTACTCCTTTTAATGTTATTATCCAGATTGAGTCTCAGGCCCAATTTCATGCAGCTATTAAATTGAGTCAGGATTCAAATCTGGACCTCCAGTACAAGCATTTTGCTGAGTCTGGGTGTTCACCAAACAGGTTCTAAGCATCCTCCAGACCCTTGGTGACACTTTGACATGTCTGCCGATCTTGAATCATTCTGTTTCATCAGGAGGATTGTTAAAGGCATAACCTGGAAGTCCATCTATCAGTAGGACACACATCTGGACAAAGTAAATTTCTGAGCCTTTTTCTTTCCATTTGGCTTTTTACATGAGCCCAGATTTTCATGGCTTCCATTGACAAGGTCAGTGCTTTGCCAAATTAGCCCAGTAGAACCAAGGCAGGTTTATACTAAACCAGGGTTGGGTTGGTTACCATAGCCCTTTCCAGTAGAAGCAACAGCCTGGAAAGTATGCTCCTTTGTGCCATATTTTTTTCCCCATTTCCAACATTTAAATCATTTATTAAAGAAAGGAGTTGTTCTTCTCCTTACTTTGCTTAGGACGGTATGCTCTTTAAAAATAGAAAACAGTACAAAAGCCAAATATTGAGAACCAAGCCATATCACCCACAGAATACCCTGGAGACCCTCTCTTTCATACAGGTACCAAACATCACAATCGTCTTGTATCTGCACATAGTGCATGGGAAGGAAATCCTTCCCCTGAATAAACAGAAACACGGTGCCTTTGATTAATGGGCGATATGGAATTTGGTGTATCATTAATTATGTAAACCCACAGTTAATGAATACATATGGTACAAATTCAAAAGGAATTTTGAACACTGAACAGAGTCCCTTTCACACCATCCAAAAGTCTACTCAATTCCTTTCATTGGAGGCACACCAATGGGACCAATACTTGTTTGCTTGTTTCCTCTTTCTCTTCTTTGTTTCTTCTTTTCTTTTTCTTTCTCTTTTCTTTTCTTTTCTTCTTCCTTCCTTCCTTCTCTTTCTTCCTCCCTTTCCTCCTCTCCTCCTCCCTTCCTCCCCCTTCCTTCCTTCCTATCTTTCTTTTCTCAAGTATTATTGAACCCAGTCTTCTTTTTTAGTTATACTAAAATAGTTGGGATTAAAATCATCATACACTTCCCCCATCTAGGAATAACATTGGCTGTTGGGGTGTTGACATTGTATGCTTACCTCCAGCAGAGGCATTTCACCTCTACTGACATTTATGAAGTCCGTGCTCTATTTCAGAGTCTGTCGAAACAGCCAACTCAAGCTGCCAATCAAGTCAAACAGCTGTCAGTGAGTTTCAGAAAACTGAGAGTCAAAGTTTCCAACTGGAAACCAGGCAAGTTAATTAGAAAAACAGATAAATAAAAATTACCCTGGAAAAGAAGAGACATCAAAACCACCAGACATCAAAACATGGGAGAAAACCTTTATAAGTGAAACAGGTTGGTACTGAAACACAAATAGGTAGACCAATAGAGCAGAGTAGGAAATCCAGAAAGATATCTATTTACATGTAGAAACAGGATATGAAAAAGATGGCATTTCACCTTGTGGAGGAATGGAACTTTCTACAAGTACTGTTGGGGTAAGTAGATAGCCATTAGATATGTTGGGGTAAGTAGATAGCCATTAGATAAACAAAATTGGATCCATTTCTCACACCATATTCCAGGGTCAATGCCAAGAAGGTACATGATTAGAATGTAAAAACTGAAACTATAAAAAATGTTAGAATAAATATTGGCAAATTATTACTAAACTTTGGAGAGAGTGAAACTTTTTGAACTGTTAGTCAAATCCAGATACAATAAGGGAAAGAACTGATAAACTTCTTTGTATTGAAATTTTAAAAAAAATCAAAGAACAAAAATAAAAGACTCCAAGTAAGATAAAAAGACAAATGACAAACTAGGGAAAATATTTGCAGCATCTATCAAGGACTAATGGTTAGCAGCCTTAATGTATAAAAGGAGAGGGCGCCTTGGTGGCTCAGTGGGTTAAGTCTCTGCCTTTGCTCAGGTCCTTATCCCAAGGTCCTGGGATCGAGGCCCACATCGGGCTCTCTGCTCAGCAGGGAGCCTGCTTTCCCCCGGCCCCCCTGCCTGCCTGCCTCTCTGCCTACTTGTGATCTGTCTGTCAAGTAAATAAATAAAATCTTTAAAAAACTTTAGAGGAGAAAAACTCCAACAATTTTATAGAAATAGGCTAGAAATATAAGCTGACAATTGACAGAAAAGAATAGGGGCACCTGGGTGGCTCAGTCAGTTCAGTGTCTGCTTTCAGCTCAGGTCACAATCCCAGAGTCCTGGGATCGAGCCCAACATCTGCTCTGACTCCCTGCTCAGTGGGGAGCCTGCTTCTCCCTCTCCTTCTTTCTCTTGCTACCTCTGTCGCTATTTCTGTTTCTCTCTCTCAGATGAATAAATGAAATCTTAAAAACAAAGTACAGGGGCACTTGGGTGGCTGCCTTCAGCCAGGTTGGTTAAGTGGCTGCCTTCAGCTCAGGTCATGATTCCAGGGTCCTGGGATCGAGCCCCGCATCAGGTTCCCTGCTTAGCAGAGAGCCTGCTTCTCTCTCTCCCTCTATCTGTTGCTCTGTTTACTTGTGTTCTCTCTATCTCTCTGTCAAATAAATAAATAAAATCTTTTAAAAAAACAAACAAAAAAGCAAGCAAACAAAAGTACAAATCTCTCTTAATGGTGTGAAAAAATGCTCAACATTATTTAAAATAAAATAAATGTAAAACAAAAACTACATCAAGATACATCTCATCTATTAGGTGCCAAAATCCAAAAGGTTTACAATATGCCCTACTGGCAAAGCTCTAGGGACAAAGTCACTGTCATACGGTGCTGGTAGGAATGTAAAATAGTACAATCACTGTGAGGAGGCTTTGACATTCAGCTAGACTATGCACAGCTTTACCCTACGACTCAGCAATTCTACTTCTAAGACTCTCTAAAATACCCTGATAAAAAATATGAATAATAGGATATTTGCTGAAGCACTATTTACAAGAGCATTTCCATTAAAGTGAACTCATTGAATGAACTGTGGGTCATCCACATAATTAAGTACTTCATGGCCATATGAAGGAACAAGCATCTTTAGGTATCATCTTCTTATATAGAATTCAGGAGTGATTTCCAAGGTTAAATGGACAAAGGTAGAGAAAAGAGTAATATTCTGTCATTTATCAATAAAGGGAGTATATATATATATATATATATATATATATATATTTATATATATATTTATATATTCAGGGTTTTCTTTCCAGTTGGAAGCTAGATAATTTTATTAGGAAAAACAGATAAATAACAGTTGCCAAGAAAATTCTAAAGAGCAATGAGGGGGATAAGCCCAACCAGACAAAACATGGTAGAAAATCTGTTTTAATTATAGAGGTTTTACACACACACACGCACACACACACACACGTGCGTGCGTGTACGTGTGTGAACATGCCTAGGAGTGCACGCGCACACACACAAAGTATCTTTAATTTCCTTGCATTAAAAAAACAATCTAAGGGGCACCTGGGTGGCTCAGTGGGTTAAGCCTCTGCCTTCGGCTCAGGTCGTGATCTCAGGATCCTGAGATCGAGTCCCGCATCATCCGGCTCCCTGCTCAGCAGGGAGTCTGCTTCCCCCTCTCCCTCTGCTGCTCCCCCCACTTGTGCTCTCTCTCCTTCTCTCACTCTCTGTCAAATAAATAAATTCTTTAAAAAAAAGCAATCTAAGAATAAGCCATTCATTTAAAAAAAAGACTACTTTTGGGAGGGAGGAACTCAGCTTGGGGTGACAGAGATGGAAACTAGCCTCCTTAAATATATTTTGTTTTGTTGATTTGATTTTGGAACCATGCAAATGTTTCACATCATTATGAAACTGATTTTTAAGACAAAATTTCAAAAAGCAATCTCTAAAAGCTGAGAACAAAATGAAACAAAATAAAACTGTGTTTTGTGCTTGCAGCATAAACAGGGATAGATTCCTCCAAGTGACTTTTAAATATGGTAATCTGTGTGTCCCTAATGAGTACACTCTAGGAACAAAGGGAACTGCAAAAAGAAATCTTAAATTGTTTTCAGTAATCATATGGTTGGTGCTTGTGCTTATATTATTATTCTGATACTGTCATAGGCGTGGTCTGGGATAAAGCAAGTGAATAATCATGTTAGTGTCACTGACAAATGGGATTTGGGACAAGAGGAGAGATACAATTGTAAGACTGAGAAATTTTAGTAAGTACTGTCCACTCAAAAGACCTAGAACCAAAAAACAAAACAAAAAGACCCCCCTCCAAAAAAAACACATAAAGACATAGAGCTCATGACCAAAAGAAGAGCAATGAGCACACCTAGATTCAGATTTTTGGTTTTGCTAAACAGTTCTACCTGCCAAAGCTTCTTGGCAAGATAGTTGATTTCAGGTTTGGGAGGAAATAAACAAGGTGAGCCTGGGACAACTTGTCATAATTGAAAGCAAGGAAGCTATCAAAGACTAGAAGGGACACGTCAAAAGAACTCAGGCACCAACTTGCAAAAGCTCCCAGAGGGCAAATATTTTCACAGTAATAACTAAATGGATTGAGACCCATCAAATATGTTTGAATCCATGAGTTCAAGATATTGTTGGAAAAATCACTGGTGATCTTTGGAGAACACAAGGAAATCACTCATTATTTGGAAAACTGGTAAATAAGGAAAAAAAACATGTATCCTATGTTTTTGTTTTTGTTTTGTTTTGTTTTACATGAGCTGTACCTGAGGAAACAAAAGTTGGTAAGAGGAAGTCACCCTTCATGAAAGTGTTATAGCTAATGGAGAGGGATGACAGAAGGCACAAAGCCAGTAAGGATAAAGCCTCAGCTTCTGATACTCCTCTTTGGAGACCCAGGTTGGAGAAGGGAGGGTCTTTGCAAACCCTGATGACTTAATGGATCTGGGCAGTGGCCCTCACAAAAAGAGAAACAACCCAACGAATGAAAGAATACACCACCTACCCATGAAGTGGTTGGTCTTGCCAAAAAACAGAACTTGAATCCGATGGAGGCTCTAGCTCCAACTACAATTCCAGAAGCACAGGGGCCAGAGAAACATGTGAATTCCAAGAGGGTATAATTGTCAAAGTGCAGAGAATAGGGGACTCTACAGGACCAATGTCCCTGTTTCTTCAACACAAAATGTCAAGGAGATAAAACAGATAAGGGAGAACCAACAGATTTTTTTTTAAAACTTTGGGAATAATAACCAATCACATTGTATGGACCTAATTTGAATACTTCTTCAAATGATTTTAAAGATTTTATTTATTTATTTGTCAGAGGGAGAGGGAGAGAGCACAGGCAGACAGAGAGGCAGGCAGAGGGAGAAGCAGGCTCCCTGCTGAGCAAGGAGCACGATGTGGGACTCGATCCCAGGATGCTGGGATCATGACCTGAGCCGAAGGCAGCTGCTTAACCGACTGAAATGATTTTAAAATGCCCAAGATAATCAAGAAAATATGGACACTGGGATACTGACGATGGAAGTTGATGATAAGAAATTATTACTGTTGGGGCTCTTAGGTGGCTCAATGGGTTAAGCCTCTGCCTTCAGCTCAGATCATGATCCCAGGGTCCTGGGATCGAGCCCCACATTGGGCTCTCTGCTCAGAGGGGCGCAAGCTTCCCCTTCTCTCTCTGGCTGCCTCTCTGCCTACTTGTGATCTCTCTCTGTCAAATAAATAAATAAAATATTTTTTTTAAAAAAATTATTACTGTTAATTCTTTTTAGATGTGGTATTATTACTGAGATATTTTAAAGTGTCCTATTGTTTTACATATACATTATTGGGATATTTACAGATGAATCGATATGATATCTGATATTGTTTCAAAATAAATTGTGGTTTGAGGAGAGAGATATATGGGACACAGATAAAATAAGATTGACTATAAATCAGTAATTTTTGAAGCTGGCAATGGTACCTCCAATTCATTAAACTAGTTTCTTGGGTGCTTGGGAAGCTCAGTTGGTTAAGCAACTATCTTTGGCTCAGGTCATGATCCTGGAGTCCTAAGATCAAGTCCCAGATTGGCCTCCCGGTGGGGACTCTGTTTCTTCCTCTGACCCTACCCCCTCTCATGCTCTCTCTCATTCTCACTCTCTCACATAAATAAATAAAATCTTTAAAAATATTTAAAAAAAACCAGTGTGCTCTGAAGGGGCATGTGCACTCCAATGTTTACAGCAGCAATGTCCACATTAGCCAAACTATGGAAAGAGCCTAGATGTCCATCAACAGATGAATGGATAAAGAAGATGTGATATATATATATATATATATATATATATATATATATACAATTGAATATTATGCAGCCATCAAAAAACCAAAATCTTCCCATTTGCAATGACATGGATGGAACTAGAGGGTATTATGCTAAGCAAAACAAGTCAATCAGAGAAAGACAATTATCTCATGATCTCACTGAAATGAGGAATTTAGGAAACAAAACAAAGGATCATAGGGGAAGGGAGGGAAAAATGAAACAAGACAAAGCCAGAGAGGGAGACAAACTATAACAGACTCTTAATCTCAGGAAACAAACTGGGGGTTTGGAGTGGAGGGGGAGGGATGGGGTAACTGGGGGTTGGACACTGGGGAGGGGATGTGCTATGGTGAGTGCTGTGAATTATGTAAGACTGATGAATCACAGACCTGTACCCTTGGGTAAATAATACATGATGAGTTAAGTAAAAACAGAAAAATTTAAAAATTAAAATTAAAAAATTAACTCATCTCTCTACTTTTATAGACATGTGAACTTCTGTAATAAAAACTCGAATAAAAATAGAGGATAAGGAAAGACATAGAATGCCCTTTCCCTCATTTCAGAATACCTTTACGCAGATATAATTCATAGTCCACGCACAAAAAGTGAATCTGGACTTTCCAATTCCCCAAACAGACAACTAACTTTAAATTTAAAACAAAAAACATTTAGGGATCTTTATTTCAGTTCACTTCAAGTTTATTGCCATCGCAATAATTAAAACAAAAGAAAAAAAAAAAAACCCAAGCCAAATAAGACACGAGGTATCTGGGCATTGATTTCAGCACGTTCTTAAATTTTCCTTTTCACAAAAGACTTGGAAATGTCAGTGCTAAAAAGAGACAGCTAACCAACCGTCACAAAACGATCTAAGATAATTAGAACGCTTCCTCCTTCTCCTCTCTCTTTTCCCATCTGTTTCTTTTTTGAAGTACTATTTTCTTAATTTACAAATTGCCATTGATAGGATTATAATAGTTGTCAGGAGCAGAGTTTTGAGGGATGCATAGAATAATAATGGGCTTCCCTGTCCTTTGCGTTGCACCCGTTTTAAAATTGAGGTTTACACCAAGATTCTATTGTCCTATAAATAGAAGCACATTATTCCCAGCAAACTTCCCTGTACTTAGACTTCTGTAAGGTGGTTGTTTTGAAGTTAGAACAGTCAGGGTCTTGCCTGGCTTGGAAAAGCAAACTGCAAATGGCAGCTGGATTGAGGGGGTGTCCCAGGTGGGGAAGAGACACACGGCCGCCCCGCCTGTGACATCCACTGCTGTCCTTGGTGGGCAGGGCTCTCAGGTGGACCACGGGTCCCTCCCATTTGAGTGAGAGCGCTGATGAATTTTATAAGTAATAATAATCCTAATTTCTCTCAGGAAGGTGTTATGATGACCAAAGAATGAAGAGGCAACAGTTAGATTCGTTTGCACGGCCTGTCTTCAGCAGGACGCCTCAGAACTTTGCGGTGCCTTTTTACCAATGATCTGATGACTTGTTTTGCATTGTAAATGACATAGTTTTGGAAACAAAGTGAACCACTGGGGCAGAGACCAGCGATGGAGGGTTGTTTGGTGTTGTGGCCTTTCTCCATTCATTCAGCAAGCAAAGATTTATCAAGCATGAACCATTTTCTTTGTGCCAGGTGCTGTGGGAGGTGTCTCAGGAAAAGTCTGGGATCTCAACATGATGAGCATTTAGGGGTGGGGATGAGACAGAACAGTGCTTCTAAGTTTGTATTCTAATTAAGTATGGCCCAGAGACAGGGATATGCTATTTCAGATGAGTTGATTTTCATAATTTCTGGTCTCAGTGGAGACAGATCAAGGGAGGATTCCTACAAAAGGTTATATTTGAGCTGGGCGTTGAAGGTTGGTAGAATGTAGACACGGATGCACGCCCATGTGCAAGCCCGCAGGGACCGGTGAGTGTATGCAATTGTGTGGGGAAGTGGGGATGAGTGGGGAGAGCCTTTCTGATGAGAGAAATGGCATAAACAAAAGGCCAGGAGGTGGGTAGGTGGGGCAGTGTCTGGAGAACAGGGACACGTTTATTTACACCTGGCTTTGTCCTTTGGAGTTTGAGGTCACTATCCCTGCCTCCACTGCCTGCCATGTCTGCAACGTTTCTTCCAAAGAGTGCATGAATTGTATCTGTTGGAATGGAAAATTTCTTTCAGAGTGTTTATGAGGATGATTCTTTCAATTCCACTATCTACCGTGAAAGTGAGATCATTAGATTGTGAATGACGGAGAAATATGATCTGGTTTTCTGAGTCTCTTGGTTGTTGGCTTCATTTTAGAACTGGTAGATTGTTTTAAGAAAATTCACTGCCAGAGCTTAAAAAACCTGGTAAATTTGTGCTGAACTAATTTAATTACAAAGTATTTATTTACTTTATAAAAGGGATGCCTGTAGTGGATTCCTATCAATAACCTAGATTCCCTCATTGTATTCACAGTGTAGTTTCTTTTGCTATAATTTGGTTTACATCGAATTTTGAGGTTCAGGTGTGTGGTATGAGACACACTGTAACTCAAGATGGAGAAGAACATGGGTTTACCTCCATCAGTAGTGTTTTTTTTGGTTGTTGTTTGTTTGTTTTTGTTTTTAACGATGAATTTATTTATTTTAGAGGGGAAAGAGAGAGAGAAAGAGAACAAGTATATGTGAGCATGGGGAGTAGGGCAGGGGTCGAGAGGGAGAGCAAGGCTTAAGCAGACTCCATGCTCAGTGTGGTGCCTGACATGGGGATCTATCTCAAGACCTTGAGATCACAACTTACGCAGAAACCAGGAGTCCGTCACCCAGCGGACTGCACCACTTGGGAACCCCTCCATCACAAAGGCATCTATAAAGGAAGAACTGTGTTCAGGGTCTGACCCAGTGGTCTTTATGTTTGATGTCCAAGAGTGTCCATGCCAGACCCCTGAAATCTTAGAACTCGTATTTGCATTTGTTTTCATGAGAAAGAACTTAATCTTACTGATACTTAATAGGTGGATGGACAGCAGTCATTTTGAAGTAAATGTACACAAATCAGGGTTGTGTGTTCACAAAGGTTGGGGGGCTGGTTTGCATTCAGCTGGTAAGGAGCTGGGTGTTATACACTTTGAACAACAGCCTTGTGATGGACCAGCTGAAGCTTCTTGCTTTTTCAATTAAAAGCAGGGATATGTAGACGTGTTTTAATTTGGGTAGGGACACGCTCGGAGGGCACATTTTAGTAAGATCGCCTGGGTTACTCTGTGCGAATGGATTGGTGAGGGGTGGGGTGGCTAGTTATCAGACTACTAGTCTGTACTCCAAGGACTCTACGGTTGTGGGATAAAGATCTGGGACCAGGAGGCGATGCAGGCCATCTAGACAGTCCTGGTGCTGTCAATTCAATAGCAGATTTGGTGTGATTTTGTTATTGTTTAGTTTTCCATTGTGCCTTCTGGCTTTATAACACAGATGTGTTTATCCAGGACTGTGAGGAGGCCAGTGTTGTGGCTAAGAAAGACTTGCCCTAATGAAATGGTGTATTTTCTGAGACTTTGAATCGGGAAAAAGCCACTTAATACTAACATGGGACTCGTCTGCTGAAAACAGAGGAGGTTTGGCCCTCTGAGCCGGGACTTCAACTCAGACACCTGTTTACTTACTTACTATTGGTCTTTCTCACTCGGATATAAGGGCAGAGATGGTCGATTTCCAGCCCAGGAATGGATTCTGACACATAGGAGGAGCTCAATAAATCTTTCAAGTGTGTTCAACTCTGGGCTTGCCATGAGCATCGATCATCCTTGTCCTGAAGCTGCCCCGGCCTGTGTTTGGGGGGGGGTGGTGTGGTGATCCCCCGGCTAGATGGCAGGCTTTGGCGTCTGTGCCCCAGGCCCTGAATAGTTCTGGAGAGCTTTTATTTGTAGAACAACCCTCATTTTCACACACATTCCCGGGGCCTGCGGGGGAAGAGCAGAACGGGAACTGGAGAGTAGGTGTGTGGTGTCCAAATGGCCACGGGCCTGACCATGCGGGAGAGGCTGGTGTGACCCTTCCTTGTGGCCAGGAAGGGCGGGAGAAGGGAAACCACTAAGGAGGAGAGAGGTGGTGACATCTTCATCACGGACCAGCTACGCTTTTCGCTGCTACAGGAGTTCTCTTTTCTTTGTTTCTTAAGGAACACTCTGAAAAGCAAGCACATACTCTTCTCTCCTCCCTCTCCTCTCTTTCTTTTCATTGGTTTAGGTAGATTACAGATTAATAATTTCAAAACAGTCATGGCTAAGATTATTGAGCCCTCATCATGGGCCAAGCATTGTGCTAAACACTTGAAAAAGGCTCCATTCACCGAAAGCGAACAGCAGCCCTCTGTGAAGTGCTGAAGTTAGCCCCATTTCACAGATGAGGAAATTGAGATTTTTCAGAAAGTCCTGAGTCAATGTGTTCATCACTTCCCATGGCTCTTAAACTGTGGGCCCAGTAATGAAACCCCAGTGGGTTGACCCCAAAGGCTGCAGGCATCTCTAACACATTACACCACCTTCTCGAATAACATTAGCTACCTTTTGCTTTTCGGGAGAAAGCCCTTTCACCACTGCACACAGAACAGCATTTCCAATGCAGTAGACTTTCTCCCCAAGGCACCTGGGGCTTAACCCAGACTCTGACTTCTTGGACAGAAGCGGGTATGCTTGTATTCCTCTCTGTATCCCACCTCCCTGATGGTAGGGACTCGGTAAATACCCACTTGATGAACGGTGGGTGACCTCCTTTCTCCACTGTCAATCCTCACACCGTCAGAAAAGATTTGAAGTTCATTTTGACTTTCAGGAGCCATCAAAACACAGAAGTGCATGGCAGCATGCTTGCACTGACTTTGAACATGGCTTCATGTCTCCGTAGTGTCTTTGGGTGCCTCTTTTTAAATTTTATTTTGTTTTATTTTTTATTTATTTTCAGCATAACAGTATTCATTATTTTTGTACCACACCCAGTGCTCCATGCAATCCGTGCCCTCTATAATACCCACCACCTGGTACCCCAACCTCCCACCCCTCACCACTTCAAACCCCTCAGATTGTTTTTCAGAGTCCATAGTCTATCATGGTTCACTTCCCCTTCCAATTTCCCCCAACTCCTTTCTCCTCTCTAACTCCCCATGTCCTCCATGCTATTTGTTATGCTCCACAAATAAGTGAAACCATATGATCATTGACTCTCTCTGCTTGACTTATTTCACTCAGCATAATCTCTTCCAGTCCCATCCATGTTTCTACAAAAGTTGGGTATTCATCCTTTCTGATGGAGGCATAATACTCCATAGTGTATATGGACCACATTTTCCTTATCCATTCATCCATTGAAGGACATCTTGGTTCTTTCCACAGTTTGGCGACCATGGCCATTGCTGCTATAAACATTGGGGTACAGATGGCCCTTCTTTTCACGACATCTGTATCTTTGGGGTAAATACCCAGGAGTGCAATTGCAGGGTCATAGGGAAGTTCTATTTTTAATTTCTTGAGGAATCTCCACACTGTTCTCCAAAGAGGCTGCACCAACTTGCATTCCCACCAACAGTGTAAGAGGGTTCCCCTTTCTCCACATCCCCTCCAACACATATTGTTTCCTGTCTTGTTAATTTTGACCATTCTAACTGGTGTAAGGTGATATCTCAATGTGGTTTTAATTTGAATCTCCCTGATGGCTAGTGATGATGAACATTTTTTCATGTCTCTGATAGCCTTTTGTATGTCTTCATTGGAGAGTGTCTGTTCATATATTCTGCCCATTTTTTGATATGATTGTCTGTTTTGTGTGTGTTGAGTTTGAGGAGTTCATTATAGATCCTGAATATCAACCTTTTGTTTGTACTGTCATTTGCAAATATCTTCTCCCATTCCGTGGGTTGCCTCTTTGTTTTTTTGACTGTTTCCTTTGCTGTGCAGAAGCTTTTGATTTTGATGAAGTCCCAAAAGTTTATTTTCACTTTTGTTTCCTTTGCCTTTGGAGACATATCTTAAAAGAAGTTGCTGTGGCTGATATCGAAGAGATTACTGCCTATGTTCTCATCTAGGATTCTGATGAATTCCTGTCTCACATTGAGGTCGTTTATCCATTTTGAGTTTATCTTTGTGTACGGTGTAAGAGAATGGTCGAGTTTCATTCTTCTACATATAGCTGTCCAGTTTTCCCAGCATCATTTATTGGAGAGACTGTCCTTTTTCCGCTGTATATTTTTTCCTGTTTTATTGAAGATTAATTGACCATAGAGTTGAGATTAATTGACCATAGAGTTAACTGGGCTCTCTACTCTGTTCCACTGGTCTATGTGTCTGTTTTTATGCCAGTACCATGCTGTCTTGGTGATCACAGCTTTGTAATAAAGCTTGAAATCAGGTAACGTGATGCCCCCAGTTTTATTTTTGTTTTTCAACATTTCCTTAGCGATTTGATGTCTCTAATCCAAAAATTTGTATGGAATCTTTGGGTGTCTCTAATGAAAACTCATCAGGGGAACAAGTGGCTCAAGATGGACTTGCCAACAAGGTAAAATTCCACTCTGTAGTGAAAAGCATGAAAACCAAGTTCTGGTGAGTCAGCAAGGGTTTTATTTGTTTTCACAGTGAGTGGAATTCCCCGGCTTTTCCACCTTGTTCATCTGTCACAATCCCACCATCCCACTCTGAATTAGGGCACAAAGCTGATGGATGTGGGCCTTGGGGCTTAGCTGCAGAGATGAGACTTAGCACATGGATGAGTTCTGGTGGACCATGGCGTGTGTGCCATCGTGTCCCTGAGCTTCACAGTAGGACTATCTACTGTCCTCCCACCTCAAGATTAGAATCCATATCTGTGTTTTAGTCTGGAGGATTTACACTGGGATCCTACAAGTTACATGGGATGGTATACCTGCTCATTGATTTGAAATTTCCTTAACCCATTCAGCAGAAATTTTTCCAGAGTAAAAGTATATTAAGGAATGACTTGTAACCTCAGGATCCTCCTTGGTCTCACTGTAATGTAGTGTCACTTTAATCCATGGAGATCTGAGCTTTGGGACATCCATGTGGGAGAGAACATTGGGCAAGAGCGATCTAGTTTCAGCCCAAGATATCTCGAGGGATAGAAATCCTGACTTGATGACAAGGGGTGACACGCCATTGGACCCAAGACATGGTTTACATTGCATTATCGGGGAGAAGGGTTACCTCTTGGTTAAAACAACAACAAAACTCTCCATTTTCTTGGAACTGCTGGTGCACCGAGTGGAGAATAGTTGCTGGAGTAAGAAGTAAAAGCTAGTCTTGACTTTGACAATGACGTGTTTTGTGCCTGGTGCCTAGTAAGCACTTAGTAGATATTTGATGAGTGTTACATTCAGAAAGTCTTGGACTAGATATTTAATCTTTCTAGATTTCACTTTTTTGTATCCATGAAGAAGTAAATTTAGATCCCATGACTTCGAAGGTCTATCCCTTCTTTCACAGTCTGTGACTGTGATTCTTTCTGTAGGAAGGCACACTGAGGAGAGGGAGAGAGAGATTTAATTAAACTTTTTAATTAAATCAGCACATTTTAAATGAGATCAGGCAGCCAAGGCATCCTTTTAATCAGTACTTTATAAATGGTTAGTTGATGGGTGCCTGGGGAGTTTCAGAAACACCAAATTTTATCAACAAGAATTCAGGGGTCACTCTGGTCAGAGGTTGGCTGTGGTAATTTAGTTCAGCATGGGCGGTATAATTTCATGGCTGAGAACACGGATCGGATGGCCGGAGTCAGTCCTGGTTTTCCCACTCACTCACTAGCCTGGTCCATGGACAAGTGTCTCCTCTTAAACTTTTATGTTTACAATTTATGTGACATGGTGGTAACAATACACCTTTCCTCATACCATCCCTGAAACGGTTGAATGGAAATTTCTCTGAAACACTTGGCACAATGCCTGGTGTGAATTAAAGGTCAAGCATATATTTAGGGGACAGCTAAAGAACATGATCACCGTGTACCCAATGTTGTCCAGACGGCTTAACCAAACAGTTCAAGCAACAGCATTCTGTGAAGTTCCCTAGCTCTTTAAAAATTAGGAAGAATGCCTCAAAATATCTTTTTTTAAAAAAGATTTTATTTATTTATTCGACAGACAGAGATCACAAGTAGGCAGAGAGGCAGGCAGAGAGAGAGAGAGGAGGAAGCAGCCTCCCCAATGAGCAGAGAGCCTGATGCGGGGCTCAATCCCAGGACCCTGGGATCATGATCTGAGCCGAAGGCAGAGGCTTTAACCCACCGAGCCACCCAGGGACCCCTCAAAATATCTTTTGTAAAGAAGAGGCATTAAGAATACATGTATTTTTCTGTTCTGACTCAATGGTCATCTAATTAGAATATGATTTTCCTTATTTTGAGAAGGAAATGCTTTAACTTGTTAATGGAACAATTCCAGTCTGCTAACAGTGTACTACTTCTCATGATGGATCCATACACTGGCATTCTAGTTATATACCAGTCTTATGAGGTGAGTCAGTTATTAAATCATTATTCAGAGCTTGACAAACATGCTGAAACTGACTTCCTGGAGCAATGAAGTGAAAGGTCACATCTTGAACTGAGGTCCAGACCCCAGGGGATGGCCTGAAGGACAGTTGACACCACTGGAAGACATTGACCTTGTACCCACTGGCCCTCTACCTGCCTTTCCTCAAGTGAAGGGTCCTCTGTTGGGACTACTCAGGTTATCAAGGCCCTAATAGAACTGTCTAGGCATTGGGTCTGTCACCACTAACCCTGAGCATCTAAATGCAGAACTTAGGAAGGTCCAATGAATGAAGCAGGAATGCTTACCTTAGACCATGATCATAATCTCCTTGTGTTGGTTGATACTAAGCCAAGATAATTGCATTTTACTATAATTATGAAATGAATACGGAAAACACATGAAATATTAGGATTGCAATGAAATACAAAGATTGCAAACTGAGAAATATTGCGAATTCCTGAACAAAGGTTTGGAAGCTACTACAGGCTGGTAGTCATCTCTTCCATTCCTGCTCTCGCTGAATCCTCACAAATATCCTGCCATAAGGATTTAAAATGAAGAGAGCTTTATTTTTTGTTGAGGGATTTTAAACTCAAAGAGATTGAGAAGCACCTCTCAACTCTTGTTTGTTACAGGGCAGAATTAGGGCTCAAACCCAGGTCCTTGACATTAAGCCTGGATCTTTTTGTCTTTGCATATAATCCTGGGGTCCTCCTTCATATGAGTTTGGGTTAGAATATGGTGGTCAGGAGTGGTTGTAAGTTTTATTACAATGTCAGAGTCAGAATTCAGAAGGTCCTTTGTACTTCTGTGAAATAAGGAAGGCTGTAGTTGGATATTCAGGAAAAGGCACAAGATATCTATGACATGTCCTCAGCCAGGCTGAGTATATTGTACTCAATAACCCAAGATGCTTTAAGGTTAATGTGATGGTGGATTGTAAACCAACTTCTTGTTCTGCTTGGTTTCTCATGTGAAATTTGTTCAAAAGGTTATTTAAAGAAAGAAGGATGGGGAGTCTGGTTGTCTCCATCAGTTACCTGTCTGCCTTCAGCTCTGGTCATGATCTCAGGGTCCTGGGATGGAGCCCCACGTCAGGCTCCCTGCTCAGTTTGGAGTCTGATTCTCCCTCTCCCTCTGGACCTCCCCCTGCTCATGCTTGTTCTCATTCTCAAAAGTGTATAAATTATCATATAGTTTCACTTATTTGTGGAGCGTAACAAATAACATGGAGGACATGGGGAGATGGAGAGAAGAAGGGAGTTGAGGGAAATTGGAAGGGGAGATGAACCATGAGACACTATGCACTCTGAAAAACAACCTGAGGGTTTTGAAGGGGCGGGGGGTGGGAGGTTGGGGGAGCCAGGTGGTGGATATTAAGGAGGGCACGTACTGCATGGAGTACTGGGTGTGGTGCAAAAACAATGAATACTGTTACACTGAAAAGAAATTTTTAAAAAGTGTATAAATAAAATCTTTTAAAAGGGGGTTAATGCATACTTTATATTAACTTTGATTACTTTTGTTGGTGCGTATGAAATGGTAGCAGATTGACACCAAGCTCCCGTAACACACTTCTCAGAACAAGCACATGCCAACCCTGGCCAATGACAAGTTTCTAATTTCACCCACTGGACTTCAACAAGCATACTTTCCATAATTGTGTAGATCTGCACTTCAAAAAACCCACACTACATTGTCAGAGGGGAACTCTTCCGGGTTTCTACAAAAAACTTCATTTCTTCCCTCTTACCCCCATTAGCACTGAAAATACACACAGATGGCAAATAATGTGCCACCTCCATTAAGGCAGACATGGCCCTTGTGACCGGTTACCTGTGAGAAGACACAGGCACCAGTTCAAGGCTGGGTCAGTCACACTCTGTGTTGATCATTCCAACCCCACAGAGCATGTGATGGCTGGTGGGCGTTTGCGGGGAGGGACTTGCCCATGCTGGGAGAAGCCTGATAAGCTACACAGCACTGTCCACTGTCATTATCAGGGAAGATTCCAAATGTAAGCTTTGGATCCAAAAATTGTGCAGGCATAATTAAGGAAGAGTTGGCTCCTCCAGTCTTCATGTCGACTTCTGGAGCCTTTACTTGCCAGCATGGAACACAAGCAAAGACAAGCGTCCAGACTATAATACGGTGTGATGCAGCCTTCTTGGGTTAGAAAAACCCCAGTAAGGAGTCAAATACTCCAGAGTTGCTGGTGAGCAGTGCATTTGGTCAGTGCTCTGGAAACAAAAGAAGCAATTTTATTTGAACTATTATTTTTTTCCTCAGGAAAATTCCCACAGGAGTGTTTTGCTGGCCTCTCTGGTGCCACTCTGAGTTATTTTCCCTCATGTGGTGTGTCGAAGCCACATACAATTTGTGTGTTGGAAGGATCCTTGAATGTCCCTTTGTCTTTCCCCTAATTCAAGTCAAGACCACGTTTATTGGGCAGACAAATCATCATATAGTGACATTTAAGACCGGCAGAGAGGGTTTCTCGCTCTGTGGGCACAGAGCCTAACAATCTTCACTGACAATGATTTCTTTTTCGTACCTTCACCTACCCTTGTTTATTGAACCAATCAATATTTGCTGAGCACTTAATATGTGCCACAACAAGAATAATAGCAACAACAATAATGCCAAGAGTATCATTGTGTCCCGATCTTTAATGCTTTCAGACATTTCAGGCAGATAGAGAAGTGCTGGGTGTGCATGATTTCATTTCATCTGCACAGCCCTATCCTGATCCCCGTCCCCCAGACAAACCAGGGATGGTAGGGCACGTAAGCTGATACGGGTGCCACACCACCATCTGGGACATAGGTGTTGTCTTCAAGCAGACTCAATCATTCCACAGGGCTTTACTGAGCACTTACTATGTACCACTGGAGACATGGGGGGCCTTAGGAGGCAGAGAGTTCCCTGACCTCCAGGATTTTCCTTCTAAGAGCATATGAAATGTAATGTAATGTAATTTACAAGTAATGTTAGTATTAAATGGATCAAGATCTCCAAGTTGTCTTGCATGGAAACTGCATCTCAAATAGCATCTGTAAAAAAACTATGTATGTAACTCAGACACCTGACTGTTTTGTAAGAGGGGCTCAGTGACTTCCATAGCCTTCCTTCCTGTATCTGCCTGTTGTCTTTCTGTCCCGCCTCCTTGTGTTGTTATACCTGGCATCTGGATATCCCTGTCTTACTGTGAAGTTATTTATAAGACAGGTTCCCTTGGAATGGTCTGTTTTTTCCTATTTTGGACACTTCTTTTTTGTTTGTTTTAATAGCTTTGCTGAGATATAATTCACATATCATTTAAAGTGTACAGTTAATGATTTTTAGTGTGTTCCTGGATAGGGGCAACTCTCATTAGAATCCCTTTTATTTTTTTTTTAAAGATTTTTAATTTATTTGAGGCAGAGACTGTGTGCACATGCACACACATATACACACAAAGGGCAAAGAGAGAGGGAGAAACAGACTCCCTTCTGAACAGGGAGCTAGACTGGGGGCTCGATCCCAGGACCCTGAGATCATGACCTGAGCCGAAGGCAGACACTTAACCAACTGAGCCGTCCAGGTGCCCCATCAGAATCCATTTTAAAACATTTTTATCACTACAAAAGAAACTCTATACTCATTAGTGGTAACTGCTCATTTTTTCCAATGCCACTGTTCCCTAGAAACCACTAATTTACTTTCTTTTTCTGTAGACTTGCTTATTGAAGAGATTTCATATAAATGGAATTATATAATGTGTGATAATTTGTGAATTGCTTCTTTGACTTAGCATGATATTTTCAAGTTTCATTTTTATTGTAGCATGTATCTGTTCCTTTTTATGGATGTTCCTTTTTATGGATGAATACTATTCTGTTGAATGGACATACCACATTCTGTTTATCCATTCATCAGTTGGTAGACATTTATTTCCACTTTTTGGCTATTATGAATAATGCAGCTGTAAACATTCATCTACAAGTTTTTGTGTGGACATATGTTTTTTATTTCTTTGGGGTAGATACCTGGAAGTGGAATTGCTGAGTCATACGGTAATTTTATGTTAAGCATTTGAGGACCTGCCAGTCTGTTCTCCAGAGAGGCTGCACCATTTTGTGCTCTCCTTAGCAGGGTCGGAGGGTTCTGATATTTCCACATTCTCACTAAAACTTGTTATTATTTGTCTTTTAGATTCTAGCCATTTGACAGGGTGTGGACTGCTATCTCACTGTGGTTTTGATTTGTAGTTTTCTGATGACTCATACTGCCAAGCATCTTTTCATGTGTTTGTCTCCTTCAAAGGGATATTTTGTCCCATAACTAATCTTTGCATGAAAATTTCTTGGGAAATTTTCGTAAAATACAAAAAAAAAAAAAAATCGTTCCAAATCTTCAGAGTCTCTGGAAGGGGGGAATAGAAGTCTGTGTAAGTGTACTTTAAAAAAATCTCCTCAGGTTTCTCTGATTGATTGGCTAGGTTTGCACTTGTTGTTATGAACATGTCTGAGCACTAGGTGGGCCTTCTCTGTTGAGCTTTTAACATAACAGATAATCAGTCACTGGGCCCATGGGCCTAGATATGTGGTTTACAAACAGTAGATTCACAGTGTGAGGTACATTTTACATTCAGTTAATAATATGTGTGTGTGTGCGTGTAAAAGCTGAAACAAAAATTGCATGCAATCATACCTATTCATATTACAGAAAATATAGTTAGATTTTTTTTCTTTTTGGTTCTGTCCTTTTTTGTTCCTGAAAAAATTGACCAAAACCTACTAATTTTATAACCAATGAATTGTCACTGACCCACAGCTTGAAAAGGAGCTGTCTTAGCATGTATCTCAGGAGTCTTGGCACTTCCCCCATCATTTCCCTCAGCATTTCCTTCAGCTCTGGAAGCCTCAGTTTCCCCTTCTGTGAAATGAGGAGGGTATCAGATCAGAGGATCTCTAACCTCTTGGATTCTGTACATTTGTTAGCTAATAAGCATCTCTTCAGTTGTCCTCTGCTGTTATCTGTTCTCATAACCTGGTTAGATGTGCTGTGCTTCCCAGTCCCTCCTGAGTTCAGTCTCTGCACCTGTTCCATGTACCCTGTGCCCCTCTTGCATTAGGAAGGCTAGCACTGACTCCAACAGATGTGTCCTGTACCATGTAGAACTCAATAAAATCAGTCATCTCCTGTCTTACACTTGTGTCTACTATTTGTTTTATTAGAGACATTGAAGAAAAGAAAAGGAATCACTGATTTGTCTGTACAAGCAATGCTCTTCTCCTCATCAATCATTCAACAGTATTTATTGAGTGCTTGCTGTATGTGTAATGATCTGTATGTGTAGGGTAAATAAAAAAGTCTTGAAGAATTCCTTTTTTTCAATGACTGTTTTTTTTCTTCATCTACAGACAGAGATGGAAGACAGAATGAGGGTGGGCAGAGGTTACCACATCATGTTCCAGTTGTGTAACCAACTCCCAGTCTTTGTGATGAGGTGGAGAGTATGGCAGGAATAACACTATAACTTACATTGTCTATCGGTTGGGAGGGGCAGTCTCAAATTTTAGCTTAGCTACCAGTATAGACAGTCTCATAAATATTCCTGGCTTTCATGTCAGGATTCTTTTGGCTAAATGTGACAGAAAACTCAACTCTGTCTTAGTCCATACAGGAAAGTTGTTTGTTTTTTGTTTTATTTTTGCTTTTGTTTTTGTTTTAATTTACATCCCTGAAAAGTTCAGGATGCCAACTCAATTCTGAATACAGCTGATGCTGTGAGAACTTAGTTTCCCCCATTTCTTGGCTCTGCCCCTTCCATGGTATTGACTTCATTCCATCTGGTTATTCTCAGTTTTCCAGGTTCTCCCCTAAAGGTGACAGCTCTTGACCTAACCTGCATTTGGTATTGAGATAGAAAGCCCTGTTGTTACCCCCTGCATTTTATTAGAAGTGATGCTACATCTCATTATGGGGGTCTCATGCCTGTTCCAGAACCAGTTACAGTAGCCAGGGAGATGCAATGTGCTGATAGGCTTGGGCCTGGACCTCTGAACAACATGGTCTGAGAAAATGGGGAGTCCATTCTCCGTGGGACTTCTCAGCCTCCATAACCGCATGAGTCAATTGCTATTGGTTCTGTTCCTTTGGAGAACCCTAATACCAACACTAAAAAGTGGGAGAAAGAAGGGACCAGAGAAAGTTGAGATGGGCAAACAGTGAGGAAGGAGGATATCCAAGAGATTGTGGTACCTGGATGCCAAATGAAAAAATGTGTCACGGAAGAGTGGTCAACAGGTTCAAATACTTTTTATGGGTCAGGCAAGACGAGGATGGAGTATGGAACCATTGGATTTAGAAATATGGAGTTGACCTTGACAAGAACAGTTATAGGAGAGATGGGGAAGACTAATTGGAATGAGTTTAAGAAAGAAAAAGAAAGATTTGAAAATAACCAGTTTGCTAAAACATCAGCCATTTATTTGGTTATGATTTTGCTATTCAGGCAGAGCTTAGCAGGAACTACCATCCTCTACTTCCCATAGCAGAAGTAGTTCAGGGATAGCTCAACTGGAGTTAAAGAATCCACTTCCAAGATGGTTCACTTACATGGCTAGCAAGTTGGCGCTGGTTGTCACCTGGGAACTTAGGGAAGGCTAAAGGGCAGGAACCTTGATTCTCCAAGAGAGCCTCTTCACAAGTCTGTTTGGGCTTCCTCATATCATGAAGCTGGAGTACAATATAGGAAGTGGATTTCTTAATGCCTAGGCATGAGCGTCCAAGAATGTCACCTCTTCTGAATCCTGCTGGTCAAAGCCATCACAGATCCAGCCCTAACTCAAAAGGAAGGAACTTAAGCTTTACCTCTTGATGGAAGGAGAAACATGCGCACATAGGCAGGAACAGATATCTGTGCCCATCTTTAGCAATTAACCACATGCATGTACCTAGGACAGAGATTTTCATTGCGAGAAATACAATTTCTGGATGAAAACACACACACACACACACACACACACACACAACTACACCAAGGAGATGGTATACCAGAGGTGTGCCAAGAGGACAAAGTGATGGAAAATTACCTTCCAATAGCCTCATTCTGGATCAATTAGGCAGACTGTAACCCACCGTAAACTGTCTTTACTTGTGTATTTCCTCTTCTGTGTGTTCACCCTCCTTCCTCTTTTCCCCTCCTCCAGGCTGGGAGAGTAAGTCAGTGATGTATTCTTTTCTCCCACCATGTTGTTGCCCCCAGGTAGACTCTGGACCTTGGACATAATAGAGCTGTCTTACCCTTATGACTTGATCAAAGAAGTGGGAGGCATGAAGGGTCAAAGCTTAGAAGTGATTTGAAGTTTCTCTTCAAAACCGTGCCATTATCCAAGAAAAATGAGAGAGGGTTCTGCCCACAATGAGCCTGGAATCAACAACAGGCTCTGGTCAATGGTGGCCTGAAGGCTAAAGTCAGGGCCTGCCTGTGTCTGTATGGCCTGTGAGTAAGAATGGAGTGTACATTTTTAAATGGTTGGGGAAAGAAAAAGAATAATATTCTGTGACATGTGAACATTCTGTGAACATTCAATTTCAGCATCCACAACCTGTTATCAGAGTACAGCCCTGTTCATTCATTCTGTATTGTCCATGCCCGCGCTCTCCCACTACAGGGATGGAGGGACGTAGTTCTGTCGCTATGTGGCTTGCAAAGCCTACAGTACATTAGGCTCTTTATGGAAAAGTCACCATGTCCTACTCTTGGGGCACTCTGTCTGCAGAAATGGGACTAAATCATATTACCTATATAACCCCAACTCATTAGCACATTTTTAAAAGAAACCGGAAGGGACACCTCAGTGGCTCAGTCCGTTGAGCGTCTGCTCTCCGCTCCGGTCATGATCTCAGAGTCTTGGGATCGAGTCCCACATCGGGCTTAGCAGGGGGCCTGTTTCTCCCTCTGCCTGCTGCTCTCCCTGCTTGTGCTTGTTCTCTTGCTCAGTCTCGCCCTCTCTCCCTCAAATAAGTCAATAAAATCTTAGGAAAAAAAAAGAAAGAAAGAAACTGGAGGTGGGATCAGTAGACATATCACTAATCACACTGCCAAGCACTGCTGGGGGATTCTGTGTCAGGAAGAGCCTCGAGCCGGACCCAGGCATTTAGTCACAAAGATGTGCAAAGGACCACCCTTTTCATAAAAGGCACTGGATTTTAAGAAATCAGTTCTGAGTTTTCTCTCGTAAGTTTCTCTTCAGCCCCTGATTTCTAATCAGCATCTAGGCTGTTCTGGGGACGCGGTAGCAGCAAATGGAAGGTGGAGGTCTGGGGAGGGACCCATCATTTGCAGATGTCTTGTGCTTTTGTGGATGTGTTGCTCCTACAGCGGTTTTCATGACGTCCACACAATGGCGCGTATTTTCTGCTGGTGCTTTTGCTCCTGACGTGTAAGCTGGACTCGGCTCTGACTGGTGTTTCTGAAACGCTGCCACATGGAAGCATTTGAGCCTCGCTGCCCCAAAGGCAACATGACACGAAAAGAGCACAGATCTGAGGATCAGAAAGACATTGGTTTAAACCTGCGGCTTGTCCTCCTTCGCAATTTCTGTAACCGCTCTGAGCCTCTGTTTCTTCATCTATAAAACAAAGGTGATAATACTGTGTACTTCGAGGCTGTCCTGTCAACTTCATGAACAATCCGGCACTCTCGCCCACGCTCACTGTTACTCTAACACACACACACACACACACACACACACACACACTGCTGGGAATTGAAATGAAAGAATTTTAACTTGGAACTCTTTCCTTCTTGGTTCAATGAATCACTGCCAATTATCTTTATGATAGAATAATGCATAATGCCAGTGAAAGTTATTTCCATGGACCATTAACTCTTCAGGTAGGATTTTTCCCTGTCTCGCTACTGAAGTTCGTATTAATTTTAAATTAAGGAAATATTTAGAAGGGAATCACCAAGAGAACAAAAAATGCTCTGCTAGTCCCATAGCACTCATGGGAACTTCAGGGAAACTTCACCCTGAAAAGAGGGACTTGGTAGTGATCAGATGGGGACCTCCTTTTGCAAGGGCTTAACAGGTGCTTGTTTCTATCTGGCCATTCGGATGGCCTGGCCCCGCCCCCAGGGGGCGGTCTCTGGTTTCTAGGAGGCAGGTGGAGCTGCAGAGATGAGTGCAGGTACAATTTCTGTGGTGCAGGTTTATGGATGCTGGTTTTATTTTATTTATTTTACTTTGTTATTATTTTTTATTTTTTGGATGCTGGTTTTAAATATGTTGGACCTTCTGGAATTATGCTCTAGTTCCCTTCCCCCACCTCTTAATTTCTCACCTCTCTGGACTTTTTTTCTTCTTCTATAGCTTTATCTTCTAATGTCATATTGAATCTTTCCTTTCTACGCTCTGCTTTTTAACTTGAAGATTTTTTTAATTGTTCCTGTTTTATGACTACTCTTTTTTTATAACGTCTGATTCTTATTTCATAGGTAAAATCATTTCTTTTCACTTTCTGAGGAGAGCAATTATAGTCTTCTTTTTTCCTTTGACATTGCTTTGATTTCCCACATGTTTACTTTTGAAATTTTGTTTGCTTTGCTCTCTGGCTTATAGGATTTCCATAAGGTAATGGTGCTCCTTGATTGTTCATGTTTAAGAGTGGGGCGTGCGTGTGTGTGTGGTTTATTTGTGCACTCACTGTGGAATGATCCACCTTATCTTTGGGGAAGACTAAACCTCCAGCCCTCCTGGATTTTTCTGTTGGGCTGGTCAGTCTTCTAGAGAGGTATCTCTCCATCTTCTGTCTGGAAGGTGTGAATCTTTCTGTCAGGTTTTCTCACTGTTGAGTGACAGAAATCAGCTGGAGTTTTCATGGTCTACCATGTGACTTCCAGTTATTATTTTTTTATAACCAACAAATGTTACTGCTCCAAAAAGACCCACCTCACATCTCTTTTTCCTATTTCTGTGTACCCCTCACTAGGCATCAGATGCTTTTGCCTCTGATGGTGGGCACCCGTGGTTTTTCTTTGGAGAACTTTCCATAGGACACTGGAGCACTTTGCTGGCATATGCAGAGTTGCAAATGCCTGGGCGTTCACATGGGCCCTACCCGCCAACCCCCAGGATGGTTCTTGAACAATGACTCTCAGGGTAGGAGCGTAGAAGCCCAGCAGTTGGCTCAAGATGGGGCAGCTGGGAAGCTTTCCTTAGACTTAGGGTTTTGTGAAGATTTCCCACATGTCTGGCTTCCTCCCTCCTTCCTTATCCTGCACTTTCTTACCCATCTTCTCCCCAAAACTCTTTCCTTCCTCTTGGGGACTTTTCTAGGAACTTGATCTAAGACACCCATTTCCAGTATGGTGTCTGTGCTGGAGGTCTCTCTTTTGGGCACCTCATTTCAAGTATCTGAGAGCCTGTCATGCAAGAGAAAAATTACACTTAGAATGTGTAGCTTCAAAAGAGAGATCTTGGATCTTAGATGGACTTTATTAGGAGGAAGGGTTCGGTGTATTAGAGACTTCCTTAGTAAGTAGTAAGTTTACCATCCAGGGAGGTATACAAGCTGAGGCTAATGCTTGCTTGATGAAGTGTGTGAAGATAGGGAGTCACCAATTCATGGGACACTGACCTCAGATTCTGTGGCATTTGTATTTCAGCATAGGACTTCCTTAATGAAATAATATAATTTAGCAGCAGAAAAACCTCATCGGCGGAGGAGATTTTCAATTTTGAAAGCTTTTTTTCAGTACCACGTGGTGCTCTTTTGAGATCATGAGTATAATTAGAGCTTGTAAGATTGTAGAGAGGTGCCCATGTGTGAATTTCCCAACAGCAATTATGGCTTGATTAAAAGAGTACCCAAACAATTGCAGTACAAATGCATTGACAGTAACTGCTTTGTGTGCTCTTGGCATTTCTCTGCCTCACTTTCATTACCAAGAGTGTAAGTCAGAATTAAACATCCACATGCTTCCAGAATCACGTGCCTGTAACCCATTGTTCCTGAGATCTGTTTGTCATCTCTCCGATGTCCGTGTACACACATGACTGCTGATTCAGCCCCCACTATTTCATCTGCAGTCTCTAACACAACTGGACATTGTTTTCAACCATGAAGACAGTCAGGCTGGGCTCAGAGAGCTCTGGTGATTACACTGTGTACAGTTGTATGGACTAAAGGTGTGCCTTGATCAATGAAGACTGAGCTTTGTAACTCAAGGTCAGGGGCAGGGTTATTATTGTCTCCATCACCCAAGGTATCCCTATGGCTGTTGAGAAATTTGGGCAGAAGTAATTCCGTCAGCACATGAAGGTACTTAAGTACCTGGTACTCAGCTCCTTGAAAACCTGGGTCAAAGAAACACTTTCAAATGTTAGCCTTTAAGTGATCGGAAGTTTCTCTTTCAGAAAATAAATATTATCTCCACTTCCATTTTTCTTTCTATACTGCAAAACTGTAGGGCAAAACCTCTAAACAAGCAAGTGAGCTAGGAAGCAGATGGTAAGTGAAGAAGCTATGGGTTCCCCTGTCTTGGCTGACTCTAGAGGCATCTACACCAGGAAGATTAGGTGCAGTTTCTGTATTAGATCCTGACTCTGGATACAGTCACTGTGCTTCTTACTTCTCCCTGTAACATGGGGGATGCACAGATAAGTGTTATAGTTCCTTCTTTCTGTTCAGTCAGTCCATCAGTAAATAATTGCCAAGTTTCCACTACTGTCAGAGACTTTTCTAGGAGCCAGGGATATAAGATGATCCACAATACAGATATGTTCTCTGCCCTCATGATCTTTATATGCTAATGGAGGGGACAGTCATAATAGGATAAAATGTCCATTGGTAAGGAGAGCTCCAATGACAAGCAAAGCAGAGTAAGGGGCAGGTCCTGGGACAGCTTTGGAAGAGTGGCCAGAGAAGACTCTAAGACATTAAGCAAAATGAGGAGAGGAAAGGATGCAGGTGACTGACTGTCCAGGGTATGTTCAGGCAGATGGCACAACTCATACAAAGGCCTTATGGTGGGCACACATTGAACACACTGAAGGAAGAGCAAAGAGACCTGTATGTAAGAGGAAACACAACAGAGAGGTGGCAGAAGTGGAGGGGACCAGCCATGGCAGGTCTTTGAGTCCATGGAAAGAAGTTTAGTCCTTCTCTGAGTGCAGTGATGAGTCTCGGTAGAATTTTGAGCAGGTGTGTGATTTGCCTTTCACAGGAACCCTCAGGCCAACAAACTGAAAATGGTCTTAGGGGCAATAATGGAAGGAGGGAGGCAAGTTCAAATGCCTTCAGTATTTATTTTGGAGCTGTAACTACCTTTTTTTGAGTATAGAAGAAGAGCTATAGTTGAAGCCACCAAGATTTTCAATCTGTGAGCTACTCTCTGGTGGGGCCATTTACTGAGCCTGGGCATGGGCCCTGGAGCTACTTGACCAATTATCTAATTCAATTTCACCGAACTGTATAAGGTCACTGTCTATGGGACATTCTTCTGGCACCTGGAGATGCATGTATTTTATATCTTTGATGTCTGGCCCATCATCTTGTCAAATTTTTTTAGATAGTCTTATCATATCTTTGTGTCCATATAGACAATCCTTCCAAGACTGGAGGCTCTCACTTTCCTAAATTCTGTCCTTAGGCTTCAAATCCATGGACAAATGTAGGTCCTAGTCATCCTCATTTCTATAAATATAACTTTGGGCACCCTACCCTCTGCTTGCAAGCTCCTATTGACTCCACCCTGTCCCTGGCTTCCAATAAACCAGCCTCTTGATCCCTGAAAGCCTTGCTCGCTGTACTCTGTCCCCATCTACCTGTGCATCAGACACTTCCCCTATTTCCTTTCCTTTCTCACCAGACACAGAGAGTCATTGACTTCTCTGTAGCATCTTCAGTACCCTGTGCAAATACCAGTCTCCAGCCCTGGGTGGATCAGATACTCCACTTTCCCTATTGTCCTCCCTAAGCTAAGGTCTCTCAAAATTGATAGAACAATTTCCAGGTCTGGTTAATGTGGGTCTGGATTTAGCTGGGTCTTGCTATTTGTCCACTGTCTTTGTCTTCTTCTATGGTAGACAGACCCCCCAGATGACTCCCAGAGGTTCTACTCCTAGTGTTGGTGCCTTTGTATAATGTCTTCCCCTTGAATGTGGGCAGGTCTTGTGATTTACTTCTACCATAAGATATGGAAAAAATGATGGGATGTCACTCCTATGTGTGTGTTCCATTATGTAAGAATCTATCTTAGCATACTGGAGTAAGTCACTCATGACGTACATGAATTAAGTGACTTTTTGGAAAGCTTATGTCTCAAGAAACTCTAGGGCCCGAAGGTGGCCTCCAGCTGATTCCCAGCAAAAATCTGGGGGTCCTCAGACATGCAGCTGCAAGGAAATGAGTCATCAACTTGAACTTGGAAGCAAATTTTCCCCCAGTCAAGTTTCCAGATGAGAACACAGCCCAGGCAACACCTTGATTGCAGCCTTGTGAGACCTTGGGCAGAGAATTCAGGAAAGCCATGCTCACACTCCTAACCCACAGAAACTCAAACAATAAATGTGTATTGGATCAAGCTTCTATTTATGGTAACTTGTTATACAGTGGTAGAAGAGTATATACCATCTTTGATCCCTTTGTCATTTTCCAGGGGATTTTTTTTCAGCTTTACACTTTGTCTTCATTCCCCCTACTTCATGTCATTGCTTAGCAGAATGGTCTTGAGATCAGAGAAAATGAAAAGATTGGCTATGAAGTCTATTAACTTCCTTCTCCATCACCTCCAAACTTATCCATATGTTCCCCCATTCTTCCCTATTTTTTCTCCACCCGTGGGCCATTCCCTCCACTTATGATTGGACTCAACCTTCCCAGGTCAACCAAAGACATTCTTCTATACTCCTCTTCTTACAGATTTATTGGTCCTCTCTACTTGCTTCTTCCTCTCATCCTCTGTACAAAGTTCCTTCTCTCTCTCCTTGAAACAACCAAATAGCCAACATCTGCCATTCTGTCAAGGTGTAGTTCTTCCTTTCTCATTGTCTTTATTACAAAATGTTCTAAAAAGTAGACTCCATGTGCCTGAAACTTTTTATCCCTTCCATGCTATATCTTGCCTCTCACCCCCACACTTTGCTGAGAACATTCTGGGTATAGGTCACCATAGGCTTCTAGAGCCAAATTCTCTTTTCAGTCCTTACCTGGTGAGAGGTCTGAGTCATTGCACACTGCCAACTACTGTCTTCTTCAACACTCCCCCGGCTCATGTGAGACTACTCTTTGGGGTGTCCCCCATGTGTATGTGAGTTTCTCTCTCAGTTTCATTCATGGTTTTCTCTTCTATTGTCTTCTGTCACCTTTGGGGATTGAAAAAGGTGTTTTTTGTAATTAATGAAGAAACCCTTACTCCAGAGTTTTATCTATTGCATTTCTCTGCTATAGTTAATCCCTATGGAAATTTTTATAGGTGATTAATCAATTCTTAATTATCTACTATAAATCTTTTGGGGTTATTAAGAGATTTTTCTCCATAATATATTGCCTAATTTGTGTCTTCCACTAATAGGAAACTATGTTAATTAGAATTAGAAAAAAATTGCGAATTATTCCTCATATTTTTCTGATTTTACAAGGAGTAGAGGAATAATTTGCTGGAGGCAGAGGAGAAAGAGAAGGGCCATGTGTGGAAATAGAATAGAAAAGCGGGTGACATGGATATTCAATTGTTGATGGATTACTTATGTTTAATAGTGCCATTTTATTCAACTGTCTCCTGTGGTATAAAATTTTATCTGCTAGTTTCAAGGATAATTTTCTAAATATTTTTGTATTTAAAAATTACAGAAATTTAACCTAAGCATGTAGACCTATACAAGTTTCCCAAATCTGAGTTTATCAATAAGCAAACATTTACTGATCACTACTCTGTCAGCAACATTTTGCCCATCATGTGGGTAGGCATCATTATTTCCAAATTATAAGTGAAGAAACAGATCCAAAGTGTTCTGAGCCAGTTGGCCAAGGCAGAATTTCAATGCGGGTGCAAATCTTTTGGCAGAAATGCTACTTTTCTGCATTTGCTCTGGGGTCTCCTTTCATTAGGGTACAGTGGAAGCCCACATTTCCCAGCATCCTGGAGGTGAGCAACTAACCCACAGACTGAGTTCTGGCCAAAGAGGTTTGCATGATGTAACATAAGCCATCTTCAGAGATGGTCCTTGAAGCATCCTAGTGCAACTTCTGGTCCTCTTCTCTCCTTACACATGAAATGAGAAGCAACAAATCCTAGATGGAGCAGCCTGGATCTCTGAGTCACTACATGGAGGAGAGAGGATCAGGGGAGCTTCCCACACCTCACTGAACTTTGCATGCAAGAGATACAAATTTTTGTTGTGTTAGTTGGCTGAGATGTTGCGGCATCCAGTGTTGCGCACTTTGAGAAATTTCTCTGGAATCAGGGTGATGTTGTAATCAATGTTTGCTTAGCAATCCAACAGCAGCTGTTGAGGAAGACGCTAGGGTTTCCTCTCCTTGGTGAGGTGACATTTGAGCAGAGACCTGATTGATGTGAGGACTTGAGTCATGCACATATCAGGGGGGAGAGGGGATGGGAAATAGGAGTATGCTCTTAGGGACAGGGAACTATCAAGGAGTTGTCACCCACTCATGCGACTGGGGCACAGTGAGAAATGAGGGAGGGCAGTGAGGGATGAAGGCAGGTGGAACTGGTCTCAAATGACCTGAGACAAAATCACAGTGGCTGCTCTGGCAAAGGGTGTCCCATGGCTCAAAGCCTGGTTTTAGTGATTACAAAGACCCTAGTGACAAAGATACACATGGAGAGCTTGAGTGAGATTATTTTAAAAATAATCTATTGCTTTACATATGATCTTAAATGCGTATATGCAACTAAATTCATGAATTAAATATTAAAGTATACATTTGAATATATCATCTACCTTTCTAATACGTATGCACACTTATATATATAGCATACATTATAACTGGTCTATAACTACATCATAAAATATATTATGATATATATCATGCATTTATTTAATATCTCATTAAGAATATGACAAGCTGCCTTATATTAATGTCTTATATTCAAGGACATATACTTCTTTTTTAAGAAAAGTTATTTGTTTATTTAAGAGAGAGAGAGAGAGCATGGCAGGAGGGGCAGAGGGAGAAGGAGAGAGAGAATCTCAAGCATATACCCCGCTGCACATGGAGCCTGATGCAGGGCTTGATCTTACAACCCTGAGATCACAACCTGAGAAAAAATCAAGATTGAGTGCTTAGTGGACTGAGCCACCCAGACAGCCCTCAGGGACATATACTTCTTTTATTTTTATTTTTATTTTTTAAATTTAATTTTATTTTTTCAGTGTTCCAAGATTCATTTTGGAATTTGTTCATGCACCACACCCAGTGCTCCATGCAATCCGTGCCCTCCTTAATACCCACTACCAGGCTCACCCAACCCCCCACTAACCCCCTCCAAAACCCTCAGCTTGTTTCTCAGAGTCCACAGTTTCTCATGGTTTGTCTCCGCATCTGATTTCCCCAAACTCACTTCTCCTCTCCTTCTCCCAGTGTCCTCCATGTTATTCCTTATGTTCCACAAGTAAGTGAAACCACGTGATAATTGACTCTCTCTGCTTGACTGATTTCACTCAGCATCATCTCCTCCAGTCCCATCCCTATTAATACAAAAGTTGGATATTCATCCTTTCTGATGGAGGGATAATATCCCATTGTATATATGGACCATATCTTTTTTATCTATTCATCTATTGAAGGGCATCTTGGCTCTTTTGACAGTTTGGCAACTGTGACAATTGCTGCTATGAACATTGGGGTACAGATGGTCTTTCTTTTTACTACATCTGTATCTTTGGTGTAAGTACCCAGTAGTGCAATTGCAGGGTCATGGGTAGCTCTAATTTCTTAAGGAATCTCCACAGTGTTTTCCAAAGTGGCTGCACCAACTTGCACTCCCACCAACAGTGTAAGAGGGTTCCCCTTTCTCCACATCCTCCCCAACACTACTGTTTACTGTCTTGTTGATTTAGGCCATTCTCTCTGGTGTAAGGTGGTATCTCAACATTTTGATTTGAATCTCCCCGATGACTAATGATGATGAACATTTTTTCATGTGTCTGTTAGCCATTTGTTTGTCTTCTTTGGAGAAGTGTCTGTTCATGTCTTCTGCCCATCTTTTGACGTGATTATCGGTTTTGTGTGTGTTGAGTTTGAGGAGTTCTTTATAGATCTTAGATATCAGCCCTTTGTATGTACTGTCATTTGCAAATATCTTCTCCCATTCCGTGGGTTGCCTCTTTGTTTTGTTGACTGTTTCCTTTGCTGTGCAGAAGTTTTTGATACTTCTTACGTATTTATGTATGTTTATCGTACATACTTATTCAAGCTGAAAAGGGACAGTCTTGGGTTTTAAGCAACTAACTAGTATATGGCCCAGAAACCACAGAAATTTGGATCTGATAGAAACATAAGAATTGGGGGTACTTGGGTGGCTCAGTCCATTAAGCAGCTGCCTTCGGCTCAGGTCATGATCCCAGGGTCCTGGGATTGAGCCCCACATCAGGCTCCCTGCTCAGCGAGGGTCTGCTTCTCCCTCTCCTTCCATGCTCTCTCCCTTTCTTTCTCTCTCTCAAATAAATAAATAAAATCTTGAAAAAAACAAAAAAAGAAACCCAAGAAATGGACTCCAATGCCCTTAGTTTATAGACAAGGAACTGGATGTCCATCCAAGGAAGTTAGGCCACCTGCTGAAATCCTCCGGGGAGGTCCAGTGTTAACAGGCAAAGACAGAAGAGTCACCTGCCTCGACACTCCCAGCCAGCTTAGCTCCACTCCCAGGCAGTACTGACTGGCTTATTCCTTCTACAGGTGCCTTTGCTGCCTGCAGCTGCCTCTGTCACAATGTCTCCGTAATACTAAAGCGTAGCTTCTGTGAATTGAGCACCTACTATGGGCAGGATCTGGAGCCCATCCAGACCCTGTGCTCCGACCCACTATGCTTACTGCCCTCCCCCTGCCTTGTCCTGGCACTCCATCAGTGGTTTGTATCATTGAGGTTATGTGGAACAAAAAATGACTTGAGGGTACAAGGCAGGTGTGTGAGTATAACTCAAAGCTGGCCTTTTATTCTTGGAAGTTAAGCCTCCTGGAAGGCGTTTGAGGTGTCGTTCCCATCGGCACCCACAGGAACCATGCCGTCCTCCCTGCCCCATTTTGCCCAGCAGCGAGGTGGCCATTCCCGACAATGCTGCCTTGTCTCTGTCATTATCACCTGACCGCCCGGGAACTCTGCAGCCTCCCTGACTCCAGTCTTATCTCCGAACAGGACACCCTCCTCTGCACATCATCAACTGCTGGGGATGCCAGCTCCTCTCCTCAATTGGGCTCTATTCATTTGTGACCTCAGGCAGGAGCAGAGGAGGGACAGGCCAGCTGCCCCCTTTCCACCTGAGTGGCTGCGATATGAAGCCCCCGCTTTGGGACACTGAGACGCCCCGAGCCTCGCTGCGCTCCTGGGCACCCACACCCCTGCATGAAAGGCCCTTCTTGTTCTGGGGAGTGCGGCCAACTGTGAGATAGCCCCTGGGGTGCTTTTCATGTGGCCGCATCCAATTGCCCCAGGCTGCATTTTAATAGTGGAGTTAAAGGTAACTTGATAGGCAGATACGCTCTGAGCTTGGACGAGGGCCTATGTTCCTTTATGCCTACTTTTTAAATGAAAATAGCTGTGATGGTTAATTTTCCCCAATATTTCAGTATGCAATTTAGCAAGGAGCTACATTCATTATGTAGTTAGCAAGAAACTAAAACTCCTGAAATATAATTTGATTCATGTCGTCATACACACCTACGGCTTCGCTGTTGATCTGATAAACCGTGGGATGCAGATCACAGGATTCCTGGTTATCATCTCATTGTGCGGCCCCTCCCCTGCCACGCTCTACTGACTCCTAGAAATGGGGCTAAAGGAAGAGGTAATTAATTCCTTAAGGAGACACAGGGTATTCTAAGCTATATTGAATTTTTCTTTTACTTTGCATGTTGGTGTTGCCTGTGGGAAATGGCTCTTGTAGAAAACCCTTGCCAGATGCCCTTGGTAGAGTCACATGCTTCTCTGGGATTTGCTCCTCTTATCTGCAGCTGAGAGGGTCTCTGCCTGGTGGGGCTGTAGGTCAGCTTCTGGTACAATGCATGTGCCCTTTGTGTTCAGATTGGTTCCTAGAGTGGCCGACCATCTGGGTTTGCCGGGGATGGCGGGGTTACCTGGGATGCTAACACCAGGAAAGTGTTGGGCAAAAGCAGGCTGCTGGTCACCTTAGCATGAACAATGTTCTCCCACCTTTCTAAAAAGTTTAATTAGTAAAGCCCACAGGATCTGTGTAACATTTGTGTTTTTGTTAGTAAAAACCCATGCTTGGTGAGTGATGACTCTGTCTTTTTCAGACAGCAGGACATTTTCAGTAGAAATGGTGGTGGCCACTGTGATGAGATATTGGAACTGTGGTGCTCCTCCAGGGGCGTTCAGTCCTCGCAGGGTCCAGGAAGTGAGCCAGGCATGACCGTCAGGGATCTAGAATGCCAGGTCTCCTGTAACAAGAGCGATTTCGTTCAAACAACCAGTAGGATCCCTACTGAGCAGCACTGGATGTGGCCAAGCTCCTTCCCCCATCCCAGTTTTGCTCCTTGATTGGTTGGTGGTCCAGCGCATTGGCAGAATGCAGCCATTCCTCGAGGTAGTGGGAAAGCTGCTTTGTAAAGAGAAGGAGTACCTCTACATTCATTCATCCCCTTCATTTATTTTAGGAAATATTTACTGAGCACTTACTATGTGCTCTGGGGATAAAGTGGAGGAATAAGGCATAGTTCTGTCCTCAGGATGCTTGTGGTCTAGCAAGGAAAGCAGTGCCAAAAAGCTGAGGATTCTGGGAGGAAGGGAATTGACAGTGATGGGAGTCCAAGGCAGGACAGCTCTCCTCATCCCATGACCACTAACACAGGGTGATGTTCCCACTTCCAAGGTCAGCACTGTGAGCTTTCCCAGTGCACCTGTAACCTGTTACTGCTGGTATCCCTTCAGTGGGCAACTCTCTTGGGTAAGTTGGGATGATGCTCTTATCTTCAAAGACTTTAAAATCTGGGGCATTTTTCCAATAAGGAAAATGCTTCTTAACACCCACTACATGTGGGAGCAATAACCTGCACTTTCTGAACACGTTTGTAGTTTGACAGCTCTCTGGATAATTACCATATCATTTGGTCAATGAGTATTTCCAACCAGTCTCTGAGGAGTAACTGAATGCCGACTCTTTGTCACAGCCTTGAACCCTCCCCAACCTGAGCCAGGGACTGACCTCTCCAGGGCACCTGCCTCGGTCGTCACCACCCCTGCCACAGCCACAGCAGGGACTAGCGATGAGCTACTGGTTTGTAGGAGGCAGAGCATTGACTCAGGGAACCGCTGCCCTGAATGACTTGTTTCTACAGATGACAGTTCCCTCCCTGGAGGAGAGTATCCTGATCAGCATGGCCGACCGGCTGCCTCGGGCTCAGGTCCACCTCAGTGGGTGGTGAGACAGACACAGCCCAAGAGGGCACTCTCGTGCTCTTTCTCTCAAATAAATAAATCTTAAAGAAAATCAAATAAGATAAGTATACGATGATAACAATAATTTTAAAAAAATAACATAGTAAGAAAACAACACTTTAGAAAGGCTCACTAGGGGGGACCTGGGTGGCTCAGTCAGTTAAGCATCTGCTTTCAGCTCCAGTCATGATCCTGGGGTCCTAGGATCCAGCCCTGCATCAGGCTCCCAGCTCAGTGAGGAGCCTGCTTCTCCCTCTGCCTCTATCTGCCACTCCCGTTGCTTGTGCTCTCTCACTCCATCAAATAAATAAATAAAATTAAAAAAAAAAAAGAAAAAAGAAAGAAAGTGTTATTAGGTGCCACTCTCCTAAGCACATTCTTTGTAGTAATTCACTTGTGCCCCAGGCACATTTTATTATTATCCCCATTTTGCAGATGAAGAAACAGAGACCAAAAGTCTCAGTGAATTGCTCAGAGCATAAGTTAGAATTCAAACCTACACGATATGGCTTCAGAACCTAGATAACGTCAATCATTACCTGGGAAACACTGGAATGTGATACTTCATTGTGTGATTTCATAAATCATATCTTTGCCTCTCCCACAAGTGTGATGACTTCTTGTGGATTTAGGGGCTCTGGCCTTGCTGGGCCTGCTGGACCTCTGGCCTGGTCCTCGGCTGGGGTAGCTTCTTCTCCAAGTGTACCTTGTTCCCCGCCCTAGGCTCTAATTGCTGGCTGACGTGGGAGATGCTTGGGGCACAGCTAATTGCACGGAGCACCTGGGCAGCTCTCATTTACTGGTTCTAATGAAATGACTTCAGTGCTAGAGGTGCCCGATACCGCGCTGACGGCTTTCCCTCTGCCCATTAACAGCGGAATTCCTAGAGCCTGGAAAAGGTCTGCTGGGAGAGAAATAACTCTGACCCGGGTGGGACGATTATTTCATTTTTACTATATATTACGTCCTTTAAAACAAACAACTTGTAGACATCATTTCATTTTGGAACCCTCTTTACCGATTCCCCAAATCCAAAATTTGGCAGATTTGGGTGATGGTAAAATTTCCACTTCAAGTGAAATTTTAATTTCCCAGGGATTTATTGCCATCTTTCCGCTGCTGGGTGTATTCCCCTCTGCACTTAGAGCGCTCTGTCCATTTGAACTGGTCTCCAGCACCCAGAATGTGCGTGTGTGTGTGTGTGTGTGTGTCTGAGAAACCAGGGAATTGGCTTTGCTCCCTCCTCCACAGATTCACAATAGCAAATTAAATCAGAAAAACCAAACAATCAGTTCCTTGCCGGAGACGGGTAACATCAGCCCCAATAAAGGAGAAACAGCCGTGCTCTCTCTGGACAACCAGATGAGACGGGATGATCTCATGGGTCTTTTCCACACTTGCCGTGTGATTCAGACGATATAGATGACGCGGGGTCTCCAATGAGCCAGGCCAGGGGCTGCCAGGAGAGAACGAACCTTGTCTTCTTTCTATTTTATTCCTATCTTTATAGGCTGTGGTCCTTGGGTTCTAAACATTCTTGCGTTGAGCACCTCGGGAGAGATTTATTTTTCCGCGCATAGCGAGGACTCGCTTTTAAGGCCACACAGCCCTGCCGTTTCAAAACCCAGTGCTGGGCAATGCTCCTCGGCCAGGTTTATGTGGAAATGTTGGCCTCCTCGGTGTCACTTGCCAGTCCAAGGTAGAGAAAGCAGCGCGCCAAAGCCAAGTGGCATCCTTGTGCACGCACGCTCCCGGATGCAGCCGGCCAGGGTGCGGAGAAACGGGGGCAAGGTTTATGGGAGCCGATCAATCGGGGGGTGGGGGGTAGGGAGGGTTCTGGATAAAAATAGCGCACACATGAACTCCTGCCCCCCTCTCCTTAATGATCTCTCTGCTGACTAGCTTTTGGCTCTCAGAGGAACAGCGGGCGCCCAGTCTGTTACTCAACTGGAGAGAGATGGAAGGAGCCCGCCTGCCAGGTGGGCTTTCCAAGCCCGCACGGCTCTAAACTTCTCCACATGTGAACAAGTGTTTACAGTTTTAAAGATGTGTTGAGTAATTGCACATGCGAGATAGCTCCCCTTTAATGCGCCCAGCATGTTCCCAGGCTTTCCAGAGAACACCCTGGTTGACAATGGAATTGTTTGCCTTCTCCGCGTCGAGGCTTAAGGAGGCACTGGTTTGTGTTGAGACGTAATTGGTAGCATTTGTGCCTTTGTAGTTCTTTCTTAGCTACTGAAAATTACTGCCTTAATCCACTCTTTACTTACCCGGATTTCGGTTAGAAGCCCTATGGAACCCCCTTCACATTGCAGATCAGAGTGGCAGTTCTTAAGACTTATTTCAAAGCTCACGCAACATCTCAAAATGCTGGTTAAAAAACAAACAACAACAACAACAAAACGATAATAACATCAGTTCACTCTCGAGTTCTCTTCCATGTTCAAGAATTCTGAATCCCCTCAGAATAATATAATAATTGTTCTTTTGCTACTGAAAAGCCATTGAATACCCTCCTGTTTTTAGTGATGGGTTTCTGACTCTCCCCCCACCCCCCTTAATTATCCTTGCTCTTTATTTTCATGGGAAAATAGCCGGTGTCACCTCAGGGAGAGAGTGCATTCTGCCCTGCTTGTTATTTTTTATAGTGTTCTTTGTCTTCTCTCTGGCTTCCAGCAAAACACAGCCAAAATGGTTTGGCAGATCACTTTGCATTAGTAAAACTCTGTGTCAGCCGCAGCTAAGGTCCAGAGTAAAGGACTAACGTCAGCTTGCAAGTTGGAGAAATATACCGAACCTTACAACTGTCCTCCCAGCAGCCTTCTGATGGGATTCCATGGGCGAGCAAGACCAACGGGGTGGATGACACCCTTCCTGTGTGTGTGTCATCTGCCTGCTGGTCCTCTGACTGCCCTGGGATCTGCCAGTCACAGCTGACAAATCATGGAGCTTCATGACGGGGCTGGTGAATATCAGTTAATTTGGGGGCTACATTTTCCAATGGGAAAATCTTTTTACTACTGTTTTTGCAATGTTCCCAAGTGAGCATTTGGGCATCTGAGATGAGTCTCTGAGAAGGGGGGCCCAGGGGGACAGTATCCTTCCTCCTAGATGGGTAGCGGTGTCCCTGCCCCAGCTCCCTACGTCTACTGCTTCCATTCCTCCTCCTTCCAGCCCTTCCATAGCTGAGCGGACCCTCACTTGACAGATGAATGTCTGTTTGGCGAACAGACCTTCCAGTTTCTCCAGTCTTTTCAACATCTGAGCTTGTGCTTCTGCTTTGCCAGAATTAGACATTAATTACATTTAAGGGAGAGGTAGACTCATGGTCAGGAGCCTTGATTCCACCCCAGACCTTGTCCATGGGACCTCACTGCCTCCCCTCCACCTAAGTCAAGGTGGGGCAGTCTGATGGGGCAGTCTGATGGGTCCCCCTAGGAGGCTGGTCTTGTGGAGAGGCTTCCGGAAATGCCCGTCTTCTCTCTCCCTTGTATCCTACTCCTACAGCTGTAGCACCAGAAAAAAGGGCAGTTCTCATTCTGGGGTAGTTATTTGTGTGTGTGTGTGTGTGTGTGTGTGTGTTTTGTTTTACTTTGTTTTGTGCCATTTTGTGAGATTCTTAAGAGTTGTTACTCTGGTTGCTTAATTTTGAGCCATTCTCAAGATCTGGCATGGATCAGGTTCTTAATAATTCAGGCTCTTAATAATAGTGTTTGAATAAATCCTATATTCTCTCTGGACCTGTGCCTATTTCTGAGGTTGGTATTAACCCCACAATTGGCATTAAAGATAAAATTTCTGCCTCATGAAATAGAGGCAAAGAGACTGGACTGGGAGTGGGAAGTAGAAGTTCAGATAGAGCCTGTGGAAGGTCTGGGGTCCATCAGCAGAGCAGTCAGCTCTGGGGAGCTCCGATGTGGCAGAAAGCAGATCCAAAGGTAGATTCAAGGGCAGTCCTGGGAGCTGCAGACAGGACAGAGTTGTCTGGGCATCATTCATTCCAGCACACAACGAGTGCCTGGGGAGAGCGACAGGCACTAGCTGGGCTCCTTGTGGACCCAATAAGGAACAAAAGAGAAGCAAATGCTCTCTTCCTTATACATACTGATTACTGAGAAAGATGAACAATAACATATAACATTAATAATTCTAGTAAGTTCCTCCCTAGCCAAGGTAAAAAATGGACCTTAATCCAGGGTTCCTGTGGACAAGAGTAGACAAGGCAGGAGATTCAGGCTGGGGCTTTGGCTCCAAGAATCAGAAAGGACATGTGGGATCATGAGTGGGGACAAGGCAGGAATAGAGAGGCAGCAAGGGGGACTGGATATTGAATCCAGAAATCCAGGTTGGAGCTCCTTCAATGTATCCCGCCTTGAGTCAGGATCAGTTCTGAAGGAGGCATGGCTGACCATAAAGTTCAGGCCACTTTCATTTATTTTTTTCATTCATCAAATATTTATGGAACATCATGATGTGACTGACTCCATTACAGACACCTAGAAAAATCAGTACAGTTCTTTTTCGCACAGAGCTTGAAGTCTAGTGAAGAAATGAGCAACTAGTAATTAGAGAAATTTATCTAATTATTCATGGTTGAATGTGCTATGAGGGAAAGAAATAGGAACCTGGTAGAGTAACCACGGGGTCTAACTAACATAAAGTGTCTTCTAGGGAGGCCTCTCTGGGGATTTGTCATTTGGCCTAAAGGAGCTGACCTGGTTTAGAGAGATTAGATGAACATTCTGGTTAAATCTCACATGCAAAGGGCCTGTGGTCTGCAGAATGACGCCTCCTACAGATATTCACACACTAATTCCCAGACCTTGTGGATATCTTACCTAATATGGCAAAAGGGACTTTTTAGATTTAGGTTATAGACCTTAAGATGGGGAAATAACCTGGAAGATCCAGGTGAGCCAAATCCAATCATTAGAGTCCTTAAAAGTAGAGAAACTTTCACGGCCGCAGAGAAAGATATGACAATTGAAGAAAGGTCAGGAAGAGGCAATGTTTGCAGACAGAGGAGGAACCATGAGCCAAGGAACGCAGGTAACCTCTAGAAGTTTGAGGGGCAAGGAAACAGATTCTCCCCAGAGCCTCCAGAAAAGAATGCAGTCCTGCCAAACGTGGACTGCAGCCCAGTAAGACCCATGTGGGACTTCTGACCTCCAGAAATCCAAGATCATACATCTCTGTGGTCTTAAGCTTCCTCAGGAAACTCCTACAGGCCAGAAGTAGGAAAGAGCTTGGTCCATTCCAGAGGCCAGCAGGGGGCTCAGAACGGTGTGCGTGAGTTAAGTGGGGGATGGTGGACATGATGATATGACTTACATTTTGTGATTCCACTTGGGTGTTAGGTGGAGAAAGCATTAAAGGGCAGGTATTGGGGAGGTGAGGGGGGGAGACTAGCTAGAGGCTGTTTGAATAACCTTCCCAAAGGTGGTGGGAGCTCAGACTAAGAACGTTGTAGAGAAGAGAAGAAATAGTGGACAGGCTGGCCCGCTCTCTGGAGGTGGAATTAATCAGACATGATGGTTGATAGGATTCGGGGATCAAGAGAGGAGAGGGATGAGGGATGACCCCAGGTTTCTGGCTAGCACAGAGGCTGGGATCAAAGGTCAAGGGAAGCAGGGAAGGAGGCAAGCAGGGCCCCACCACACCGGGCGGCTGCACAGATGGCCCCGCCTACCATTAGCAAAGCTGATCATTGGGAAGCATCTGTCATCTCAGAAGATGAGAGAAAATCCTCTGAAAAGCAAGAAGAATGTCTGTTACAAAGCCCATTGGTTGGGACTCTTTCTGAAGATAGGAGTGATAGCAAAACCAGTTCCAAAAGTCTTAGGCCTCAAGAGAATTTGCTTATTTTTAAGCTGAAAGCTGGAGGCGGGGGGGAAGGGGCCACATCGGTTTAATCACAGTTGATTCAGTTCCCTCTCTTGGCCTCACTTCCTCTGAGGAGCTCCATCCTCTTTTCCTGCCTGCCAGCAGCCCCACACCCAGCAGAGGAGAGGAAGCATCCTTGCCCCGGAATGCCCAGAAAAACTATTGAGGTGATTTGGATTAGACCAGCTTAGATCAATCCCCCTGCCATGCTCTCCCTCAGAAAGCCATGGCACAGGGAAGGGGAAGGAGCTGAGTGCTTAGATGTTGGGGGTGAGTCTAGTCCTTGGCTGTGGCTCCAGAGAGGGCAGAGTGTGGGTCTGAACAGAGGCCAGGGATGCTATGGGAAAAGGGGGGTGATAGACCCAGAGCAGCGAAGCCCCAGCCCCACCCCATCCACATGCATGCAATTCCTGTGTGCCATAATGGTTCAGAGCAAGTGTTTGCGGCCCCCAAACATGAGCTTATTGACTGAGAACTGGGTGCGAACAGAGCACCGAGTCACAGATTCGTTGTCTCTTTCCTGGACAGTTGCTATTCACCCTCACAGTGGGTACAACAGAAATCGTGGGCTGGAGGAACCAGGAAAACCAGATGTGAAATGGCAAATGACTGAATACTTAGGAACTATAGACAATGTGTGTCTGAGGCCGCCAAGGGTAGGGGCAGCAGAACATTCCATAGGCTTTTCATCCTGAGTGCTGGCCATGTCTTAGGAGAGGTCATTGGCCCTGTGGTTCCTTCCCTTTATGCCGAAAAGCAGTGTCCCAATGGATGATGGTCCTTCCTCCCCTGGGTACTTGTCCCTTGAGTTTGAGCAGCAATTTCCACCCCCCACGCCCACCCCCACTTTGGGGAGGTCATGAAGAGCTTTGGTCAGCCTCAGAGGGCAGCATGTTTGAGAAGACATTGTTTGTAGGGTTGAGATCACAGCAGGGTCCATCTTGGCCCTACTCCCTTTGGATGAACTCAGTAACTGAGCAACTGAGAAGGGCACCCATTAGGGTCGAAGGTTCTAGAGCACCAAAGCATGAGCCACATCTCAGAAGAAGTTCTAACAAAAATAAGAACTTAAAGCCTCAGAGCATGGGCAGGGGATGTTTTAGTCCATATAGCCCCTGGGTGGTTTGGGCCCACAGCAGGTGCACTCCCCTTTCCCAGACATGCTAAAAGTTTGCTAGGGCAAGCAGCGGCAGCTCCCAGCTGAGGGCTCTCTATGGCAGGAGTGTTTGTCCCATGCTAGGACAGGCTGGAATGCCTGGCTGGTGACCGTCCCAGGGCATCTCCAGCCAATGACTGGGGGCTGTTGGGAGCTCCCACAGTGGCCTCTACTTCCAGAAGGATATCATGTTTCAAGTGCCCACTGGGCAGTGGTGTGCTGGGGAGGAGGTTCTGGGGATGGAAGGGAGCATCTCGGTTATCCAACCCCCTTCCCACTGCCAGTTAGGAGAGGCATCCCTCCGTGTGTGTGTGTGTGTGTGTGTGTCTCTGTCTGTCTGTCTTTCTGGTAGCCTCAGGGGCTGTGGACTTGCTTACAGGGTCCATGCTTGAGGCTGCTGCCACCCTAGAGACCAGCATCTCTTATGATCTTTTGGAAGCTGTTAGCGCTGGTCCTGCCAGGATGCTCCACTCAGGGAGCCCCTTTCCCATGTGTCCTCAGAGCTTCCGGTCCTGCCCCAGGACCCCGGGGCGGTGGGCTGGGCAGATGGAACAGAGAGGCCCCCATTCCTCCCCCAGCACCTCACTCCTGCGCTGCCTTCCTTTTGTACCAGAACAGCCCTGTCTCGGGTTCGCCGTCAGGAGGATTCTCAGAAATAGCGTTTCTATGGCGAAACAATGTCCCTTGTTTGGAAGTACACAGAGCTTATAAAATATGCTCCTGTGTTTTCCTGGATCGGGGTATATTGTGGAGTCTGGGGATTTATTTACAATGGAGAAATTGTTTTTGCGGATTGTGGTTAAACAAAAGGATTGTTTTTGGAGAGCTGAGTAAAGGAGACAATGTTTGTTATATTTGTTATTTGGGACACACGCTGGAAAGGGATGTTTTATGGGGAATATGGTGGTGGGGGCGGTCATTGGACATAATTGTCCTTTTTGGGGGCTGGGGGAGCAAGAAGTTAAACACTAAAACTCTGTCATCATCTGTCCTCTCTTTTCCGACCTGGCCTTTCGCACTCCGGCCTCTACGAAGGAGATCGTGTGTGCGGTTGCCTTGTCCTTGTCCCCTCAGCCGGGGCTCCAGGGACAGACCCCCCTACAGCCCGGGGACAGGAGATGGGCCCCGTGGCCTGCCTTATCTTGCTGCGAGGCTTTGCCTCCAAGGGGCTCTCAGCACTTCGGAGACAGCCTCTCCGCGCCGCCCACAAAGTCCCCAAGCAGTAGGGGAGCGGAGCCAGTCAGAGTTCGCAGGATGACAATAAGAGCTGAATCTCAAATCTTGGCATTGCCACAGTCACGTCTCGTGAGCTTCCCAAGTGGCAAAACTAGGGCACAGAGAAGAACTGATTAACAAGACTCCATTCTCTGGAGAATCCGGGCAGTGCCGTGTCTGTTATTGGAGAAGATGTCCTTCCTTCTGTTATTGGAGAAGGTGTCCTTCCTTATTTAAGGAAGTTGTCTTCTGCCTGGACCTAAGCTTTATGTATTTTGAATGATACTTTGGGGGAGCAGAGCTAACTTCAGTTATTGGGCTTGTGGGTAGGTGTGTATGGCGGTGGGGTGGGTGTTAGCTTAAAATACTTAAAATATCTATTCTGCAGATGCCATTTTCATAGTTTCAGAGATCTTGAAGTGCTTTCTGTCTTTCTGGAGCCTTACTGAAGTGAAAATATTCCTAGGAAGTGTGTGAGCTCCCGCGTGAAGAATTCTTCATTCATCGGCTAAATCTGTAGGAATTAGTTGCTTGCCAACAAGAACAGGTTTACAGATGTGTGTTTGGGGGGAGACCAAGAGAGCTGGCTGATGGAGATGGTGTGTGGGTCCCAGACCTCTTACTTGGCAGTTTTTTCCAGGGCAGGGGACATCTTATTCAAAGGAGCCCACCGGTGGATCAGACCCAGAGCGGGTACCGTGAGGGCCCAAGTCTAAGCCCTCAGCTCCTCCTCCTTCTCGAATGTGCAGGTTTTCTACCGCAAGCAGCTCAGGCTCCCAGCCTCCTGCAGACAGAATGAATGTGTGTGTCGATTCACGTGGTGAAATCCTAACCCCCAATGTGATGGTATGTCTGACTTTAGGAGGGGCTTACTAGGTCAGGAGGAGAGAGCCCTCGGGATGGGGATTAGAGCCTTTATAAATGAGTCCCTGGAGAGCTCCTTAGTGCCCTCTGCCACTGAGGCGGCAGCAAGGAAACAGACATTTATGAGCCAGGAAATGCGCCCAAGTCCACAGGCACCTTTAGCTTGGACGTCCAGCCTCCAGAATTCTGAACAGTAAATGTTTGTTGGCCAAACCACCAGCCTGACTGGTCTAAGAGCCCCCTGAGGGCACCCTTCAGCTGGACGTGCGCTCATCCCTCTTCCTGGGCAGCCCTCCAGAGGCAGCTCTCAGAGAAACACCCCAGGTCCCCAGGGCCCTCCACCCCGGGAAAGCATCTTGCAGAGGCCCCAGCAGGCAGCTATCTGCTGTTGAGCAGCTCTTGGGAGGGCAATAGGCACAGGTGAGGCTTAATCTGCAACACCGGCCCTTTTCGGCGGTGCAAATTCTCCCACCGAGGCGGAAGTCAAGTTCCTCACGGATGTCGCCGAGCTCAGAGCCGGGGAAATATGCAAGTTGGCTCCTGGGAGTCAGTCCCAGCACATGCCTGCCCATGGGACGGAGGCCCGGCCGCCCGTGGCCGCCACCTGCTCGTTAACACACCCTGCCCTGGCCTCGCTGCCTCTGTCCCCCACAGCCTCCTCACGCTTCCTTGGATCCCCTCCCAGATAAACAACTTGCACCGAAATACTTCTTTCTCGGGATCTACTTCTGGTGGGGTCTAAACTAGCAGGAGAGAATACTCATGGCTTGTTGTTCTTTGAACCAAGTGGGCAGAATTTTCCAGTGGAGGGAGAAACGTGAGTTCTGGTGGCCTGGTCCCGGTCTCGCTTTCAGCTTCGCTGCCCACCAGAGCCCAACACCTTCCTCTGATGTTTCCTCCAGCCACTGCCACGTGGTCCTTCTTCGCCGGGCCTCGCCCCACAGGCCTCTCCCTCTTCTGTCACTTCCTCAGGCCCAGGTGGCACCCTGCCCCCCCCCCCAGCAGTTCCTGGTCTCTCAGGGCACCATGAACCACTTCCTCCCTGTTTTGTGGAGCTGTTTGGACCCCGGTTGTGACCTTTGCTGGGACGTGGTCTGTAGTAGCTTTCCCTGGGTTCGTGACCCTCCGTTGCCACACCAGGGAGCCTGGAAGGCAAGGGCCACGCTTGGCTGAAGCAGTTTCCAGCCCAGGGCATTGTCATCAGCGAATGTTCGCTGAAATAAATTGACCAGGCACTGGCCCGAGTTGTTGGCTCTCCAGCTTCTGCTTTAACTCTCCCCAGGTCACAGCTGAGCGCGCCCCCCATCCCCATGCAGGCCGGCGCCGTCGTGGAGGTGAACACGAAGGGGGCCGCCCGAAGGGGAGGGACTGTTCCTTCCCAGGGCGGAAGAACTGCCAAGCTGCAGAGGAAACTTTCCAGCTTCCCCTCGGGGGTGTTCAGCGTAGCGAGGGGAGGTGAGATAGGATCTCCATGCCCCAAATTTTCCTCTGACGAAAGACTCAGCCCTCTCAGCAGCCACCACCATGCAACAAACATTCTCAGATTGGCAAGATCCCGGGGGTGGGAGCACGTTAATTTTTTCTTTCATCTCTTAGTTCATCAAGTATCAAGTGCCTGGTCATGTTCAGGTATTAGGAGGCTTTGTTTGAACAGCCTGGGCCCCAGCCTTGGCTCCATCTCTGCCACGGCTGGGAGACGTTGACCATGTCTCTTCGCTGCCCGATCCCCCTCCCCACTCCCACAAAATGAGGATGACCAGGAATCTGCCTTTTAGGGCTGGGGGGACTCTGGGAGTGGGAAATGGATATAAAGGGTTTATTTAGTGCTCAGAACCCGGTACAGGCGGGCATCAAATACGTATCCACAGTAGTAAAATACCAGTGTGGGCCAAGTGCCACTCTGTGCCACACTCAAGGAGGGATGCAGCCTTCGCCCTGAGGCAGGCCAGGGTCTAGGGAGAGAGGCAGACAACAGGCCAGTGTCCCCAGTGGGGTGCCGAGGGACAGCGAGGTCTGCAGGAGCTCGGGGGGGCCAGGGGAGGAGGCACGTGGCAGCAGCACCCCCATCCGCGAGCTGTTCTTCGCCTCCTCTGTCTTCTGATAAAAAATGTTTGGTTTGGCAAAAACTCTGTCCCTTTCGGTTCCTGTTCTGCCATAATGGAGGAGGCTGGCGGAGGCCAAGCTGACCCTGATGGAGACAGAGGGGAGGTGCTGGGGCGATCCTGCCATTTTCCTGTCCCCAAGGCCTCTAAGCTAAAGCTGCTAAGCTCATCTGACACGGTGGAGGGGCGGTAGAGAGGTGACAGTGCCCCCCCCCCACTGTGCTGTCCCCAGAAGCCCCTCAACGGCAGAGAGGGCAGGCTGACTCCTCCCGACAACGCTTCTGTTCAGATGGATTCTTGAACTTTGTCCCAACTCCTTAAACTTTTCGATTGCTCTAATCCCAGATAAAAATCATTAAAAAGGGAACTTTCTTACTCAGTTTCTAGCATCTCTGGGCTCCACGAGAGGCTAGAAATGGTGTTCCGCATGAATCTTTTAGGTTTGAGGAAACAAGGGGTTGCAAAGCGGGGGGTGCGATTTTGCTCCTTGAGGGTTACCCGGAGGCATTTTCATGGAGTGACGCCGGCATCTGGTGCAGTAGAGACCGGGGATGCGGCAGAACATCCCGCAGGTGCAGGATGGCCCCTGCCGCAAAGAATGGCGGTATCATGACCCCCGCGTGAGTCGTGCTCAGGTGGAGAATCTAAGAGAATGCAAAGGGGTGTGTGTGTGTGTGTGTGTGTGTGTGTGTGTGTGTGCAGGAGAGGGCAAGGGACATGAGTAGCGTGTGAAGGGGGGATACTCTCCAGTATTTTTTCAAATGTCTGCCAAGTGATGGAGTAAGACTGCATGTTAGCCTTCACTCTGTTGGAATGTGATTTGCTGCTCAAGTCAACTCACCGGGACAGTTCTGGATCTCGTCTCTAGCAGGAGGCATCGGGGACCCAGATCTATGAGTCACTAGCGGAGCCTGGAGCTGTGTAGGGGACCGGCCGCGGTGCCCCTGAAACCCCCACGTGAGCCAGCCTGGGAGCGTGGCTGGAGAACTCAGCCTTCCAGAGGCCAGACAGGACAGTTCAAGAGCTGTGATGGCGTGGAGTGGAGAAGCGCCTGGAAATGATAAGTAAGTCTCCCCCATCCCACCAGCCACAAGCAAGCTGGGTTCAGAATAAACAGGATGTCCTCCTACCAGGAGGCACGGAGATGACGCTAATTGGCCTGGAGGCGCGGTGCTGGCCGGCGGGCAGCCCTCACTCCCGTGGAGCCTGGACGTGGCCGTGGTAACACATCTGCTCGGCATCGGGGCGCTGGGCGGTCAGGGCCACTGCCCCCTGCGTGGCACTTGCAGAGCAAGTGGCCTGGAGGCCTTTGCCCCTTCGCAGATTTCTGGCAATGACTCTTCTTTTGAAGTGGCTGAGCGTTCCAGGGCCCTTGGATGCTGTGCAGGCTTCCTGCCGAGTTGGGTCTTGCTGGAGTGACTATTTACTTTAACGTCTCCTGCTTGCAGATGACTCCCCCAGGCCTGGCTGTGAGGACGCTTCGCTTCAGTCTTCAACCGCAGGGCATTTCTAACATGGGTTGTTTCCAGGAGAAATGCAGTCGGAGACGGTAACCCTGTGTGCTGAGGGTCACCACGCCTCCCGTGTATCAAAGGGACCCTAAGTCCTGTTCAAGGCACCCTGTACCAGGCAGAGACCGCATGTCTCCCGAGGGGATTTGGAAGGAGACTAGGGCTCTGTGGGGTAGCCTTCTTCTTATCCAGGCTGGTCACTTAGAGGAGTGGAGGTGGCCCTGTCTTTGAGTTAGTTGTATTGAGGTTTCTGAATGTCTCCTATGGTCTTGACCAGGCCCTGGATCCTCGAGATGCTCAGGAGAGGTGGTGTTGAGAAAACGTGGTTAAAAAGACATACGCAAGGAACGCCTGATGGTTTAGTCGGTTAAGCATCTGACTTTGGCTCAGGTCATGATCCCAGGGTCCTGGGGTTAGTCCCCCATCGCGCTCCCTGCTCAGCGAGGAGCCTGCTTCTCTCTCTACCTGCTGCTCTCCCTGCTTGGGTGTCCTTCCTCTCTCTGAAAAATAAATAAGTAAAAAAAAAAAAAGACATACACAAAGTGTCATGGATCCTGAGGCCAGTGCATAGGACATACAGAGGCCCTGCTCTTTTGTGAAATAAATGGTATGAGGTGACGGAGGTGGGACACAAAGGGGAGGTGGTTAGCAATGAGACAAGATCCCCAAGAGGAGGGGAGTGCGACCCTCGCTTCCTTGGATCCGCAGCAAACCGTGTGATTCGGCAGAGTCTGGGTGTGGAACCAGCAGTCCATTTAAAATGTCTTAGACTTGGCAATCCATCAGTAGACCTGGGTGGGGACATCAGTGAAGGGGTTTTTGTTTTGTTTTGTTTTGTTTGGGGGGAGTCTGTCTGTCCTTTTCAGGTTGGTTTCTACTCACAGGCCAGTTGTGGGCCATCAGCCCACCCCCGAATGAAGGTTCTATGGAAGAATCTGTGTTGGCCGGAAAGCATTGGGTTTGATTAGTGCTGTCTGCTCAGGTCCCAGGAGAGTGGAGTACAGAAGCGTGTGGCTCTCATTTGCCCTCCTGGGTAAAACCATGACCCTTCAGAGCACCTCATGGAGGACATGAGTCTCGTGTTTCTGTGTGAGGTTTTGTGGGGTTCACCTCCTGTTAAAACGGTTGTTGTGTGTTAACCCCCGTCCTGCCTCCAAGGAAGCTCATGTGACGGGACACCTTGAGTAAGGGGACAAGGGGGGTTGGCCACCACATGTACATACTTTCCTCCAGCAGACGTGGGGCTGTGTCTAGATGCTCCTGAACGTCCCCTCATCTCCAGGAAAGGTAGTGCCTTCCTTGGTCCTTGATGATCTCTGTGCACAGTTAACAGGTTGCTGAGACCACACAACTCCATAGAGTTCCCCCGAACTCCAGATTTAGAGAGTCTTGTTTTGCTTTCTCTTATGTATTCATTTTCTTTTTAATATATTGAATTGTGGCTAGAGTTACCTTATTTGACATATCGAGAAGACCTAAAATAACAGCTCCAAGTGCTTTTGAAATGTGGTTAGAGACATCTTACCTTGAAGAGGATTTTAAAATGAATTTGTGGAATATTTCTAAGTCACTGGCCTCTAAGCCTGCAGAGAAATTTCTTTTTTTTTAATTTTTTCCAATTTATTTATTTTCAGAAAAACAGTATTCATTATTTTTTCACCACACCCAGTGCTCCATGCAAGCCGTGCCCTCTATAATACCCACCACCTGGTACCCCAACCTCCCACCCTCCCCCGCCACTTCAAACCCCTCAGATTGTTTTTCCGAGTCCTAGTCTCTCATTTCTTACATAACCTGTGAGTGGCTCTAGATCACATATTCTCTGCTTTATTTTCAAAAGCGATGTTCCTTATTTATTTTTCTAAACACAAAAGCCAAGCAATATGCATTATGGAACATTTGGAAAATATAAAGAAGTACACATATGAAAATAAAAGTCAGTTTTATGTCCTCTGCCAGGCAGGGCAATAGTCACTGTCAGCGTGGTGGTATTTATCTGTCCAGTCTTTTTGGTATATGTATAATTGATATACACTTCAAAATAAACTTTATAGATATTTTCTCTCTTCTTAGGCAGGTTTTTCTGAAGGGCCCTATTTAAATAGCCTACTAGTCTTCTTCCGTTATTTTCTATCCTTACCCCGCTACATTTTTTCATCGTAACATTGACCTTTATCTTAATAGCCAATATCCAAGGATGTTACATTGTATAGCCATTTGTTTGTTTACTTGTCCCCACCATGATGACATGAGCTCTAGAGGGGCAGAGGTGATCGGTCGACCATATCTACATCACGAGGGCCTCACAACGTGCTTGGAAACGTGGTAGGTGATCAGTAAAAAAGTTGTCGAGTGGGTGAGTTAGTGGGTTCTTACTCAAAGTATTTCGCCTGCGATTGGATTTCCCTGTTGTGCTTTCTCACCAAATATGAGACCCAGTGTCCTGACTGGATAGAGGGCACATTATCTCTCTCACTCCTGCCCAGGTCCTCCTCCCCACCTCTTGCCTACGTTCTGGCGATGAGTGTGTTGTCCTGCTTCTGTTCATGGGTGCCATGAGATTGAACCGCTGTGTGGCCATTGCAGATGGGTGCTGGCCCTCCCTTGGGGGACCTTCCCTGAGGACCAGCACGTCCTGGTACATTGCTTGTCATGGGCTCCTTTCTCGGGGCCTCTGCTGCCTCCTTCACTGAACACCACCACCCTGTCAACCAAGTGGTTGCTTGGCACTGTGACATTTCTGTAGCCTCACAACTTCTAGAGAAGCAGGGACTTGGTCTCTCCAATTATCTTGTGATTGCTGGAGAGTTTCTATCATGCCCCCCCCAACTCTTTTTAAACCTGTACGTAGCAGTCGAGAACAAGGGCTTAGCATCCTCTGGACCTGGGCTTGAGCACTGGTTGCTGAGTTCTAACTGGAGAACCTTGAGCCAATTATAACTTTTGTGGACCCCCAGATTCTTCATCTACAAAATGGAATAAAACTCCAAGTATCATTATTATTATTTTTAGGACTTGATGAAGAGACCAGTCCATGCCATGAAATACAACCGTTACCTCTTGCCCTCCCCCCTCTTGAACCCAACTCTCTAGCCACACAAACACCTTCTACTTTTCTGTGCTACTTCTCACATCTGTGCCTTTGCTCGTTCTCTCCCTTTTGCCTGAGGAAGCCCTTCCCTAACATCTCTCCTTGGCCACATCCTACACATCTTCTAAGAGCCACCTCAGGGCCACCTCCTCAGGAAGCTCACCATGATTGGCCTGCCTCCCTTCAGCACCCACAACCCCACTAAGACTGTCACAGGTCCACAAGGCATGTCTCTATCTGCATGTTGCCCACTTTGTGGTTGGGTAGTCTGTCTTCCTTGCTAGCTGAAGAGCATCTTGAAGGCAGGGGCTGTGTCTCCTTCTCTTCCATTCCTGATACCAGTCTGGCACCTGGCCCTTAGCAAGCTCAGGAGTTATCTGTTGCTCTTCAATGAGTTGCATGGATTGGATTGAAGACTATTTGTCTCCTGGGGGATCCTCTTGAAATGGAGTGCTGAGGGCATGAGGTTGGAAAAAAGGAATAGTGATCAGCCAGGAGATACAGCAGAATACACCCTCATGATTAAGAAGAAGGCAGACACATGGGGCGCCTGGGTGGCTCAGTGGATTAAGCCGCTGCCTTCGGCTCAGGTCATGATCTCAGGGTCCTGGGATCGAGTCCCGCATCGGGCTCTCTGCTCAGCAGGGAGCCTGCTTCCCTCTCTCTCTCTCTGCCTGCCTCTCTGTCTACTTGTAATCTCTCTCTGTCAAATAAATAAATAAAATCTTTAAAAAAAAAAAAAAAAAAAAGAAGAAGGCAGACACGGTAGCCAGACTACCTTCACTTTTCAGACAGGGGCCGTTCAGTTCGGGGTCTTCTGAGCAGCTTCACTTGTAAATGGAAATGGCTCACCCTTGCAGGGTGAGAGCTGGCCCCATCTCTTGCTTTCTGATGAGGATGGCCAAGTTCAACATGCAGGAGGGATGGATGCAAAGACATATGTATCACACCCAGGCGGCTGAATGTTCCCGGCTCAAAACAAGACCCAACTGAAAGGATCAAAGCCTGCACATGGCCAGGCAGTGACAAATTTATGAAGTCCCGTCATCCACATGAAAACACTGTGTATGTTAATCTGCCCAGTGGAAATAAATCAATCTCGAGTTTCTCTAGAAGGAATTGTGAGTCAGCTACACTTCTCCATAAAGATGTAAGGGATCTGTTTAAGCTGACTTCTACATGTCTCAAAGAATCAAGGTTTTCTTCCCAGTGGAGACATCTAAATGCACCTTTGTCTTCCCCCTTTCACAAAAAGGCTTGAACATCTAGCTTTCAATGAGTATACAAGCTTTGTTATTACACTTAGATTTACAAACAAAATTGTTGGCACAGGAAAGCCTGTGGTAGGTAGGACAGACCACCCGTAAGTATGCGTATGAAAGCCCAGTTGGAAAATCTCCTTATGTCAGCCAAAAGTGTGACTGCATTTCTAAAAACTTGGCTGTTCTCTTGGTGGTCGAAACAGTGAACCTTTTTGTTCATTGAATACTGAAAAAACAAGTATGCCAAAGAGTGCCTTTTCCTAAAGGGTTTCAAAACTCTTAGCTATTTTTGACTCTTTCTGTCAGGGCTTGAGAACATTTAATAAACGTGAATCAGAGATGTTTTATTGTTTTGTGCGTATGCTGGAGATTTCAGGTCATGGCCAACAAGAATTGGCCGATTTGCTGGCAATGTGCCTTACAATGAAGCCTCTGTCTGTCTGTGTCCTCTAGCCGCAGGCAGGGATGGATGCTGGATGTACCCATTTCACTTCTTGGGGATGTGGAAGAGAGGTTTGGCCATTGGATGGGAGGGAAGTACAGCACCGTCTTTCATTCTAGAGAGTCCATTGTGCAAGATGGCTGGCCAAGTCTTTAAGCACGGTCTGTGGTGATGGGAAAGAGAAGCTATGTCTCCAAACTGGGAGGAGACTAGTGACTGGAATTTCATGAGCTTGTTCCTTACAACCAACTGAGCCAAGAAATTCTTCAATTATTATGTGTGACATATATAAAACATATATATGTATATGTAATGTAGTTGACATATTAATTAATTCTATCATGGATGGGTAATACTTTATATAGTATAGTTGACATAATTTCTCTGATATATTTTTATGTCTTTGTCTTGACCTCTGAAAGACTAAAAAACTTTTTTGAACCATTTTTTTTTTTTTAATGAAAAAGTAGTTGCATGTACAAAGCAAAATATATAGAGTATAAAAAGCTCTGCCGTAAAAAATAACTCTTCCTTTCATCCTGGGTCCCAAAGTCCCCTCCCCATGGCAACCACTGTTAACAGTTCTCTTTCAAGTGAATCATTCCAGAGCAGGTCAATACACACACACACAGACACACACACAACTTCAAACCATATAGCCAGATCCAACGGGAACACACTGTATTGTTCTCCACCTTTTCCTCTTAGTAATTTATTTTGGAGATCTTTCCTTAAGGCACACATTCACCTACCTTATTCTTTTTAATGACTGTGTAGTGTTCAAAATGAGACGCAGCATGATTTAATGTACCAACCCTCACCCAAGGGCACACAGTTCATTGCTAGCTTTCTGCTACAACAGACAGCATTGTTGTTTATCTTCCCTGTACAGATTTATCTCTAGGAGAATCTCCTAGATGTGGTTTATCAGTGTCCAATGGGTACATGCATTGTAATTTACTATGATTGCCATTGTTGTTATCGCTGTTTTTTATAGATATCCAAACAGATCAAGCCAGTTTACTCACCCACCAGAGGGCCAAGAGCACCTGTTTTATTATCCCTTCATAAGCTCAGTGTATTTCAAACTTCAGTCTTTGCCAATCTGATGCATGAAAAATGCCACATTAAATGTGAAGGGTTTTGAAGATGGAGTCCTTATGGCTTTCCCATAGATATTACAACATCGTGGATCTTGAACACTCCTTAGGCATTGGTTGGTCCAATGTTCTCATTTTCTAAGTTGAGGAAGGAAGCTCAGCCTGGGAACGCCCTCTGCTGTTCCCTGCAGCACTGCCCCGCCCTGCCCCCACCAGGGCAGAGCAGACAGCAGAGCTAACAGGGCTAACATGGGCTTTCATGCCTGTGGAACCACTGCTCCTGGCGAGCACCATCAGACCAGTTGCTCGACTCACTGGTGAGATAAAGTTGTATAATGCCCAGTTTGCCTTCCCACCTCACCTCAGGGACTCCATACTGGAAACTCCTTATTAGGGATAGCAACATCCTTTTTGACCATGTGAGAGAAGTTCTGAGAGGTTTACCTCCTGGAAGAGGTTGTGCATCCCCTGATTGTCTCCTAGCTTATGACGGTAAGATATGGGTGACTGACAGGAGATCCTTCCTAAGGGGGAGGGCTTTTGTTTTGGGGTGAGGGAAAGGGAGTGCAGTCAGGGGGAAGGTGAAAGGTGAAGGCTAATAGCCTCTGTCTCAGTCTCAGGCTGCTAGAAAACAAACAAACAAACAAAACAAAACCCACCACAGATTGGGGGCGCTTAAACAACAGACATTTATTTCTCACATTCTTGAGGCTACAAGTCCAAGATCAGGGTGCTGGCAGATTTGGTGTCTAGTGAGGGCCTGTTTCCTGGCTCGGAAATGGCCATCTTTTTGTTGTGTCCTCACATGGCAGAAGCAGTGAGGGAATTCTCTAGGGTTTCTTCAATCAGGACACTCATCCCACTCAGGAGGACTCCACCCTCACGGTCTAATCACCTCCCAAAGGCCCCAACTCCTAATGCCATCACATTAAACTTTAGGATTTCAACATATGAATCTGGTGGAAGGACACACGCACTCAGTCTGCAGCCTCGGGCTCTGGTCCTCTCTTCACTAGTGTGGCGTCTTTGGGTAAACTCCCTAATTCTGTCAAGCCTCAATTTCCTCATCTGTAAAGTGGGGATAATTAGAGTATCTACCTCTTACGGTGTCCATGAGGATTCATAAGGTAACATAGGAAAAGCATTTGGCACAGTGCCCAACAGGTTGCTAAGCTCTGATAATATGAAGATGTTCCACATCAGTGTTCTTTACTGCTCTCCAGAACTCATCTATCCTACGACTTCATCCCAGCCACCTCTGACCTTCACTCTCTTTATCTGCACTTCTTTTTGCTCTCAGATAACTCTCCCGGACAAGGCATTTTCTAAAATAGGAACATTATGAGGGAAAGTCACTCCCTCCTGGAAGAAATAAGCAGCACCCCAAGGAAGGCAGGCAAAGAAACCCCCCTCCCCCAAGAAAAACCAAGCCCTCTCTCAGTTGTGCTGAGCCAGTTCTAGAGACTTAGATGGCGTGGTGGTGTTTGGAGCCTCAGTTCGTCATCCAAAGGCATCTGGGAGAGGGGCGTCAGGATTTATCCCAACTTCCTCAGAGCCACGCACCAGAGTCTTTTCTGTGTTCAGCACGCTATTGTTCTGAACTTGACTGACATTCTCCCCTCCTGTTTGATTTCAGAAGCTGGCGCCCTTGGAGATAAAACCCGTGTGGCAGAGAAAATGGCCCCCTAGAAGGCTGGCTGGGATAAATAGCTTTTCTAGACTGTAGAAATGCCAAATAGAAACTATGCCCCTCCAATAAGGGGCATAGTCTAACTCCTGAGTTTTTGAAGCTGGTGGTTGGTTGTGGTTCTTGGCTTTAGGTGTTCAAAGTGTGTGTGTGTGTGTGTGTGTGTGTGTGTGTGTGTTATTACCATCTCTTCTTATTAGCCATTCTCTTCATACCAGTAGGAGAACTGGCTTACAGGAGATCTGCTGGCTTCTAGGAACCATAGAGGATATGTTCTGTGTGACCAGGTCAGAGGTAGGGTTTCTATAACCTGTGTAGTTTTTGGACCACTCACAAAAACATCAGGCCTTTTTGATAGAGCTGAAACCGATGCTCTATCCGCGCTTTTGCTAGAAGAGATTCAATGTAAAGATTAGTTCTAGGAACAATAGCCCTTTTTCACCTCATTTTTATGTTACACATTCTTCTGATTTTGCTAGCGCTGCCTCCCCTCAGACAATCAGGGCTCTGTCAGAAAGCTTTCAACCATGTTCCAAACACATTTAAAAAATAACACACACACACACACACACACACACACACACACCCTAAGCATAATATGGGCACTTCACATCCACATTTATCCATTGAAAGTCTATAGAAAAATATAATGAACTCTTGTTTTATGAAGAGCATGTAAACGGCCTGAGGTTGATGGTCAATGGATCAGGGCTCCAGAACCAGCAACGTCCCCCTTCGCTGCAGGGGGTTGTTGCCTCTCTGGGCCTGTTTGCTCAGCTGTGTCACAGGACGTTGGGTTGAATGATCTAGACTGGGGGTGGGGTCCCTCCACCGGCATCATATCTGAATTCCAGCTTCATGCTGCTGTTGTTCATTCCTGATGTCTTCCTTATTGGTTTATTTGCTTTTTTTTTTTTTTTCATTTTTGGAGATTTCTAAAACAAAATAAGTGAAGAAAGTAACAACCATTCTATTCCCGTCCCCTCAAATGAATAGGCTGGTGTTATGAACTCTGAATCTCTTTCTTTCCTCCTGCCCTCTTTTAAAAATCATATGATTAATATACTAAATGTGATATGTGCTCATATTAAACAGAGACTTGTATAGTCCATGCAGACTAGTACAAAGATGAAAGTTAAAAAAACACACATGAAATCCTACCCTCAGAAACAAATATTCTTAATATAAATTGAACATCATTTCTTCCCTGTACACATACATACTTGTGGATAGACATACTAAGTAAATGGATAGAAATCATTTATAAAGATGGATTTAATCTGTACATATTCTTTTAATGACAAGTGCTTAGATTTAACTTTGAGTATAATTAAAAAAAATCTGAATTGAAACAGAAGATTTGTTGGAACCACGGGTTTCTGTACCCTATGAAAGCTTTTTTTCTAAAAGAATTCTTTAAAGCTAAAAATGAAATTTTTAGGTGATGAGAAAAGAATTTATTGCTCTTGTAACTGGAAAGTCCAAGGAGAGAGTGTTATTCTCTCTCTGGATCTGGAGCTGGATCCAGGAATGACAGTGAGATGATCAGGTCTCTCTACCTTCCCTTTCACCCATGGCTCTTGATCTTCCTTTCTAATTTGCTTCATGCTCAGACCAGCTTCCCCATTGGGATGACCCACATCACAATGGGCAGCTCCACTTACATTATAATGAAATAGAGACGCTGGAATTCTCAAAAGACTGGAGTCATTGCATCTTCCTTGTTTAACTATTTGTTTCAATCTTTTTTTTTTTTTTAAAGATTTTATTTATTTATTTGACAGAGAGAAATCACAAGTAGATGGAGAGGCAGGCAGAGAGAGAGAGGGGAAGCAGGCTCCCTGCTGAGCAGAGAGCCCGATGCGGGACTCGATCCCAGGACCCTGAGATCATGACCTGAGCCGAAGGCAGCGGCTTAACCCACTGAGCCACCCAGGCACCCCACTATTTGTTTCAATCTTAATCAATATTCACTAATTTCCTGCCTGATAAGATAGAACGTTAGCAGTATCACACTTCTGCCTCTCCTCTTTCTACGAGATTTATAACATTTACCTTTATCATTTTAATTCCTGTAGTTGTTTAGTGTTGCCCTGACATAAAAATGAATTCAGTGTCCACTACCAGTCATTTTGATATGGTTCTCCATTCCTGATATCACTATTTTAATTTATCATAATTGGCTGGATTTTGTGTCAAGCAGCTTTTTCAAAGTTGTTCATTATGACTATATACCCAATGGTTTTTCATGTTTGAGATTATCTCATGTTTCTTTTATACTTGGATGGTATCTTAGATTGGTAAAAATTTCTTGGAACATACTTTCTTTCCTTTGGCATTTCCCATTGTGCCAATGTCTTCTGGCTTTGAATTTTGCTAAGAATTCTGAGGCTAACTTGATTCTCCCCCACATTCAGAGGGACTTTTTTTTTTACCTGCCTTTTTGCTTAAAGAATTATTTCTTTGTCCTTTAAGTTTAATAATTCAAAAAGGGTATGTCTTAATTTAAGCATCCTCTTTCACATTTTCCTGGCATACTGTATGCTCTCTCAGTCTGGGTCTTTCTTAATTTGTATATTGTCATCTGCTATATATCTAAATGCATCTTTATCTTCTGTTGTATCGTCTATTGGGGGTCACCAATTATTTTTATGTTGGATTGGTTTTTTTATGACTTGTATATTTATTAACTTTTTTCATTGTTTTTCCATCTTTGTGATGGAAAAACATGTGAGCATGTTTTCACCTTTCACCTTCCCCCTGACTGCACTCCCTTTCCCTCACCCCAAAACAAATAAAATAAATTTTATTTATTTATTTATTTATTTGACAGAGAGAGAGAAAGATAACAAGTAGGCACAGAGGCAGGCAGAGAGAGAGGAGGAAGCAGGCTCCCTGCTTAGCAGAGAGCCTGATGCGGCACTCGATCCCAGGACCCTGAGATCATGACCTGAGCTGAAAGCAGAGGCTTAACCCACTGAGCCACCCAGGTGCCCTTTGTGATTTTTTTTTAAAACTCTGTTTTTAATTTGATTATCTCAAACCTCTATAGCATAATATGAATTCAAATTTTAGTTCATGTTTACCATTTCTGGTATTCTTCGTTTCATCTTGCAGTTCCAAGTTTCATCTATGGTCTTTTCTTTGTTGTTGTTAGCTTAAAGAACTTTCTTTGGCATTTCTTGTATTTTCATTTAATATATTGTATTTTAAATTCCAGGATTTTTATTTGCTTCTATTTCTCAGTTGAGATTCCCTATCTTTTTACTAAGACTGTATATTTTTTAAAAGTCCTTAAACATATTTATACTAGATGCTTTAAAATCTTCATCTACTAATTCCAACATTTGTGTCAAATTGGGATCCATTTCAATGACTATTTTGACTTCTGGGTTTAGGTTATGTTTTCTTTTCTTTTCACCTTTAATTTTGCCTTGTTTTGTTCTCATTGTAGCCTGAACATTGTGGATGATAATAGTGTAGAGACCTGAGATTCTGTTATCTTCCTCTGAAGAGTATGGAGTTTTATTCTCATAAAGAGTTAAATTACTGGGTAATCATCTTGAACTTGTAAAGGTTTGGTTTTATGCTTTTTAATGTGGTTCTGTTTTGGTTTTTCCCTTTGTCTAAGGGTGAATCTTTAGTTCTAGGATGTAGTCTTTATCCCTAAAAATAGACTTTCTGGGATTTCAATGAAAAATGTGAGGTATTTGCCAAGACTCTAATTTGTCAGGATCCAAGCTCGACATTTTGTCTACCCTACTATGGTTGGCAGCTGAAATCTCTGCTCAGCCTTTTTAGGTTTCTAGCTGTTTCTTTTTGCTAATCCTTGAAGTATTTCTATCCATGTGCAGTTCAGGGGTCAGCCACAGATACAGGGAAATAATATATACATATTTGGGGCTCACCATTAAGGCTTTCTTAATTTTCAGATGCTCCAGCAGCTCAAAATTCCATCTTCAAACGCTTCAAGCCAGTGTTTGTGTTTTTCTGCTTGAGCTTTGGCCACTCAGTAGTCTGTGGACTGAAGAGTTTGCTTTCTCAAGGAAAAAGTCATCTAAGCATAGCTCTTACCTAGTGCACCTCCAGCTTTCAAAAGTTAAATCTCTCCCTGTTCTGCCTGATTTGAGTTTCCTTCTAGCAACTTTAATAGTTGCCTTTTATATTTTGTCCAGAGTAGCTACAGTAAAAGTTATCCCACCATTACTGGACTTGAAACTTCATAGGCATGTGATTTTAAACAATATCTATTCTGTACTATTAGTCTCAAATAAATTGTTACTATTCTCATTTTGTTTCCTTAAAGCTGAACCTCCATTTTCATCTCACTTTATGGGTTTAATATTTTACTTTAGGATTATTACTTTAAAAAAACTGTTAGAAGTTTCATTTATTCAGGAGCACTGCAGACACCAAAAAAGGGTCTGCCATGTTAAGATGGTATTAGCAAGAGAATAAGCCCTACTCCACAGCATGGCTGAGTTACTTCCAGTCATCTCTAATGTTATCTTGCCCAAAGTTGTGTTATCATCAGTTCCTCCTTCTATATACAATTGTATCAATTAGAACTCCTTTTGTTGCAAATGGTGCAAAAGTGGACTCAGATTGGCTTGAGGCTGGAAAGGAAAATGATGGATCCACATGACTGAGAAGTCCAGGGATATGTCATTTCACATGAAATCTGATCCACAAGCTCAAATGTTGTCCCTAAGACCTAGTTTCTTTCTTCCTCTCTCTCTCACTTATGCCCTTGGTATAACGTAAGTACCACTCTCAGCAGATTCTTATCTTAAAATGGAAAGATGGCCCACCCAAGCCTCACTTTGGTCTGGATTCGAGTCCAATAGAAATAGGAGGAACTGAATGTCTCTCAGCAAGTGCCATCAACTCTCACTAGCTCTGACTGTCAAATCCCTTATCCCTGAACCCAATACTGTGCCAGAAGAATGTGATCTTCTCATTGGCAGGCTTGAGTCAGTGGCCTCCTCCACATGCGTGGCTAGAGTCAGCTCCACTGAACCACGTGGACTGATGGTGCAGGAAGTCATTTCCCAAAGGCAAACTGTAATAGTGTCAACAAAAGAAAGATTACTGGACTCTGGAGGACAACAGAATGACAGGTGTTCTCTGTGACAGAGAAGTGTGTTGGGTGGTTGGTTGGTGCCAGGTATTGTTTTAAAAATCAAAGGTCTTGAATAAGGACCAACCTGAATAAGCTTCTAACTTTTACGCTCATCAGTTGACTTCATGGTATGCCTTGGTATCTATTAAGAATGACCATGTGAGTCTCCAAGACAGATAATCTGCGATACTCACAGAAAGGTGAGGTGTTCCTGTGGCCCAACTACCATTTATTTTCTGCAAAGATAAATCATTCCAGGTTTATTTGAGGTAAAAATAAGTTTTTTTAAAAAAGTTTTATAAAACTAAATAGAAAAGTATTTCTTCTGGGAGTTAAGATCAAATATGTATTTAAAAATATTTGATATTTGAAGCAAAAATATAGTGCCAGGGCCCATGGAGGCTACGAAGGCCTCTGGTTATCTCAGAGCATTCTTTCTTATTTATCCTTTTTATCTTTTTATCTTTATCTACCATTTAAAATTTTAAGTTAAATCTTATTTATCCTCTTAAAAGAAGTGAGACTTTCTTCTGGTACAGTCTGTTTGTGCAAGATTTTAAATCTTTAGAGAAATTTACAAGAAAGGATCTGTCTGGTTTTGGTAAACAGACAGAATTAGAAAGAATTAGGAAGAATTGATTACTCTCCTTTGCTGTGTAGCATGAAAGAGAAATTCTCTGTAGGATAGGGCAAAGCTGGTTGGGCTGTATTCTTTCTTTGGGGCACTTCACTTTATGGTCTCTGTTTCTCGTCACTTCTCAGGTTATCTGGGAAATTTTAAGGCAAATGTGTGGACTGGTTAGTTTCTCTTAATCAATGTAAGCATCGTTTCATCCTTAGCTGGGATTGTGCTATCCTGGTGTAGATAAAAAGGTTATCATGATGTTATTCTCACATCTAACCTTTAGAAGTTAAAAATAAAAATTAAAAAAAAATGCACATCTGAAGAGTTTCCCAGATCTCTTATCCCAGTTTGATGTATGGAGGCTGCGGCTTAATTTGATACTTTTAGGATTAGAACAGGTTTGAGACCATGGAAACGCTTTTTCTTCTTGAGTGTCTAACCCATGTTTCTCGGATATTTCTACAAAGTTCTTAACTGGCACACCACCCCCTGTCCTAGAGGTCAAGAAGAAACCCAATGACTAATTATTATTTTTACAGGCCTTTACAGGGAAGAGTCTCGGGACTAGGGGTCCCTCATAGTAGAGGGAGGTGCAGATCTGGGCATATCACTGCATGTTTTGAAATTCCTACCATTTTCCAAATATTATTTGTACTCTGTTTTATTTAAAAGACAAATATTTCACATTTGTAACAGATAAGGAAGTTGGAACCTACAAATTTAAAAGCAACCTCTTGCAAGCTACCCAATATCCAATGACTCATGAGACTTTCAGGGTGACCAAGGGCTGCCTGCAACAGCTGGGGGTCTGAAGGTGTCAGCCAGACCTGTTATGGTTTCTGTCCACAGACTGCACTATTTTGAGGGCATCCTATCACGTGTCCCACTTGCTTTCTGGAAAGCTAGTGATGCCACATGATGAGGAAAGAGGTATTTTTGCTCCGAGAACTTGAGCAAGGCTGTCTTGCCAAGGCCCTTCCAGCCTCTGGGCCTGCTCCCCTCTCATCCAGGCTCTGAGCCACAGCTCAAGTGATTTTAAAAAGCACAACCTTGACCTTATTACTTCCCTGATGAAAGCCCAGAAGTCACCGTGTCACTGCACAATAACAACCCTTCAAGGGGACACCCTACTCCCTTCAGGATGAAACCCAAATTCCTGTGTATGCCCTGCAAGCCTGGCGGTCTGACCCTCCTGGCTCTCCAGACCCTTCCTGGCTAGGTCCCTTCCCACCTGGGGCTGCAGATGGGGAAGGTAACTTGCCTTCTCTTCTCCTGTCTGCCCTGCTGGCCCCCCTGCCTGGCCCCTTGGCCCCCTCTCCCCACCCTCCCACTTATAGTGAAGCTCAGATGTTAGTTTTCCTGGAGAATCTCCCTGATAGTCCTCTCCCTAAAACCTGAGCCAGAGCACCTCTCCAATCTCCCTCTCCCCACTGACAGCCATCAGTACTGCCTCCTTACAGCCCCAGGATGGGCCAGGATGTGTCAGATGCCCAGTAAGTATTTGTTGAATGAATCCAAGCTTAATTTACAATCCTTTCACAGATAGGGCTGGGAGGGCAGAAAAATTAGTTGAGAGCTGTTTTGTTTCCTTTTAAAAGAATTGCTTCTGAGAGTGTTATCATTGAAGAATGTGTGTGAGTGTGCGTGCGTGCACATGCCAGTTTCACATCCTTCCCTGTCTGCCATCTTACAAAGGGTCTCTTTTGATTTGTAGCTCTCACGACTGAATGACAGAGAATGAAAAGCCCTGGATACAGTTCATTTGAATTTGAATTTGAGGTGGTGGAAGCAATTGAATGGACTTCTCAAATTGTTTTATTGTTTATAAATAGTGATGACGTATTTTCTTCTAGTTTTTGCCTTTTTTCCTCTTAGAATATCTTGTCTGAGAGAACTGGAGGAGAACCTGGAAAACTGTCCCTTGAAACATCCATTAATTGAAAAATGGTGTTAAAGGAAAGTATCTGCCTTATGGAAATGTAGTTGAGCTATCATCCATCCATATGGGATGCATTTTACTTGAGTCGAAAAGTTTCTGAAGGGAGGAATCCCATAAATATACAAACTGCTCAACTTTGTTATTCAACTCAATTCAAAAGTGCTACAGGGAATTTAACATAAGAAGCACTGGCTTTTGAAGACCACACCTACATTTTTATTATTGTTGGCATATTTACTGAAACATGTAGCGTGGATGATTGATTTATTTCCATGTTGTTTTGCTGAGCTCATGTTTAAGACTTGATTTCTGTTCAAGGCTGAGCTTTGTCTTTGGGATTTTGTTCAAAAGATACTTTACAATATAGGAATAGTTCCCATTTTGACCTCCATTTCTGTAAGTAGCAGAATTGCTCTTGGAACCTCCCATATTATGGGTAAGGTGTGAAAATTAGATAGTGCCGGAGGATCTTCTGAGTCTCTGTCTCTGAAGTGTTTCCAGGTTGTCTCCCCCTCATTGGCTCCAAGCCCTAGGGCAGGACCACCTGGATCAGGGTCATGAACTCACATGACTCTTTGATGCGGTAATGGTCCTAGGAGGTACTACTTACCCAAACATAAAAATAGATCTTGCAGGAGCTTAGTCTGGGTTCAGAATCCTAGGCTTGTGTGAAATTTGCATGTGGCTCACACTCTTTGCTCTTCCTTTACCAAAGCTGGAGCGCAATGCAGTTAGAGAGAAGATAAGACCCTGGCCAGCTGAATGGAAAACATGTAATAATATGAGTATCTCACCACTAAACTCCAATCTCTTTTCACCAACTCTGAGCCACCTCTGACATGACCAGAGGTCCTTGGGGGAAATGCCCTGGACTTGCATCAAGTGAAGAAAGTATTCCAGCAAATGCAATTGTGAGAATTCCTTTTACTGAAAGAAGCTCTTTGTGGAAAGGAAGGAGGGAAGTAGGAGGGGAGCTTGGAGCTCAGCCCAGTAACTCCCCTGCTCTTCTCTTGCAAAACAATCCACCCAGGCTCCAGTATCCGGAGACCATTGTGATCCCACGTCTTCTCCTTCTGGACTCTCAGCAGTATCCAGGTTTGTCTTAACTGTTGATCTGACCCATCCAGTCTTCAGGTTGTTGTGAGCCTGGGAATCTTTAGGCAATGGCTATTGTTAGGCACTCTTAGACCTTGAGGGAGGAAACGGCCAAAACACCTGTTCTCAGGAGGCTTCCCCAGAAAGGAGCATCTCACTCAGATGATAGGTTCAGGACCAGAAGCCCCTGAGACAAAAATCTCTCATCTTCAACACTGCCCGTGGAAGCTTCTAGAGGAAGCACTGTGATGGACATTGATGTACATTGACATTCCTCTTTCAAAGGTTCCAACATTGCATTTTCCTCCTGGTCTGGCAGTTAATCACTCCTTCCTTCTGTTAGCACTAAATGAAATCATTGACTTGCCTCTGGGAACCATGTTAGAGAATACTTACAAGATAAGAGTATCTCCACTCTGTGAATCCCACAATAAAAATGTAGGGAGGGATGAAGAGAGATGCAACAGAGCCACCTCTGACATGACAGACACTTATCTCCCAGTCCACATTTATTCCGGCACTTGTTCACTGAGGGAGAATTGCTGTATCCTTCCTTTTCTCCCCTAATCCACTCAGCTTCACTCCCACACTCTCCACAACAATTGAATGTCTGCTTGATGTTCCTCCACTATAAACCAAGCAGGAGACTTCATGATGGCAGAGTGCCTGTTTCAATTACTCCTGTACTGCCCACACCTACATGATCTTCTGTAAACATTTGTTAAATGAAATAAAATATTTAGGAAGAGATTACATGAGAAATGAAATGGATGAGAGTAGATGTTCCGAATGGTATTAAATGGATAAAATTGACTTAGTAGCTGAGAGAGTGAATCCATTGGCTGAACTTGACCAAGGGCAGCATCCTGCAAGGTTTGGGATTTGAACTGCCCTCTGACAATGGGGTTGAATTAAGTTGGAAGACAGGGCCTGGAAGACACAATGACAAAATAAGTACAGACAGGAAGTTGTAAGGAGTGGTCCTAGAATTCTGGGTAGACCAGTTAACTAAGAAAGTTAGTACAGTGGAAGTATAAAAAGCACATAATTAACCAAAAAGTTAGACTAAATTGAAGTAAAACCTTATATTTCCCAATCTTTTGGTCCCTTTCCTTCATATTTCTCCTTCTTCTTTTTTTTTTTTTTTTTTTTTCTCCAGCACCTACCCTCTCTGACTTCTCAGTTATGTGCTAGGTTTCTCTTTATGGAATTTTACATCTGTTAGAAACCTACTGGTTGAACATTCCTAGGTTGGATCTGAGGGGCTCAGGTGGTATAATCCCTGAAATGAGGGTTCTCAGTGACTGAGACGAACTGAGTCCACTGTCTCCATGAAATGTAATAAATAGGTAAAAACAGGTGCTTCAAAATATATGGGCCAAAGCCAATATGAATGTGCTACAATTGACTTCTATATATTTTTTCCAATGTATATTGACAGGGATAAAAGAGATTACTGGTTTAGAAAAAAGGAACTCTCCTGAATGAGGGTTGCCAATTTGAACCGATGGGATAATTCGTATCATGAAGATGGCTTCGTTATCAAAAAAGTGTTAACCGGTGGAGAAGGCAGTCAAGTTCAGAACATTTCTCAGGGTTCTAATGATAGAGCAAATGCAATAATCAGCAGCACATTTCCTGCATTACTATGCAAATCGCACTACGACGAAATTAATAGTTGTCATTTGTTGTGTTTCCTGGTTTCTCTTATCCCTTTCATTTTGGTATCAGAGATTAAGAAAAAAGGCATACTTCTATTATCAGTCAACTTTTGACTACATGTATTTTCATTCTTCTTGGCCAACCTCTAGTTCACTGACACAGACTTAATGGAAAGAAATGATAGTACTATTAAAAAATAATTATGGACTTAAAATAGCAGGCACATTCTTAACCACCATGGATGGTTATAAGGGAGATGGGTTATGATTAGAACCTTGAGAGTAACTGTGAATTATCTTCCTTCTGCTGTTTGGCGGGGGGGCAGGGGGAGGAGTACACATTGATTCTGAATGATATTTTTCCTTTTTAAAATTATTTTTGGCTGGAGAAGGAATTTAAAGATAATTTGGCTGTGGCATGCTCTAATAAGCTGGTTTCATAGCTTATCAGTGATTTCCAAGGTGTGTGGGAGGGTGAGCTGGGTTACCAGAATAGTAGGGGGACCATTTCCACATAGAGTCCCTAGGAGGCTCTAACATATAGCTTAAGGGGGACCATTCCCATCACTCCTTGCCAGTGTAAGCAATTTCCCTTGGATTACATGATATTCTTTGGGTATCTTGGGGATATAGGAGAGCTGAGAGCTATCAGCTTGAACGGATTTTACAGCTAAAAGAACCAGGCCACTGCTACTTAATGATCAGTTTTTAAAGGGTAAGATTGGCTGTTGATTATTGAATATTGATTATGTGCTAGTTACTTGGCCAGGTGCTTATATCTGGCTCCGGCTAAATCTTGTTCTTTCTCAACGTATGGATGAGGAAGTAGAAATTCGGCAAAGTGTATTGTCCAAGATTCCAGCCAAGTGGCTCTGTAGTGGTTTGTATCCTAGCTTTTCTGGCTCCAAAGCTAAACAAGATCACTATCAAGTCTAACAACTGGGGCATGGCACTGCAATGGGCATCTGGTTTAGCTCGTCACCCTCTCTTTCTGTCTCAGGGTAGCAGCACCCTGACTCTCCTTTGAGGGTCATTCCCTTCTCACTCTCAGTTCCTGTGGCTCATTCTCACCCAACTAAGTCCAGGGATGGGCAGCCTCCCGGCTAGAAGCCCATCTCACCATGGAAAGTTACACCTCCCTTCTGGCCCGAGGCCTCTCCTTCACTGTTGCTTGTTCACTTAAAAGTGTGCCCTGCTTAAACCGATATGCACCTTGCATACCTACCTGACTATTGGATGCATCCTTAGAACATAGAAACAGCACAGCAATCTGGGCTTGCAAAACTATAAAGACACACTGAACAAACCCACAGCTCAGATTCTATCATCCATAAAACAGGACAGTCAATGCATTCTTAGTCTACTTTCTAGGGCAATTTTGAGAATAAATTTACATAGGAGATTTGAAAAAGTACATTAAAACACTCCGCGAAGTAGTTATTCTATATCATTCTTTGTAACATGGGTTGGGGGATGGGTACTAATGGGGCTGAGTGACGAGGAACTTTTTAAACGAAAACCACTTTAGGCAGGTGGAGGTCTGAAGTCTCCCAGGGGTGCTAGTGTAGAATAGGGGTTCTCAGTCCTTCCCCATCACAATGCAGAGGATAATCACAATCTTCATTAAAGCCCAGATTCCTAAAAACCCTGCGCTCCAAATTTTCTGGAAAGTAGAGCTGTCCATGGATGTGTTGCCACAAGGAGGCACGGGGTATCCATATGGGCGGCTCTCTTTGGACTGGGGTATGGTCAGCACAGGAGAGGGTGAAGGGCGATGGGATCTCTTTCCCCCAACACAGTCCACATCACCACCCTTTTCCCCCTTATAGAGCAGATGGAAATGCAAATGGATACAAAGAGGTCATTAGTGACTAACTGGAAATCTGCTACAGTTGTTTTTAATCTTTAAACTTTAGAAGCATAACTGTTTAAACATAAACTTAAGCAGAGATTCCTGGGGATGTAGCTTACAAAGGAATTTGGGAGCCACCAGTGGGTGGTGACCCCCCCCAGAGGAGGATGGCCCATGTGGGGTGGGCGGTAAAGATATGTGGTCAGAGACATGGGGCTACCACGTGTCAGATCATCTGGGAACCTGCTCCTTTCAAAGATCAAGAGTGAACCTCCATCTCTTTATCTCTGGAGTGGGGGTCACGTTAGGACTGGAGACAGTATATGGGAGCATCTAGCCTGCAGATGCTCAACAAATGGAAACCAGTCTTACTTTATAGGACACAACAGTGGAGCGCTCTTCCAGGTCTCCGGGACTCAGAAAGCATTATGGAGCAGCGGGTTTTTGCTGCTTCCTGCTGGGGTGTCGGGAGAAAAATGGAAACAAATGAGGCATCTAATGCAGGTTCTCCTGGAGCTCCCTGCTAATGGGGAAAACAGACACAAGCCTAAGGAATTCCACTGTGGTTAAGTGTGGACAAAACCTACATGGAAGGGCAGAGAAAGTTCCATGGCATGGGATTTGCAGGGGAGGGGGCAAGTGATTGCATGAAACCAAAATGGCTTCTGCCGAGATGCTTCGGAGTCCCCTCCCCTCCCCTGCATATTGTCTGCCATTCTACCGTAACACATTTACAATGGTGCAGAAAAAGAACCTTTTTTATTTATTTATTTTTTAAATCCAGTTTGGCTCCTGGGAACACAAAGACATTTCTTGGCGCCTTCTTAGGGAGCAAAAGAAATTTATAAGGGTGTGACTGTGCTGATTACGACGACGTTGGGGCAGGAGCCTCTATCACATGTGTCTGTTCCCTGGCCAGGTGTAATCCAGTCCGGCCTTTCTTGCACAAACACACACTACCAGGCAGCAGCGTCACACTCGGGCATGTAAAAATGTCAGGTTCCTTTCTTCCTTTAAGAACTGTTGCCCTTAAAGAAGGGAACGAGATGCTTTCCTGCCATACAGCCGTAACAATGGAGTGAGGGACGAATGGCCTCCGGCTCCACCCGGCTGCCGCCCACCCATGCGAGGGTAGTAGTGCTAAGTTGCCTCTTTGGTCTGGCCGGGCCTGGCCAAGCCCTGGGATCTGGGAGCCCAGGAGCTGGCTGGAAGTGCCGGCTTGGTGCGTGGCTGCCTGATGCACAGGCTGGGTCGGGACCACATCCAGCCCTTTGTCTTTCCCGAAGCCGCGCCGAGCAGCCTCTAAGGCTGGAGAAGACCTGGCTCCGTCCAAGCCCCACGTGGAGGAAAGGGCTGGAATAATGGCTCGCTCAGAGCAGGGACCCACACTGCCGTTGCCAGCCTCTGGTCCAGAGGTAATGACAGCTGGTGGGAGCCCTTCACGCAGGAGCCCTGTAATTAATGCCCCACCACAGAGAACTGGGCTCGGACAGCCTTTCTCCTAAAACTGGGCCGGGGCGGGGCAGGGCAGTCCCAAATGTAGATGTGCATTGTTAAACTATAGAGACAAATAAAGGCTCAAGCCAGTAACAGCCCCACACTCTTCTCAGTCAGCCGCTAAGGGAAAGGGATGTCCATTGTTTGCGTGCCAACCGGTTGCCGGACTGTGCTGGACCCTTTCAGCACGTGACTAGATCCAGGCTTGTAACCATGAAGAAAGTGGGTTATTATTTCCATTATGTAGGTGAAGCAGACCCTCTGAGGTTAAGGAAGTTGCCTGAATCATTTGCATTAATAAGCCCAGTAGAAGAGCCTGGCCCAAACTCAGCCTTGCCAGACGGACGCCATTTTCATGCGCTCCCTTCTAGAATCATCCTCTGGGAGGAGAGAAACCAGGTTTGTTGTGTTTATTGTGGTTCCCTCTGTGTCTAGCCCGGTGTCAGTTCTCCCTAAGTATTTGTCGATGACCGAAGAGCTGCTTATCCCATAATCTTGGGCCAAGCATCACAGAGAAGGAGCACAGGACTCTCCTTATGCAGGTGCTAGAACCCAGCAGGTGCGATGTCCCCTCTTACTGATCTCCTGCTGTAGGGGAGTGCCATGTTGGGAACCACGGAGGGAGACGGACAGGGCATCCGCGATGCCCCAGCCCAGCGGCCAGCACAGAGAAGCATGTAGAATAAAGGTAGAAGGAGGGTCCTGCCTGCCGGTTTCTATCTCTCCAAGCTGTGGAAGCCAGAACAGTGTTACATTTATTGTTTTTCCTTGACCCTTGGGAGGGTATCATTGAACAGCAGATGCTGACTAAAGTATAATCAGCCTTCTTGACTTGAGGATGGGGAAGCCGAGGACCAGGTGACTGGCAGCGGCCTGCCCCAGGCCATCCCCCAGTTAGCAGCAGACCCAGAACGACACCACACACCATGAGGAAAAGTCCGGGGCCTTCTGCATTCCACCCTGCCCTTCTGAGCCCTGAATGCAAGCCTCCTCCTGGTGAGGTGTGACAGCAGAAAGACTCTTCTCAGGCAGCAGGACAATTGATCTTTCGAGAAAACTCAAGCTCCCTTTGATAACAGTTTCCATTAACCCACCTGTGGAGGGCTTACTGGTTGCTGGGACTGTTCTAGATGCCCATTCAAGCTTTGTGTCATTTAATCCTGGCAGAAACCCTAGAGGAGAAGCACCGTCATCACTGTGTTGCCAATGAGGAAGACTGAGCCTCCGTGACTTGCCTGAGGTAGACCCGAAGGAGATCCCAGGCCACGAAGCCCTGGGTCTCACCGACAGATTTCACTGAACACAGTAACAACTTGGCCATGTTTCCTGTACATTTTGCACTTTTTTTCTGGTTATAATATCTATATTTTTTTAATCTAGTGAGGCATGCTTGAAAGAGCGTAAGCCAAGAGATCCTGTTTATTATTTAGGCAACAGTTTCAGTGCTGACTTTCATATGAACCTTATCAGTGTCAAACCAGAGTTTACTAACACTTTGCTGACTTATAAACAGGCTCCCACACGCTTACTTTCGTGCTTATACAAAGAAACACATGTAAACATTTCAAAACATTTCTGGTGGGCAATTAATTTTTTTTCCTTTGGGAATATATCCAATGGATAATAATAATGAGGCAATGCATATTTTGGAGATAAATAATATTAAAATGGGTAGCTTTGGCGTCTTTCAGGGATTTTGGATGCTTAGAAATTGTCATTAAGTATGTGTATACTTAGAGATCCATTTTTCTGGCGTGCCCTGAGGAGTGTGCTCAGGAACTGGGGACGGAAGAGGGGGACCAGTCATGAGGGTTTCTTTTGTTTATTTGGAAACTCTGTGTCTTCTGGAGAACTGAACACTTCGGGGTTTTGGGTGGGGGGAGCGTCTTTGTTCTAAGCACAGTGGTATACATCTAAGAACCTTCTCTACAGCTACTTCCAGATTCCTTCCCTGCTCTTCCTGTTCTCTTTTTCATTTTTCCCCTGCTCTCTCTTCTCCATGTGGTAAAGGTAGACTGAGAGGCTAATGGGGGAAAGGAGAACCATGTTTATCATATTTTATGATCTCAATGCTTGCAGAAGGAGAAACATTCCCCATCTGAGCATCCTCTCTGGGTCTGTCGTCCATTTTGAAAGATGTCTCCTCCAGGAGAAATCCCTGTGTCACGATCGTTTGCTTCTCTCGAGCTATATTAAGATAATAGCATTTCTTGGGGGCATCTGGGTGGCTCAGTGGGTTAAAGCCTCTGCCTTTGACTCCAGAGTCATGATTCCGGGGTTCTGGGATCGAGCCCCGCATCGGGCTCTCTGCTCAGCAGGGAGCCTGCTTCCCTTCCTCTCTCTCTGCCTGCCTCTCTACCTACTTGTGATTTCTCTCTGTTAAGTAAATAAATAAAATCTTAAAAAAAAAAAAGATAATATCATTTCTCTAGCCATACATTTTTGGTTAAGTGCTTCAAGAAAGACACCAGCAAATGCAAAGCGATGACCCGCAGACTTGAAGGTTGCGTATCAATTGCCGGCTTTGAAAACCTCTCACCGTCGGTTTAGGTGGAGAACGGGAAAGTTCTTTTTTCTTTTTTTTTTTTTTTTTTAAAGATTTTATTTATTTATTTGACAGAGACACAGCAAGAAAGGGAACACAAGCAGGGGGAGTGGGAGAGGGAGAAGCATGCTTCCCTGCCGAGCAGGGAGCCCAGTGCAAGGCTCTACCCCAGGACCCTGGGGTCATGACCTGAGCCGAAGGCAGATGCTTAATAACCGAGCCACCCAGGTGCCCCTGGAAAGGTCTTTAAGACATTCACTGCCTCTCTTTTTTTCCTGGAATAGAGTAGGATTCACACTTCCCTATCCCTTCTGACACCGAACATGACCTTGCGACTTGATGTGGCCAGTGAAATGTCAGTGGCAGAGCAAGGAGACAGAGGGTAACTTGCCACATTCTCTTTTCACCTGCTGTAGCAACTGGCAATGCTCCATCAGCCGGAGAGGTCCAGTCATCTGTGATGGTCACATTCTTCATAGTATAAGTACTCTACAGGCAGGGGTCTAGGCCCAGATGTCCATCTGTGGGGAATTCCTTGGATGGATGAGAGTTGCCTTCTGAGGTTCCTTTCTATTCTAAATTCCCCATTACTGTGAAATTTTAGGTCGGAAGTTAACTTAGCTGTTTCACGGCATGGTATCTCCATAGGATATTTTCTGACTCATAGTCAAAGATCCGGATGCAGAGCTGGTTACTGCCTCTCATGAGCTATTATAAGCCAAATATTAAACATTGTTAGCCATATAGTAACCTTTCCAAACCTTAGCCAAATCACTTAATCTTCCTGAACCCCAGTTCCAGAAATCCAAAAATGCAGTGGCCACCAACACTGCCTACCGTAAAACATCTCAGAAATCTTAAAGCCAAAGCAAGATGATGTCTCAGAGGTCTGGTCCAGCCCTCTACAGGTGGAAAGCAGTACCATCATTCCACGCTACAAAGGGGCATCACGCCCACCAACTCCTGTTTGCTGGGCTGGTGTAGGCGATACATGCATCCTGATTGGGTCAGAGCTCTGCTCCCTCACTGGATGGAATGGATTCTTTCTGAACTCAAGAACTGCAGCCCCCTCATCTCCTCTGACCAGGGCTACATGCTGGGCTCTGTTTTACAAATAGAAGTTATGCATCTTGGCTCATGCATTTGCAAAGCACCCCAAATTTCTACCTCATTTGGTTGATGCTTTATAAAATGACATCTAAAGAAACATTGTAAGGCTAGAAGGGTCCCACAAAAGGTCCAACAAGAGCCCTGGTCCTTTTTCTTTCTCAGAGTGCTCAAGTCCCCTTCAGTCATTGGTCCCAGTGTGTCCTGTGTGTGAAGATTCCAATCCCCAGAATCCATCATTTTGGCCATTTCCTAATCAATGGGAGGCAATACATTTACTAACTTCTGAATACCTATCTTTCCCAGCAGATAGCATCCTTTTTTTGGTTATATCCCCACTAGTTTTTTATTAAATCAGTCTTTTGCTGTAGAGTAAGTCCTGAGCTTTGACTGATTTTTTAACCCTAAGTAAATGTTTGGACATTTCAAGATCGCCTGTCCCCCCTCACCCAAATGGCCTTTTAATTTTGACATGTCTTTTCAGTGTAACATTGTTTCCATTTTCATATGCTTGGCATCACCCAGAGACTCAGAATAACTCAATCCTTTGATTCTTTCCTTCTTCCCTTTTCTCTCCCTCCCTCCCTCGCTTCCTGTCTTGTGGCATTCTGACCAGCTCTGGGCTGATCCTGGCTTCTTCAGGGAAGCCATTCACTGGACATCTTCCAAAGCAGCCCCTGAGAAAGTGATAGCGGTTACCCCCATAGACTCATGGAACAAGCACCCTCAGGACAGGTTGCCTCCCCATTTGGGAGTGTGGTTACAGAGCTTGGCAGGAATGTCAGGCTGAGACTGATTCATTCATAAGCCTGGCCACAGTGCACAGAGAAAAGCCCTTTCCCTGCCCTGGACCCCCCGACCCCAGCCAAACAGCTTCAGCTTATCTCTAAGAAGATTAGCGGACCTCTGGCTCATCGCTGGCTTTCTTTCGATGCCAAAAGACCCAGCCGATCAAAGTTGACGTTACTTCACATAGCTAGTGGCTTATCTCCGGCCTGTCCTGGGACTGCTGACCTCTCAATTAAGGTTTTAACAACAGTTTCTCTTTGGGGAGGAAATGCTCAGAGCATGGAGGACAGTTTACACTACAGGACTGCTGGTCCTGACCCCACTGGCTGGGCGGCCTGTCGTGATTGCTAACCATGCAATTAGCGGCAATTTTTCAGTTCCCTTGTAAAGAAAAAAATGTTATTTCTACCGAAACTATCTCCAAGTGTCCTAAAGCATTCTATTTTTCATATCTAATGAGGTGACAGTGGAATTTGTTAGATGAAGAGGACTTTATCAAGCTTTAATGCTAACATGCCTCTCAAATCCAGAGCCTCGCGGGCGCATCGAAGGAGACAGCGGTAATCCAAAGCATAGTGTGATGGATGCATTTTGGGGGCATTCCTTTGCTTTCTCATGGAGACCAGCCCCTCACCCCCTGTGTTGTTTCAGCCTCCTTGGAGTTTTGTCGGAAATATGGCCTGCTAGCTTGATCAAATTGAAATTGAAAGCCAAAGAAAAATATTTTGCACCTTGGCCCTGAAAGTTTTCCCAAAAGATGTGAGCTTGTGAGATGAATATTGTAAACTTGTGAATTATGGGAGAAATATAGATTTTTATAAAATATAGATTTTATGGGGGAAATATAGAAGATAAATCCCTTTTATTGGGTGTTTGTTCCCGTTAGCTTGGAAGATACCATAGACTTACGTAACGAGGCTCTCTACTTGAGAAGCTTTCACCATAATTAGGGAGATAGACTATTGCAGCAGACCAGAGCTGAGGCTCTAGAGCAGACAGATGTGGGTTTGAATTTCAGCTTTGCTCTTTGCGGTCTCCCACTCCCCCAGCCTCTCAAAAAGATTCGTCATGTTGTGAGTCTCTGTTTCTTGGTTTTTACAATTGGACGAAGCCTTCTCTGAGCTTCTCAGGGTTGTCGTAGGAATCAAATGTTGCCCAGTGCATGGCATATGGGACATGAATGGCCATATACCATGCACTGAATTGAATGAATGGCAATTGCTAGTCATTTCATGATGATTGTATAAATTCTGAAAAGTTTGCTGTGAAAGAGGGGGTAGAATTTACCAAAAGGCTGGGAGGCAGGAAGCCCTTCTTGGAGCAGAAGTAGACAGGAGCACAAGCCAAGCATTAAGGGGACAGCTGGTAAACCCCAGGAGCCACTTGCTGGCCAGTTGATTTTTACGCCTGCCTTCCCAGTCTTTCATACCTTGTGTGCCTGCCCAGCTTGCGGAGAATTCCTGAGGAAGCCACAAAGTTAGTTTTCTGTATCTGTTACAGATGAGGGTCAGTTGTCATTTCCATCATAAAATCCATGCTTCATGGGTCTAAAGCTTGGAATTTAAAATGACATGGGGCTTAAGCTCTACTTAACGCTTTTGATTTAAAACCTTCTCAGAGAACAAGAGTTCTTGGTCTGCATGGCTCATAATACCACCATAGGCTCTTTGAAAGTGAATTCTGTATCTGGCTTTGCGCAGCCTTTCCAATCACAAATAGCTTTAAACAAGATGTCATAAAAACCCAACACTTTAAAAAGGCAAATGATCGGCCACATTTGCACTCTCTGTGGAAGAATGACTTGGTGAGCCGAGAGGTTTCATTTTCCTGCATGACAATGAATTTCTTGAAATTCATGAAATGAACTTCATGAAAATGACTTTCCAAAGTGCCTACTTTAAAAAAGGACAGTTTAAGCAGAGGAGGGAGAGACTTTTAGAGGCTATGTACTTAGTCACTGAAGATATCCATTTAATTCATCTATATTTTTACATGGCATTTTATTTTAAAGATAAAAATGTGTTATATACAGTATCAGTAAATGTTTTGTCTTCTGGCTTACGCATCAAAGACTTCCTATGGCTAAATATGCATCTGTTAGCAGACAGATCCAAAAACATTTTATTTAAAAATAACAAGATCAGTATCCCACAGGAAATGTCTGAGGGCCAGGATCAGCGAGGGATTTTAATTTTTTGTTAAAAAAAATGATTACTCTGATTTCAAATTTGGAGAGAAACAGAGATGTGAAATCACTCAGAGAAGTTTCCAGGAGAAGGTGGAGAGTTAGAAACACCTGCCAGGAAGCGCTCATGACCTAGCTGCAAATCTGAAAGCTCCCTAGTGTGGAGGAGCACACGCAGGTGAGTGTGATGGGGATGGAGGAAGATGACGGCGGCATCTTCAGTTCCCCCCAGTTTCGGTTGTGAGCAGGAAGACAGGTCATGGAAGAACCAGCCTGAGGGAGATTCCTCTTCCCCTTGTGGACAGACACAGCCATCGCCCAGAGGCTTTTCCTTTTCATTTTCCAGGGTCCAAATGAAGATTACCTTTCTGACCTTGGACTACCTTCATAATTGGACAAAGATTCTAAGAAAAGTTATCAAAAAATGTATAGACAGAGTGGGAAAGGGAGTTTAGTTTCATGGTCGATGAATTGGCTTCTATGGACTCATGCTGGTAACAAGAAGACTAAAGTTCTCACAGACCCTAGTGAATTTCTATCTACTGGCAGAGATGTGAAAGCTAAGGTATCCTGGCCATTTCTGGGACGGTTGAAAAATAATGACTATATCGAACAGCTCCCTCTATATTCCAGAGGCAGAGTCTACTTCCCCATCTTCAGAACTTGGCCGGGCTGTGATTTGCTTTGCTTTGACCAATAAAATGTGGTAAAAGTTGTGAAAGTTCTGGGGTCTAAGCCTCAAGAGGCCTTGCAGCTTCTGCCTTTTCCTTCTTGGAATCCAACCAGGGCATAAGGAAACCCAGATGATGTTTCTGAGTGTTGAGAGACCATGCCAAAAGAAAGACCAAGCTGCAGCCGGCACCAAGGCTCTGGGGCATGTGAGTAGGGTCCCCTTTGTCTCTCCAGGCCCAGCTAAGCCACTGGCTGACTGTAAGTTGCCTGCAGTGAAATGTGAGCCCAACAAGACTAGTGGAACTTCTCAGTCAACCCACAGAGTCATGAGAAACAACAAATTATGGTTCTAAGTCAGAGTCTGCAGGCCAGATCTGAACAGATACATGTTCATGTCAATAAAGTTTTATTGGAACACCACCAGACTCATGCCTTACAAATTGTCTGTGGCTGCTCTTGGGCTCAACAGCAGAGTGGAGAGGTTACAACAGAGACCACAAGGCCCACAAAGCCTAAACTAGGTACTGCCTTGCTCTTTGCTGAAGTTTGCCTACCTATGTTTTAAACCACCAAGTTCTAGGGGTGTTTTGAAATGCAACAATAAAAAACACATAGATTTAGTGTATTAGTCAGTGTTGTCTAGGGAAACAGGACCAGTAGGAGGTGGCTTAAATGATTACAGAGAAATGCCCGAGAAATGCTTTGAGCTACAGTCAGCAAGCTGGAGACCCAGGATTGCTGATGATGTAGTTCTAATCTGAGCCTGACAGCTTGAGAACCAGCAGAGCCAATAGTGTAAGTTCTGGTCCCAAAATCAGCAGTCTCAAAATCCAGCAAGAGCAAGCTTGTGTTCCAGTTCAAGTCTAAAGGTTGGAAAAACTTATGTTCCAGTCACAACCAGGCAGGAGGACTCCTCCTACTCTTGGGAGGGCCAGCCTTTTCGTCCTATCCAGGCCTTCAGTGATTGGATGAGGTCTACTCGGAGAGAGCGGGCAGTCTATTCTCCTTGATCTGTCAAACCAAATGTTAATCTCATCTAAACACCGTCACAGACACACCCAAGTATGTTTGGCCAAATATCTGAGCACCCTATCATTCAGTCAAGTTCACCACGACATTAACCATCACAGTTGGGTGCCCATCATTCAGTCAAGTTCACCATGAAGTTAACCATCACAGTTGGTACCTAAAAGTGAGGTTCTAGAATAACAGAAACCTAAGTTAATGACATTGGCTGTGGACAAGGAGGTGGGCAGGAGATGGGAAGGATGCCATCAGCAGGGCTGGAAAGAAGGGGTGGAAACTTCTATTGGCAGCTGGAGAAAAGAGAAGCCTGGGCTATATAATGGTGGAACAATAGTCCCAAATAGTCCTGATTGTCACCTAAGGTAACTTGGAAGATAGAAAATTACCTGTTGAATTCATAGATCTGGTCAAGGAAATGAAATATCTGGGCAGAATGTTGAGAGTAACCACTGTCTTTTCTTAGCTACATATGATAGTATACACGAAGAAAGAGATGAGCTAAAGAACCTCTAAGTTTAGCAGCAGAATACAGAGGAAATGGACAAGACTCAGGACATGTCTGATTAGAAAACAAGACCGTCTCTCATTTCCAGCACATACTCCCCACCCCAGCCAGTAAGACATTCTCCAAGTGAAACAAGGCACAAATCCATCAAGGTTGTGGTTGTGAGGTCCCTTTTTAGGACCTCAGAAAGTTTTAAGCTTATGCCTAAAGGAACCTCTCAGCTAGACAAAGGCTTCTAAGAACCTTAAGAGAGCATCCCACAGCAGGTCCACAGCCCAGATGAAAGAGATAGCTATCTCAGGAAAGAACAATAGTTGTGGGGTACCTGGGTCACTCAGCCAGTTAAGCATCTGACTCCTGATTTTTGGCTCAGGTCATGATCTCATGAAATTGAGCCCCACGTCAGACTGCTCTGAGTGTGGAGCTTCTTTAAGATTTTCTCTCTTCTTTTGACTCTGCCTACCCCCCACTCCCTGCTCATGCTCTCTCTCTCTCTTTCTGAAGAAGAAGGAGGAGGAGGAGGGGGAGGGAGAGGGGAAAAGGGAGGGGGAGGAGGAGGAGGATAGATGTGCTTATATGATTTTGAGGCCATAGATTCTACCCCAATCAGAATTAAGGGAAATTGACAAAGTTTTAGACACTGTATTGGTGTCTAAATGGGCAAACTTGTGCCTAAATGGGCAAACGCAGTTGAAAATGAAAACAGCCTCTGGGTCCCCAACTTTCTAAAGGAAGGAAGCAGGCAGGAAAAAAAACCCCCACAAAACTAATCAACTGCAAGCATGTGCCATTTCCTATGGAGAAGGAAGGACAACTCAGAAGGCAGAGCCAAGACCCAGGAAGAAGAATGAAGAGCCAAGAAGAAGAACAGCTTACAGAGCAGCTTTACTGTGGACTGGGGGTTTGGGTCCCTCCAAAATCCCTATGTGGAAGCCCTAATCCCCAGTGAGGCAGTGTTTGACTTTGGGAGGTAACTGGGTTTGTGGGAGGTCATGGTGATGGAGCCCCCATGATGAGATGGGGGCCTCATAAGGGGACGAAGAGACTAGAGCTCACTCTCCTTCTCTCTCTGTCATGTGAGAATGTCATATACCAGAAGATAGCCATCTGCAATCACAAGAGGGTTCCCACCAGACACAGAATCTGTGGGTGACTTGACTTGGACTTCCTGCCTCCAGAACTGTGAGGTTGTGAATGGAAATATCTACTGTGGTGACACACTTTACCAAGTATGTTTCCAACTTGGGGCAGATAGTAAGTCCCCTTAGTTGACAGTTGACAGTTCCAGAAGAGCTGCTTCTGGAGAACAGCACCTGAGGACTTGCACCCAGGGCATCTCAGCTGTGTTTGCTTTGAGACAGTCAAGACCCTGGACTTTGACACACAAACTGACACTCGTGTGTGGTAAAACCTCTAGGTAGGAGGTGAATGCATTTTTCGTGGGGGGGGGGGCAATGAAAATAATTTTCTTTTTTTTTTTTTTTTTTCCAATCCCTCCTACATGGAATCTATCCCATCACCCCTTATACTGACGCTGGCCTTGTGACTGCCATTGGCCAATAGGTTATGCCAGACATGACATTAAGGGGTCTCAGGGACCTCACAGCTTCAGCCCTGGCTTTCTTGGCACATGACTGCTCCACAATAGAAAGCCCCAGCTCAACACCACCGAGTGACAAGAGATCTCACAAAGAGAGAGGCACAGCCAAAAACCAGCACCAATGCCCTAGACATATGAGTTAGGCCGTCTTAGTTAAATTGACTACACAGTCAATTTACAAACCACAGTCTGTAGGTTTACAGAGCTTTAAGAAACAATAAATTGTGGTTTTAAGCAACCATATTTTGGGGTGGCTTGTTACATGGCAAGGAATAACTGATACACTTTCCAACTAATTACTTTTATGTTCACATTCAACTGAATGTAATTCAGGAAGGAGGACATGTTTAATCTTGCCATTTATGGGGAAGTAATTATTGCATACAAATTCTAATATCACGCCTTTCTTTCTGTTCAAACCTATCAGAATCATGGGCACTATACCCATGTAATAGAAATCCAAAATTGTGAAAACATATTTGGATCCAATAGCTAAACAGAATGGTTCTAAGCCCACAGACCAAGTCACTTTATTTTTATTAAGAAATATATACTTGGATAGTTGTTCTTTAAAAATGACCTCAGAGACCTTTCATCCAAATCAAGAGCAAGAGTTTCCATCCCGGAACCTACCTGGGACAACCTAGAGAGACATATTTAGCTCAGAAAATACTGGTTAGCCACACAAAGCGAGAAAGCATTTTACTCAGCTGTAACAACATTGTCACCGCAGTGAAGGCAGGGAAAGAATTTGGGGTCATTGTTTTAAGTGTGGCTGATTGCAGTCCTTGCTACTAGAGAATTAAAATAGAGCTTGACATTTGAACAAAAGTCTCTATGAGCAAATAGAACTTTCTTCTTATTGGGAAAAAAAAAATGTATAAGCAGTGATGAATTTCCTTTTCGTGACATTTTAACAGAATGAGGGCACATCGAAGTTATAGGAATGTTCAGCCAGCTGCTGGGGGGTTCATGTGTTTACTGGCGTCCTGCCCACCTCTGGAACTTCTGTGAATCATTTTGGTTTGTGTCTATGATTCTGTTTGTAAGAAGGGAGCTTCTTTCCCCACCCAGGGCTTGGCCCATTTCAGCCCCAGGCTGTCCTGAGCAGGCAGGAACTGATAACTCCAGGATTAAATACCATTTCAGAGATTCTCCTAGTGTTACTCATTCTTCCTTAGTAGGGTTGAAAGTGCATCTCTGCTACTGACTGTGGGACCTTGGGCAAGTTATAAAACCTCTCTGAGTCCCAGCGTCTCATCTATGAAGCCAAAGAACCCCTGCCCCTTCTAGGATAGGTGTGACTATTAGAGGTAATATGGGTACAACACCTCCATGCTGCCTCTCATGTAAGGGCACTTCTCTTATAGGGTTTTTGTCTGAACCTAGCAAGTCAATACTTATAAAGCTCTCAAAACATTGGCTTGCCATGGTAAGAGTTTGTTGAATAAGATAAAAATCTTCTAGATGCTGTTGTCACCAGCTAATGCTGGATCTCCGGGACTTTGCCTTCAATGGTGTCCAAGAAGCACAGAGTCAAAACCCTGATCATATTACGACCCAGGGCCAGAATGCAACTGTGCCCTGGTTTCTGTGCAATCCCCATGCAGTGGACGCCTACTGTATGCGCCGTGCTGAGTATCCCGGGGAAGAACAGAGGAGGGCACAAGCATCAGAGGAGGAGAGTTTAGCCAGCCATTCTCTGAGTGTTTCCAAGACAGTCCAGGCCCACTCCGCATCAATTTGGGCTGCTCTAACAAAATACCACAGGCTGGGTGGCTTCTAAACAGCAGGCATTTGTTCTTGAGACTGGAAAGTCCCAGATCAAGGCACTGGCAGCTTCAGTCTGGTGAAGGTCCACTTTCTGGTTCAGAGATGGCCATCCTCTTGCTGTGTCCTCACTTGGAGGAAGGGACAAGAGAGTGCTCTGCAGTCTCTTTCAAGGGACAACAGTCCCATTCATGAGGAATGGGCACCCTCATGACCTAATCAGCTCTCGAAGGCTCCACCTCCAGGTGCCATCCCATGGGGGGTGGGCCTAGAATTTCTAACTGTGAATTTCAGTGGGACACACACAGTCCTTAAGAGTATCCGTGCTCTTCTCATCTCCCTGTCCCAAGGGATATGGTGTTGGTAGGACCGTCCATCCAAGTGTCTTCCCTTCTCTGACCGAGACGTGGCCTCCCACTCATCTAGGCCAACCAAAATCTCTCTTGCCCTGGGATCGGAATCTCTGTCCCAGTGATACCGAGCCCCGACCCGACACTCCGGCTCTGACCACTCTCTGAAATGGTATCAAGCCTCTGGTGAAAACCCTGGAAATATGCACACCGGTCATCTATCACGGGCCCTGACGATTCCTCCGCGGGGGCTGGAAGACCAGAGTCTGGGGGTCGCCGGTCCACAGCCAGACCGAGAGATTCCCATGACAATCCTGCCCCAAACCAATGTTTTTCCAATCGGCAGCCGGTTAATGAAATAGGTGCCTGGGTGGTCACAAGCGCTTTTAAAGATAAACCAGAGTATAAGAGGGGAACGGAGTGGCGTGAAAGGGAGCGGAGAGAGCATGCAGCAGACAGGGTAAGCGCAGTGTCAGGAACATTTCCGTTGTTTGTACGAGTGTGTGCTGACTTGCAACGTCAAGTGTAAAAAATTAATGTATTTTGTCCTGTGGGCCTTGGCAAAAACCCAAAGTGTGAGCCCATGTCCTGAGGTATATTTCTCAGCCTCCCGCACCCCTGGTGATGGTCATCATCACGGAACATGGGGGAGGGGGTGCAGGGGGAAGGGGCTGCCCTGAACGCACCTAGCTCTGCGTTTGACAAATAAGAAGTGGGCAGAGAAGGCTGAAGGCTCAGGAAAACTGGTCGTCAGAGCAGGAAGCCTGCACAGTTTGGACCCAATAGAAACCACTGGGCAGATGAGTGAGAAGTGGGGAGCTCAGAAACCGAGGGGATGACCCGGCGGGTGCCTGCTTCTGCCCCTCCTTAAGACCAAGTGTTCATTCCCCCTTTCAACTCACACCTCCAAGACGACAAAGGGCTCTGGACAGGCTGGCTCCTTTCATTCCCGCACGTTCTGTGAGCACAAGCGTGCGGAAGCTGGACCTCTGACGTCACCGTGGGGAGGCAGAAATGGACCCTGGGCCCCTCTACTTGACCCTGCACTAGGCCCTGTGGGTCTCCCTGTCCCCCGGAATGCTGGCACCTTCCAGCAGACTCCCACTGCTCTGTCTCCTCAGCTGGCCGGCTGTGTCCGTTTGACCTTTGCAGTCTGCTCTCATTCTCTGTGGTGACAGAAGATCCCCTAAGAGCAGGGACAGCAGAGGCCCATCGCTGGGGTCTGTTACCTGGGAGGAGATTAGCTCGGGCCTGGTATGCAAAGCTGCTGGGAAGAAACTTAATTCTCTGTCCTGTCCCTGTTCCCCAAACCCACAGCAGCTCTTAGCAAAAAGGAGACTCTGCCTCCCCATTGGGACACGGCTGTTCCTCACCACGAGATCAAATGAAACCCTGATGTGGCAACAGCCCTGAAACCTCTCCCTGATCTTCCTCTCCTGCAGGAGAAATCTTTGTCCCTCTTGGCTGAGGCTTAAGGAGCGAGCAGGAGTGTCTGATTCTTACTCTGCCTCCTGTCCAGAGGAAGCAGCTGCCCCTTTGGGGGGTCTTAGGAGGAGGGTGCCCTGGCTCGGGGTTCATTCCCTGAGACCTGACGGAAAGGTGTTTGCTTCACTGTGGAAAGAGCCATCAGCGAGATGCCCTTTGTGGCCGGCAGAGAAAGCTCAGGGCCGAGCTCACCCTCTATAAAAAATGACCCTTTTCCCCTCTTCCCATCTGTCTATCTGAAGCCTTTACGTGCGGCTTTACATCTGCCGGCTGAGTAGAAAAATGAAGAGTCTGTTCGGCAGAGATGTTCATTTAATTTTAAAGGTTTAATTTTATATTTAAAAAATGGTAAACCACGAAAATGCACGGAGTGGGTATGAGAGAGAGAGAGAGAGATTGTTCTAGAGAAGAGGCAGAGAGAGCTGGGATCTGAGGTTCATCCTCCTGAGATGCGGGCATGACTTCTGGCTATACCGCTTCGATCTGCCTCGGAACTCTACCTGTGAGACTCGGTTTTCTTTTTCTCTCTGACACAGAGGAAAAGACAAAAGCCATCTAGGGTTCGGGAATGCTTGTGTGGACTCCTACCCCGTGCCAGACCACACGTGGGAGCTTCTCATGCTCAGAAATGAATGCACGCCGTGCGACCCCGCTGCGGGGAGGTCCTGTCCGTGGCACAGGTGCAGGTGTGGGGAGTCAGTTTCGGGGATTTCTGCGCTGTAGCCCATCGGACCTCTTGGATGTACAGCTCTGCTGCACCACGGTTGCCCCAAAGTTTTGTAACTGTGAAGACAAGGCTGTACACCATTGTCTCATTCATTCATTCACTCACACGAGAGCCTACACTCTGCCAGCCTCTATTCCAAGACAGAGATATGTCGGTGAATAAGACAGATAAGGTTCCTGCTCTTGTCAGTCTCTTCCCTCTTCTAGGGAAAACAGATTATAAACAAGCAATAGGCATAAGCTAAGAATAAGTGCTGTGAATTATATCAACAGGCCATGGGATGGAGTGAGTTCAAAGACCGTTACTTAGAAGGGACGTGGCCTCCTTCAGAACAACAGTGTGAAAACACAGGCTGAGTCTGACTGACTTCAAGGAACAAATGTGCTCTTCCTAGTGCCCCAAGGCCTTGGATGCCAAGTGCCCTGTGACTCTGGAAGCTTATCTTTATACCATTCCAAGCTGTTTGCTGCTAATCCTTGGTATTTTTGTCTGCTGTGATAGATGTGTGTCTTAATCTTCAAAAGAAGATCAGATAATGAGATTAAGAGAGGCCCCGAGAAAGAACAGAATACATGGTTTTATGCCAATTTGAATCCAATTTAGAAAGAAACATAAAGCATCATCTCAATAAACCGTGATTTTTCTAAAAAGAATAGCCTGTGTATGTGTGTGTGTCTGTGCGTGTGTCTGTGCGTGTGTCTGTGTGTGTCTGTGCGTGTGTCTATGCGTGTGTCTGTGCGTGTGTCTGTGTGTGTCTGTGTGTGTGTCTGTGTGTGTGTCTGTGTGTGTGTCTGTGCATGTGTCTGTGCGTGTGTCTGTGCGTGTGTGTGTCTGTGCGTGTGTCTGTGTGTGTCTGTGCGTGTGTCTGTGCGTGTGTCTGTGCGTGTGTCTGCGTGTGTCTGTGCGTGTGTCTGTGCGTGTGTCTGCGTGTGTCTGTGCGTGTGTCTGTGCGTGTCTGTGTGTGTCTGTGCGTGTGTCTGTGTGTGTCTGTGCGTGTGTCTGTGCGTGTGTCTGTGCGTGTGTCTGCGTGTGTCTGTGCGTGTGTCTGTGCGTGTGTCTGCGTGTGTCTGTGCGTGTGTCTGTGCGTGTCTGTGTGTGTCTGTGCGTGTGTCTGTGTGTGTCTGTGCGTGTGTCTGTGCGTGTGTCTGTGTGTGTCTGTGCGTGTGTCTGTGTGTGTCTGTGCGTGTGTGTGTCTGTGCGTGTGTCTGTGTGTGTCTGTGCGTGTGTCTGTGCGTGTGTCTGTGCGTGTGTCTGCGTGTGTCTGTGCGTGTGTCTGTGCGTGTGTCTGCGTGTGTCTGTGCGTGTGTCTGTGCGTGTCTGTGTGTGTCTGTGCGTGTGTCTGTGTGTGTCTGTGCGTGTGTCTGTGCGTGTGTCTGTGCGTGTGTCTGCGTGTGTCTGTGCGTGTGTCTGTGCGTGTGTCTGCGTGTGTCTGTGCGTGTGTCTGTGCGTGTCTGTGTGTGTCTGTGCGTGTGTCTGTGTGTGTCTGTGCGTGTGTCTGTGCGTGTGTCTGTGTGTGTCTGTGCGTGTGTCTGTGTGTGTCTGTGCGTGTGTCTGTGCGTGTGTCTGTGCGTGTGTCCGTGCGTGTGCGCGCACAGTGCAAATGCGTAACATCGCTTCCCGTTAACCGAAGTTCTTCCGTGGCCACAACACATCGAGGAGCGTTGGTTGTCAGCCCTTCCCGGACACACCGCGCCTGCTGTCCCTGGGACTCCGAATCACTCGGAGCTGAGGACCGAGAACATCAGGGTCTGGGTGGGGGGGACTCCGCCGCAGAGCCAGATCCAGCCCCTTCCCGGCCGCACACCAAGGCCACGAGGCCCCGTCTCTGCCATTACACAGGAGCAGAGGAGGGCTCCCGGGACCGTGCCCAGCTCGGGTCCCCTCTGGCATCGTCTTTGGCCCCTCATGAGCCATTTTCCGGCCGTCTCGGTGTCCCTGGCAAATACCAGAGAAGAGTGCGCGCGGCGCGGTCCCTCCTCTCACTCCACAGTCCCCCTGTTCCTCTGCCCACGGCGCAGAGAGGGTCTTCACACTACAGCGGACCCGAGAAATCAGGTTGCTCAGCAGTTTGATGTAACGGATTTATGCATTTAACTATTTAATTGCTTAATGGGTTTTTGGCCACCAAGCCCTTTGTTGAAACAAAACTTCATGCAGAGTTCTAAAAATGTAAAACAGATACACGTCAGCCCGCGGGCCCAGAACCAGGGCTGCCCTCCCCCACCCCCTCCCCGCTGCCGTCTCCCTTTGGCAGCCTCTAGGGAGGCCCTCAAAAGGCTAGAGCTCTTCTCAGAAGCCCAGTTTGGAAAACCCCCATCTTGTCCAAACCCCTTCTTGTTCTAGAAGGGCCGTGAGGAGCAAAAGGTGCCGTTTGCGTGGGGAATTGGTAGGAAAATAGCTGAATGAGTCAGAGCGGGACAGCAGAAAGCAGCCGAGCGGTGGCACGAGGAGGGCTGCTGGGGGGTGGGGGGAGGAGGGGGCCGTGGTGGGAGCCAGGAGTTGGCCTGGGAAGCAGGGTCTCCACTGCCCAAGAGCTCTGTGTGCATCACCCACAAGCCCCAGGACTCTCGACCAGTGGTGACAGCTGGGTAATACATTTCTCCCCGGGCACTCTTATGCATGTTCTGAGTTTTGATATTTTTTTCCAACTGGAAGCAGTCAATCTGGTGTTTGTGAGGCGTGGAGGATGGGTCCCCTCCCCACCAATAATGCTCCTGGCCTGGGAGTGCTGCAGCCCCCTGGGCACGGGCATCACACTCAGGCTCATTCCGAGATGCTTCTGGCTTCATCTGACCTGAACAGCCACCTGGAAAAGGTTTGGTCCCAAGTATCCTTGCAAGGGAGACAGACTGGGGGTAAGTGCCCTGGGTTGGGAGGCTGTGTGGCCCCGGGGAAGCTTCCCAGCCTCTCTGGGCCTTAGTTTTCTCTTGTAAAATGAGGTCGACATTGACAGAGTTTACCTTGCAAGGTCAGTGTAATGACACATGACGCAAACCCTAAAAGTGCTTCGCACAGTGGCCAGTGCACACTCAGGAAGTCCCCAGAAAATGCTGGCTGTTGTCACTGCTGCTGCCTCAGACCTGGTGAAACCTCTTGTCCTACTTCCCACCAGAGAAGGCCAAACTGTGTTGCACAAAACTGCCCAGAGGGCTGTCTTCTAATGACCCTTAGGAAGAATTTATAAGAGAAGCTTCTATGTGTGCTAACAAGAAAGGTGCTCTCTGCGGGGCATTTGATCTGGGTTTTGTCATTTATTTTTAAATTTATTTATTTGAAAAAGAGAGAAGGGGGAGGGGCAGGGGGAGAAAGGGTCTCAAGGAGACTCCAGTCAGTCCAGAGCCCGACACGGGGCTCTATCTCGTGACCCTGAGATCATGACCTGAGCCGAAACTGGGCATTGGGCGCTTAACCGACCTTGCGACTCAGGCGTCTCTGCATTTTGTCATTTAAACCTCGTGCTGCACCAGTGAGAAGGAAGGGTTGAAGCTGTGTCCGGGGGAAGAGAAAACTGAGGCTTGGGTAATTCTAGGAACTGGCCTAAAGCCACACCGTAAACAGGGGAGCCAGGACAGAAACCTGGGGACTTGATTCCTCTCTGGTTCTGTTTGCTTGTTGTTTTGTAGATTTGTTTTGATTTTGTAGATTCAGGAGAGACAGGCACCCGGGAAAACAAAACCATGACGGTGCTCAAGGATGAGATGCCGGAACTCCAGTGGGGGCAACAGGGCCCTACAGACGGTGCGCGGCTCAGGCAGGCAGAGCAGCTTGACTCCCCCTTCGGGGGGGTCCCAGGAACCACACCGGTGGGTGGGAGTCCTGGCAGCACTGTGGCCGCGCACAGAGCTGGGACGCCTCTTGCTTCCATCTAGGTTAGCCCATTCCGCCCTCCCGCAGGTGCTGGAACGGAGACCCAACTCCATTATGAACCAGCCCCGTGGCCTTCAGCAGACCTCGAACCCTCACTGCAATTTCCTTTCCTCCTTCACCAAACGGGAACATCCCTGCTGGCGTCGAGTCCTAGGCCACGCAGTTCTATGTAATTACACTCTGTAGTCATGCCCTCTCTTCTTGTAACACAGAAGGATCCCAGGTCCTGTGTGCCATGTAGCACTTGGGGAACGGCAAGTTCAGGGACAAGGAAAATGCCAGATCTCTGCACTGTTCAAACCAGAGGGATTCTTGCCATTTGGGCTAGGACAGACTTTACTGTCACCATAGAAACTCCTGAGATGTAAACCTCTCATTTTTTTTGAGTAGGAATACTTTGTGCTGAATGCTGATTCACAACCACGCTGTGGACAGAAGAGAAAGGAAGTTTGCTGGGAAGGGGCAGAGGGCAGATTTGAACCTGGGTCTGTCAAGGAGCCCCCGATGGTTCTACTACACCCCATGATCCCATGGGGGCATGGGACTTGGGCACAAAGAAATAGTGAAGGGTATGTGATTGCTTGGTGTTTGTCCATCTTCCTCTTCCTTGCATCCTGTCTAACACTCTGATTGGTAGATGCGGTCTCTCGGGATCCTGGTGGAATTGTAGTGTAGAGAGAAAGGGCCAGCACTGTTCTGTCTTCTCCTGCTTCTGCCAGGTGAGTGGTTGCCGGGTCTCCCCGAGACCCACTCGCCCAGCTATCTCTGCCTACCTGAACCGCACACCAATCTAGAACTGCCAAGATCATGCTTATAGCCACCCAGTCTTTTAAAGTATAGAAAAGCATCTCTCCCCAGCTCAGCCTGTGCAGATGGGCTCATTTTTCAATGCTCTCTGCCAACAAGCCGACTCTATGGTTGATTAGGGTAATGAGGCTTATGCAGGCTTCCTCTGTCCCTCCCCATCTCCTTGGCTCAGAAAGTTAGCCCACTGTCTATCAATACTGTCTGGCACCAGAAGAAAGCCCCTCTCCCTTCCTGCACCCAGCATCTGGTTGCCTGGAAACCAGGACAGAAGCCTAGAGCATCTTGGGTTTCTTTTTAATTTCCCTGCCAGGTCCCAAAAGCAAGCAGTGTTTGTTTTAAACAGAACCTTTGCACTGGAGAGACTTGTCTTAACCTTGCCCAGAATGATTTCATCAACCTGCATAAATGTCATGTGGAGAGACAGGGACAGCCACTCCAGGCTCAGTGTCATTTGGTTATTGGTGCACAGAGTCATAATTAACAGTGAAGGCTGAAGATGAATTGTTTCAGAGGGAGCCAGGACTAGGATCTCCTCGTGTGTGTGTGTGTATGTGTGTGTGTGTGTGCGCGCGCGCGCGTGTGTGCCCATGCACATGTGTTCAAATTGGCAGCTTTGTGACTTGCAGCTTTTGCTGTAGCCACATGCAAAAGGGAAGAGAGATTTTTCTTCTTCCCAAAGAACAAAAGCCCATCTTGAAAATGAATGTCCTGCAAAAGCCACACAATTCAGGACAAAGGTTCCAAGACTTTGCTTGGCTCACCACTGCCCCTACCCGTTCCCCCCCACCCCTGCCCTGCTCTACCTCAACTGGAATGTGATTGTCTTCAGAAACAGATATAGGAGAGGGGAAGATTTAGAAAAGTCACAAATGGGAAGAGAATCTCCCCACCCCCAACACTTTGGCTGAGCACTGAGAGGGCCTGCCAGAGTTGGAGCCTAAACCTGGCACCCATCGCCTCGAGTATGTTCTGGCTCACGCCACCTAGGTGCTCTGTGTTTCCAGCGCTGAGAGAGGCATTTCATTGGTGGTGGGTAGGGTAACATTTCAGATCCTGCACTGGCTGTCCTCTGTGCCCCAAATGAGGCATCTTTGCAGACACCAGCAAACCAGGCCCCACTAAGGAAAACACTTCCTAGGGATTCTGAGCCAAACACCCTGTCTTTCACTGTACCTTGTCACCATAAGTGCCCTCTCATTTTACAGACAATGATGAAGAGGCTCAGAGTCGCCAAGCATTTTGCCTGAAGTCACAAAGCTGGTGGGCAGTAGACTCGGAACTACATAGCATCCTCAGAAATCATTACAAGGGCTACTTTATTGGACTTCCTCAATCTAATGATCTTAAAAACAAACAAACAAACAAACAAACAAAAACAACTTTCCAGGAGATACTGGTCTTTGCGGCAGCAGTCTTTTAGGAAATTCTTATCACTCAGTGACTAAATTGAAATCGAGCGAATACTAGGCAGGTATGTAAGGTGTCTAAAAAGATCCATTTGCTGTGTCTTCTTGCTAGAGTTTTTTAAAGTCCCTTGATGTTATAAAAAAATAAAGTCCTTTGATGTACTTTTTACGGACAGGTGGAAGTATAGAATATGTATGTTCTGTAACTAAATCCATATTTCCTCAATCCATGACTTTCCTAGACTTCCTTGGTCTGTGTTTTGGTGGGTGGGTCCTGTGTGTTCAGTGGTACTTTCTTAACAGCAGTTTTTCTCTTTGCTTGAAGAGTATTTTAGAGACAAAATGATGTTGAGGACAGGGGCCTCATAGGTTTTCCTCTTATAAATGGGCAAAGCGGTTGAGCAGCAAATCACTGGGAGGCTCTGTGTTCATATCCAGGCTCTGCCAGTTTCTTGCCCCGTGGGATGTGGAGCACATCAATAACCCATCCAAGCTTCAGTATGGAACCTGTAAAGTGGGGATGATAGTGGTTCTGAGTTATTGTAAAGTGTAGAAGAATTAACATGGGGAGTAATGAGAATGGTGTGTGACCAACAAGGACTCACTAAGATGGAGCCACTATTATCTTATCAAAATAATAAGGGATTGGTGGCTATAGGGCAGGAGACTGTAGGGCAGACTAAGGCTGTGGTATAGCTCAGGTCTAAAAATCAGAAATTCTTAAACCTTAGAGAGCTGCTCAGAAGAGGCTTTTCCTGATACAAAGATGGTTTTGTCACTGAACATGGTCTGTTTCATGACTTCTTTATTTTTAAAATTTGTAAAATCTTTAAAGGCAAATATCTCCATAGCACAGAGAGATACTGTACACATAAGATAATTTCTACTTGAAAACACAACACTCTAAATTTTGGTAAAAAATTTGGAAATTATGGCCTTAAAGAACAAAAAGAATTCAACCCCAGGCCCCTTGAAGAGAAATGTCCCTTCTGCTATTTCCTATTCATGCAAAGACAGCAAGAGAGAAGGATGCTGTAAATGTCAAGGAATTAATTCTTCTCATTTCTGTGCACAAAACACATCATTTTCATCTTTGCAGCTTTTGTTTTCCCTGTGCAAACATCATTTGGACCCCAACATGTAGATGTCAAGGGTTAAGGGAAACAACACACATTAGAAACAGACCTTCCTTTCCAAGGGTTAGTTTCTGGGCTCAACCTCCTTTGTCTGCATCCCCTAGGACTCTGCTAAGCCTCACTGCCCAGCCCAGCTTGCCTCCATCCCTCATCCTCACACAGCCCCTCTCTGCTTTGGGCCAGGAGAGGATTCTAAGACTGTGAAAAGCTCCTGCTTTCCTGCTCCTTGCCTTTCTCCTCCAGGACCCCAGTCACTCTGCAAGCCCCACTCCACCTATTACACACAAAACCCATGCTCTACTCCTGGGGCTCGGTAGAAAGAGAACTAGCTTCCTATAGAAAGATAAAGCTTCCTGTCTCTGTCCTTTCAAATTCTCCCTTGTCTGCCTCACCCCAACCTCCCCCAAATAAACCCAGCTCAGCATTTCACTAAAGAGGATAACTTAATATGTTTCCCTTTGAAGGGAACTGATTTGCATTTTAATGTCGGTTTCCTGGAGCCTCTAAGACCATTAGAGACACCTAAAGGATGGTGTCTAATGGTGTGAACGTTAGGCACCAAGGCCTAACATCTGGGTTCGTAATTTAAAACATATGGTTTATTTCGAATCATGCCATCCACCAGCCGGCTGCTCTGCTCCTGCCAGCCTTTACCTCAGCCAGACTCTTAGCACCTTTGCTGCATCAACTTAACGATTCTTCAGTCTACAGGTAGTTGTCCTCACTGCTGAGTCGGGGGAGCTTTGGGATGGCTGGAAAGAGCTGCCGTGTATGGCCACGAAGGCTCTGCCCTCCCCGGCCCTCCCCTCTGCCCTCCCCTTGCCGCTGATCCTCACTGCCTGTGAACGGCAGTGTCCTGCTCCCACTTCATAGATGAGAACAATGAGAGCCCGGAAAGGGTAAGTACCTTGTCTGATGTCACACAGCTGGAAGCCGGGATTCGGGTCATGGTTCACATGATTGTATCTGTCTCACCATAGCCCTGTCCTGGGCAGAGGAGACCCTGAGATCCATTGCCAGCTACCAGCAGCCACAAGAACAATGGACACCACACCCACAACATCCATGACAGTTACTAGGAACCAGGCAGTGGGCTTTGTCCACATTTGCCTTTGTCCCAAGTACCTACCCCGGAGGGCACTAACTTCACACTCGAGGCTTGATGGGGAAACTGAGAGCTTTAGGGATTTGCCAAAGCCAAGGGTAACAGAGACCTGCTCTGTCCCTAGCCACCACATTTTCTTGCTTTATGGTTGACTCCCTGTGTGACTTTTGGCCAGTCCCTTAACCTCTGGAAGGGGAGGGGCCATTTCTCGTCTGACAAATGAAGTCGTTGGCCTGGAAAATGGTTAAGGTGCCTCCCGGGGCTTCCACACAGACCCCCCCACCCCCGCGATGAGATCAGGAAGTGGAGGCAGCCTGGCCAGCCTCCCATCTGTATTCCCGGGGTTTATTTATGCTCCTTGTCTCTGGCGACAACTGCTAGACCATATGGGCTGGCCTGGCAGAGGACGGCCTCGGTCGGTGACAGCGCTGGGAACCAAGGTGCTGGTGGCCCCGGAGGAGGGAATTCAGTCCTCTGTCCTGCTGGTCTGTTCGAGGCCTGCAGTCCCCGCCTGCGCCCCGAGCAGGAGTCTTCGGACAGCTGCTCTTGCCCCGACAGCCCCACGGGGCCGAATCCTTGCTGGCAGCCTCCGCTGCTTTTACTGCTTCATTATCTCTCCAGTCAGAAAATGTGAGGGCTGCAGCTTTGGCTGCAATCTGTTAACCTGCCAGCTCTTGGGGAGCGCAGCCCTGATAGCATCCAGCAAATTACCCCGTTCCTTACCCTTCTCCACTGCCTCCTTAGCGTGTGTGCCCAGAGCTCTGAATCCTAGACACCCTTCTCTTCTTGGTCCCCAGTTTCACCAACAGCACTGCTCAGGCACACCGAGGGAGAGGGTTGGGAAGAGTTCTGTAAATTCTCATGCAAGGTACTCACACCCATTGTCTTGTTGCCTGTGGCCATGGTCGCGCAGTTCGGGAGAAAATGCTCCCCTCCCGGACACCCAGAAACACAGTATCCATCTGCAAGCCCCTGTTGTGGGACTTAACAGATTGTTCCTCGACTGTGGGTGGCTCTGCCAGATCCACAACCGTCCCCCACCGTGGCTTTGGGGCCTGCAACAGGTGCTGAGGGCAAGTGTGACATCCGTACGGAATGAGCAAGCCTGGTTGTTTTCCTGCACTGGACGAAAGGGCCACTTCTTCAGGTCCAAATCCCTGCAAAAACTATGGGAAATTTGTTTCAAAGACTGGCATTATACCAATACCTCTGTTTTTAAAAAGGCTGAAAACAGCAGGAGAGTTGGTTTTCTTCTGTGACGCAGAGGAGTTCCACCTTGTAAAAACAGTATTGAAAAGAAAGACAAAAAAGGAAGAAAAAGGAAATGAAAGAAAGCCCTTTCAAGGGCATCTGGCCTGCAGAGGCGCCCAAATGGGGCATTGCATGGGCCCTGTCTTTCTTTGGGGGTGGGAGTGGCTTTTCTTGTCTCCCAGGGTTTGTGGCTAACCCTAAGAGGTACGGAGCAGGGCACCTGGGGCTCCTTCTGGACTGTGTCAAGGGCAAGGGGCAAAGTATGTAAACAGCACCTGTAATTGTAACTGCCCGTTCTTATCCCCAGTGAACCTGATCTTGTGGCAACCTGATCTCTGGGGCCTCCCTCACACAAGCCAGAAACTCAACCTCCCACCCTCCGAACTGCCTCCTGTAATGGGCTAGGTTTGACGACCATGATGGGATTAGTGCCATTTGCTTAGTTTAATTTCGGATTTGTGCTAGCTCACATAAGATCAGCACTGCTGGATGGTTGCAAGGTTTTTTCCAATGAGGGCTCTTAGAAATCACTTGAAATGGCTGCCTCTAAGGTTCTGTGTGGGGCTGGGCTCTGGAGGGCAGCAGGGAGGTGAAGGAAGAGGCGGAAGGGAGTGAGAAGGGGGCATCAGGCAGCATCAGCCTAGCAGTCAAGCCCACCTAGGTGCAAGGCTCACACCTGGACTCAAGTAGGCAAATGAGCTCGCTGCCCCCGCCCCCGCCCCACCCCACCAAGGAAGACAGCCGGGGCTGGAGCAGGGCCAGGGAGAGGGATAAAATTAATTGAGAGGCTGAGGTGTGCATGAGGACTACCAGGCAAGACAGACTGGTCTTTGGGTCTGGAATGATGATGACCCAGGGAATGTAGATATCAGCCCATAAACATGTGAAGGGGAAGCTATGGCCATGTGCACATGCCAGAAAATTTCCACCGGGAAGAAGAGGCAGTCCCTGAAGCTGGAAAAGAGGTAAACTGTGAGGGTTAACTCACACGGCTGCCTTTGTGCCAAAATGGGGCGGGTTTGGGGACATACCCAACAGCAATGAGGAAGTCTTCAGTGGCCGGAGGTTCTGGGCCCACGATGATGCCATAAGGTCCCCCATGAGTGGAGAAGCCCATGAGCAACATTCTGTCTTCTTCCCGCACGACGGAAGGTCCCTCTTGGCCAGGCTCTGTGATCAGCACTGGTGACAAAAGGCTACATACATATCTAGCATCAAGGAACTAGCACACAATCAAAACCCACGGCGATCATTGCTACAGTGGGGTTTTGTGTAAGACCCTGTGGGAGGACAGGAGGAGGAAGGTCTGAATGGAGCCAGGAAAAGCAGAGAGAGGGGCGTGAGGGAGGTTTGCCAGATGGACAGGTGGGGTGGGCTTAGTACATCAAGGTAGTAACTACCCTTTGTTCTGTACTTACTTAGTACCCGGCACTCTGCCAGCTGTAGAGTAATGCAGAGTGGAGGGCGGGGTTGTGCAGCGTGGCATGGGAGAGTGTGGTGTAATACACAGTAGATAGCCTGGTTCAGTGCAGTACTGTATAATATCTTATTAGGTGGGAGCCAAGATAAAACCCAGTATGGCTCTGTCCACAAAGCTGGCCCTTTGCCTACAGTATTGTATGCCTTTCCTATATATAGCATCAGTCCCCAGAGGGGCAACAGGAATTGGGCAAGAGATGGGCATTATCAATGGTCTAGGGACATCTAGGCATTCTCCCCAGCCTCTGAGGTTGGCATCTGAAATAGCAAGTGTGGCCGCCAGGCAACCACCTTCACTGCCATGGGTGAGACATGTCTATCTGGGTAAGACAGCTCTGCAGGTGGACCCAGGCATAAGCTGTCCTTGCAGACCTCACACTGCAAGTGTTAAGAAACCTCCCCAGGCAGCCAAGCTTCTGCAAATCTCTTTCTCACCCATGATCAGCTTTGCTGAAAGCAGCCATCTAGGGCTCTGGTGGCTTAAACCCCATTCTCTTTGGAGAGAGGGTCAGTTGTCAGCATTGTCATCCTTTCCCGTCAGTAATAGGCAGTGGGGAGGGGTCTGCCACCAGGCCTTGTCTTCCGCCAACACGGAAACTTGGACACTGGAACATTCTTGCTACTGGCTCCTCCTGGGATTGAGAAACTGGAGAAGACAGGGCTGCTAGAAAATGAAAAATGATGAGCAGAAGCAATTTTGCTCATGGGCTCTGGCCCCGGAAGGACTGTCAGTCCTTGCTTTGGATGCAGGTCCCTGTGTGTTCTGTTCTTAATTTATCCTCATGGATATGCCCAAGTGTAGTTAAAGTTAATGAAAAAGAGGAGAGCAGACAGGCAGACAGATTGGAAGGTGTTCAGACTGGGCTCCTGAACCGCCTGTGTTAGAGCTAACAGTGCTACATAGAACATTCCATTCTTAGAGAGGAGCATCCCTATGCCAAGGGGCCCTTCCCAGGGACACCCAGGGGAAATGGGCCTGACCTGCCTGCCCCAGCCCCTGGGAGAGTCCTGTCTGTGACCTCCCTCTCTCTGGCTTTATCATTCTTCAAAATGTGCAGGGGAGTTTTGGAAATGGTGTCCACAGTGGAAAGGAGAGAGACTGGCTGACAGTGATGTCTGTGTTGATTGTCTATCCAGTTATAACCATATTGGAATAGATTTGGGTTTTCCAGATACTGGGCTGTTTCTAACTCCATCTTGTAGCCTGAGAGTCCAATGAATAATGACAGTGATTAGAGAGGATAGGGCATGAACTCTGGAAGTCCTACCCCAGGCCCTTTGCATCTCTCGCCTGAACTCTTTAGTGCATCCTGGCCCTTATTTGCCTCTGTTTATGCTCCCCCAGATCTACTTTCTATAGGAGGTTACCAGTGAGAGTGCTCTGAAGTCACGTGGCTCAAAACCCTTCCATGCTCCCCAGCTACAGGACTAAATCTGAGATCTTAAATGTGGTATGTAAGGCCCCTCCAGACCTGGCTGCACCTGGCATCCGGTCAAGCCTCTCTGCCACCTCCCTGCCTCCCTGTGCTCCCTCCGCCGAAGCACAACTACTGGCATGTCCTGCCTCTGCCCCTGACCTTGCCTCCGGCTTCAGCCATGCTGCCTGCTCTTCCGGAGACATTCTCCCGGCCAAGCCCTATTCCTCCTTCAGTACTTGGCTTCAGATGACTTGTTCCCTAGGAAGCCATTCCCCTCCTCCATTCCCCACTGAGTGGGTGCTCCTTTCTCTGTGCTCCAGCAATGTCCCGTGGACACCTTTATTCCCACTCAGCACAGAGGGCACTGACCTGTCTTGTTCCCCTGCCCCGAACTGGTGCTCAGCAGATATTTACAGGAGGAAAGAGAGATGAAGGGTGGGGGGAGGTAGAGAAGGAAGGAGAGAAGGGAGGGAAGGAATAGGGAGAAGGAGATGTCCCTTTCCTCCTCTTCTATGACCTTTATTAAGATCTTCATGGTTGTTGTCATTCATTCCCATATATTTTTCCACGATGGCCAGAGCAGTTGTAATAGAAGGTAAGTCAGACCGTGTCATTCATCAGTTAAAACTCACCAATGACTCTCTGGCTCTATTGGAACAAAAGGTGCAGATGATGACCGACAAGGCTGTGTCTGAGCTGGATCCACCCCTCGCCTCCCGAATGTTCTCCCTCCCTCTGCGCCAGACCCACTTGTTGAGTACAGTCTTGGATCTCTATGGGGATGATGCTGTCCGCCTTCCCACCCCAGGACACAAAGATTGGTTCTCATGAGCAAAAAAAAATTACTGTTTTTATTTATAAAGCTTATGTATACACTCAGTACCTAAACAGGTATATATGTATGTATATATGTATGTATGCATGTATGTATGTATGTATCTATCTATCTATCTATCTATATATATATATATCTGTGGTTTTAAAATTTCACTAGGGGAGCAATTTTTTTAAACTCTAAAAAGGTTCCTCAGGAGGGTGATAATTTAAAAAAAGCTGGGAAACTTAATCCAGAAAAACCTTAGTCATATCAAGAAAAACCATCCCAAAACACTGCCTAAATCATGTCAAGAATAAACCACCCCAGGGCCTTTGCACTTACTGTTTCTGTACTTAAAATTCTGTTTCTCCAGATTCTTGCCAGGTTCACTCCCTCATCTCCTTCACTTCTCTACACAAATACCATCTTGGTGAGGCCTTCCCCAGCCACATATCTAAATTGCAATGTCTTGTGCTTCCTGTTTCCATTGGCTACTTCTTTTTTCTTAGCGCTATCCTACCTGGCACACTCTACATTTTACTTATTTTTCTTACTTATTACCTGGAAGGTAAGCATTATTGTGTTCACAGGTCTACCTTCAGTGCTTAGAATAAGCTGGGGTGCAGAGTAGTCACTCAACACATACTCACTCCACAAATACCAGGATGGAGCAGGCGTGTGTTGGGTACTTAGCACACCAGTGACCGGAAAGTCCCATCCTTGTGGTTGTTTTAAATTACCCCCCAGCCGTGACATGGGGAAATGCTTGTAGGCAGCACAGGTGACCCGAGTTCAGAGAGAGGAAAACAGTCGGAGATTCTGAAAACACAAACAGCCCTGGACAACTGAGAATTAACCGAGGGTGTCTCATCACCTAAGGTCTGTGAGGGGTGTGGGATGCCATGTTCTCCACGCCTCCTGGCCTCCTGTGACATGGCAGGGCTTAGAGGGGACGGTAAGTCCTGCTGGATGGGGTAGGGAGACTCTCCCTGCCCTGGCAGATCCTTCCACCCATGTGCCCACCCCGAGAGCCCCAGCAGTAGCACAGAACTAGGGACAGGGACAACAGGTGGGACGTCACCACCACCCCTGCTGACAGACCACACTGGCCAACTTTCCCCTGAGAAACGTGTGCCTTTAAGGTTTCCCCCTGCACCAGCCAGTACCTGTCATCAGGAGCTGCAAGTCTTTCTCTGGCAGTGGACCGCGGAGCGTGCGCTCTGACTAGAGTGAAAACTTCCCGCTTCTCAGCTTTGTCATCACTTCCGTCATGAGCAGGAGGCCCTGCGCCGGGCCCGTGTGAACTAGTAGACTCACGGGAAGCTTGAGGCCGGGCTCTGACGGATTAATGAGCATTCAAGAAAATCACACAAATTTCTTTCTACAGTATGATGAATTATTTATAATCCTTCACAACCTACGAAGTCAAGGTTGGTTATGAAGTGCGTCTTAGGGAGCCACACTCTCTCCAAAGACATCTGGGGCTTGAGACATTTGTTGGCACGTGTCTATGCCAACAGCTTCTTAGATAATTGCTTAGACCTTCTAAATCTTCCTTTTGTTTCCTTCTCTACTCTGGTACAAGAATTGTTTTAACCCCCCACGAACCTTGTAGAAGGGCTTTCTGGTCCCATCAGCCTTGATCGATCAACGGATCTTTCTCTTCCCTTCTCGCAGTTTCTTCCGAGAGACTCGCCTTCTCCTCCTCCCCGCCCCATGCCATTCTTCTCCCTTTCTCCTGCCCCTCTGGTATATTTACTATTATTATTATAAAATTTTAAAACTGCCAATGGATGGAGGCTTGTTGTAAGAAATTTGGGGGGAAAAGGACAAAAATCCAATCCCTTGGTGATGAAACTATAAAGGTGTGTATCCCGAAAAACATTTCTATGTATAGACTTTTCATTCCCTCCTTCTCTTCCTTTCTCCTTTCATTTTTTAAACATGAGATTGACGTCCTACTAACATTACAACCTTTCCTTTTTCCCCACTTAATGTTTTGTGGCCATCTGTAAAGTTCCTACATCATTGGCTATTTTTCCACAACGTGTTTGGAATGGATGTTTCATGTTGCCTTGCAGGGCTGAGCTATAATTTATTAAACCAATCTTGTATTGTTGAACCTGAAGGTAATCCTCCCCACCCTTTTTATTGCTATAAATAATGCTGCAAGGGACGTCCTCAAACAAAATAAATCTTTGTGCAAACGTTGGTTTTTTCTTAGAAGAAATGTCTAGAGGTGGGGTGGCAGGTCATAAAGTATGAATGCTTTGCACTCTTTTTCTTAGACGTGTGAGTTCTTGGGACCGAGATGTCTCCTGTGCCCTCCATGGCAGGTGTGGTGGGGGAAGCCTGTTGAGTGGAGTGAGTTGTCAGTGGTCCCTCTATCTTTCCTCCACATTTGTTACTGACTTTGGCCCTGGAGATCGCCCTTCTTTCTTCTCTAGGGAGGCCATGCCAGGGAGCAGCTGTATACCTGTAAATCCACATTCCCGTTCACGCTGACCTAGGGCTAGCAGTCTTCAAAATCTGCTGGAAAAATTCTAGCAATGCCAAGTCCTGGCTAGAGTTGCTGTGGTAACAGACAATGACAACAACCCTTTCTCTACCTCTCACCTTAAATCTTTAGAAGTTCTCTGGAGTCAGTTAGACACTAGGGAAATGTGTGCTTTCTTAGGGGGGCAGTTTCACCCCATCCCATTCCAGTTGGGGGTCTCATAAGGGCAAAACTTAATGGCCAGCAAGATTTCTCATGGATCCTATAAAAATACCACCACTGTTTTTTTTCTTTTTTCTTGTCTCTCCTCTGTTTTCAGGTATAACCGAAATAATCCTCAATTTCCAAAAGTCAATCCACACATATGCCTGGGGTCCTGATGTAGAAGAGGCATTAAAACATGAGGACAGAGACCAAATGAAAAAGAGTCTCTTGAGACCATCAGGGGGTATGTTAAATCAGTTTCATATCATAGAATTTTAATAAGAATAAGGTAATATGTTTTATAGTCATTATTTCTAACAAAGCATTGAAATGATCATGAGAAAAAAGCATCAGACCTCTTACATTTATTCTGTGACTTAGCATTTTCTTTTGCATTGTGTATGGCACTATATTGTACCACCATCATGTAAGGGCCCTGGTCCCAAGCTTCCAGTCCCCAAATGAATGGGGAGACTTCCCCCACCTACCCACCCTGGTCAATGCCAGGCAGGCCAAGGTGACCCCTGACCTCTCCTCCAGGGTGGGCCCTACACACAACTCTCTGGTGGGGGTTGGCCTTAGTGTCCCATATACCTTCTGTAATTTAACACTCAAAATACATTATTCACACAGAAAAAGACTTTTACTGCAGTTTGCACACAAGGACCTGGGAAAGTCAACAGTCTTCCTTCAGCTCTCTTTTGTTCTTGGTTGCTAGGCATTCTATTGCTTGGGAGTACAATATTTACTTCTATTTATTTTATTTGCCCTTGAATTTGAAGAGTCTGGGCAGCGCCCAGGATGCTGGAGCGTTGGATTTTCTGGGGGATCAAATGTTCATGAAGCCATGTGTCTGTGCCTGCGTTTCAGGGCACAGTTCTTCCCACACAAGGTCAAGGCCCTGGAGGGGTGCTTGGGTCTCTGCTTAAAGCACCAAGTGAGGCATTCCCACAGAAGACATGGGTTCAAGGGGATTATGAAAGCTGTGCAGAGGGTTGGCCAATTCACCACCCTTCCTCAATTATTCCCACTAAGGGTTCTCTTTGCAAAATAAATGCTTTAAACTAAATAGTTATGATTAAAGACTCAAATAATAATAATAATATGAAAATAAAATGCAGAAATCCTGCTCATTACCCAACCCCCATCCCTTCCCGAGGTAACCATCAGGACAAGATGGTGTGATTCTTGATTCTGTAAAGCCCACAGCTCCTCAGAACTCATTCTAACGACCTACTGGGGGTGGGGGGTGGGGTACAGATCCAAGAGAGACAAGCCCTGGTTTCTACACTTAAAGAAGGTCATGAGGTTTGGGGTTGAGAAGACCTCCTCTAAGGGCCCCTTTGAAGGATGGGTTTGATTCAAAGTTACAGGTTATAATCCCAACCATTTGGAGAAGTGAAGGGAAACCTCACGACACTTTTTTTTTTTTTAAGATTTTATTTATTTATTTGACAAAGATCACAAGTAGGCAGAGAGACAGGCAGAGAGAGAGGGAGGGAAGCAGGCTCCCCACCAAGCAGGAAGCCCCATGCAGGGCTTGACCCCAGGACCCTGAGATCATGACCTGAGCCAAAGGCAGAGGCTTTAACCCACTGAGCCACCCAGGTGCCCCAACCTCATGATGCTTCTGATCTCAAACACATGGGCTTTTCCCCACATGATCCAATTCTCCAGCTCTGCAGACAATAGCTGGGTGTCCTAAATTTAGTTCTGACACTGTCTTCCCAGAGTCAGTGAACACCCCGCACATTAAGGACTCTGTCCCACAAGACTGCCCCCCCTTTGGATGCCAGTCCCAAGCTGTCATCGGGGTTTTTGATTGGCTATAAATCAGAGTTCCCATGACCTCTTCCTCAGGTTCAGTAATTTGCTGTAACAACTCAGAACCTTAGGGAACACACATTTACCAGTTTATTAGAAATGATATAGTGAAGGATATAGATAGACAGCCATACAAAGCAATATACAGGGCAAGGTCTGGAAGTTTCCAAGCTTGGGAGCTTCTGTCCTTGTGGAGGTGGCATGTGCCATCTTCCCAATGTGTGGATGTGTTCATCAATGTGGAAACTCTCTGAATAACAGAGTTGAGGGATTCTTATGGAGTCATGATAAATTCAACTCAAGCTCCAGCCCCTGTCCTCTCCCTGGAAGTCCACTTGTGAGTCGGGCTGAGAATTTCAAGCATCTAAATATGGCTTAGTCTTTGGTCATCAACTCCCATCCCAAAGATACCTAGAGCCCACTAAGAGTCATCTCATTAGAACAAAAGATGCTCCTATCACTCAGAAAATTCTAAGAGATTTCAGACTTCTGTGTCAGGAGCTAGGATCAAAGACCAAATTTTAGAACAACAGTTGCTCTCAGCACCCCTATCCCTCAGGAGGTTACAAAGGTTTAAAGAGCTGTATGTTGGGAACTAGGAGCAGAGGCCAAATATATATCTTATTATGTCACAAGAAGATAGTTTGCAAGGACAGGAGAAATCAGATGGTGTTCCAAGTTAACATTTGAGGAATACTCCAAAGAATGGGAAAGATGTGGATCATGGAGAAGGAAGACTGGCCTAGTACAGGGAGGAGGAGGGAAGCAGGGCCTGAGCCTTACATATGTCCAAAGGCACAGTGATTGTGTCTGATAGGAATCTTTTGGGTGCAAATGATGGAAAATCTAACCTAAATTGGTTCAGGCCTAAAGAATTTATCTATCCATGGAATTTAAAAGTTCAGGGGATAAATGGAGTTTAGGCATGGCTTGATCCAGAAAAATGTCTTCATCCCTCAGCTCTATTCTCCTTCCTTCATACGGACTTCATTTTTAGACTACATGTGGCAGATCAAGATGGTGGCCAGCAGCTCCAGAGCCCAAGTCCTTCCAGGGAAAGGCTGTGGAGAAAAAGAACACATCTTATCCTGTTAGCTTCTGAAGAAGTAGCTGATTTATTATGAAAGGACTCAGGATATGAGCCAGTCCCTGAAGCAATCACTGTCGCCAGAGACTGAAATTATGCTGACTAGTCTGAGTCATATGCTCAGAGAGAAGGAGATTAGTTGTTATTTAAAGGAGATTGGAGATTCTGATCAGAAGAGGGGTGTATTGGTGCTCAGAGAAAACTGGAGAAATTGGCCTCCATGAAGATTCTAAACATAGTGAGATCTTTGCTTGTCCTACTTGCAGAAGCCTGTTCAGGATCAAAAGTCGACCATAAAGAGATTAAGTTGAGCAAAGAATCATCACTTGACTCCAGGGAGTCCCTTGTGCTCTGAGAGCTCTGGGTGGGCGGGGGCCGGGGTGGTGGGTGATTTAGGAGGGATACACCTACTTCAGTCAGGGGTTTCCAGAGGCTTCTGAGGAGAAGCTAGTTGCTTCATGCACAGATCCAAGCCTCGGGGCTTAAGGTGACTGAATTGTTTTGGCTTCTGGAGATAAGTAATCATCCAAAGAATCAGGATACAGGAAACCCAGGGACATCTATTCAGAGTTTCTGGCCAGATGTCTGGGTGAGCTGAATAGTGAATTGGGGGTCCCTGCCATTGGCCATGGCCGAGACAGCCACACTCTGAGCACAGAGAACACTGAGGAAGAGGGTGATGTGGCCCAGAAGCCCCAAGGGCCCAATAAAGAGGCAGCCCCTTCAGTTGCCACACTGGAGCATGCCCCCAGGAGAGGCCTGAGGACAGAATCCTACTTCCATGTCCTCCAGTAGGTTTCCAGCTACCCCCATGGGGAAGCCTTTAGTCCAGCAGGGACACAGAGCAGGTTCATCACTGTAGCTTCAAACAAACCCCCTGCAGCCCTGTGAAGACCCTTTGATCCTTTTTCTGCTCTTCTGTAAAGACCAGGTGTTGTTTTCCCCTGGAATTGAAAAATACGGAAATAAGAGTATAGTGGAGGGAGACCCATAGAAATGAGGAAAGGAAGATGAACTAGGGTTTGGAAGGAAACCAGGAGTAGGCTTGAGATGTAAGCATTAGAAAGATTATAGATTGAATATGTTGCTTTCAACTGTCAACTGAGAATAAGCAGGGAGAGGCACCTTGGGGCTCAGGTGGAAGCTCAGGCAGAGGAATTGGGGTTTGGGCGGGGGAAATGGGTCAGAAAGAGGAATTAGCCTTTGGAGCAGTTACACTTTGCACTTTACCTAAACCATTTTTGACGGAAACACTTCAGAGAATTCTACATAGAGGTGTGCCTCCTAAAACATGGGATGTAACAGAACGATTTCTCTTTTTGTCTTCTAGTTGTCGTTAGGAGTATCAAATACAACCACACCTTTCGGAGTGTATAGGATGTTTGACAAACTCAGAAGTACACACAACTCTGAGCTGAGTATAATTTTACTTTTTAAAGAAATAAATTGAAGAACACTCAAAAGCTAGTAATAAGAGGGAACTGCCTAAGACTGATAAAGGGCATCTATAAAAGAGCCCAGATCTATCATAATAGTGAAGACTGAATGTTTTCCTCCTAAGATCAGGTACGGGACAAAGATATTTGTTCTTGCCACTTAGAGCCAACATTGCGCTAGAGGTTTTATCCAGGAAAATTAGCCAAGAACAGTAAATAAAAGGCATCCCAATTGCAAAGAAAGACATAAAATGACCTTTATTTGCAGATGATACGATTTTATGCATAGAAAATTCCCAGGAATCCAAGTTTGAAAAACTATTAAAACTAATAAATAATTCCAACAAAGTTGCAGAATATAAGATCAATATACAAAATGAATTGCGTTTCTATGCACTATCAACAATCTAGTATATGTGCTGCCGAAGCGAGCACTATCAACAAACAATCTAAAAATAAATTAAGAAAACAATTCCATTTATAGGGGCGCTTGGGTGGCTCAGTTGTTTAAGTATCTGCCTTCAGCTCAGGTCATGATCCCAGGGTTCTGGGGGCTCCCTGCTCAACAGGAAGTCTGCTTCTCCCTCTCCCTCTACCCGTCCCCTCCCCACTCATGTTCTCTTTCTCTCATACTCTGTTTCAAATAAATAAATGAACAAATAAAAGGTTTTTAAAAAGAAAACAACTCCATTGATAAAAGTATCAAAAAGGAAAAAATGCTTAGAAATAAATTTAACCAAAGTAGTACAAGAATTACACTGAAAACTATAAAACATGGTTAAAATAATAAAAAAAAATTAAATGAATAGAAAGACATATTTGTTCATGGATTGGAAGACAATATTGTTAAAAAGACAATATTGTTTAAAGTGATCTATGGATTAAATGCAATCTTTATCAAAGCTCCAACTGCCTTTCTCCCCCCAAATGGACAAGCTGGTTCCAAAATTTATGTGGAAATACAAGGGACCCAGAGTAGCCAAAATGGTCTGGAAAAGGGAGAACAAAGTTGGAGGACTCAAACTTCCTGATTTCAAAACTTACTACAAACTTAGAGTAATGAAGACAGTGTGGTATCAGCATAGGAAGAGACAGTTCAATGGAACAAAATTGAGAATTCAAACATAGAAGGGTGCCAAGACCACACAATGGGGCAAGAATAGTCTTGTCAACAGATGGTGCTGAGAGGACTATCAAGTGCAAGCAAATGAAGGTGGACCCCTACCTCACACCATACATAAAAATTGACTTAAAATGGATCACAGGCCAAAAGAGAAGAGCTAAAACTATAAAACTCTGAGAAGGAAACTTGAGTAAATCTTCATGGCCTTACGGTTAACCAATGACTTATTAATTATGGCACCGAAAGCACAAGCAACAACAGCAAAATAGACAAATTGGACTTCATCAAAATGAAAAACCTTTATGCTTCTAAGGATACTCAGGAAGCAAAAAACAAACAAACCATCCAATGGTAGGAAATGTTTGAAAATTATATATCCAATGACAAATTTACATTCAGAACATATAAGGAACTCATATAACTGAACAGCAAACAATCCAATTTAAAAATGGGCAAAAGATTTGAGTAGATGTTTCTCCAGAGAAGATACACAAATAAGCACATGAAAGGATGTTCAAGATTATGCCTCATTAGGGAAAGGCAAGCCAACATCACCAGATAGCACATCAAACCCACTAGGATGGCTGTAATAAAAAAGACAGACAATAACAAATATCGATGAGGATTGGAGGAACTGGAACTCTCATCCCCTGCTGGTAGGAAGAGAAGATGGTGTAGCAACTTTGTGAAACAGTTTGACAGTTCCTCAAAAAGTGAAACATGAAATTACCATGCGATCCATCAATTCCATCCCTAGATATAGACTCAAGAGAACTGAAAATATAAGTCCACACAAGAATTTGCATGTGACTGTTCCTATCAGTGTTATTATAGCCAAAAAGTAGAAACAACACATATGTCCATCAGTTGATGAAGGAATAAATGAAATACAGTATATTTATAGAATGGAGTATTATTCATCTGTAAAAAGGAAACAAAGTCCTGATACTGATAAACACGGATGAACATTGAAAGCATCATGTTAAGCGAAGGAAGCCAGATGCAAAGGCCACATATTATGATTCCATTTAGGTGAAATGCCTCGTACAGGGAAATCTGTAGGAACAGAAAGTAGATTAGTGGCTGCCTAGGGCTGGCGATTGCCAGAGGGGGTTAGGGATGGGGAATGACTGCTAATGGACACAAGCTTTCTTTTTAAGGTGATGAAAATGTTCTGGAATTAGATAGTGAGGACAGTCACACAATTTTGTCAATATACTGCAAGCTACTGCCATTCACGTTAATAAGGTGAATGATATGGTAGGTGAAGTATGCCTCAATCAACCTATTGACGAAAAAGGCAGATAAAAAGTAACCAAGGGAGTAGAAAATTTGGGCCCTGAGAGATCTGGAGACCAAAGAGGGTTTTTTGTTTTTGTTTCTGGTTTTGTTTTTTTTTTGTTTTGTTTTGTTTCTCCTTTATTCTTCGTACGAAGTGATTGTATTTTAAAAACTGATTTATACATTTTCTAGACCATGTCACCCTGGTTTCCACCCTCTGTTTCTCATAAAGAATCTGTTCCTGCATGTGCCATGAATTATTTCTTCACATATCTGTCCAGCACTGGGCTCCCCGACCCCTCCCAACGTTTCTGGAAGCAGACACAGAACTCAGTTTATGACTGGGCATCTGAGTTGAAGGGGAGATGTTTCTACCCCTCCTGTGAGCTTTCTCAGGGATGAAGAGGTAGGTAGTGGCATTCGTGTCCAGCTGGTGTTGTAACAAAGTACCACATACTTGAGTACCATGGCTCAATACCAGCCGTCTTGCAGCTCTTGGAGTTAAAAATCCAATGTCAGTCTCACTGGGCTGAAGGCCAGGTGTGTCGGCAGGGTTGAGTCCAGCCGGAGATCATCTCTTCTTTGCCTTTGTCAGCCTCTAGCGGTCACCTGTACTCCTTGGTTCTTGGCTCTTCAAAGCGAGCAGCTCAGTGCGTCCTGACCCACCTCCGTCCCTCTCACTGCTCCTGTTGGCACATCATTCTTTACTTCTCTAGAGATTAATCTCTCTCTACGCTTTATGTCTCCCTTGTATGTGACTTAAAAGGACCTTTGTGATTTCTCTGAGGGTCCACCCAGGTAACCCAGGATAATCTCACCATCTCAAAACCCTTCACCCAATCACCTCAACAGAGCCCCTTTCGCCATGAGTAACAAGCACAGATTTCAGGGATTCGGGCCTGGAGCTCTTTGGGGGCCATCATTCCGGCTACCAGAGTGCTGATGACATCCATTTGCAAGTCCCCGCTGGAGGCACAGAGAATGGCCAGGCCTTCGTCTCTGGCCTTCAGTTGTAATGCTAACCACCCAGCTGGCATTGCTTCTGGACAGAAATTTCTCCCAGGGACTTTGCAACTCTGCTTGTTGCAATAATGCGAAATATATCTTTGTGAGGCAGGTGCATGCAGACCTTGCTAGAACTACTTGGAAAGGGTGGTGGTGGACTGACAAAACCCATTTGCATTTGCTTCCCAAGAGAAAGGCCTGAGTTGTCAGCTGTGTGGTGAGTATTTCAGGGCTATTGGCCTAGAGAGGGTCTCCTAGAACTCAGACTGTCTGAATCAGGGACAGGCCTGCTGCCTCCCCACAGAATGGCTCCAGGCTGCAGTCCTTTGATTTCTGATGTTAGCTCTGTGCTGATTCTCCCTTGCCTCCTTTGCTTTCTGCTGTCCACACCCCTCACTGAGCCTGCTGTGCTTACCTCTCTGAGGTCCCCATGCTGTGGGGTTGGGGAAGCAGGTCACATAGCTTTGGTTAAAGCACAGACAGGTAAGCTTGGCCAGGTTCCCTCCTGCATCTTGTAAGTCAACTCTGATATTTCTCTTTTAACTCCTGTGCTAGCCCTTGTGGGAACTTCTACATTTTCTAAAAAGATTCCAGATACAAGGTGTTGCTACAAAGCTGGGTTCTGCCTAATTGAAGCTTTAGAGAATCAATCATCCCAAAATTAACTCAGTTCCCCCCGAGGCCTACACATTTTTAGTCTGTTCTGACTCTTGAGGTTAAAGATTCTATTCTTTCGTCTTCGTTACAAAGATCACTGTGAGCAGGAGAAACAGACGCAAGAAAGGCCAGGAAGATTTCTGTAGAATTTGCTCTCAACTTTCCTTGAGCTCTTTGCTCTGAACAAAAAGAAAGCCGACTTTCGGCCATCTTTGACATTTGTGCTGGGATGACACTTCCCAGAAGTCCATGTGATGTTTTTATATGAGTTCCCTTCTCCCACTTTTCATGGTCTCTCTATGGTACCAGTACTGTGTAACAGCACTGGCTTCAGCAACCACCACCCAAACTCGGGTGCCCATGGGGCCCTCGAGATGGTATAGTCAGAACCCACGGTGGAGATCACAATCCTCCAGAGAAACAACAATCACCGAGATGACCACGAATGGGGTACCCAGCACTGTGCTCATTTACTCTTGCTTTAAACTCTAGAAACAACTCCGTGAGGAAGCTAGTAGTGTTTCCTTTTTACAGATCAAGACATGGAGACTCAGAGGATTTCACCTGCCAAGAATCCCAGTGATGAGGTGGCCAAGATGGGATTTGAATACAACCCACTCTGGTTTCCATGCTTATGATTTTAACCACTATCTCAATGCCCGAAGCTGTGACCCTGCTTCTCTCTGTACCTGGTGACCCTTCCCATCCTGAATCTAGAGTCTGTGGTTGCCTTTGCTGAACTTTTTCTGGGGCACACGGGTGGAGAGATACTTGCTTTCTCCTGTGGTCTCTGTACGACTCTGCAAATGAAGTCCTTGCTAGAGTAGAGCCAGGGCAGGCGGTTGCTTCGTTCCTTGTGAATGCTGAAGACTTGTTCAGAGAGGGGCTTCCCTTTGGGAAGGCTCCCAGTACAAGCCTTGAGGTTTCTATCCAAACAGTTTTTTTAATCATTCCCTTAAAAAGGTGTTATCTCTGGGGATGGAAAGAGTGGAAAGGTGTTAAAGTGTTCGTCTTAAATCCCCCAAAACATGGAGCTCCTGCATTAAGTTTTTGGCTTTGTTTCTTCTTTTTCAATGAAGCATTTACATCCAGCAAAATCCCAAGCCTGAAGTGTGCACCATGATGAGTACTGACAGATATATATATACCGACGTAATCCACACCTCCAGTCAAAGTACAGAGTATTTCCATCACCCCGGAAAGTTCCATCTGGTCTCTTTTCCATTAATCCACTTCTCTTCCCCTTCCCCACCCCCAGTGTTTCTTATGACATCATGTAATCAGATCTGATGTGGTTGATCCCTAAATCTTTACTGGGTTTCTCTCCCACCCTCAGGAGTTCCTGTGTTTAACCAAAGCCTCCCAAATCCCTTTCTTGCTTATCTGTTTTGACTAACATGATGTCATTGATGTACCAGACGAATATGATGTTCTGTGTGATGGCCAGATAGCTCAGATCCCTTCAGAACACATCATGACCAAGGGTGGGAGGGCTAAGATAACACGGGGTCAAGATCATAAATGTATATGATGGTTTATCTCATGGGAATACTGACTGCTTCTGGTTCTCCTTCCTGATAGGATGGAAGAGAACATATTCTCCTGATCCATGGCTCCATTCCCTGTACATGAGGCCACGCAATCTTCTTTAGTGAAAATAGCACATCTAGCATCACATCTGAGAAGGAGATTACTGCTTGTTGAGTCCATATTAATCTTCCAGGATCCATCTGGGTTTGCAGGGACCAAACTGCTGAGTTATATGAAAATAGGATGGGACCACCATCCCCTGAATTCTTTAGGTTTTTCTCATCCTCCACAATTTCCCCTGAGAAGAAACATTTGTTTGGGTTTACTGTCTTGGTTGGTTGGGGTGAGGGTGTGAGGAGGTGAAATTCCAGAGGCTTCTACTTGGCCTTCCTTACTCTGGTAACCACAACCCCACAGGCCAAAGAACCAACGTGTATATGTGGTGGGTGTAGGGGGTAGTTGTCACTTGCCAATTCCAATGATATATTCAGAGACTGGGCAAACAACTATGGGGAGGATTGATAGACCCAATGAACTGGTGTGAACTGGGCCTTAACTGGGACCTTGTTTATCATGTGGGCCTTCTATTCCCCCTCTAATGGGAAGCACAATAAAGTTTCAGGTCCTCATATAGCAATGTCAGCAACAACCTATGTCTGGCAATCCTCAGAATATGTGAGCAGAGTCCAGACAGCCAAGTAGTGTAGGACCCTCGGGGGAAGGACTGCAGAACCATCTCCAATCATCCACCATCAACCAATCATCTCCAGTGAGTCTGTTCCGAGTGTGAGAAAGCAGGCAAGGACTGGTACCTATGTTGGGAGGGCTGCCCTCAGCCTCCTGAGCATCCATTCATGATTTATTTCAACTGTGCCAATTGTACAAATACCCTTGTTGGCTGCCTATCTTTCCTCTCAGGATGCAAACTTCTTTTAACCATTTCCAAGGCTCTCTGTGGGTCCCATCCCCCACCTTGGTGCTCAGGAAGATAGTTACACTTTCTTTGCACCTCATGACGAGTGCTATTTCTTGGCCTCTATCACCCTCATTGCTACCAGGGAGCCCAGTTCTATATCATGATCTCCCCCAGCAGCACTAACCTTCAGGGTCAAGAGTCAACCTTGAACTTCAAGGTCATTCTTTTGCTTTGGCAAAGGCAGTGTTACTCTAGGCCTTCCTGTGGAACATATCAGCTGGTGGGTTCTATGGCTTTACATAGTATATTTACTCTAGCTCACCCACTGTTCCAAGCCTTTGGAACCTTCCTCCACCATCTGCCATGACAGATCAGGAAATCTTGACTTCACTTAGCCAACCTCACAGGGGACCAGCTCCATTTCCCGGGTCCCTTGTCAGGATGTTAAATGCTGCATCAAAGGAGAGTGCTCCCCTATCGATAACGCTTCCTCTACCCAATTCCACATTTCATCTCCCTCTGCCTTGCACCCTCACGACCCCCATGGCTCCTGCAGGGGACATGTTGGCTGGGTCCCGCAGCTCCTTAGGGCCATAACCCCTTTCCTCCACCAGCAGGACAACACTTCCCTGGCCAGATTATGTTGTGACTGGCCCGTAGTTATTGTTCTGGCAGAAGGGGGCGGAGCTAGGAGATTTCCTGGGACCCAGGGGAGGTGTAGGAGAGAGTGGTCACGTATTGTCTTGCAAAGCAGACCTTGTCTTTGTCTTCAGGCAAAGGCTGACAGCCTGTAAAGAGAAGAGCAGGATACTCTTTCAGGTCTGGAGAATTCCAGGGGATCTGGGCTTTACAATGTTTTCATATGTCAACCCAGTTGTCTTCCCCCTGCAACTTCCCCACAAGGTCCTGACCTTGGCACGGCAGACCTGCTACCACTGAGACTTCCCTGCTCCTTTGGGTACGTCTACTCCCCAACTCAGTTTGGGGCCTGCCTCTGAGCCACATCTGCCCTCCAGTTGCAAAAGAGGAAGGTCTCCTTATATGCTGCCAAAGAGGCTCTCTGCTTTCCATATTCTGCTTTATACTGATGTTCAGTTATCACTGGCCCATTATCACCCTTCTCCAATGCACTGGAAATTCCCAGCAGTGACCGCCATTGTATAGTGTTTCTAATGACAATTTCCAAGAAATTCTAAACACCTGAGCATTCCATCAGGGCACTCTCCTCCCAAGTATGGAGTCCTAAGTCACCAGCAGTGAAAATTTCAGCAAGTGTACCACTGTGGCAAACACCTACCCCAGGGGACAAGGTGCTCATAGCAGGTTCTGGCAGCTGACCCAGCTTCGGTGTCCTCCTGGGCGCAATTCTGTAGGTCAGTTTCCCCAGCACACAGTGTGCCATGCTGTCCTGGGAGTGGTCTCCAGACCAACACCTTCAAGAGGTGGGGGAGGAGGGAGCAAGCCGAGGGAGAAGCTAAACTGTGGTCCACTTGCAAGGAAGGCCTTAGCCAATCCGACCAGGAGCTCTGGAGCTGGACTCTCTCCAACTGAGGCACGGGGGCTGGACCTCTAGAACGTAGGCTGCCCCAGGAAAGGGATGTAGCCTTGAGCGAGGCTGCTTTCCAGGGCCAAGGCCAATTCTACAAAGAGATTCAGCAAGAAGCTGGTTGCCGGCTCTTACAGAACTGGGGGAATGAGTGTCTGGATGCTGAAGGCACATCTGGGCAGCACATCTCTTCACTTTTCAAAGAGACTGAGAGATTAGCTTAGTTGTTCTTTTTTAAAAAATGATTGCACAAAGACTGTAATTTGCATCCTTAATATAATATACACTGAATGAATGTTACACCACTTCAAGTATGAGATTTTAAGAGTAAATTCACATTTATGCTCCCCATCTTTTGTGTTATGATATCCTATGTTTTACTTCTAAATATGTCATAAACCCCATAGCACGTTGCTACTATCCCGGCTTTAACAATCACCCTTCCAAAAACTTTTACTAAAATCAGTCTTTCATATTTACTCACTTATTTATACTTCCAAGTGATCTTCATTTCTTCTCATAGACCCGCCTTTCCGATCCTGCCCCTACTGGAGCTAAGAAGGCGTTACATTCAGATTCCAGAGGCTGGTGGTTCTTTGTGGGTTAAAATCTGTCTGGGCTTCTGACTCCGGGCACCCTGGGGCCTGTTTTTCCGCTCTTCTCCCACTCTGCCTCCTCGAATGAGGTAGAATATGCAAGAGAGTATGATGGGCTGGGTGATTCGTTTGGGGCTCTTCCTGATCCCACCTTCCCGCCAGCCCCAGTACCCTCAGACTCATCCGAATCTCCCTGTCCCTGCAGTCTCCCCCTTGCGGGGGATCCTCCTCCACCTTCTCACCTAGAATCTGCTCCCTCCCCCGGGGAAGCAAGCTGCTCCCTAGGAAGGACCCACTTCTCTGGTCCTCAGTTCATCGGGTGCTCCTATATCCCTCTGCTTTTAAGGAACCTGCCAGAAAATCCCACTCTTATGTTTGCCAAGTTTCTCTGGCTGTTACCCCAGGAACAAAGGTCTTTCTCATTTTTCGATGATCTAACTGGAAGCAGAAATCCTCTGCTTTGTGGCTTCGTTTCTCTTTTCTCCTTTATCAGCTGGTGGTTGTGAGACGCTAAGGAGGAACATAGGGTCTGGCGAGACCGGGGTGATCACAGAGCTCTGGCTGAGCCAGGCCAGTGCGTGACGGACACACGTCCCCCCAGCTGAGAGGAAACACTGGGCAGTGAGGACACACGTACGTGCTACCCCCAGACCCCTGGGGAGGTCTCCGGCTTGTCATTGCCTCTTTGGTCCTTTCTCATTCGCAAAGTGAAAAGTTCCATCGTTCTACCTCAGTGGGGAATTAAGTGGTAGCACTTTAAGATTCTAGCTCTGTTTTGCCTGAAAAAAAAAAAAAAATGAAGGGAGCATTTTGTGGTATCCGAGTTCCGTTCTGGTAACGTGAGAGGCTCTAGTCATGCTCCCTCCCTCATTAACTTGTGATGATAATGTACACACAAGGCACTAATTCTTTATTTTTAAAAAATAAGATGGTGTCTAATTTGATTTGAACGCTCCAGTCTGAGAGTACGCTTCATGATTTTTAATCCAATTAGTGTTGGAGATACTTCTGATTCTAAGGGTATCTGGTTTCTGTGTATGGTATAAGTTCTAGGCCCCGGTTCTCATGTTTCCAGAAGGGAGAAGTTGGGGCCTATAGTCGATTAAAAGGGTCTGTTTATATGGTTGCTTTGTGTTTTGTTATTAAACCCATGCGGCAGGGGGCAGAGGCCTCACTTTTAGCTCAGATTTCCAGAAGCAGCCAAAAACCCACCGAGAATTTCAACTTGAAAAGTTTCCATACAAATCAGCATTACTTATCAATAGGGTCTCAAAACATCCTCTTTGAAGGTAAACAAAAGCTGCCACAATGACCGCCACACTGAAGGACGTTCTGGAAGTCTCGGCCCAGAGGTCAGGGGTCAATAAGCCGGTGGGTCAGCTCAGCTCCCCACTTGAGCTGAATGGCACAGGGCCGGCTTCGCCCAGTCCCTGCAGGCTTTCTCTTCACATTAAACCTCAAAGTCAGTCAGAACCACTCTCCCAATGAGTAGCCTTTTCACTAAGAAGAGAGCGCCCTGAATTAAATCCTCAATTTTGTTTTGTTGGCGCAACATCACTAACACTCAGAAACGTCTGAAGAGAATACGCGCGTGAGGTAACCTGGGCTGTAGTTTTCACACTTAACATTTTCTTTAACCAACAAAGCTCTGTATCACTCCCAAGGCAATTTCCTAATGAGAAACTTTCTTCTGTCCTTGGCTGTTGTTGAGAAAAATCAAATTAAACCATCCTAGAGAAGACACAAGGTGTGTGCCCCGGGGATAAATCAGCCGACCATCCAATTTTTATGTGCCAGGAGAGTGAAAAGAAAACAGAGGAAGTGAAAATGATAAGGCAGGAAAACACTCAGTAGAGCCCTTCTGCTTGAGAACGTGTTGTCTGAGCTGCGATCCTGCTCGTATATTGGGGAATCAAGTCTGTGACAAAGCACAAGCCTTGTTTAGCACTGTTGAGAGGGGAATGTTGCTAAATACTTTTTCGTGTTATTTCACAAGATGGAATTTAATATGTTTGCCGCTGTTGTGGTTCTCGGGTGACTAGAAAAGAACGAGAAGAAGAATCTTATATTTTTTTCAGCAGGAAAGCAGTTCCTGGGATATAACTTACCCACAATGCCCTCTACCACCAATCTGGGTCCGTATGTTCAATTAACTAGAAAAACATAGATGAGACCAACCAAAATACTGTACAGAAATTAAACACAAACACTGTCCCATCAGTAAAGTGTTGTGGAGAGTATGAAAAACATACCTCTGTCAAGAATGTGGAAAACAGGGAGTGGCTTTGAAATAACATTTCTTTTTTTTGAAGACTCTAGGAAAATCAAAAGCATATTGAGCTTTGGATCAGGGCTCAGGGCAAAGGGGGTGGTTGACAAGATTATTTCTTCTTGGCACTCCAAGGAGAGGGATTAGTTAATTGAATCTGTGGTTTTTAGATTTAGCTGGTGCTTCTGGCATAGCTGCTGGATGGGCAAGGTTCTTGGGTCCATTTTGCTGCTGGGTCCTATGCCCAGTTCTCCAGTATGAGAAGGAAGATTCTGTGGCCCGGCAGCGCCCCGGCCTGTTGAGACAGCCTGATGCGAAATGAGACACATTCGTTATTGGAGCAGCAGGAAACCTAGATGTTGCTGAGTACCAGGAAAAAAACGGTTCTTTTTCGTAGATGCAATCCCATATAAGTATCTCAAACCCAAAAGTGATGGTGCGGAAAACAGTAGGATTGGTTGGGAAAGTTGGAATAAAACTTCCTCCTCCAAAGGATTCCCTAATCTTAAGATAGGAAAAAAAACACACTAAAATATTTAAATACGTGAGACAGAGGGTGGTAGAAAACTCACTGATTTCCCTCTTACACCTAACTTTAAATGTAACACTATTCTAAAATGATTGAGCACTTAAAATGGCCTCTCACGAGATCCCCCAGTCTGGGGGGTATCACTGAAATCATAGGAGTTATATCTAAAGGGGAGGTGTAAATTTCGTTTCCATTGCCCTACCCTGTGTTCATCAGCACGACTGGTTATTAACCTTTATAATAAGTATGAAAAAGGTGGGCTTTTTCTTTCTTTTTTTTTTTTAATGTAGGCTCCACACCCAGCATAGAGTCCAACCTGGAGCCTGAACTCATGACCCTGAAATTGAGACCTGAACTGAGATCAAGAGTCAGGTGCTTAACTGACTAAGCCACCCAGGTGCCCCAAAATGTGGTCTATTCCTTTTTTTTTTTTTTTTTTAGATTTTATTTATTTATTTGACAGACAGAGATCATAAGTAGGCAGAGAGGCAGGTGGCTGTTGCGGTGGGGCAGGCTCCCTGCTGAGCAGAGAGCCCGATGCGGGCCTCGATCCCAGGGCCCTGGGACCATGACCTGAGCCGAAGGCAGAGGCTTTAATCCATTGAGCCATCCAGGTGCCCCAAGGTGGGCTATTCTTAGCCTTAGCTTATAATCAGGGCATGTATGACCCAAATAACTTCTTTCCTTTAGCAAGATTACTGTGTCCAGTCTCTTTCTCTAAGAAACCCAAAGCAAACAGATCGTGACAGTGCCTTGGAGAACATGGAGTCCTCAAACTTTATGGTGACAAGCTACTCTGATTATCCCCCCCACCCCCCACCCCCAGATGCCCCAAATATAAAGTTAAAAGTCTGAGATCAAGGGCAGTGCTAATGATTGGCAGACCATGCAACACCAATACACACATTTCAACTGAATCACTGTCCCACCTCTAAATGGTTAGATGATAGCAGAAAAGTCAGATGACAGGGACTAGGTCTTAATTCCTCAGTCATAAAGTGATACAGCTGGGACAAGATCATCTCAAACATGTCGTCTTCCCCTTCCTCCAGATCTACTAGTCTACAAGTTGATAAAAACTGTTTTTCTTTTTTCCTTAGAAGGTTAAGGCTCATGTTTTTAAAGTAGCCTCATGTTCTAACACATACGTATTTATGAATTATATACTCGAATTGCTTTTTAGAAGGCTAAATCAAAACTCGTGATTCTGGAAAAATATGTAGAATGGTTTAAAAATATGAATAACTAATGGATATCCTGGTTGTATCCAAATTCTTGCGTTAAGTTTGAGAGATGAGAAAGTTATTTTCCTATGGCTAGTTTATAATTCTCACCAGCAGCATATTCTTTGTGTAAGTGTGAGTGATTATCTTTCCTAAACTGTCCAACTTTCTAAATGTCCAAAAAACCCAAGCAACCAAATACAAAATAATAATGATAATAAATAAACAAGAAAGCAAAACAAAGAAAAAACAATATCCAAATTCTTGCCTCTTACATCATACTAAGACAAGATCACGCCTTCAGATGTTTCCTTTTAGAATTCAGACATTTCAAGTGTTTTGCATATGATCACTCCAGACACTGGCCACTGGGGAGAAAGGAGAACAGGAAAAATGGTTTCTCTCCAACCTACCTCTCCCAGTGGGGGGTCCAGAAGAGGGCACTTGGTAGAGTTTCAACAAGAAGCAGGCTTGACTTGATTCTTTCCCCCTCTCCTCCTTCCCCACATTCTCTGCTTTGTTCCAAAAAATGTAGAGTGTAGCATGGCATCTTTTTGAGCAGCCCATGTAGAAAATTCAGAGAAAATTCTAAGACCTTGATCTACTTCCAGTGTAGGCATTCAACAGTCATGTGATTTGGAGCAAAGTTTCCCCATCTGTGAACGGAAAAGTAAAAATACCTGAATGGTCTCCAACATCTCATTCAGTTCCCCCATTGTATGGCTCTGACTCTTTGTCTTTAAATGTTTGGTAAGTTTCTTGGAGCTATATCCTACTTGTTTGCAGAACCAGAACCTTCTAGAAAGGTTAAAAGAAAAGGAGATGAACTTCATACTATCTAAGAAAGCTTAGAGAAGTTTTCAGTATTTCTCTTCCTTTCAAGAATTAAAAATCTTTAGAGACAATTATCATTTAAAGTTAATTGTTGAACTAGTTTAGAGTTAATTACTAAAGAAACATATTGGCACTAAGTACTTGCCCATTCAAAGATGACTAAGGTTTCAAATATTTAACTTGTAAATATTGTGATTCAGGCAAACATAACTCTGAACAAGGAAATTGAGGAGATTAGAATCCAGGAACACCATGCTGCCATTGGGTCATGTCGTAGATTGTACAACCTCGTGAGCATATATTCATTGTTTGGGACAAGAGATTATAACTAAGGATACACAGCTTTGAGTTGTGGTAACTTGTTTCCTCAGTTCGTGCTCCAGTATTTTTTTCCTTCCTTTCCTCTTTTACAGTAAGAACTGGGTGGCTCAGTCAGTTAAGGGTCCAACTCTTGATTTCATCTTGGGTTATAATCTCAGGGTTGTGAGATGGAGCCCCACATCGGGCTCCACACTGGGCGTGGAGCCTACTTAACATTCTCTCTCTCCCTCTCCTTCTTCCCATCCCTACCCCGTTCTCTCTTGCAAAATAAAATTGTAAAATAAAATTAAATAAATAAAATGCTTTAAAATTCTGTATCTCTCTTTGGACAGGCTACCTCAAATATCACCAAGATTTTCAGTTTGGCATTTAACGGGGTATAGAGCACTCGTATAATTACTCAGCTACCTGTGTAATCTCAGGGCAAAAATCTCAGACCAAGTGCAACTGTGAGTCAACCTGTGCCAGTTATCCATTTACTGCGTCTCCGCTCCAAATTCACCCTTAATTGCCTGCTCTGGGAAAAAGTAAGAGCCCTTTAAAACTTTATCCTTTGCCAGCGAGTGTAACATCTGGCTTTGTCCATAGAGGGCGCTGGAGAGACATGGCAGGAGGAGGAAAACATTTTTCCCCCCTTCCGGTTCTGGATCTCGTGCCCCACGTGACATTTCTCTGGTGCCCATGGCTTCTCAGATACACCAGGTCTGCACAGTATATAGTAAGCAGCACCCAGTCACTGGAGCCCAGGAGCCCGAGCTTCCTTGTCTCAGTAGCCAGAGCAATTGTGCAATGGAATACCTCCAGTGTGAAATGTTTGCTGGCCCCCCAAAACCAAATCACTGGCAAATTCCTCATCTGTGGCTCCACAGCAGCTTGCCTGCCACCAAAATGGATCTCGGCCCTGATGGCGGGCTGGGTGGGCAGGGCCTCTTCCTTGGGCTCTCTACTACAGCTCCAGGGGCAGCGGCTGCTCCTTCCACCTACTATTCCTATATTCCTTAGATGCTCTTGATCCACTCGCAAACAAACCCCCACCATGATTCCAATACTGTCTTGTACTTAATAACTCTTTATATTAAACTTTTCTGTTTAAATTTAATGGGGTTTCTTTCTCCTGATTGAATCTTAAATGATGCATATGCCAGGGTGAAATGTACATATATTTATGGAAAAAGAGAGAAAGAGAAAGAGAGAGGGAAGGAAGGAGAGGGGGAGAAAGGTGTGTCAACCCAAAGCAAAGGTTACATGCGTATTCCTTTGCTAGGGCTGCTGTGTAACAGAATACTACAGATGGGGTTTAAATAACACAAGTTTATTGTCTCACCATTCTGAAGACAGGAAGGACAAGATCAAGGTGTCGGCAGGGTTGGTTTCTTCTGAAAGCCCTCTTCTGGGCTTGCAGATGGCAGCTTTCTTGCTGTGTCCTTCCACAGCCCTTCCTCTTTGAGCGCATTCACGGAGTCTCTGTATGTGTCCACATTTCTTCTCCTTATAAGAGCACCCGTGGGACTGGGTTTGGGCCCACTGTAACAGCCCCATCTTCACTCAGTCACCTCTTCAAGGCCCTGTCTTCAAATACAGTCATATTCTGAGGTTCTGGGGAGCAATGCTTTTGAATTTTAGGAACTTTGAGGGGACCCAAGTCAGTCCACAACATTACTAGTTCTTATCTTCCAACGTCTGTATTCAATATGGTGCAGGAGTAACTCTGTGGCAGCGAGAAGGTCATCAGACTTGGCTTTGGAAGACATGATTTGCAGCCCAGGTTCTGCTACTTACCAGCTGCTAAATTATTTAGGCTCTTGAATCTCAATAGTTCATCAGTTAAATGGGCTGCAAGGGCCATAATGGGGCTTCAGTGAGATCTCGCGAACAGAAGTGCTCAAGAACGTACAAAAGACTAAGAAAGGTGAGGTATTCCTTGGTAAGTGTATGGACGCACACATTTTTAAAAGCTCTCCATTACACTTCATACTTTATACTTATTAAAAGGCAGTTGCCAACCTATTAAACTGGTGTTAAGTATAAATGATTTGTGTAGCCAGAAAGTCTCTTTGGCTTATTTATTAGACATGAGAAAAATTTCTCTAGCCCCACAACTGTCTCTAACACATGCCAGGTTGTCTTAATTAAACCAAAATTTTGAATTAATTATTATATCCTCTATATGTTTTTTTCATGCTCTGCAGATGTAATAAGTGATATGTTTAAGCTTCATGAACTTATTTGACTTGCCCTTTGTTTTTGAAAACCGTAAAAATTATATGGCCTTCAGAATGACAGCCAGCAAATTTTTTGGCAATTACAATATTCACTAATAGAGGGATAGGAAAGAAACTGTGGCCTGGTTCTCGTTTCCCTCAATATCACATTTCTCCCCATACCACAGTAACTCTGTGCTTGTGGTCATGTTCACAGCGGGAAACTGAGGCACCAGGCATCATCATTTTGTTCAAGTCCTGAAGAGAAAGAAAACTCTCGTTTATTGAGAAGCTTTGCATACAAAAGTCATATTGTACAAATTTCACTGAATCTTTACAACATTTCTAGAAAGTAAATATTTACAACATTTCTAGAGACTAATTAATACCATCTTGCCGATAGAGGAACTGAGGCTCTTAGAGTATTAATAGTTTGTCCAGAGTCCTGTGGCTCATAAGTAGATCAGAGATAAGAACTGAGACCTTCCTGATCTGTCACAGGTGTCCTATCACCTCGTTAGTTGAAATTTATTTACAATGGCCACAATGTATATTGCTGTTAGCAATGTAATTGTCATGGAGTGAAAAGCAACCAGTAGTTGAATCTAATAGAGCTTCAATTAATAAGATTCTCCAGTGGTTAGTTCAGCGTTCTCAAGCTACACTAAGGATAATAAGAGTTAAGTGCTAGGTCTAAATAAAATTTTTTTTGGCAAATATTCAACCAGTGCTGTAATAGCACCAATTGGCCATTTGCCCCTTGTGCATATATAATCATTATCTACAGTGATATGTATTCTGTGGCCTTTTTGGTTTTCTCTTTGCCATCTGTGTATGTGTTGACTTAATCTATACAGCAAGTTCTGTTCACATATTTATCTGGTAAAAGAAAGTGCACTTATGATAACTATTTTCCCTTTTAATTTTTACATTGGATTGAGCAATTGAAAAATAATGAATTTTATTTTTAATTTAGACTCTCTCGTGTTTGCACTAGATTTTTAAGAGGCTTCAACTTTAGCCCTCTGTAAGCTTCACTTTGAAATCTTGTTGAAATCTGGAAGACAGATCTCATTTCAAAAGGAAAACAGAAAGAAAGATCAGATCAAACTTTTCTGAAATTGAAAAGACAAGTCATGAGGCTCAAAGGAGGAATGAATGAATGAGAGGGCCACTTTAATAGCAGGGGGTAGAAATGACATCAGTTAAATGGGAGCATTCATGGGGAACCACCTTCTTTGAGGAGTCTCGTTCTTCCTTACAGGGCTCTGTGGTGCAATTATTTCAGTATTGGATTTCACCCCCTACGGGAGAGGTTCCTAGAGATCAGGAGTTGCTTTACCCAGCTTCATCTCTTGTTTGACATGTCTCTGCTGCATTACAGACCATCCTCTTCTCTAACTGGACTAATATAGTGCCTTCTTGAAGAGCTCCCTCTCTCTAGTCTTCTCAGCATCACCTCCTAGTCACAATGAAATGTGATCCCATTCTGATGCCCGGATACCATCCAAATGCCTTTGCAGACTTGGAAGGCCTTGGAAACATGGCCCAAACCAAATACTTGGTCAGCCGTGTTTCCCACCACATCTACTCTTTCCCTGACCCTACCCCCTGAAACGCCACAAAGGAAATAAACAGGATGACAAGATACCCGAAGACCATGTGGTGAGCTGGCCAGGACTCCTTTAGACTGAATGATTAGAGAGAGGCCTCTTTGAGGATGTGACATCGTGTTGGAACGTACTCAAGTTGACCATGCGGAAGAGTGGGAAAGATGTGGGAGCCCAAATACAAGGACAGAATTGAACTTTTTTTTTTTTTTTTTAAGATTTATTTGGGGAGGGATGAGGGGTGCAGAAGGAGAGGGAGAGAATCTCAAGCAGACTCCCTGCTCAGTGTGGAGCCCATTTTGGTGCTCCATCCCATGACCCTGAGACCAAACCTGAGCCGAAACCAAGAGTTGGTCACTTAACTGACTGAGCCACCCAAGTGCTCCCAGTGCTGACATTTTAAAAGGACATAATGGAGACCAGTATGTCCAGAGCCTAGTGAGGACAGGGGAAATGCAGGGAACAGAGCTGCAGATTAGGTAGAAGGTAGGTTCTGGAGAAGCTTTTCTGCCTAGTGAAAAGGGCAAAGGTAAGCCCTTGGAAATATCTATCGCATCCATGATTTTGGAAAGATCCTCCTGCCCACCAGATAGAGTGAGATGGAGTGGGCTCTAGTTCCAACCTGTTTTCAAAGTTGCCTCTCTGTGCACAATCTGTGTGCAGATGAGGGATTATTTATGTCTCAATAATTTGTTAGAAGGGCCATGATATCTTTGTTTGGGTCCAAGTTTTGGAGCCTCCACGGAGTAGGCTAGCATTGCTCCTGGTGGTCCCTGTTTCGAGTTCTGCTGGTGCATCATCTGAGAGTCCTAACCTCCCATGTATTCTAACACTTGAGGATATCTGACACTGCATTATTCACATTGGCTTATCATCCACTGTGACCATCAGGTGATATTTTTGCTGCAGAGTCACACATTTTTCTTTATTTCCCCATTTAATTTACGTAGTTGTTTCTTCCTTTCTCATTTTTGGCCTCAAGGTCTCATTCTTTTTGATGTGGATGCTATTTCCCAGGATATTTACAAATGTGTGTATTGGCTGCCAACAGCTAAGGGACCACTTCAGAGAAGTCGTTTTCCGTATTGTGAAAAACGGTGCTGATTACATCGCTCCAGGAGTGGGGTTGACTCTAGGGTTTCCCCAGTAGTTGGGGCAGAAATTATAGTTAGACAATCAACAGCTTGAGTCTGTTTCTTTAAAGTGGGACTATACTCGGGGTTGGGGACAGACCCCAGATTTGCAAGGACCTTGGAAACTCTGAGGTATATACCCCCACGGTTATAAAATTATATCTTAGAAACAAGTAGCCCATTTTTGAGGAGAACATGACCATGTTTGTTGCATTTGGACCCAGCAGGGAAAACGAAAATCTTGTGTTTGTCAGCAACGAGGCCACGATGCCTGTGCCCCAAGTTTAAATATCCAGGAATCATCCAGTGGTTTCCTTTTATTGTTCATAAAGTCTGTAGAGACAAACCACCTGAGTGGTTCCAGATGTGGAATCAACAAGGCTGCACTTCACAGATCTACATGTAGAAAGTGAATTTATAGACCCAAGAAAAGGCTGGGATGATTGTGCTGTTTTAGGATAGAAAGATAACTTCACTCATTGAACAGATGAAAACACAGGACATCCATCCTTGCAGATGGCAGATCTAGGTGAATTTCACATTTGTGAGGCCACTAGAGGCTCCAGGTGGTAATCCACTCCCCTCTGCTCTCTTTGTAAAGTAGAAATCCCAACAATGGGCTGGTCAACTCCAGAGGACTGGACTATTTTAGGAGATCAATTTTAACAGAATAATTTGAAGGCAACATGGCAAGGAAAAATTTCTCCACATTGACTCAAATGCTGGAGAACAAAGAGACATGAATGTGGCTTATGGTTATTAGAGTCATCTCCGTCTCATTGATATGTTGGCAGTGAAACCTACTGGTGTCCTAGGCACCTCACTTTGGCCACACAAGGTAATGTTATATGGTGGTGAGGAACATGAATTGCTTGGGTCTGGAGCCAGGAGGTTGGAATTTGTTGGCATAAATCTTGAAGCTGTTGAAGGTGTCTTATGTTCAAGTTTATCTGGCACAGCCCAAGAAGTGAAAGTTCTGATAGCCAGAATGCCTACATGGCCATAATTCGCAACCTTACTGAGTGGGGAAGAATTTTTATGGCTACTGGCAAGACTCCAAACAAAGATCCAACTATCTCGCCATAAGATATTTCAGTGGAGTGACCCAAGTTATCCGAGTAAGATTCTGGCTCATAAATCTCAGGTTGTAGTAATAACATTACTCTGTGTCCTAAATATTATGTTACAATGGCCAGAAGATGGAAGCATCTATTTTATTTACACATAGCGCCCCTCCCCTGTCAGTCTGTGAGTCCTTGTGGTGATCATTCCAGTCTTTTGCATTTTGTGCAGTAGCTAAAATCTAACACTTATTGAGAGGTGATTATGTGTCAAGTGTGGCAGTAAGTGGGCTTCAAACATTATCTTGTTTAAGCCTCCCAGGTATTATGAAGGAGCTGCTCTTGACAGATGAGGACCTAAAGCACAGAGCAGCTGAGAAGTTGAGCAAATTGCCCAGGGTCCCAAGGGCCGAAGCCCCATTCAGGCCAGCCCCAGGGTCTCTGCTGGGACACAGCGTGTCACTGTATTTCCCCCTTAAAGCCTCTTTTGATGCTGATAGAAAGCCTTCTTAAAAAAATTCTTGATCCTGGGCACCTGGGTGGCTCAGTGGGTTAAGCCTCTGCCTTCGGCTCAGGTCATGATCTCAGAGTCCTGGGATCGAGCCCTGCATCGGGATCCCTGCTCAGCGGGGAGTCTGCTTCCCCCTCTCTCTGCCTGCCTCTCTGCCTACTTGTGATCTCTCTCTCTGTTAAATAAGGAAATAAAAAATCTTTTAAAAAAATTCTTGACCCTTTTAAAATATTAAAAACATGTAAAAATGTATCAAGAAAAAAGACAGGGGGCGCCTGGGTAGCTCAGTCAGTTTAGTGTCCTGACTCTCTATTTCCGCTCAGGTCATGATCTCAGATCCTGGGATCGAGCCCCGCATCAGGCTCTGGGCTCAGCAGGGATTCTGCTTGAGATTCTCTCTCTCCCTCTCCCTCTGCGCCCCTCCAGCCTCTGTACTCTTTCTTTAAAATAAAAAAATAAAATGAAATGAAATAAATCTTTTAAGAAAAAAGAAGAAGAATGACAGAAATACTCATGCAGCCTCCTTCCAAGCTTAAGAAATAAATACACTGTCGAGGTGCCACTGTGTGCCCTGCTCCCGCCAGCCCCAGGGCTATCTCCTACCCCGGACTGCACACTCCTCTTTCCCTGTGTTTGCTTTACACTTCCACACCATCAGTGTGTCCTGAAGCACTGTATATGGTATGGTTTGGCACAGCTGCATGAACTGTGCATCGGGCCTTCTGTCTTCTCTTGCCACTTCTTTCACCCAGTGCTGCATTTGTAGGACTCACTGGTGTCGATGTGTGTGGCCATTGCTTTATTCACTCTCACTGTATGAGCACGCGCAGTTTATTTCTCCTCCTGTAAGGGACATCTTCACATTAAGCATCTGGTGACCTTGACAACTACCTTCTATGTTGAGCAGGACTGGTACCACTATTTTCATTTTACTGATAAGGAATCTGAAGATCAGTTCAGGGCTTCCCCCAAGGCCGCTGTCTCAGTCTGGGTTGCTCTAACACCCATGACTAATAATCAGCTGCCAGTGTTTTCTCGAAGTTCTGGAATTTGTGAGTCTGAGATCAGGGTGTCAGCGTTGTTGGTGTCCAGTGAGGGTCCTCTTCTGGTGTGTGGAAGGCTGTCTTCTCCCTGCTGTCCTCACATGGCAGAGACATTAAGAGAGCTCCCTGGGGTCTCTTCTATCAGGGCACTAATCCCATTCCTGAGGACTCTACCCTCCTGATTGCCTTACCCCCAGAAGGCTCCGTCTCCTAATGCCATCACAGGGGGGGATGGAGGGTAGGTGAACACAAATCTGGAAGAGGAGGACACACATATTTCATTCATGGCGGCTGCACAGCCAGAAAGTGACAGAGCCAAGATTCGAACTCAGTTCTTCTGACTCATGGTCTTGGGCTTTCTGTCCCACTGGACTTGGGCCTTTTCAGAAGGTCTTCTAAAAGCCCAAGCTAGAGCTCTGTCTGCTAGGGCCTTTTCTGGCTATCTTTTGGCTTTTTGTGTTTTCATTTTGTGACGAGAACAACAGAACAACTTCTTCCCTGCAGGCCTGGAAGGCAGCTGAGAGGAAAAGCAGCCTCTGGTCTCTGCGCCTCACGTACCGCCTCTGAAGCTCATGGTAGCAGGAAAGTGACAGGGGTAAAGACAGAGCCTTCCCTCAGATAGGTCTGGGCCAGAGCTCACCCCTTTTATTTTTATTTGTAAAAGAGTCTTCGAAAAATGTGTGTGTGTGTGTGTGTGTGGTGTAGGTGTCTGTGGTGTGTGCATGTGCGCTGCATGTGGTATATGTGTGTGGGGGGGTGTTTGTGTGTGTGTGTGTGTGTGGTGTATGTGTCATCTCTTGGCAGGACAGCACGGACAAGTGCGTCCAGGGGGCTGCTGCGCTCACACCTTGCCAGGACCAGGGGACTGAGAAAGTAGTTACATTTTGTCACAAGGTTTAATACTTGAATCTGGGGAGACCTGCAAACTGACAAATTGAAAAACAGTGGGAAGGGACTGAAAGCCAGCAGATATCGTTCGGGCCTTAGTTTTGAAGAGGGTGGAGGTTGATTAATAAAGCTAAAAGTTATCATTACTCATAACCTCCTTTCCCGGATCCTTGGCACTGAGCATCATTCAGAAGCAGAAAGATCATTGTTGTTTTCCTTCCATAGAAAGCATTTCTAGGAGCTCCTGAGTGGTTCAGTCCTTGAGGATCTGCCTTTGGCTCAGGGTCCTGGGATCGAGCTCTGCATCAGGCTCCCCGCTCAGTGGGAAACCTGCTTCCCCCCTCTCCCACGCCCCCCCTCTTGTGTTCCCTCTCTTGCTATCTCTATCTCATCACATAAGCAAATAAAATCTTAAAAAAAAAAAGAAAGAAAGAAAGAAAGACAACAAGACAGCATTTCCAGAGGAATAAAGTTGATTATTTGGGGAAGAGAGGGATATATTTTTAAATGCATTTAATTATTTGAAACTTGAGTAAACTGGTAAAATCCAAGTAAGGCAGTCAATGAATAAATACTATTGTACCAATGTCAGGGTTCTGGTTTTGTTATTGTGCTATCATGATGCAAGATGCCACTGGGGGAAGCCGGATGAAGGGCACCCTCCGCTATTTTAGAAACCTTTATGTGACCTGAAATTTCTTTCAAAATCAAAAGTTAAAAAAACAAAAACAAAAACAAAACTCAAGCTCAAGTAGCTCTTTTGCTTGTGAGCTTTTGAACCACGCAAGCCTCGTCAGTGGGCATTTCATGGCAATGTGCTGAGGATAAACAAGGAGTGGGGATTTTGCAACAATATCTTGGAATTTGCTGGAAGCTCTGGTTAGTGCTTATGAAAGCATCCTCAGAAGTTTATGATCACCTGGGGCGCCTGGGTGGCTCAGTGGGTTGAGGCCTCTGCCTTCAGCTCAGGTCATGATTCCAGGGTCCTGGGATCGAGCCCCGCATCGGGCACTCTGCTCAGCGGGGAGGCTTCCTCCTCTCTCTCTGCCTGCCTCTCTGCCTACTTGTGATCTCTGTCTGTCAAATAGATAAATAAAAAACCTTTAAAAAAAAAAAAAGAAGAAGAAGAAGAAGTTTGTGATCACCCAACCCTGTTGGTACACACTCGTGATGCAGTTCACCTCCCAAGTGTTCAGGACTCCCGAGGTTCTTAGCTGTGGCACTGATGGAATTCTGGAAGGGACAATTCTTTCCTTGAGGGGGGCTGTCCTGTGCATGGCAGGATATTTAGCGACATCATGATTTCTACCCACTAGATGCCAGCAGCCCCCTGAAACTCCCCCCGTGACAACTAAAAATATCTCTAGATATGGTTAATTGTCCCCAGAGGAAGCAAAATTACCCCTGCTTGAAACTCTGCTTTGCTCAGAAAGCAAATGTCTTGTTTGTACTTTTATTTATTTATTTTTTTAAGATTTATTTATTTGAGAGAGAGAGAGAGAGTGCACACACACACGGGCAGGGGCAGGGGCAGAGAGAGAGCCCAAAGTAGACTCCATGTTGAGCATGGAGCCCAACATGGGACTCGACCCCACAACCCCGAAATCACAACCCAGGCCCAAACCGAGTCTGACACTCAACCAGCTGCGCCACCCAGGCGCCCCTGTTTCTAATTTTAAAAGAAACGGAAATTTCCTGATTTGATGGATTCCAGTGACCCTCGCCCTTGCTCCCGCTCATCCTTCCCACTCGCCGTTCCATTGGCCTTAAAGCACAAATTCCTTGATCAGAGACACTGGATTTTTTAAAAGTGTGCCCTTTCACCCGTCCTTTAGTGTCCTGGACATAAGACACTACATTTTGGTGGCAGTACCAAAATAGAAAAGATTTTGACTTTTAAAAGACTGGCTGAGACAGATGCTTCAGAAGGAGAAATGAACACACAGTCCCCGGAGGGCAGAGTGTACTCCCACGTGGGCCGTACTGAGTAATGATTCCACAGGCGAAGGTAACTCATGACATGAAAACATTCACAGGCTTTATTTAGTTTATTTTAGCCTCCGGGACGACCACAGCACACTTCTAAATATTATGGGTTTTGTAAAGGTGCCTGATGGACAAGCAGCCAGCCAGTGCCCTGGAAAAGTGACACAGATTAGCGCTGAGCTTACTCACGACGTTCTCTGGAGTGTCTTTTTATGCGCTGGTGTCAGCACGGTGTCCCGCGGGCGGCTCAAGGTCATGTCCTGCGTGCATCTGCACAGGGTTTAGAAACTCTCGAAGTCTTGCTAGAGAAACATGGCCAGCCAAGGCCGAGCGTGGCTGCCCCTTCCCCGTGTCTGGCGTCCTCCCGCGAAGGAACCGAGCAAAGAAATCCATCTTGAAATGAATGCCAGCCCGCAGCAGCTCCGTCCTGTGCCACATGAGTGATGTGTGATTGAGGCCGGCTCCAGTGTCCAGCCGTGTGTGTTGCCTTAATGTATTTATTTAACCTGGACACCGCAGAGAAGGCAACCGCACCTCGGTACCTGAAGGTCCTCGACAAAGAGAACATTCAGACACGATCCAGGGCAACAAACACATCGGGAACTCTGGCAGGGGACAGATGTTGCCAGTAGAGCACAATGCTGGGCTTTATTCCCCACGTGGAGGCAGGCGGGGGCCAGTCACCCTGGAAACTCTTGCTCTCAGAGCTGCCTCGGTTGGAGGGCAGAGCCATGGAGTAAGGGGGTCCAGCTGGGCCGCGCAGAGCCCCCCCCCCCGATGGTGGCAGGTCCAGAACAACAGTGGCCTTGTGTTTCCTCTTAGGGGCTCGGTATTGGCCAATGCTGCTTGGGGGCTGCTTCCCAGGAAGAAGCTAAAAGCGGCTGTGTGCACTCTGGTCCACAATCTCCCGCTGCAACCCGGCCCAGCCCTCTGACTCCCGGGGCCAGGCAGACATCACACACATCTGGAAAGGGGAGATTGATGGCCGTGAACCTGCTTCCTCGAACCAAGTCCTCGAATTATGGTGACTCCAGGTGATGCACTCTCCGGGCCAGCCACAGAGAAGGCTAATCCACGCTAAAGTAGTCAGGCGATTTTTACTCGGTAGACCTGATGACTGGGAGGCAGGTCAATGGCTTTGGGTGAAGCTAGAGGCTCTGCCACCAAGGGAGCTGGCCTTGGCTTTCCATCCAGTGCAACTGGGACACCACCCTCGGAAGTCACTCTGTGTAAGGTCAGGAACCTTTCCATTGCAAAGGACAGAAACGGAAAGCAAACCAACTTCAACATAAAGTAACTATCACACATGTACTTGCTGGGCACCATTCTGGATGTTTCCCGTATTACTGTACTCAATCTTCACAACAACTCGGTGAGGAGAGACTGTCATTGTCCGCATTGCAGAGATGAAGAAAATGAGGCACAAAGAAATGAAGCCACTTGCCTCACAGCCACGGAATTCTTCAGTGATCGTGCTGGTCTTCAAACCCCGGTGCCTGGCTCCTGGTTCCACAGTCTTGAGCACTAGGGAGTCGGAGCCCTTTCTCTCTGCCTGTGGCTTCCCGCTCTTGTCTCTGCTTCTCTCTGAACACCTGTCTCTTCCCTTCCTCTGTGAGCGGTGGGAGCGTGGCTGCTCCAAGCCTCAGCTGAGCATCCAGGGGAGACGGGAGCCTCTTTGTCCCAGGATGTATGTATATACGTTGCTGGGCTCAGTGGGGACCACATGGGTTGGCCCATCACCTGGCCAAGCCTGGGTCACCGCCTCCTGTGGCAGATGCTAGCACTGTAATGGCCCCAATTCCACACCCTTCTCTGTCTTTGGGCCTTTTTCCACGTGACTTTGCAACTCTCTCAAGACATCTACTTCTCCATCACTCCGTTCTGAGTTCGGCTTTGGCCAAATGGGATGCTGCATGCGGAGGTTTGAGAAAGCGGTTGTCACTTCGGCTTCCGCTCCTGGGGTTTAGCTTTGCCACAGGAACATGCTGGGCCGGCATCCTGAGGGCCGGGAGACCGGTGTAGCAGAGCCCAGACACCCTTATGGCTCCAAGGCTTATGAGAGGATCAGCCAAGACTGGAAGTCCTGCTCGGCTGAGCCCCGTCTAAACCATCCGCCTGCAGACCATGAGCCAAAGCAATGCTCTCACCCCCCCTCTCCGCCCCCCCACCCCGCGTTTCTGCCTCGGTTTTTGGCATGGGCATGTTCACAGCGGGAGGGATGAGGCATGCATTAGTACATTTTACATTGAAATTTAAAAACTGAAATAAAGGTATATAAGTTTCACGTTTAGGAATTTATCTTTCTAGATGTGCAAAATGGTATACATTTAAGAATATTTACTGTGGCTTTGTTGGTAATAAATGTTTGGAAACAGGCTAAATGTGCCTTAAGAGGGGATTGTTTAAAATACAGTACAATCTGTATAACAACAGCAACCAACCATTTAAAAATGAGAATATTATCTATGTGGTCATGGGAAAAGGTCTTTTGAATTTAACATTAGATAAGCAAAGCAGTTGAACAGTGTGTGTGTTACAGGATCTTGGCGGGGACGGGGGTAGGTGAGTGGAGGTATACATCTAAGCCCGCGCGTATATGCTGACGACTGCACAGAGTATCTCGGGATAGACCCTCAAGAAAATGGGGGACAGATGCTCATTCCAGGGTTGATAGCTGGAGCCAACTTTTAATTTTACACCTTTTGTGACTTTAAAAATTTGAGCCATATTTTATGTAACTTAGTTAAAAAAATAATGAGGAAAAAAATGAGTTCTCACTGATTCGTGGTATAAAGAATGAGCACAATTGCTTCTTAATGTGAGGGAAGAGAATGAATCTCACCCCTCCAGCAGTTCTCCACAGGAAAGCACGCGTGCCAGTTGTTAAATGAGAGTTCAAAGATCTGAAAGAATGAATTAATACTCCTGCCCCCAGAAGCACGGTTGCAGCTCCTGGAACAGAGATTTTTGCATAACACCATTGTTAGAGTAGACACCGTATCAGTTCAACCTAATTTGCTGAGGGGCCCTCATCAGCCAGGTCTTTTGTCAGGAGCTGGAAACAAGAATACTCCTAAGACTCTGTCTTAGACCTTAAGATAGTCGCAGAGATGACTAATACTCAGTGATGAATTTTAGGATGCATGAAGGCAGCAGCCATTAGGGTTGTCTTTGTGTCTGCAGCATCTAGCATAGGGTATGTGGAATGGAGGAAGGGAAGGGTAAAGGAAGGCAGGCAGTGCTGCATTGGGTTTGGACAAAGGAGACAACTCTAGGGAGGGAGGCAAATTAAGGAGCGATGAGCTGGGTTGTTGAGCCCAGATACCCTCATGGCCCCCACGCTTGTGAGGGGATCAGCCAAATTATGCAAACCCACAGCCTCATTACCTGTCATTAAGACTATCACAAAAGGTATCATGCAAAAGGTTATTCATTTTTTAAAAGATTTATTTATGTATTTATTTATTTGAGAGTGAGAGAGAGAGTGTGTGTGTTAGTGGACTGATGGGCAGAGGGAGAGAGAGAGAGAGAATGCACAGGCAGACTCCCCACTGAGTGCAGAGCCCAACGTGGGGCTCGATCCCACCACCCCTGAGCTGAAACCAAGAATTGGCCGCTTAACCAACTGAGCCATCCAGGTGCCCAAAAGAGTTGACATGAACTAAATTCCGTGGGTCAGCAGATGGACAACTCCTGGTTCTCTGGAAGAACATGTACTTTGAGGCCAGAAAGACTTGTGTTATAAACCAAAATTCACCATTTATCACCTAAATGACCAAAGGCAGCTCAATCTTTCTGAGTCTGTGCCTGCTCATTTGTAAATTGGAAATAATCTTACCTAACTTACAGGTTAATTGTGAGTGTTCAGGATCATTGATTCCTTTACTCATTCACTGAGAAACACGGAGCCATGAGTGGGTGCCCGACACTGTGTTTGCATGCACAAAGTAGAGCTCAGTGGTTAAACCCAGCAGGTGTGAATGTAGGGAATGTAGGGGCTCTCCATATTGCTTAGTAGCAGGTCACTCCTTCCACTCTGTGATCAGGAGGAATCAGGAAAGGGTAACAGGGCACTTTTGTTAGTGTGAAATGAATGAAGGGAGCTTCACAAAGCAAGTGCAAGTCAGGGGTGCCTAGGTGGCTCAGTCGGATACACGTCTGCCTTCGGCTCAGTTATGATCCCAGGGTCCTGGGACTGAGTCCCACATCGAGCTCCCCACTGGGCTCCCTCTCCCTCTATCTGCCGCTCCCCCGCTTGTGCTCTCTCTCTGTCAAATAAATAAATAAAATCTTAAAATAAAAAAGGGAAAGGGAGGTGAGTAGAAGGATAAATCCATTTGAGGCTCAATAAGTTCAGTTATTCAAATAGAGAGGATTTGGACTCTCATTCATAGAGACAATAGGGCCTTTGGGCTGGAGTCTCCTGTTCCTGGTATAAGATGTGTGACTTCTTTTCAAACGTAGTGGGGATGACCAAAGGCACAATCAAAAAAAGTGGAACCAGGAGTCGACGATCTTCCTCAATAGCCTGCACCAGCTTTTAGACCCTAAGCTCCCCGCTCCCTTCACTTGGCTGGGGAGGGTAGGGCTTTCACTCACCACTGAGCCAAGGAGACTGTGAGGATCGACAGGTCAAGCAACTTGCTGACCTTTTGTCACCAAGGGGTTGGAGAGTGGGGTGGAGAGTGGCTAGAATAACAAAGGAAGTGGGGACATTGTCGGAGAAGAGTTGAAGGACCAATGTTCTGGAGGAGAGAGAGGACAGGTGTCTAAGTGGCGTTCCCTACCAGCCATGGGAGGGCCTCCAAGAGGATATCCTGAAGCCCTGGTTGGTGAGACCTTCCTCTGTGAGTGGAGGCAAGACAAGTAGACCAAGGGGTTTAAGGACCGATTTATTCTAAACCCTCATACCCCACCAATATATTGGGTTTGGGTGAATTACAAGAGACATTGAATAATGACCTGTTTGAAACTTCTGTGGGGGGGGGCACATGTGTGCACACGCTTTGCAAAATGTGAAATGGCTGATAATAATCAGCATTGAGGGCAAGAATGTCCATGCCCATAAGGATAGCTCCAGATGGGCTCATGGCTGCACGGAGACCCACACACAGATGCCCCTGGGTGCTGAGATGCTCCCATGTGTTGTAGATGAGGGACTTATGACAGGGGCAGTGACGACAGAGCCAGCATTGGGACCTGGCCTCTGCCTCCTTTCCCAATCTTATCTCCTGCCTCTGGCCCCTTACATGCAGGGCTTTAGCCCTAGCATGCCTTTCCCTTCTCACTCCATCACCTTCATACAGGATGCTCCTTCTGTCTCAGACATTTTTGCTAATTCTGTGTTCTTCAAAGTTCAGATTGCGGCGACCTCCTCCAGGAAGCCAAGGTTGGTCATCACTTCTTTCACCTGTCCATGAACACCACCCCAAGCTGGTTCCCTGCTCTCCTAAGCAGTATACACTTTACCTTAGGTTCCTCAAGTTCCTTCCTTCTCTGACTCCTCTGCTGGAGTGTGGACTTGAATATAGGTAATGGGTCTTAATATTATATATATATTTTTTTTTCTTTTTTTTTTTAAGAGAGAGAGAGGGTGGAGGTGGGCAGAGTGAGAAAGAGAGAGAAAATCTTAAGCAGGCTCCACGCTCAGCATGGAACCCAATGTGGGGCTCCATCTCATGACCCTGAAATCATGACCTGAGCCGAAATCAAGAGTTGGATGCTTAATCATCTGAGCCACCCAGGCACCTCTAGATAATGGGTCTTATATTGTCACATCCCCAGAACCTATGGCAGTATTTGGCATGTAGTAGGGACTCAAAAGTGGTTAGTTTGAGCAAACCAGTTACTGAATGAATTTGGAAAATTTGACCACCACAGGAAAACTATCATTTTCAATCAGGTTTCTTTTTCAAGGAGTTTAAAGTGTTCCATTGAGATGACAGACCAGAGTCCATACTTCACCTCTTGTAGGATGGAAATGAGGGAGCAAAAGGACCTGTTCTCAGCTGCTAAAGCTACAGATGTGTGAGAAATTCAGAGGGGTGTGATAAAGGGACAGAGCCAGATAGAGTCCACAAAGTAATTGGTGGCTTTATGAGTTTTTCCCTGGAGGCAACAATTTCAAATGCCAGTTCCAAATACTGAGAACGGTCCCTGTGGAATGGTTCTTGAAAAGCATTTTTTCAGTGAGAGAGAAGTTAACAAAGCTAGAAACACAGGACTTCACTGACAGGAAGTGGTTCCTTTTCTTTTCTTTTTCTCTGTAGTTGAAGAATGGAAAACCCAACCCCATGCCTCTTGAAGATTTACAAACAGATGTGGCTCTCACAGCACATCCCAGCTGCTCTCTCAGAACCAGCCGCTGTGTGGCTTATAGAGAGCAGCTTGTCTACAGGAACCCACCGCCATCCTCTCCAAGGGCAGAAACCCAACCAGTTTCCTGCATGAGGTCATCACTTCACAACAGGGCTTAAAGCTATTTGTTTTTAAAACAGCTGGTTCCAACCTCATTCGCATCAAAATGTAAAATTCCAGAACGATTATTAGCATCTCACATAGAATAAGTGCAAACAATGGGTCAAGGCATGCGCCTGTCTTGTTCTGGTCATCAACACTGCTGAGCCAAAAGAGGCCAAAGATTGGACAGAAATGTTCTGATGAAGGAAGGGGGGAGAATTCATTCTTAGGTGGTTTTGCTAAGACCCCAGGTCAAGGACCCCTGTCCCTGACACACATACCCATGGAAGGTTCTGGAAGGCTGCTGTGGCATGGTTATGCCTTGAGAAGACTGGGATCCCTCAAAGGACCAGTCACCCAGAGGATTAGGCTTGTAACACAACCAGCACTGCTAGATGCAGAAAAAAGAGATTAAAATGGAATCAGGCTAAATTTTGCTGAAAACAATTTGAAGGAAATACATTTGTGTTAGCTATTGATAATGAGGGAAGAAACACAGTATTTAGCATTGACAGGTTTCATGTCAAAACTCTAGTTTCATCAACAGAGAGATGATTTGGGGCAAGTTACTACCCAGACAGAACTTTAGTTTCCTCCTGTTTACAATGGTAGTTATGGAACATACTACAGAAAGCCTTGGAGAAGATTCGAGGTAGTGTACAGAATGCACTCAGCACAGTGACCAACACAGCAAAGACAAGGTATAAACTGTGACATTCATAATGGCAAGGCAGTATTTTGCTTTGAAAAACTCTTTTCAAGTAACCGGGCAACTCACCACGAGTCCAGGAAACAGAGAAAGGCAGCAGGCAAAATAAAAGTGATGACAGGGCCAAGGTCATGAGATCCCATTTTATTAAGGAAATGACAAGGTGCATATGGCCTGGTCTAGTACCTTCTTCTTTATGGACTCCTGCCATATGTTCATGTGTTGACTAAGGTGAGGCTAAAGGTCTTTCCATATTCATAGTCCAAGAAAACTGGATTATTTCACTGTCAGATAGAAGCGAAGCCTGCTCAGAAGGGAGGTTTATTTGATCCATACTCCCTAAGGCCCCAGTTTCCCAAGGGAATTCCACTCCATTCCTTTCTTTCCCGAGCAAGAGCTTGGTCCACACAATCAGTCTATCTTTTGGCACCTGAGAGATGCCTGGGAGCAGGTGTATCTGCTTAATGTCCAACCTGTTTTTATTGCCAATCCCAATGACACGAGTGAGTTCAACTGACCATGATTTTAGAGGAGTCAGAGTTTGTCATTGTTCCAAGAATACAGTTTCATAACAGCCATAAAATGAGGACTCTGTTTAGCTCAAGGATATTGAACTGGGGTGAAGGGCTCCAGCTGTGAGACGAAGGATGATAAACTTCTCAGCAAATTGGCAAGAGCATTGTTATACCAGTCTTTTGTCTTCTTGGAGAAGTCAGGAAAGACATCCAAGACACTGTGTTTGAGTTACAATAAAACAAAGATTCCCTTATCCCCTGATCCCTGACTCAGGGGTGCCTTCTTTAGGACTCCCAGTGACGCTCAAATAGTAGTCTTGGACTGTGTAGAAAGGGCATTTAATGAAATCCTTTCAACATGAAATGCTGAAAGCATCAACAGAAGGATATTAGCAATAAGCCTGGGATCCAGTGTCCTGAGAACCACTCACTGACCACCTGGTTCAGGACAAACCAATATAGCCATCTCACTGTGTACACAAAAAACAGTGACCACCCCCCCCCAAATTATACCCCAAGAAGGGCAGGGACGTTAAAGAGATGCACCTGAAACAGCTAGCTGAGTTGTAAAACGACCTCCTTTCAAAGACAAAAAGCATCTTTTGTTTACTGCCACCCAGTATTTCCCATTAGAGAATCACCCCTTCACTCGCTGTCGGTCCCCATGGTTCTGCGGAAGTGGACTCCGTACTTGGTTCTAGAGGTTGAATGATCCAGGCTTAAGCCAATCAGCTCTTATTTTCCCCAGCCACTGATTGGTTGAGAGATGGCCATGTGACTCCTACAGAGCCAATGAGGTTTTCCAAGGGAATTCTGGGAAACTCTCATTGGCTGTGAAATGAGAGGGATGTGAGAACCATGTGAGGGCTGAGGCTACTAAAGAAGGAAGCCATGGGCCGGGAAGAGGCAAGTAGTGGAATGAGGTCTTCCGGCCTTCCTCTGGCCATCCTGCCCCAGCGAGCCCTCCTGCGGACTCTCCAGTTCTGTGAGTCAGCAACGTCCCTTTTCTGCGGGTGGGGAATTTTGCCATTTAGGGCCCTTTATGGCCCCAGTGTCTCCTCTTGCTTCTGAACACTGCGTCTTTTCACTTATTTTCTCATTTTAAAAGCAAAGTATACTTATTTTAGACAATTTCATAAACACAAAAAGGAAGAGACAGCAACTTTCCCAGGACCACAGAGCTCTCGCGTGGCTGAGCCGTGATTCTGACCGGGGCTGGCCGCCGCCCGAGGCTGAGTTCCTCAGCCTACCACCTACTGTGGCCTCTCACAGATCTGCTAGGCCTGTGGTGGAAACCTCAGTCTCTTCCTCCCTTTGGAGGAACAAACGCTTTTCCTCATGAGCATATCTAATTATTCTTTTGCAAAATTGGGATAATATTATATATATGGTTGATGTAGACTTTTAACTTAGTAATAGATTATGGACATTTCCCCAAGTCATGAAGTATTTCATAGGAACATTATTTTTTTTTTAAGATTTTATTTATTTGACAGAGAGAGATCACAAGTAGGCAGAGAGGCAGGCAGAGAGAGAGAAGGAAGCAGGCTCCCTGCCGAGCAGAGAGCCGGATGTGGGGCTCGATCCCAGAACCCTGAGATCATGACCTGAGCCAAAGGCAGAGGCTTAACCCACTGAGCCACCCAGGCGCCCCAAAGGAACATTATTTTTAATGGCTGCATGATATTCCATATGAATGAATATAGCATAATTTATTTACACATCCTTGGACTGTTGGACCTTCAGGAGATGGATACTGTTTTTAAAAAAGAAAATAAGTGGAGCAAGTAGATTTTTAAGGCAAGTGAAATTGGGGGGGGGGTAACACGTCTCGCATTTGTCAAAGCCCATAGACTATTCCACAAAAAGAGTGAACTCTAATGTAAACTATGTACTTTAGTCAGTAATAATGTCTTAATATTGGGTCATTAGTTGTAACAAGCACACCACGTCAGTGCAAGTTATTAATGATCAGAGAAACTGGAGGACAGCAGTATCTTGGTTCTGCTCAGTTTTTCTCCAAACATAAAACTTTTTCATAAAATATTCTATTCATTAAAATTAATTGATCAACAGTCTAAACAAACAAGCAAACAAAAAGCAACTTAAATATAAACTTCTCACCAGTTCTGATTCTTTTCTTTTTTTAAAAAAAGATTTTATTTGTTGGACAGAGAGAGAGTGCATACAAAAGCAGCCAGAGGGAGAGGAAGAAGCAGGCTCCTGGCTGAGCAGGGAGCACAATGTGAGACTCTATCCCAGGACCCTGGGGATCGTGACCTGAGCCCAAGGTAGATGCTTAATGACTAAGCCACCCAGGCACCCCATATTTTCTTCTGTTGAATTTGTAAGAGTAGAATTACTGAAACAAAGGTTAAGATATTATAGACATATTACAATGATTTCTTTACAGGAAAAAAAAAGTACCACTTTACATACCACTAATGTATTAAGAGTGTCTAGTTCATTCAATTCTTGTTAACACTAAAAGGTATTGAGTTTTTAAATCTTTGCAGATTTAATGAGAAACTCATGATGCCTACTTCTGATTTGCCTATTTTCCTTAACTATAAAAATCAAAACAATATGTTAGAGGTTAATGGTACTGAAGAAGTATTTCAGAAATAGAAAAGAGTTCTTGAAAAATGTAGCATCACAAATCAGTGGGCAAAAAGGACAGTTTCTCAGGATGAAGTGAGAACCACATCTCATACCTCATCCTGTGGTCCTTAAGCATGAGTGTACATCCAAATCCCCAGGAGGGTTTCTTCAAACACAGATTGTCCAAGAATCACACCTTGAGAAACAATCCCTCATACAACCAACTCTAGAAAAACAAAAAGGGTGAATGAAAAAAAGAATCAAGTATCTCTCAATCCATGACACATCAAGAGTGTAAAACTCATGGAGATAGATGACCTTAATAGTATGATTAATATATTGTTTATTATGTACTTATAGAAATTTATGTGTTACGTAATTGTATTACAGAACGTATGTTCTTTTTTGCGTACTTTTGAAATGATTACAGATCTTAATGGTACACTAAGCATAGGGTCCACATTACCATAAAGGCAACCTCAATATATATTTTGAGGAGGGAGGAGGGGCAGAGGGAGGGGGAAAGAGAGAATCTTAAGCAGGTTCCATGCCCAGTGTGGAGCCTGATGCAGGGCTCGATCTTATGACCCTGAGATCATGACCTTATCCGAAATCGAGTCAGACACTTAACCAATTGAACAACCCCTCAACATATTTTTTCCCTCAACATATTTTTAATAGTAGAAAAGGGATCACATTTTCTGACCAAAATGCAATAAATCTAGAAATGAATGAGTGGAAATTAACCCATGATAACATCCCAGCCACTTGGGAAATATACCAGCCTCTCTCTTTCAATACATATTTGCTAAAACAACAATGATGAGATTGCTGCACACCAAAATGTACCGTATTAAAGCTACGGTGTTCTCAGGGGAAAATATATAGCTGTAAATTCTCCCATGACTAACGAAGAAGAATGACACCAAAGAGCTACAGAACTCAAAAATTTGGGAAAAGAATATCAAACCTAGAGCAGAAGGAATTAAACATAAAAAGCATGAAGCTGAATTGAAACTAAAAAACCTAAAAGCAGTAGAATTGATTAACTCAAGAGACAGAAAGGAGAAAAAAGATAAGTCATAATCTACCTGAATCAAAGAAGCAGAAAGAGTAGGAAAATGCAAATATCCAAGATTAGACCAAAGAGAAAGCCAGAAGTCACAGATGCAAGGGAAAGCACTCAAAGTATTAGAAGATACTTTGTAAAATAAATTTACAAACTGACATGGACAATTATTCTAGGATTAAAACGTTTCCTCCATGAGGAAGAAACAGGACAGCTAAAATAAGCCACAAGATGAACATGAAGGAGCCCATCCCTAAGGAGGCCGGGCCCATAGAGCCTCCTTGGCTCCAACCATCAAAGAACAGAGAACACAGAAATTATTTAAATTGTTGCAGAACTCAGAAAGAAGGACTGTTTCTCAGTGCTCTATTGTTTTTACAAAGCCAGAAAAGCACAGTGACAAAACCTATCAAAGATTCCCCAAAAAGAGAAAGAAAACCATAGACTTCATTTCACCTGTAAATCCTAAACAATGTATTAGTGAGTAGAAAATCCAGCCCTACCAATGACCGGCCGGTCTTTGTTATTGTGATCCATAACATCTGGCCAAGCCAGCCCGATAAACCAAAACAAAAGGTGTATGTATTAGAGAGTAGCAAGCAAAACTGTCATTCCTCAAAAAAAATATGATGATATACCAGAGAAAACTCAAGAAAGTAAACAGAAAACTATTCAAAACAATGATAACATGACTCTAGTTCCAAAACAAATAGGAAAAAGTAGTAACTTTCATACGAACCAGTTAGAAAGTATAGTGACTAAACAATTCTATTCATGATAGCAATTTATATGTATATGTGTGTGTATATATAGATATTGTCTATAAAGAAATATATATATATAAATATTCTCTATAGAGAATCTCTATAAATATTTCAACAACAAACCCTTTAGATGGACAATAAAGAGACTGGAGAGGCAGGCCTGGCAGATACACTGTCTTTGTGAAGTCAGGAAAAAAAGCAGGTGTTAGAATTCTAAGACTTGACAACAGAATTTCTCCTGGGAGAGAAGAGTGTTTTTGTTAAGCCAACACCTTTGGAAAGGTAGTGCCTGTACATTGTTATAAAGGGTACAGTTAAGATGGTGAGATGGGGTTGGAGGAGAGTAAGCCAGGAAGGGAAGAGATCAAAGGGGCCCAGCTGGAACTTAACAAGAAAGTGAGAACCCTCTTCCTGTAAGAGTACAAGTAAAGGCTTTTAAGAGTAAACATGGAAGGGGCGCATGGGTGACTCAGTCGGTTAGGTGTCTGCCTTTGGCTCAGCTCGTGATCCTGGGGTCCTGGGATTGAGTTTTGCATCAGACTTCTTGCTCAGCGGGAAGTCAGCTTCTCCCTCTGCCTCTCCTCTCACTGGCTCTCTCTCTCTCTCTCTCTAAAATAAATAAATAAAAATCTTAAAAAGAAAAGAAGTAAGCCTGAAAATAAGTCCAATATTTAGTTTAAAGTCATTTGTTCTATTTCAGTATCATGTGGGCCATTTGTGTATCCTGTGCATCTTTGATGATGAAGTGGTGGTTGGGGTGATGATAACGGCCCATGTTTATTGAGCATCTACTTTCTACACAATGCACTAAGCATTTAAACTGTTTATATCATTTAATTATCAGAGAAATCTATTTCCCATCACAGATGAGGAACTCAGGCAGAGAGAATTTAAGTAACTTGACCAAGTGCCCAGCTTGCCAGTGGAGTTGAGCTGTTGACCCAGACATTCCGACTTGAGAGCTCAGACTGTAACACTACCCCGAAGCCATCTATCTAGTGGGCTCGTGGCCTTGAGTTAGTGCCAGCGAAAAGATCAGATGGTCTCCAGTGGGGTGCCGTGGACTGGAGCAGGGACAAGTGTGCACGGGTCAGAGCCAGAGCAGAGATCAAAAATTCCATGGCAGCCGAAAAGTGGAACTGGCTTGGGGAAAAATAAACACCAAACCCCTCCACTGCCCGAAAACCCCAGAGAAACTGAGAAGCATGTTGAGACTCTATCAGGCATGAGATAGCATGTTGAGACAATTTCATTACATCTTAAAGTAAACGATTACTTCAGCTGGCTGCATAATATAAATTCATCCACGAGGCTGAAATATGGTTTATAATTATTAAAATGCCAATGTTGGCTTAACAAATCTGTAAAATTAAATTCAAGCATTCCCAGATTCCAAGGGGATTCTTTAATTTGCCCAAATTATTAAAAATATATTTAATAGAATAAATTTGTACTGATGGCCAAGACAGAGCTAAAAAGAAGTGTTAAATTGTTCGGGGTTTTTTCCTGTTGAGTTGTAGGAATGCTTTATATATTTTGGGTATTAACTCCTTATCAGATATATAATTTGCAAATATTTCCTGCCATCCACGAGGTTACCTTTTCATTTCGTTGGTTTACTTTACTGTGCAGAAGCTTTTTAGTTTGATGTAGTTCTACCTGTTTATTATATTTTTTCTCTTATTGCCTTTGCTTTTGGAGTCAGATTTTTTTTTAAATATTTTATTTATTTGACAGACAGAGATCACAAGTAGGCAGATAGACAGGCAGAGAGAGAGGGGGAAGCAGGCTCCCCACTGAGCAGAGAGCCCGATGCTGGGCTCGATCCCAGGATTCGCCTGGATCATGACCTGAGCCGAAGGCAGAGGTTTTAACCCACTGAGCCACCCAGGCACCCATGGAGTCAGATTTTTAAAATCATCACTAAGACCTATGTCAAAGAGTTTCTCACCTATATTTTCTTCTAGGACTTTTCTGGTTTCAGGTCTTATAAGCAAGTCTCTAATCCGTTTTGAGTTCATTTTTGTATGTGGTGCAAGATGTGGTTCAGCTTCATTCTTTTGTGTGTGGCCGTCCAGTTTTCCAATGCCATTGTTGTAGAGACTGTCCTTTCCCCACCATATATTCTTGGTTCCTTTGTTGTGAATTAATGGACCATACCTACGTGAGTTTATTTCTAGGATCTCTATTCTATTTTATTGATCTATGTGTTTGTTTTTGTGCCAGTACCACACTGTTTTGATTACCATAGCTTTTCACTACAGTTTGAAATCAGGGAACATGATGCCTTCAGCTTTGTTCTTCTTTCTCAAGATTGTCTTGTCTTCTTGGGGTCTTTTGTGATTCCATTCAAATTTTAGGATTGTTCATCCTATTCCTATGAAAAGTATCACTGGAATTTTGATCGACATTGAATCTGTAGATTATTGTGGGTAGTACGGACATTTTAACAATATTTACTCTTTCAACCCGTGAGCACAGCATATCTTTCCATTTATTTGTGTCTCCTTCAATTTCTTTAATCGGTGTTTTATAGTTTTTAACGTATAGGTCTTTCATCTGCTCGACTAGTTTTTTCTAGTTATTTTACTATTTTCAGTGCAATTGTAAATGGAATTATTTTCTTAATTTCTCTTTCTGATCATTATTAATGTGTAGAAATGCAACAAATTTTTGGATAGTGTTTTTGTGTTTTCAACTTTACTGAATTTGTTCTAATAGCTCTATATAGTTCATATATATATATATTTCTATGTAGTTCTATAATAGAACTATAGTTCTATTAGTTCTAATAGTGTTTTGGTGAAGTCTTTAGGGCTTTCTATATTCATCATATAATCTGCAAATATTGACAGTTTTACTCTTTTCTTTTTAATTTGGATATCCGTATTCTTTTTCTTGTCTAATGGCTCTGGTTAGGACTTCCAAAACTATGTGGAATAAAAGTGGTGAGGGTGGGCAACCCTGTCTTGTTCCTGAACTTAGAGGAAAAGCGTTCACTTTTTGACCTTTGAGTATGATGTTAGTTATGAGCTTGTCATATATGGCCTTTATCATTTGGACACACATTCCCTCTATACCCATTTTGTTGAGAATTTTCATCATCATTGAATGTTGAATTTTAACAAATTTTTTTCTGCATGTACTGAAATTGTCGTATTATTTTTATCCTTCATTTTACAAATGTAGTGTATCACACTGATTTGCAAATGTCAAGATTCCTTGCATCGCTGTAATAAATCTCACTTGATCATGGTATATGATTATTTTAATGTATTGGTGAATTTGTTCTGCCAATATTTTGCTGATGATTTTTGCATCTATGTTCATCATGGATATTGACGTATAATTTGTTTCTTTGTTTTAGTGGTGTCTGTCTGGTTTTGGTATCAGAGTAATAATGGCTGTGTAAAATGAGTTTTAAAGTATTTCCTTCTCCATTTTTTGGAAGATTTTGAGAGGATTGGTATTAATTCTTTGAATGTTTGGCAGAATTCATCAGTGAAGCCATTTGCTCCTGGACTTATATTTGCTGAGAGGTTTTTGATTACTGATTTAACCTTCTTACTATTAATCACTCTCTTCAGATTTTCTATTTTTTCATGATTGAGGTTGGGAGGTTGTATATTTTTAGGAGTTTACCCATTTCTTCCAGGTTGTCCAATTTACTGGTTAATTTAAAAATGGACTGAGGATCTACATAGATTTTTTTTAAAGGAAGACATACAAGGATGCCTGGGTGGTTCAGTCCGTTAAGCATCTGCCTTCAGCTTGGGTCATGATCCCAGGGTCCTGGGTTCAAGTCCTGATCGGGCTCCTTGCTCAGCGAGGAGCCTGCTTCTCCCTCTGCCTGCTGCTTCCTTGCTTGTGTCCTTTCTCTCTCTCTCTCTCTGGCAAATAAATAAATAAAATCTTTTTTAAAAAAATAAAAGAAGACATAAAGATGGCCAACAGGTACATGAAAAATGCTCAACAAGTTTTGGCAAGAATGTGGAGAAAGGGAAACCCTTCTGCACTGTAAATAGGATGTAAACTTTTGTAGCCACTGTGGAAAACAGTATGGAAGTTCCTCAGAAAATTGAAAATAAAACTTTCCTATGATCCAGCAATCCCATTTCTGGGTATTTACACAAAGAAAATGAAAATACCAATGCAAAAAGCTATATGAATTCTCATGTTCACTACAGCATTATTTACAAGAGCTAAGGTATGGAAACAACCTAAGCGTCCATGATGGATGAATGGGTAAAAAGAGATGGTATATCTCTACAGTGGGATATTATTCAGCTACAAAAAGGAATGAAATCTTGCCATTTGTGGCAACATGGATGGAACTTGGGGGCATTATGCCAAGTGAGATAAGTACAAGACTGTATGATTTCACTAATATGTGAATTTTTAAAGTTAAAAAACTAAAAAGCTTATGGGTCTTCCTCTCTTGGGCCGAGATTGATGACTACAGAGAACAGATTGGTGGTTACTGGAGGCAGGGGTTAGAGGAGGGGCAAAATAGGTGAAGGGTGTCAAAAGATACCGACTTCCAGTTAGGAAATAAATAAGACCTGGGATGTCACGTACCGTACAGTAGCTATAGTTAATTAATACTGTAGTGCATGTTTGAAAGTCGCCAAAAGGGTAGATCTTTAAAATCCTCATCACAACAAAAAAAAAGGAATAATTGAGCTGTCCCCGGTGGGGGAGGGGCAAGCCAGACCTGCTCTACACTGGAAGACTCTCTAAGGCAGCATCAGATGCCTCTAGAGGAGGAATGAAGGTAGCGCAAAACCCAAACCAACACAAAAGAAATGGGTGTTTGGGAAGCTGCCACCGCCATTGAGCACCGGAAATGGGTGTTTGGGAAGCTGCCACCGCCATTGAGCACCGGGCGGAAATGCAGAGCCCTAGCCAGAGGCAGGGTAAGTGGGGGTGCACCAAACAGGGCTGAATACAGAGCTGCCGTTTTGGGCAGGGGGCCGGGGGGCAAGTGAGCATTCACCTTTCGGAATGCCCCATTGTCATCAGTCCACAGAACCGTGGCAGACAGAAGTCCAGCCTCCAGGTGGGAGATGGAAGGCCCTTCTGTAGAGGATGCGCCCGGCCCAGAGAGGAAGACCTGCCGTCCCGCCAGAAGCCTGCGGTTCTCAGACTTCACCCTCAGGCTCAGAGCTTCCAGTCAACATATGCTTCCTGTCCCCGGGGCGGTGAGCTGTCACGCTGCCCTCGGGTCCCCCTCGGTCCCCTGCTTTGGAGTCACAGAGGCTGGCCTGGTGCACCTGGCCTGTGGACCCGGGAGCTGACGTCCCTGCTGGCCAGGAGCCTCTCTGCCTCCTCCATACGCCCACCTCCCGTAGGGCGACAGCAGCCGTAGGATTTCCCTGCTGGTTTCCACCTGGGCCTCTCCCCTCTCAGAGGGGAACACCCGGCCTGCTGTGGGCACTGCTCCAGGAGGAGGGCCCAGCTGCCTCCCCCTTGGCTGCCCAGCATCTCCGCAAGACCTCACAGGCAAGCAAGGCCCCCGTCACACTTGAAGAACACCAATACCCTGCAAGAGAGACCATAGACTCAACAAGGGAGAAGGCTAAAATCCAAGTAAATTGAGTTATGAGCATAGAGCAAGACTTATTTAAAAGGTATAATCATCAGAGGCTTAAGAGTGGGCCTCACTTCTCCACAAACAAGAACATGCTGGTATAATTAGGGATCTTAGAAGTTAACTGTAACAATCACAATTAAAAGGACCAAATGACAAGCCCACCCTAAGGTTGAATGATTGAGCTCAAGGATCAAACCAAGGATTTCTTTTCTCCAGAACACAGTTCCAAAGGACACGGAGGCAGAAGGTACGAAAGGAAAGAGTCTTAGAGGACAGATTCTAACATCTCATTCTTTCCTGGTAAGAGATTTGCAGAAAGAAAAGCAAACCAGAGAGGAGAAAAATAATCAGTTATTATTTCAAATTTCCCAGGGCTTAAGAAGAGACACAAGTCTTCAGATTAAAAGGAGCCACTGAATCATATTCTGTGACTTCCCTGAAGGTTTATAAGACTTTAAAAAAAAAAAAATGCTTCAACTCCCTTAAAGAATTGGCTCTGTGCTTATTCTGTTTTTCCATGCATTTAAGATATAATAAGTTCTCACATTTTTTACAAGTCTCTCCACACATTTTTACCACTTGGCGGTCTTATCACCCCTTGCCTTGATTTCTGAGTTCCTGTGTCAAATCTCTGACTTACTACACTTTGCCCCTCCCTGTGGCTTTGCTCTTCTAGCTCCCAAGGCAGATCTACACAGTCACTGTTTCATCTGTTAGGATTTTAGTCTCCAAGAGGCAAGCGTATATGAGTTCAAGGGAAGAAATATCACCAACAGGGCGCTTTATTTATTTATTTATTTATTTATAAAGATTTTATTTATTTATTTGAGAGAGAGACAGTGAGAGAGAACATGAGTGAGGAGAAGGTCAGAGAGAGAAGCAGACTCCCCGTGGAGCTGGGATCCGATGCGGGACTCGATCCCAGGACTCCGGGATCATGACCCGAGCCGAAGGCAGTCGTCCAACCAACTGAGCCACCCAGGCGTCCCCAGGGCGCTCTATTTAAATGTGAGCCTTCGCCCTGGAATATCCTGCTGGTGTTTTAGCATAACTGTTCCAAGGATCATTTCTGCCGGGCTCCAGTGTGCCTCAGAGGAAATTATCACTGCCCCTCTCATAACTTTTTGGTTGTCGATTTTGGTGCTTATCGGGTAAGAGTCCACAGGTGCACACATGAGTCTGCACAAAGTAGGACAGTTGTTGGGACGGGGGGCGGGGGGACCAGGTCCCCATGTCTAAATTCAAGCTACATATGGAACATCTAAAGCACAGTCCAATCATACATCTTGCAGGACAAATCTGTAGACAGGTCATAGAAATATTTTGTTTGGCCCATGTGCTATTTTTTTTTTAAAGATTTTAATTGGTTGCTGGAAAATCAGTCTCAAGTGCCTGCAAGGCAATAGCAGTGAATGTTCCCTTTAGCCAGAGCATGTGCTCACCCCAACTACCACACGCCAACATAAATGGCAGCGAAGCAGCTCAAACTACATTGTCTTCGTTAAGCAAAGCAGAGAATCACCCCACACTCATCCATTCAACACACTTACTAGGCACCTGCTGTATGACAAAGAAGATGCAAAGATGGGTAAGACCACAGGTTACCTGAGCAGAAAGGACCTTAGAGATCATTTTCATCAATTTCCAGATAGAGAAATAAAAACTCCGTGATGTCAAAACCTTTGCTCAATTTCAAACACCAGCTGGTGGCAAAGCCAGAAGAAAAATCTAAGCTCTTAACGTACTCAAACATTGTTATATGTGGTTGACTTCATCGTACTTATTCTAATCTGTCTTTAAAAAGCACAGTGGAATAAAAGGTAATCGGATATTAAAAAGAACAATTCAGTTAGTAAAAAGTAGGGGGCAATTTTTAATAAATAGTACTTTGTATGACCTCAGTTCCTTATAAAATGTCTTGTGGAGATTATTGTTCTACCATTGAAAAGGATATTCTATGTACATAGAGACTTGAGTATTTATTTTTTTCAAATCTTAACATTTTTAAAGGATAGGTGAAACTTCACAAACATCAAGGAATTCAATATGAGGAAGGAATTTGGACTGTTTATGGCTTTTCTCACCACTTGGAAATGGTATACTCCTCCAGGGTCTGTGGATCCCTGGCTTGGAGGTGCTGTTGTATGGGATTCTTAAAAGAATTTCTTATCATTACCTTCCTGTATTTTTATGTTGAGTGTTGTGGGGCATGGGTGTGTTGAGAGTGGTCCGTTATTCACAGATGAAAGCCATTCTGCTCTGAATTGGATCTAGCACCCCTTTGGAAGGAACCAGAGAAGAAGGCCTTTGCTGCGAGAGGCGCACATTTGCTTTTAACTCCATAGTAGAAAAGCAACACAAGGACTCCTGAGTCACATTCTAAGAGACAAGTAGCTGGCACAAATTGCATGGCTCAGGCTGTTTATCTTTCTATCAGTCTATCATCATCATCATCTATCTATGTATCTATCATCTAAGTTTCTATCTAAAGAGGTTAAGTTTCTCATGAGCTTCTCCCTTGAATTATTCCTCCTGCTGCTCTGCCGGTTTCCCCGCTCTGGCCTGAACTGCGCACACAGCTCTGGGCCTCTTCCATTGGATCACGCAGTTTTATGCAGTCCCACGCCGTCTTGCCCAAATCGTTCAATCTTTGATTAGAAGGTATTGGTTTGTGTTTCCTAGAAACCTGGGATCTCTGCTAAAGTCTTCGATATCTGAGCCCCATCATAATAGATGAAGGAGGAAGGGCTTGGTGGAGGTGAAGGTTGGCTTGCAAGGCTAGAAAGTAAGGCTTCAGGTGGTCATGGCTGAGTCCAGTCTACCAACTGGGTGCCTCTGTTACACAGGATGAATGGTCAAGGTCAGTCTTCCCTGTTTGTTTAGCCTTAGCCTTTTCTTGCAGCCAGGTTACTGTGCTTCTGTCCTCTAGACATCTGTACATCCTCACCTCCATGCATAGGCTTATTTCTCTGCTTCCCATATTCCGGCTTCATGGGAGTACTCCGTTTCCTAAACCCACTGTGGACACCATGCGTTTGACCCTTTCTGCAGGCCGTTCCCTCAGTCTGGCGCTTCCTGCCCGATCCTCTTTGCTTCATGTGGTTTTCACTGCCCTCATGACCCACAGGGAGTTTTGGTCACCCTTGCTTTGTGCTCCCACAGTGTGAGCTTCTAGATCACTAAAAGCCTCACCTACTTAGACCACAGCATCTGGTCAGGGTCTGCTTGCCTTTGACCATGACTCCCTCTGGAGCAGGCCCTTCCTGAAGACAGGGATGTCGTCAGTGTCATCAGTTCTTTCGTGTCTCTGGTGCTGCTGCAGAGAAAGTCTCATTTCAAAATGAGTAAGAGCATGATTGTCAAGGGTGGTCTCAGACCTGTCCATAAGGGTTTCCTTTTCCATTGAGTTGTTTTCTGAACACTCTTCTGATTTTTAAGGGTCTGTCCTTAACAAATTCAGTAGATATTTCTTACTCTAATCATTGTCGATTGCCCACAATTTCACTAACTTCCCATCATCAGAGCAAAGGGAGGGACTTCTAATTTTACCATCAAGCATCTGCCTTGCAATGGATTTTCAGAGAAATCACTTCCTCCACTTTATGTAACCTTAATTATAATAGGTTAACCAGGTGCAAATAAAAGTACACGTGAAGGCTCTCATTTGCCTTATGAGAAAAAGTGGCCATAATAATGATATAGGGGTGAGGTTTTCTTTGCCATACAGGCTACAAGAAACTCATAAAGTAAGAAAAGAAACTCCTCAAACTCAGAATTATAGCTCCATTGAGCCAATTGGCGTAGATCCCACAGTACATTCAGATGGGATCACCTATTTGCGCTATGCACAAAATCAGACAATAACAAGATATAACCTGGCATGCAGCAAACCTCAAACCCAAAGTCATGAAAATGAAAAGAGAGTCTCCAGATTTTCCCTCCCCACCACCTCCTCTCTGCCCTCCCAAGATAATCCCCAAACTGCCATCCCGGCACAGGGCTGGTGTGGAGAAAGTCTTGGGCGACCAGCAGAGAGCAAGTTGTTCCAGACACCTGGCAGGGCGGACGTGAGGGCTGGGGAGGGACATGCCGCTCGACGTTATTGCCATAGACTCCAAATTTGGATCCTTTTCACAGTTTTGAGAAGTCCGGATAAGGTTTGGAATTCTTTTTTTGTAATTACTTTCTTGGCTGAGAGACTATGGTTCTTTGAATGAGATGCTGCCCACGTGGGGTCCGGGATTTAGAAGGGCTACAGAAACAATGGTGCTCCCCGCTGGGTTGGCTCACAGACTTATCTGCTGAAACATGCCTACTGTATACCGCACAGGCGTTCTCCTAAGGGAAGATAATTACTATGAGAACGAAAAGGAAAGTAGGAAATGACACGTAATCTATAAAATAGTTTCTGAGAAGAAATCTATTCCTGCTTGGCACAAATAAAAGGATCTTTTTTGTTGCCAGAAGAAAGTCAAGGCTGGTTTTTAAGACTACAAAAACCTCAAAGTTTTGCCTGGAGGAATTTCCTTCTACAGGAGAATGCTGAAAATCTGGACTTTGATCTGCCGTGTTTGATCCATGGAGAAGCAATATCGTCAATATCTCGGGGTTCAGCGGAGTACCCCATTAACCTGACATCACAGTGAAATGATTACTTCTGTTTAAGCAGAGGCATATTTAAAATGAGACAGAAGCCTTCCACCAAAGGCATCTCATGCGTCCTAAACCATCCCATGTGGTGGACAAAAACCATTCTCGATAAACCGAATAATCCAGCTGGTCTACCAAAGTGCGCACTAATGACAGTATAGACTGGGGGTTTATCCCATGCTTGCCAGAGCCTGCTGCGGGGGGCAGGCTGTAGGCCACCTCTGTCCCCTCCATCTCAACAGCACTTGTTGGTAGTAAAATCTGTTTTCTATCTGGGGCCACCTTGAACAAAGGTCGCTGTAGCTGAAAAAAAAAAAAAAAGATGTTTGAAAACCAGAAGAAGCTCAGCCATCACTGCAGATGGAGCCTGTTTTCAAACAATGTCAGTTACTTGGAACTCAGCACACTTTTCCCCTCTCCCAGAATCAATATTAAAGATCACAGGAGGGACCCCAAACAGGTCCATAGAAGTCTGCTTGTTACCCAAAGTGTCCTGGAAAAGGCAGGACAGATAGCGGAATGGCCATTGCAAACGGGTGTTCTCAAAGCAGGAGGCTTGCTCTAGCTCTCGTAAGGGAAAGAAAATATTAGTAATGATAAGTAATATTATTTATTGACCACACTGTATATGCCAGCCTGTCTTCTGGGTGGTTTCTATGAGTCATCTTGTATGTTATTAATTAGAGTTGACCCTACCAAGCTCTTTCTGTGTGCCAGGCACTTTTCACAGATTTTTCCCATTTAGGCTTCTCAATAACCGATTTTATAGACAGAAAAACTAAGTCAGAGAAGTTGACTAATTTGCTTTCATTTGTTTGTGTTTCGACCATGTTTTTTTAATAGCTGGCAGAGTGCTTGCTTTCAAGCCCTGTGCCCCAGCTGGGCCCTGTACCTACAGAATTGCACTTTGGGCCACGACAGGAAGGGGAACAGACCAGAGGGTGAGGCCAGCTGGCAGCGAGGCATCGGGGCTGGGAGACACAGCAGGCTCATAGCCCAAGTCTCCACTTACCCGCTGTGGGAGCTCAGCGACAGGGTAGCTTCTCTGAGCCACTGTCCTCGTCTGTTTACCAGGGATAACAGGAGGGTCCATCTCTTGGGGCTTCAGGGAGGACTAAGTATGCTTTCAGGAAGGCATGAAATGTCTTAGCATAGTGCCAGGTGCCTGGTAGCTCTCTGAGTCACTGAGTTAAGAGCTCTAAGCCTTACCTTAGCCAATAGGGGCTCCTGACCCACACAAGACTTAGGCCACTTCTGGTGATTTCTGCAGAGGCCTAATTATATCATCTAACCTCACAGTGGGAAAAGTCTGTGATGTCCAGGATATAAAAATGGTGGGTAGGGGGCTGCCTCCCTCCAGTTCAGTTCCATGGTGGTAAATTTGAGCCCCGGGACATCAAACCCCCTCCATCTTTTCTAGATTGTTTAGAAACTCCTAAAGAAGTAAGCAGGGCCTTGAAGCAAACACTGCAGAAGAATGGCCACGTCGTCTTTCCTGATGACAGTCTGTAACAAGATGGAGTGTGTGAAGGCCTAGACATGGGTCTGGGTCACAGGCCAGCATGTCTCAGGGTAAGGGACAAGGGTGGCTTTGAAAGGCCTGTATCCAGGGTACTTGAGGTCTGCTTGTTGCAAAGGCCTTGTGGGATGGAGCTTCTCCAGAAGGTCTTATTTATATCTTTCTCTTGTTTCTTTTCTTCTCGAATGTTATGAGTGAGGGGAGAGAGAGCTTATCTTTAAAATGAAAACATGTTTTGTGAATCCACGAAGGGAAAGTTTGGAAAGGGATTGAGAACTGCCTGGTGGAGAAGTATGTCTTTGAGTAAGATAAATTGATGAAGGGGTACCTGAGTGGCGGTCAGTGGCGGTCAGTTAAACGTTTGCCTTCGGCTCAGGTCATGATCCCAGGGTCCTGGGATCTGGAGTCCTTGCTCAGCAGGGAGTCTGCTTGTCCCTCTGCCCCTCCCCTTGCTCGTATGCACACGCTCTCTCTCACTCTCTCTCTCAGATAAATAAATAAGTAAAATCTTAAAATGATAAATGGGTGGAATTCTCCAAAGACAGTAGGCCACAAGCTGAAGGCAACCCAGCGCTCCAAAAAAAGTGTGCAAGTGTATGTACATAAGTTTGTTATGACTCGAACGATAGAAAGGATTACAGCACAAAAGATAAAATATTCAGTAGTCTTAATTGTAAATCCCTTACACCTGAAACTTTCAAGGTGACCTTCTGTTTATTGCAAAATCCAGTCTTTGTAATTTATTATTCAAATCAGACTATGTCTCAAAATCAGACTATGAATAAACACTCAAATACAGTTTGAATCAGCAAAGTCTGCTGTGTCACCGACGATGAGCGTACTTCCCATGACCATCCAATAATGCATGCTGGTTGCTGTTTTCCATGAGACAGACCGGATGCCATGAAGACACCTAGTGGAACTTCACTCATTTGTCAGTGACGTGACCGACTCCTTTGCTGAATCAAATAATAGTTTTCTAATACTGCAAGAGCATTTTGTTGATTCTTTTATACTATTCACAATACAAGTGTTATATACAACAACCTCACATTTAACTGTATTACTAACATTTTCTCAGTCATTCCCGTACATCAAGACAACAACAGTAGTTCACACTGGTTCCTGTGTTGTAAATACTCTTGTCATAGCCATTTCAGGCTACTCAAATGACATCACTCAATGATGCCCGGCACTGCCGTTACACTGTATTTCCCCCAAACAGATACAATAGGTGCAAATATAAATAATATTAAAGAATAAATTTATAAATGGTAAAAGTAAATATATAATTGTAGATGAAGTGTAAAAGAGCTAGGAAGTAATGGGTTTTGGGTATTTATTACCTTTGACTGTAAGACTAGAATGCATTTTACATATACCTTAATTTTTCGTGTGACTTTCTTTAGCCGGCTCACCAAATTCTTGAAAACCCAGGAGCGACTAGTGGTCCCGGGCAGGGGGGCCTCCACTGCACACTGGCTGAGGGGGTGGGAAGACGGGCAGGAGGCCTGAGTGAAAAGGCCAGGCTAGGCCACCGCTCCTGGAGGCAGAGCTGAGACCCAGCTGGGAAGCAGGTGCCGAGAGCGCGCTAAGCTGTGCGGAATGGACCGTGGCTTGCAGAAAGCCATCTTGACCAAAACCAGGAAAGCGAAACCCAGGGAGCACCACTTTGCCCTAGAGCGGTTTGGCACAGAGGGATTGCTCCCTCTTCGCATTGCTCACTCCTGCCTCGAAGCTTCTCACCTCTATGGACCCAGCCTGAAGGCCACCCCTTCGTTTGCCACCCGTCAGTCCCCTCCCCCTTGGCATCACGCATGCCCACACAAGTTCATCTCTGACCTCGGGCCTCCCGGCAGACCACGAGCCTCCTGAGGGCAGGCACCGCCTGGTTTCCTGCCTCATCCTTAGCGCCCAGCACACAGTTGGCACTTGGGAGGTGCCCAACCCCCTCCTCTATGAGCCATCAAGTTAGATGGCTGATTCCAGTCTGGTAACGATGCCAGACATGGCCCTCCTCAACCTTATCTTGGGCCCCAGCTTCCTGTTTGGGTTCAGGTTGCAGATTAAAGGTGCAGGTGAGTTGCTTGGCCTTATCAACTGGGCAAACTTAGCCGGGTCACTTTCCAGATTAAAGAATCTAGGGGAGGGGATGTTTGGGCATGAGTCATAGAGGGAACCTCTTAGGCTGGTTTCCTTAATCTCAAAGCAGGTTTGTTCTCTCATTGATGCATTCCTTCCTTCATGCTTTCTTCCATCACTTAACAGCTTTTCACACCGACTCTGTGGCAGGCCCTGCACAAAGGTCTCGGCACCTGATACCTTCTCAGTGACCGACAGAGCAATATTTGTAAATAAGTCTTCCGGAATTAACCAGATGTGGCTTCAGATTCTGGGTCTGTACCGATAGCTGTGAAAATCTGGGCACGTTCTGAACATCCCCGAGCCCAAGTATCCCTCCTTGGTGCAAAAGACTAATCAAGTTGATCTTGCAGGGCTACTGTGGGGGCCACAGGTGATGAATTATTTAAAACAACCAGCTCCAAGTTGGGGCTCCCTGCTTGTTGGTTGTGAGCCCACTCCGCACGCCTGCCCAACTCCAGCACAGCTTTGAGCAGTTTGCGCACCTCTTTTTCCAAAGCATTTTCTCTGTCACGTGTTAAGCCATTGGAAGACCTGCCAGTCCTTCAGTGTCCTTCAGAATTTCTCAAGGTGCAGAGTCCAGACCACCAGCATCAGTCACCTGCGGAGCCTGTTCACATGCAAATTCCTGGGCTCTGGTTAGTTTTCTAGAATCAGAACCTCTGGAGGCTCTGCAGACGGCATCGCGAACACGTTCCTGAGGCGGGAACGCCTGTACTGGATACTCCTAGCCTCTGAGAGGTCCTGTGGCAGCAATGGTTGATGCCAGCCACGGAGACTTGTCTTGCAGAAAAAGCAGAATCTGAAAGCCTATGTGCTTAGCCAGGAGCCTGGAAGAGAAGGCGTGAAGCTCTGTGATGCGGTGCGCACTGCTGAGCTGCGGCGAGAGGGTGGGGAGGGAGGTGCCAGAGACCAGTGTCCTGGCTGGGCAGGAGCAAGCAGACACCCCCTGAGTCTGGGGGTGGAAACCCACGCCGCCGCCCGCCATGTCCTCCAGGAGTTATAGGGGAGGGTTGGGAGCCACACTGAGCCCTGCAGGCGGCGTCCCCGCAATGCAATTCTCCAGGTCTGCCCCGGTTTCTGCCACCATCGTGCCCCTCCCCCAGGTTGTGTGCCCTGTCGAGGAGATGCTACCTCTGAGGCAGCACTTCCAGTGAGGCTGGGGTGGAAACCAGCAGGGAAATTCCATAGCCCCTTCTGCTAGGCTGGAGGTGGGCGTGCGGAGGAGGCAGGGAGGCCCCTGGCCAGGGAGGAAGTGGGCTCTGGGTCCACAAATCAGGTGCACCTGGCCAGCCTCCATGACTCCAAAGCAGGGAGCCAATGCAGGACCTGAGGGCGGTGCAGGGCCCTGGGGACGAGGGCAGCGTGACAGCTCGCTGCTCTGGGGGAAACTCCAAGAGCACCGGGACTGGGTGGTCACGCCCTGGAAAGTGGAGGTCCTGGGTGCCAGTCCGAGGTGGCAAAGCTAGGGCCGGGCTCCTCCCAGCACCTGGCCTCACACATGAGCTATTCTCACTGCGCCCTGGGGCCTCCAGAGCGGCAGCCAGCGCCCGGTGCAGCAGCTCTAGGAACCTCCCGGAACACCAGCCACCCTGTAGTTAGCCCTCTGTGTGTGCCAGGCACTTGCTAAATGCTGTGTACGTACCCATCACTTTACACCAGCACCCCGGGAACCCTGGAGGGGGATGCCGCGATTATCCACATTACCGTGGAAGAAACACGGCGGGGTGGGGGCCGAGCCTGCGGGGCTGGGGCGTGAGGCTGCGAGGCCGGCCCTGCAGACACGGTCATTTACATTCGCTCCGCCAGCTTTCCTGCGGGTGGCACGGAGGCTAGAAGGGGACTACAGATCTCTCTCTGACACACACACATACTCTCACACACACACAACAGTCTCTGATGAACACGTGACCCCACAGAGCCATGGGTACTTAGAGAGATTTGCACCAGGAGATTAGGAAAGAATGGCCTCCCTGAGGGGGAAAAGGCCAGCGCCTCCCCCATCCCCTCTGTCTACAGTGCCTTCAACTCCTATCTGGTTGACCTGCTCTTCTGTTCAGAACTCACCTCCTTCAGGAAGCCTCCCCTGATTGCCTCCAGGCTGGGTAGGGCATTGCTTTCTCAAAGTGCCTGTGCCCTGCCACCTGGTCTTGTGCTGTATTGGTCTGTAGAGGGCCCAGCCTCCTCCCCTGGGCTGTGGGGTCACCGATTCTCACTCACATCAACATCCTCATTTCTCAGCCTGGGCTAAGAAGATCACAAGTGTTTAGGGAACGTTTATTGAGGTGTAGGGAGGGAAAGGGGTGACTAGAGGAGAGAGAAGGCCAAGCTTACAGGTGATGAGAGTGCCTGTTTTTCTTGGAGCTAAGAGTCCCTACAGGAGCAAAGTGGCACGTGGCCCTGGAGAAGTGACTTGGCCCCATCCTGGTCTTCTCAGCTACGGATGCTACGCTTGCAGGAATTTGGGGAAGGTGCCATGGCCTCCCCCTCATTCCTTCAAATCAAATCTGGGCCCAAAAGCCACAGGCGGCTCTTCTGTGCAGAACCGTGCATGTTTATCTTGCCACCTTGGGCTGCTAACTCCAAGGGCTCAGGATACAGCCCTGGCAGGCTCAGTAAGGAGGCATTTATGTGTAGTTGGGGACAAAGGCATCTGACAGTGTGGTCGGGGCTGAGGTCTCGGCATTAATTCCACGTTTCTTGATCCTGAGACTGAGAAAGAAAACACCCTCTGATTTGGCTTGGGGAACACACCGAAGCTTCGGTCTCATCACGAGGAAACCATCTCTCTGTTGTGAACTCTTGGCATGTTGGGAAATTCTGGAGCTGGCGCCAAGCCCCCCAAGCTTGGGCATCAGCTGCATCTAGGTGGGGACGGAGAAGGGCCTCCTTTCTGCAGTGGCCCGTCCCTGCCCAGCAACGGGGAGGAGATGCTGGCATGTTCTCGCCCGGCTTCTGCTTATTGTTCCATCCATCCTCTCTCGCCTAGCCTCTCAGACCCCTTAGGGACAAGGATGGATCTCACACATCTTCGCTGAGCATATGCATATGTCTTTGAGAAATGCAGGTGGAAAGGGGAACTTAGGTGGCCCATAGAAAGAGGCAGGGAGCTGGAGACATCTTAGACCTTTGGCAAATAATCCTAATGGATAACTTTCTAGAGCACTTGACAGTTTTCTAATCATGTACAAATGTGCGAGCGCATTGTGAGTCTCCAGTAGCCAATTTTTACCAAATCTTTAAATCCAACTGCTGACATTTACTAAGCACTTGGACCTTAATACAAACCCCAGGAGGTAGGGAAAATGCCAGAAGTTTCCCTACAGCTCAGCTAAAGAGAAGCAAAAATGAATCGGAGAAATAGTAATAAAGCCAATTGTAGTTTCCACGTGGCTCAGCTGGTAGAACTGCTACGCAGGGGTTCTCCTTGTGATTCCGCCCTGCCAGGTCATCTCCTGCTGTTACAGATGACCGAAGTGTCCCTAAGATAAGGGGACCGCTCAAAGGCAGCAGTGGATCCATGTGGCCAGGAAAGAGCAGAGCGGCAGTCTGATTCTAGAGCCTAGGTTTTTCTCACCCTCCCGGTGGAAGGATGCTTCCAGGGTTTTGTCCCAAGGTGGTGGATCCAACTCTGAGCCCTTTCTCTCCCTTTCCCATGTCAAGGCCACTTGCACACGAGGATTCTCATTCCACGGGCTTGGGCTGAGATGAATCTACACATGGGCTAGATTGTGTCCCGCTCCAATTCCTAGGTTGAAGTTGTAACTCCCAGTGCTTCAGAATACAATGGTCTTAAAAGAAGTGATTTTATTAAAATAAGGTATTTAGGGTGGGCCTTAATCCAGTATGATGGTGTCCTACAAAGAAGAAATTTAGACACATGGAAGATACTAGAAATGTGCACATGCAGAGAGTTGCTTGTGTGAAGATACAGTGAGAAGGTGGCCATTTTTGAGCCAAGCAGAAAGACCTCAGAAGAAATCAAATCTCTTGACACCCTGATTTCAGACTTCCAGCCTCCAAAATGGTGAGAAGAAAAATCTGTTGTTTAAACCACGCAGCTCGACATTTTCATTATGGCAACAGGAGCAAACTAACACAGGACCCCAACCTTAAGTTACAGGGCCATATGCAACTATTAGAATGGCTAGGAGCAGGGGTGCCTGGGCAGCTCAGGCGGTTAAGAATCTGACCCTTAATTTTGGCTCATGATCTCAGGGTTGTGAGATCGAGGCCCACATCAGGCTCCCTGCTGGGTGTGGAGATTGCTTAAGAGTCTCTCTCTCTCTCCCTCTGCCCCTCCCTTCTCTTTCTCTCAAAAATTAAATAAGAGGATGTCTAGGAAGAAAAAAGAAGGGAGGGCGGGAGGAAGAGGACATTACCAAGTGCTGAGAAGGAAGCAGAATGACTAGAATTCTCACTCTGTCGTGAGAATTCATTAGAATTCTGTTGAATTCTGTTGGGGCAGCGAGGGAAATGCACGATGATAAAACCACTTTGGACAGTTTCGTATAAAGTTAATGCACCTGTGTGACCCAGCGATTCTACCTCCCGGCGTTTACCCCATTCGATGACATTTATACTCACACAAAAGCCCAAACATACATGTTCCTCATCCATTCACCCTGACAATGAGCCAAACGTCCTTCAGCTGGTGCAAATCTCGTGTGTAAGGCTGAGGGGACAAAGCTGGTGTCCAGAGGCTGCATATGTTGTGATTCCATTTATAAACCACCCGTTTACATTTCACCTGTATCGCATAGAGCCCTACTGTATGCTTCTACTTGTGTAATATGGAGGAAAAGGCAAAATTCTGGGACTCGAACACCGATCAGTGGTTGCCCCGGGGTTGGGAGTGGGGAGCGGGCTTGAGACAGGAGGTGAAGGAAATCTCTGGGGTTGGACCAACTCTTCTGTGTCTTCACTGTGACGGTGGCGACATGATTACATACCTAGAAATGTACACTAAGAAGTGTATGTAACTGTATGGAAATGCACACCATTCCTTTAGTCAATAAAAATATGGCTACAGTTTAAAAAAAAATCAAACCAAACCTGCAGGGCCAGGAAGAGTAGAAAGTGGATAACAGCCCCTTCCTGTCTAGTGCTCATCCTGAGCGTTCTCTTTTTGACGGTCTGTCATCCCCTCAGGCAAGGCACCAGGCAGAGTTGCCTCCTGTCACAGATACAGCAACAAAAGAGGTTGGAGATCCATCCTCAGGATTGGCACATTGGCGATCCAGGCCGTTCTCACTCATAGTCCAGACATGACAGCTCCCTGGAGCCCAGGAGAGACGTGGGAAACACGGGGGGTGACGCTGCTGCCTGGGGTCCCTTGGAGCGGCAGTGCCCTGAGGGAGGAGCTGAGTCAGGTGTGCTGGGCCCCGGCAGTGCTTCGTGCTCATCAGCCGGGGGCAGAATCGAAAAGTGGTCGAGGGTTTTCGTCTTTGCAGACCTGGGCAGACAAGCAGCTCACAACCCAGCCCCCCCCCCCCGCCCACACCTGGGGTGTGCTTGGTTTCACAGGGAGGGGTCTTTGCCCTCAGATCCCAGTTGGGCTCAGCCCAGCAGTGTGACAGAGGACAGAGGGCACTGCTCTGGCTGCCCGTGTGGGGGCAGGGGGTGGTTAGACACAAGCAAGAGACTTTCTCGTGGTTTCCATGAAAAGGAACAGGTGACAGAAGGTCAGCAGTTTGGCAGTGGCTGGTTGGAATCATTTCAGGGGGCTCCACGGTGTAGGGGCTGTCCCAGTGACGAGGGCGGGGAAGGGGGGTGGGAGTGTGGAGCTCAGTAAAGGAGCTGATTGGGCACCTGTGGGGGCCAGTTGTTTGCAGTCTCCGAGAACGGGCCAGCCGGGGAGGCGCAGACCCTCCAGGGTCAGCAAGGTCTGCAATCTGTCAAACCATGAAAAATACAGAATAAAAGGCCTGTTAGCAACAGCCAGCCCCCAGATACTCAGCCAGGTTCTAGGGCTCTCTCGGCCTATCTTCCAGGACACCCCACAGACAAGTTTTCCCGTTGCCCCTGACCGCACCCTGGAGCTGGCCACACAGGCTTTTGAGAGAGCCGCACCTGGAGGGACCAGGATTTTCTCGAAGGTGTTTGTGAGGGTAGACAAATGGTAAGGTTGTCCCATCCTTGTGGGGTTTTGCTGTGAGAGAGAAACCTCATGAAATGTCTGTTAAAATTGAATGTATTTTCACAGATAGCAGCTGGCAGAGTCCCACAGTCGACTCATGAGGTGATATTATCATCCCCATTTCACAGATGCGAAACTGAGGCTCAGAGGTGTGAAGGGACTGACCCAGGTTCATAGCTAACCTGTGGGCCCCACTCGGGGCATCGAGGTGTGGCTGAGGCACAGGTGGCCCGAGACAAGCAGCCTCTGGAAGCCTGGAAGGTCACAGCTTTCTTGGGAAAAATAGGTCACGAGCGTGTGAAAAGGCTAATGTAGAGCATACAAGGAATAAATGGAATCTGTAGAGTGGGATGGTTCTGGACGGCTAAAGTGGTCGGGCGGACTTCGGAAGGCTGGGAGGTGTTGCAGGTGGGAGCACGCTGGCTCCCAGGAGAAGGGCTGGGACAGTAAGCAGCTGGGATCCGTGGACGGGGGTGCGGGTTAGGGGTGCGGGTTAGGGGTGCAGGGAGCAGGAGGGAGGTACTGCTATGAAGAGGATGGGCTGAGGACAGCTTCAGACACCCACGGGAGGAACAAGAGCCATATTCTGGCATACGAGGGAGCCACTGGGGATAACTGAAGAGGCTTTCAAGCCAACTGGATGGAGGTTTTAATTCCCTGCTCTATCACTTACGAGCTGTTCTACCTTCTACAAGTTGCTTAGTCTCTCTGGTCCTCAGTAGCCTCATCTACAAAATAGGGATTAACACTTGCAGTTAATACTCTCAGAATTCTTGTCACTATCAAATGAAATACCACGTTAGCTGTTCACCTTATCCAGCACAAGGCAGGCCCTCACAAGAGTAAATACTCATTGCTCATCCAAAAAGAAACGTAATATCTCTGAGCTTCAGCCACCTCAGTCTTCAGCGGGAAAAATAACGCCAGCTGTCGAGTTTCTCAAAACAAACACCGGGCGAGTTTATGAGGGAGCATACCACCTTGACGATCTTCGTGGCTCTTAGTGGCGTCTCCGAAGGGGAGAAGTCAGGGAAGTGGAGTGACAGGGTTTGAAATCCCGGGTGATTTTAAGGCAGTTCTGGGAGGACTGGAAAAACAGAATTTATAACAATATTTCTTCTTGACTGGTGAGCATGGTGAGGCGAGGGTCTTGAAATGAGTATCGATGAGCAAGCATGTGGTCTGGATAAGAAAGTCAGGGGGCAGGGGCCACCTGGGTGGCTCAGTCAGTTAAGTGTCTGCTTTTGACTCAGGTCATGATCCCAGGTTTCTGGGATCGAGCCCCTCATTGGGACTCCCTGCTTAGCTGGGAGCCTGTGTCTTCCTCTCCCTCTGCCCTCCCCCTTGCTCATGGGCGTGCATGTGCTCTCTCTCAAATGAATCAATAAAATCTGTAAAAAAGAGGAAGAAGAAGAATCAGGGCACCTGGGTGGCTGAGTCCCTTAAGCTCTGTCTTCAGCTCAGGTCATGATCCCAGGGTCTTAGGATCAAGACCCGCCTTGGGCTCCCTGCTCAGTAGGGAGACTGTTTCTCCCTTTCCAGCTCCCCCTGCCTCTGCTCTCTCGATCAGAGGAATACATAAAATTTTAAAAAAGAAAAAAAGAAAAATTTTTAAAAAAGAAGAAAGAAAATCAATCTGTAACCTACTGCCAGCCGCAAGTACTTCCTGGAGCGTGCAGCTGAATTGTTTTGCATAGTCCTGTTTTTTCCTAGCACAAAACCCAGAAAGTATGCTTTGTCCCAGTATTGTCTGGCACAGGAATGGTACAGTTAATTGGCATCAATTATAGTAATAGCCCATAGGATCATTGGAGAAATCAAGGGAAATCATGTAGAATCTGTGCTTAAGACAACCTCTACCCAATAACATGTTTTTATTTATTTTTTTAAGATTTTATTTATTTGACAGACACAGCAAGAGAAGAACACAAGCAAGGGGACTGGGAGAGGGAGAAGCAGATTCCTGTCAAGCAGGGAGCCCCATGCTGGACTCAATCCCAGGACCCTAGGACCATGACCTAAGCCAAAGGCAGACACTTAATGACTGAGCCACCCAGGAACCCAACATACTCGCTAATTAGGGAGAGGCAGGCAGTTCCTAGAGCAGAATATGAGAAGGCAGTCTTGCTAGGGTGACCAGTCCCCTGTTTGTCTTAGGCTGAGGGGGTTTCCAGGATCCGAACTTTCAGTTTTGAAACCAAAACATCTCCCCCCACCATCCGCTGGCAGCCACCCTTTTGCTTTCTGTCTATAGGAATTTGACTATTCTTGACACCTCCTGTGTGTGGAATTCTACAATGTTTGTCTTTTTGTGACTTAGCAGAATGCTTTCAGGTTGCATTGATGTGGCATCTGCCAGTGTCAGAACTTCATTCCTTTTTCAGGCTGACCGGCACCCCGCTGCAGGGCTGCCCCGAGGCTTGTACAGCCAGCCGTTCATCTGTCAGTGGCTTCCAGCTCTTGGTTATTGGGACTAATGCTGCCATCAACATGCATCAACGTGGGGGCACTTTAAAAAAAAAAAACCTTGAAGTGTTACATAAAGTTTGTTTACAAGTCACAGAGTACAAAGGAAGCCCTTAGTGAATAGAGACTAGCGTCTCCTGAGAGGCAAAGGCTCTATCCCTCAGCAAGCCTTTGCTAGATTTTAGCCTTGGGGTCCTCACTGAGGATGCTAAGACAGCCCTTTGGATGCACCCCAGCTCCTCCTGGAGACCCTGCATGGGAAAGAAAAAGGCCCTGATGGGATCATGCTGAGGGGAGAGTCTGAGATCCTAAACCAACCAGAGACACCCTTGGCATCATAGGTAGAGCTTGACTTCCTTCATTTCTCTCTTCTGTTCAAAGGAAAAACTGGATCTGAGTGAAGAAATGCCCATAATTGGGGTTAAAAATAAAGCAACTGGCTTCTTTTCCAAAGAAATCATGCAGATGGCCAACAGACTCATGAAAAGATGTCCGACATCACTAATCATCAGGGAAATGCAAATCAAAACCACAATGAGATATTACCACACCTGTTAGAATGGCTAGTATCAAAAAGACAAGAAATAACAAGTGTTGGCAAGGATGTAAAGAAAAGCCCATTTGCACAGTTGGTGGGAATGCAAACTAGTGTAGCCATTATGGAACACAGTATGAAGATTCCTCAAAAAATTAGAAATACCGTGGGTGCCTGGGTGGCTCAGTTGGTTAAGCAACTGCCTTCGGCTCAGGCCATGATTCCAAGGTCCTGGGATTGAGTCCCATGTATGGGGAGTCTGCTTCTCCCTCTGACCTCCTCCCCTCTCACTCTCTCTCTCTCTCTCTCAAATAAATAAAATCTTTAAAAAAAAGTATATAAAAAAATAGAAATACCATATGATCCAGCAATTCCACTTCTGGGTATTTACCCACAGAAAATGAAAACATCAGTTTGAAAAGATACATGCACCCCTATGTTTACTGTAACATTATTGACAATAGCCAAGATATACAGGAAACAACCTAAGTGTCCATTGATGGGTTAATGGATAAAGAAGATCACACACACACACACACACACACACACACGGAATACCATTCAGCCATAAAAAAGAATAAAAGTTTTGCCATTTGCAAAGACATGGATGGCCCTTGAGGGCATTATGCTAACTGAAATACAATAAAGATAGCTACTATATGATCTCACTGTATGTGGACCCTACAAAACAAAAATTAGAAAAAAAATAAGCTCATAGATTAAGAGAATAGATTTGTGGTTTCCAGAGGTTGGAGTGAAGGGGGTCAAACAGTAGAAACTTCCAGTTATAAAATAAATAAGTCAGTGGGATGTGATGTACAGCTTGGTGGCCATAGCTAATAACACAGTATTGCATATTTGACAGTTGCTAATGGAGTAAGTCTTAAAAGTTCTCATCACAAAAAATTCTGTGTGTGTAGTGGCAGGTGTTAACTAGACTTATTGTGATCATTTCACAATATATGCAAATTCTGAATCATGTTGTTTTCCTGAAACAACATAATATTGTATGTCAATTACACAGCAAAAAAAAAAAAAAAAAGGCAGTAGGCTGCAGCGTTAGACATCTCGCCGATCCCTCTTTCCTCAGATGGAGACCAACACCACTTGCCAGCTTACTGAATTTCTCTGCTAAAGGCCTGGCAGGCACTGGCCCATGTAATTCTTGCCACTGCCCTGTGAGGAGCTGAGGGTATTGCTACCTCCGCTTTCCAGACCAGGAAATTAAGGTTGGGAGGGGTTAGGTGCTAGCAAAAAGTCACACAGCAGAAGGGACAGGGGAGCTGGGATTCCAATGTGGGTTCACCGGGAGAGAACCACGGGCCTTTCTTCTTGGCCTCCTAAGTGTGAGCCATCAGCTGCTGGGTGGGTGATCAGGTCTCCAAGATTAATGAGTCATCAGGACTCTCAAAGCACTATCTGAAGGTAAACAAGTCAGCATCACCTCCCGCTTAGGGTTTGTGAGTGACTTTTCCTCCCTTGGGAGAGCAAGAAGGCAAATCTATACCTAAAGGAGCACAAGGCAGGGGCTCAGGTTTCTCCTGGGGCCACCTTGCTTCCAACCCCCTGGGGATCCTGGCTGGGTGCTATTCTCAGGAGGGTCCCCCTCCCACTACCCTCCCAACCCCTTGGCAGGGAAACTAGTGCAGGTTGACAGGAACTCCGGATGGAGGGAGAGCCCTGGGGGTACTTGGCTTAAGCCAGATCTGAACTGTTTCCCTGGGTCTTGCTCCCCAGGCAGGAGGCCCCCTGCAAGGTCCTAGCTACACTGATCTTATCTCCTCCTGGGGAATTTTCCCACAGGGAGGTGGGAAAGGTCATCTGTGTGTCCCTGGAGCCTTGAGTAGGCTGAATCCCATCTGCTGCAGAGAGGCTGTGGCAGAGGTCCTGGAGGCGCCACATGTGGTCCTGGAGCCTCCACCCACACTCGGGCCCTTTGTCCTTCTAAGGCACACCAGGGAGTTCTGAGTGGGGAGTATCAGTGTGGTACCTGGCCTGCCAGACAGCTGAAAATCATTGTCAGGTTTATTAAGCTCTCCTCTAGCGAGGTTCACTTGGCTCCAACTGGAACATGGGTACAAGATGAGAAACTCCATCTCTGTCAAGGAGCAGGTCTGAAGGGCCACCTCTTCGTAATCTATATACCGTATTCGCAATTTCTGCCACATCTGCATTCCACCAGTAGTGTTGCTTCAATTTTTACTTAAGTCTATTATTTTATTCCTTAGTCATTTTTAAAAGTATCAACAGAAGTTCGTGGAACCAGTATCCATGTATTATACATAGTCACCATAAAGAAAAATAATGATGAACACTGTTGGCCACACAGATGAGCAACCCACACAGACACACAATAATGCAGATCAGTTTTACCAAGAGAAAGCTTCTGCGCAGGAGCTGGGCCCGGGCGGTTCCATTTGTACGAATGTTGTGAAAAATAGGCAGGTGTAACCTATGCTCTTTGGGGAGGGAGGTAGTGACCTGAAAGGGAACGGGGGAGGGAGCTTCCGGGAGCCCAGAAAATTTTGTTTTCTGAGTTCAGAATTATCTGACTGCTGGTTTCACAGATCATTCAGTCTGTGCTAATTCGTGCAGTTGAACACCACTTACGGTGCTAAACTTCAATATTTAAAAAACTTAAAAGTCAGTGGAAACACAGTGAACCAGGGAAGGTGCTCATTCAAGTCTAGGGGAAAGGATGCTGGGCTAGGAGCTCTGAGCCCAGCACCACGGCTCCCTGTTGTCAAGAAGGAGGGTCAAAGGCCAGATTTCAAGTCCTAGCCCTTGGGAAGACACAGAAGGAAGCAGCCTACCCTCGGCTCCAGGTAAATGGTTGCCGTAAGGTCTGGGTAGGGAGCTGGAGACAGTGAGTGCCCCGGCAGGTGGCAAGTAGAAGGATGGGGTCTGGGGGACCACTAGATGTCAGAGCAGGAGCCACAGTGCTGGGAGCTAGCCAGGTGGGGTGGGGGAGGTGCCCCAGGCCCCACGGGGGTTGCTGGCTTTGAGGCCTCCTGGGTGTCTTGGAGCAACCAGGTCTTGGCTTTGGGCTGCTTCCGCACCAGCACCCGTATCTCAGGTCTGGCCTAAAAAGTGGGCTAATGCCTCTGCCCTCCCAGGGCTAGGCCAGCTGGTGGAAAGGATCCAGTTTCCCAGGTCGGTGCCACCTCCGTGCCCCCCATTCAGTCTAGATTCTCAAGCGCTTGGAACCTAAGGGATGCATCTACCTACCCTGGGCATCAGCAGGAGGCTGCATAGACACTGCCTCCGTGGGAGCCCTGACTCTGTGGGAAGCCCGGAGAGCCCCCACCCCCAAGCGCTGAGCCAGAGCCTCCAGGGCGCCCTCTGCGCCCCCGCTTGGGCAGGCCTCCTGAGGCTGCTTTAGTATTAAGCGTTAATGATTAAATCCGGGGTTCTCCATTAACCCTGCCGCCGGCCTTTGTCCCCAGGCCGCCTAGGAGCCTCCTCCTTTGAAATGCCACATAAAAATGATAGATGCTCTCTTCCTCCCTCCCGGGATCAGATCGCCAGGCCCTCTTTCCCTTTAAAGTTTAAGTCAGGCGCGCCCAGCTTAAGCACAGAAGCGCGAGGCCACCTGGGCTGTGCAGGCCAGGCACTGCCCGGACCAGAAGCAAGCGAAGGAGTGGGCTGCGCGGGGACTTGGCCACAAGGATCTGACGCGGGAACCAGGGCAGCCCGCTCGGGCCAGATCACGCCCGGCTTAGGGCCGGGCCTGCCTCTCAGCCTGGGATCACGTGCACGGCGGTAACAGTAACACCCACCGCCGCGGAAGAAAGCTTGACCCGTCCACAGGGCAGAGCGCCGGAATGAGCAGTGGATGAGAAAGGGTGTAGACACGGTTGAGTTGGTGAATTCCGAGTTCTGCACCACTGCCGCCCAGAGAGGGGTCCAGGGACGGCGACACTGGCACCACGGGCGAGCTTGTTAGGAAGGCGGGATCTCTGGTCAGTGAATCAGAACCTGCGCTTTCATCAGATTCCCAGGGGACTGGGGCGCGCCCTGCGGTCGGAGAAGGCCGTCTACGCGCATAACCAGAGCTGCTGGTCGTAGGACTACCAATACGGGCTAACGCGTCTTGAGCGTTTGTCAGGGGCCAGCATCGTTCTAAGCACTTAGCATAATTGATTCTGTTTCATCCTTGCAACCTGCCGGATAGACCATTTTGTGGATGCCAAGGTTGAGTGAGGTGCAGGGAGATTTGGTGACTTGCTACAAGTCACATGCGGAAGGATCAGAAGCCCGAGCTGGGACAGCCTCGCATACAAGCCCCGACGCGGAAAGCCCTTCCAGTTAGCTTCTCTGCGTGCGCCATATCAAGCTGGGGACTGTCCTTTGGAATAACCAGAGACGGACTCCTGGAGGCTAGGAGTGCACGCAGTTGAGATGAATGAGTCGGAGCACACTTGGCCAGAGAGACACATGGTCCTGGAGGCCCCCACCTGCAGCCGCTCCAGACAGGTGACACGTCTCCTCTCCACAGGCCGACATTTTGGCCGAGACACCTGCGCTCCGTGTAAGAAACCCCCCACCCCCACTCCCGGCCGACCTCCCCCCGCCAGGTCCACTGTGGCCCCACAAAAGGGTTAAATTAGGACTCAGCCACTACATAAATCTGTGTTTATCTGCTGCAAAGTAAGCTATTTAGGTTTCTGATTTACAATCCTCCGTTTTCATAAAAGTCAGTCATTCCCAGTAAAAGAATGTGGGTTAGATTTATAGGATCTGCGTTAGTCTTTAAAGCCCAAAGCTGGTCTATGACTCACTCCCTTTAATGTTTTTGCTCTAGTCCGGAGATATTCATGTGCAAAGAGAAAGATTCAGATCTCTGCCCTAAAAAATAAGACTTTTGGGGGGAACTAATTATAATGGCGTCAATTGTACTATGCTTGTAAACTTGCCCTCGGCAGGCCCCCCTGGAGCCTGTTTTCCAAGGGTTTTATTCCACAATAAAATGTGCTCTGGTTTGCAGCTTGGCATACAAGACCTCCAGTGGTATGAGCGCATGTTTTTTCCTACCAAATTATTAGAAATAAACAGCCCACCAGTGGAAGGGCAGAAAAATTATAAGCAAGGAAAATAAATCTTGGAATGTTTGCATTTGGTGCCTTTAATAAAATCGGTCACTTACCCCAACGGCCCAACTGGCGAAATGGAGCCAGCCTGGTATTTTTATTTTAACTTGAGTTTGTGTTTTGCCAGTGTAAAACGGGGTCAAGGCAAGGCACCATGGAAAAAGGCTTTGATGTCTCCTTCAAAAATATTTTGCACTGTGACTTTATGGTATTTCGTGCCCTTCTCCCCCTCCCCACCCCCAACCCCCAGCTTGATGAACTGCACGTCTAACTCATGACCATCACTCGTAGTCAAATAAAGCCCTCACCAACAGTCCTCTTTCCGGGCCTCTCCCCTTCCCCAGTGAAGTCAGAGTTCAAGGCAGAATGCTTAATACAAAATAAAAATGCTGATCAAAATAATCAAATAGAATTAAAGAAGATGGAGGAAACTAGCCTTTTAAACTTTTTCCAAAGCCAACCCAAGGTAAGGGGCCCAAGTGCAAGCGGTGGGGAGGGAATGAAGGGCTCCCGGACTGGGCTTTGGGCCAGGTCTGTTCAAACTGGGTTAGGAGGGAAGGTTTGCCAGTGTGTGGAGAAGCGGAGAAGGAGGGGCTAAGAGGATGACGGAGAGTGATGAGCCCAGAATGCAAGCAAGCTCTCCTTCACGGTCTGTGTGAGAGAGAAAGGTGAGCTTATCTGTAGTTATCTGCGCTTATCTGTAGAGAAAAGTGCGCTGATCTGTAGACTTTAGTTGTGTGTCAGCGTGGGCACATGAGAGAGAGCTCATGGTAAAGCAGCAGACTTTGAAGTACCTGCTTAGTCATGGGCAGGAAGGGTTTCCTGTGGGCCTGCAAAGCGCAGGCTGAGGCCCCTCCAGACACACGGGTGCATGTGACCTGCCCTTGACTTTTTCCCAGACTAGTGCGGGAGCAGATGAGTTGGCAGAGGGTCTTGGAACAAGCAAGCAGCGCCCGCAGAACCTTCCAGATCGACCCTACGTGGCCCATTCATGTTTCAGTGGGGCTACAACAAGGATCCCGCTGGGCTTCTTCCTTAATTTGTCTGCACCTTCACCTGAGTGCCGAGAATTCTGGTAGGTAGGTCCTCCGGTGCTCTCGGAAATGAACAAAATATGGTTCTGGCCTGAGTTCTTTAGCACGGAGAAGTATCCAGAGCCCTCCAGTAGGCCACAGAGAAGCAGATAAGGGCAGTAAAGAGAGGGAGAGAACATGCACAAATCCAGAAACCAGGGAAGGCTTCAGGGAGCAGGTGGCGTTTCTAAGCCTCTTGAGGACTCAGTAGTGGCTCACCGTGGAGAGGGGAGGAGTGAGGGTAACCCAGGAAGAGAGAAGAATGAGAAGAAAAGAAGCTTAGCAGTAGGAAGGTTGGCCTGTTTGGAAGGAGGCAGGAGCTCTTAACAGGCGCTTCTTGGAACACGGGAGGGGACCAGAGGTTAGGAACAGGAGCCCAGGCCAGGATGAACAGTCCTGTGCACTCACTGAGGAAGCGGGACTCAGTCCTGCCAGTTACTGGAACCTTCCCTGACCCACCGAGTCTGCAGGTGTGTTCTTATTTGTGGCCCCAGCGTACCCAATCCCTCCCTCCGTATTACCGAACTTCTTACCCCACGGTGCAGCTCCCTGTTTGTCTCCCCTATTGGATCGTGAGCCCCCAGAGCCTTGTTCACTGTTCCAATCCTAGCTCCTAACACGATGTCTAGAACGTAATAGATATTTAAGAAATATCAGATGCAGAATGAATGCACTGGGCTTTTCATGCTGATGAACTGAAGGCAGGCAGCAGGGACAGAGAGCTTAGAGCCATTGTACTTTGGGTTTTGGGTAGCCTGGAGCAGAACCAGGACGGAAGGATCTGTTGGTGTTGGCCCACAGCTGGGGAGTGTAGTCATTGGAGGCAGGAAATAGAAGGGGTCAGGATGCAGAGAAGTTTGGAAATGAGGAAGATGAGTGAAGCACTGTGAATGAATGAATGAATGAATTCAGTTAGGGATATGCTGCATTTCAAGTGTGATGTGCCTCTCAACAGAGGCTTTGCGGTAGTCAGGTAGAAATTTAGTATAGAAACATCTGCACAGTGAGCTCCAAGAGAGACAATGCAAAGAAAAATCCACGACTAGAGCCCAGGAGGTTGCCTGTTTTGGGGAGATGGAACATCAGACACTAAATCTGGAATTCCCTTTTCTGTGAACCCTTTTCCTCTACCTATTTGAGCTGAAATCAGTTTGGATTCATAGTGGGTTGGCCAGTTTCCCTCTGATGTTGTTTTGATCTTAAACCCCCATAAATTGGAGGTCTCTCTAGGCATTTGAAGTGCACCCCTCCTCCAGCACATTGGGAAGTAGCCCAGTTGGCAGAAACCTTGAACTCTGTGTCACATTGTGATAAACAGCCCTGGACAATACGCAGGCCTCCACTCTGTATGCTCTGTGCATTGGCTCTTTTGCGGGACACAATCATTATGTACTGTGAGAAGCATCTAGAAGCAGGTGTTTTCTGCTCCCATGATGGAGCTGATTGATAGGATCCATGGGTAATGAACTGAGGGATTAGCCCTCTTAGCCAGGGAGCAAGGAAATAGAAATACAGTTGACTACAGGTCAGAAATGACAGTGAGAGGGGCGCCTGGGCAGCTTGGTTGGTTAAGCCTCTGCCTTCAGCTCAGATCATGATCCCAGGGTCTTGGGATTGAGCCCCACATTGGGCTCCCTGCTTGGCAGTGAGACTGTTTCTCCCTCTCCCGTTCCCTCTGCTGTGCTCTCTCTTTGTCAAATAAATAAATAAAATCTTAAAAAAAAAGAAAGAAAGAAAGAAAAGGGAACTGATAGTGAGGAAGCAAAATGGAGTGAATGGTGAATGGCTGGAGATGAAGGTTTTAAAACAAGGAAAGATTGGCCTAACCTGAGCCTGGGAGGAGAAGGTGTTTCTGGAGATTCTGGGTAAGTGAGTCAGTCAGTAAGGAGAGGTGACAGACAAGACCCTGCCCAAGGAGCCACATTAGCATAGACCCAGGGCCTCCACCTGAATGACCAGCCAGGAAGGGCCTGGTGTCCTTATTGGCAGGGGGTGGGGGAGCATAGAGGGGATAAGGAGTGAGGGAAGGCCGTCCTGGACAAGGAATTCCACACGACTTAGAAAACAAGAGCTTTCCGTTAAGCTGACCTCTGGAACCTTCCGCCCAGGCCTCATCTCTAGCAAAACAATCTTTCCTCTGGGCAGATTATCTGGGGGTAGTGTGAGATTACTTGTTTACTCACCCCTGACCCTGAAGGAGAATACAGAACAGACTGTCCTCATCTCCCCAGTGGGGATGTCCAAAGTGCCCAGGGTGGCCTCAAGTATGTTTCCAATGTTACTCAAGAAGTTTCTGGAATCTGTGCCTCAAACCAGCTGCTCTGTTCTCCATGCCATGCTCTGGTCAGCAAAGGCTGCTGAGATGAATTGACCATCTTCTGCAGAGGATTTATTGACATTTCCAAGAAAAGACGTATTTTTACAGGAAGGATCCTTCCAGAAGTAAACAGCAGCGGCTCTTCTCACAGGCCAGACCAGCTGAGGTAGAGCGTTTGGCCGTTGGAGTGAGGTCACCTTAGCGGGATCTCCAGAGTCCGGGGGAACTTCTCCCTAGCAGGAATCATCGGCATATTTAAAGTAATTTAAAAAGGAATTTTTTTATACATACCATAAAACTACCATATAAACCATTTTAAAGTGTGTGATTCATTGGTATTTAGTACGCTCACAACGTTGTGCAACCATTACCACTATCTAGTTCCAGAACCTTTTCATCCCCCCGAAAGGAAACCATGTATGTATTAAGCAATCACTCCCATCCTATCTCCCCACAGCCCCTGAAAACCACTTATCTGCTTCTTGTCTCTATGGACTAGCCTATTCTGGACATTCCATATAGATGAAATCATATAATAGCAGTATGTGGCCACATCTGTCTGCCTTCTTTGACTTAGCACCCCTTTCCAGGGCTCATCTCTGGGTAGCATCTACCAGGACTTCATGCCTTTTAATTGCCCAGTGATATCGCACTGGATAGCCAGCACACGTTTTGTTCATCCTTTCATTCATTGACGTACATTTGAGTTGCCTCCACCCTTTGGCTGTTGTGAATAATTCTACCAGTAAACATTCATTCTAGTTTTTATTTGAACGCTTGTCTTTAATTCTTTGGGATATATACCTAGCAATACAAGTGCTGGGTCATATGGCAAATCTCTGTTTAACTTGTCGAGGAACTACTAGACTGTTCTCTGCAGTGGCCATTCCATTGGACGTTCCCACTGGCAAGGAATGAGGGTTCCACTTTCTCTACATCCTCACCCATGCTTGGTTTTTTCATTTTGTTTCCATGATAGCCATCCTAGTGCGTGTATCTCACTCTGTTTTGATTTGCATCCCCCTACGGATAAGGATGGTAAGCATCATTTCATGGGTCTGCTGGCCATATTTTCTTTGGAAAAATGCCTACTCAGATTCTCTGCCCATTAATTAATTAAAGTTCTTTGCCTTTTTATTATTGAATTGTAACAGTTTGTCATATACTCATATACTCTGGATATGAGGCTCTTCTCAGATATCTAATTTGCAGATGATTTCTCCTGCTCTATAGGGTGTCTTTTCACTTTCCTATTAGCGTTCTTTGATGAGCCAAAGTTTTTCATTTTGATGAAATCCATTTATCTACTTTTTTCCTTCTGTCAATTGTGTGTGTTTTGCTTTGTTTGTTTTTTGGTGTGTGTTTTGTTTTGTTTTGTTTTGGTCATCTACGAGTCTACTGATAAATCCAAAGTCACGAAGACTTGCCCCTAGGGGTTTTATAGTTTTAGCAGCTATATACTTATGTCTGACAGGAACTTTTTCTTTTCTTTTTTTTTTAAATTTTTAAAAGATATTTATTTATTTATTTGTCAGAGCGAGAGAGAGAGAGCACAAGCCGGGAAAGCAGCAGGCAAAGGGAGAAGCAGGCTCCCTTTTGAGCAAGGAACCCGGTGTGGGACTCGATCCCAGGACCCTGAGATCATGACCTGAGCCAAAGCCAGATGCTTAATCTATAAGACACTCAGGCATCCCTGACAGGAACTTTTTCAAGAGGTGTGTGCAGTGTTAATGGAAACCAATGAGGAATGGAACAGGACCTTAGGGCAAGGCAGGTAGGGGCACTGTTACAATCTCTAAATCTGGGGACAGAAGAGAGAGAGGACCAGTGGAGCCGAGTCTGCAGCTGTAGAGGGGAAGGGACAGACTGCCAGGCGCCGCGTGCTCTGGGAGAGGGATGCACCCAACCGCAGCCCACCACGGAGAGAAACTGGGTGATCTTCTCTGTTTTCTGATCTTGGCTGATACTTCCAATGGTTAAGCCCCACCAGAAAGGAAAGGACAAGGGAGACACTAGATGCAATTGCTATGGGTCAACCTCCAGGGGCACTGAGCAGTTTGGAGGAGGTAAGGAGTATAAAATCTGGGGAGGGGGTGGGGGTTGGCTAGCGAGATCATAGCCCCCAAAGATCTGGTGGTTCTAATCCTCAGAGCCCATGAATACATTGCCGCTGTGCTTAAGGAGCTTGAGATGGACTGATTGTTGGCTTATACAGGTTGGCATAATGTAATTACAGGAGTCCTTATAAGGGAGGGCAGGAAGGTCACTGTGAGAGTTTGAAGATGCTACCACTTTGGAGATGGAGAAAAATGTTATGACCCAAAGAGTGTGGGAGCCCTCTCGAAGCCAAAAAGTCAAGGAAACAGATTCTTCCTTCGAACCTTCAGAAGGAACGTGGCCCTGAGGACTCCATAATTTTAACTCAATGAGACCCACTTTGGACTTATGACCTCGAGAACTGTAGGGTAATAAATATGTGTTGATTTAAGCTATTAAGTTTGCAATAATTTCTTCTGGCAGTAATAACTAACACAGGAGGGGCAGGTGGCATTTCTGTCTCCCTCCCTCTGCCTGGGGAGACCTGGGGTCACCAGACCTAGAAGGACTCCAGGCGACCACATTTATTTTCTCTGGGAAGACCACATTTCATGAGTCTTGGTCACTGCTTTCTCTAGAGGGGAAGGCACTGTAACTGTCCTTGGTGATCCTATTACACAGGATTCACTCAGAGAGTAAATTTCCTCTGAGGGATAGAGAATCAGAGATTTAGTCTAGGAATTGGGTTTTACAGAATCTGGTGGAAAATTCTGTGCAAGGCTGTTGCCTCTGGTGTTGAGCCTGAAGTGGATTTTAGGTTAACCAAACCAGCAGTGAGGGAGGAAAGCTGATGTGAGGTGTAGGAGAGAAGGAATCAGCTGGAATCCACCAGGGGAGCTGGAACCCAAACCTGTCTCCCATGCAACTTTGAGGACATGGGTGCCCTGTCAGAGGAACTGGACACTGAGCCACAGAAGTCATAGGCACCCAGTCCAGGACTTGAAGACATTGAAGGAGGAGACCCAGAGGGCACTGACAAAGCTGCCCCAAACCAACAGAGTGCCCTATACCAACCTTCAAGAGCATAACATGGCTCCATCGTGTCTCCCAAATTTCCCACAGATGTGTCCTGTGGTCAATCTGAACCCAGAGCCATATAGAAAAGGGACTTGTGGGAATCATGGTTGAGCCTAGGTAGGTTAGTATGTTTCAAATCAGTGGTGTGAAAGGGTAAGCATTTATTAATGCTTTGCGGACCCCCGCTCCGTTATGTCATTCAGTCACCTTGTGATTATGTCTGTTTCACAGGCAAGGAAACCACAGCTCAGGAAGACAGACCTTCCCACATCATGTAGCTACTCCAAAGAAGATACACAAATGGCCAATAGGAGCATGAGAAGATGCTCAGTGTCCTTATCTACTAGAGATAGGCAAATCAAAACCAGAGTGAGAGGCCTCTTCACACCCACTAGGATGGTTGTAATTAAAAAAAGAAAAAATAGATGGACAAACCCTGTATTGGGAAGGCTGTAGAGAAGTCACAACCTTCGTGCACAGCTGGTGGGAAAGTAAAGTGGGACTACTGCTTTGAAAAACAATCTGGCAGTTCCTCAAAATGGTATATGCATTGAGTTAGCATATGACCCAGCCACTGGACTCCCAGGGACAGGAGAAATGTAAGTGCATCCAAGTGAAATGTGGCACACAAATGTTTTCAGCAGCTTTATGTGCCATAGCCGAACAATGGAGCCAACCCAACGTCTGTCAATGAATAAATGGGTAAATGTAAGATGGTATATCAATGCACTGGAATATTACTCAGCCGTAAAAAAAGAAGGGAGAAGTGACAGGCAACAACGTAGAAGAACCTTGAAAAAATGAGGCTACATGAAAGAACCCGGAAACAAATGGCTGCCTAAGGTACAGTTCTCTCGACATGAAGCAACTATCGCCGGCAAATCTGTGGAGACAGAAAACAGACTAGTGGTTGCTTAGGGCCGAAGGGTTAAGGATGAATGGAGAACAACTGCTAATGGGCACAGGTTTTTTCACTTGGGGTAATAAAAATGTTTTACAATTGATTGTACAGATAATAGCACAACTCTGTGAATATACTAGAACCCAGCGGACTATGTGTACAAATTACATGGGTGGATTGCGTGCTGCATGTATCTCAATAAAGCTGTTTTAGAAAATCATGCCAGGGGATGCCTGGGTGGCTCAGTTGGTTGGGCAGCTGCCTTCGGCTCAGGTCATGATCCCGGCATCCTGGGATCGAGTCCCACATCGGGCTCCTTGCTCGGCGGGAAGCCTGCTTCTCCCTCTGCCTCTGCCTGCCTCTCTGTCTGCTTGTGTTCGCTCTCTCTCCCTTTCTCTCTGAAAAAAAAAAAAAAAAATCATGCCAGGGTGCCTGGGCGGCTCAGTCATTAGGCATCTGCCTCAGGCTCAGGTCATGATCCTGGGGTCCTGGGATCGAGCCCTGCATGGGGCTCCCTGCTCAGCAAGATGCCTGCTTCTCCCTCTCCCGGTCCTCCTGCTCTGTCCCCTCTCTCTCTCTCTCTGACAAATAAATAAAATAATTAAAAAAAAAATCATGCTACACACAGTAAGCCAAGCACAGAAGCCAGCCAGGGTTGTCCTGACTCCCAAACTGTGCTCCCCCTCAGGAAAAGCAGATTCCCTAACTGAGTAGGAGGGTCATCCAGTAAGCTTGTCATACAGATTCCCCGGCCCACTGCCCGGAGTCCATTTGAGTCTAGGCAGTGAGGCTGGGGGTGGGGGTGTTCCATGCTTAAAAAGATCCCACTGGGTGGAGGGCAGGTGGTCTGCGGCCACGGCTGGAAAACCACAGTCCCTGGCTCTGTGTCTCACAGCTCGCCACGCACGGACCTTCGTCGGTGAGCACGCGGGGGAGCAGAGGGAAAGGAAAGAAGCAGAGAGAGAGAGACATGGAAGCTCATGGACCGGGACGTGTATCGGAGGGAGATGCTGTGGGGGGCCGGGCCAGAGAGCCGCTCAAAGGAGGGCACATCAAAGAGAAGAGGAACGTCAGAGGTGTGTGGAAATTTCTCCAGAGGGGAGAGAGAACAAACACATCCTGGTCAAGTTTGCCACCTGCCTGGGTCTTCCGGAATGACTCGCTTCACGCTCAAGTGTAATCCTTGAAAGGAAGAGAATTTCAGCGAACTTGAGGTAACCCATTCTCTGGGGCTTCTTTTTGAAGAACTAATCTGAACAAGCTTGGAAAGCACCCAGCTTTCCAAGTGGTTAAATTTCAATCTTTTTGTGCTGTTACATCTTTGTTCCCTTTACCTTCTCCTTGAAGTGGAAGTGATTGATGCTTGAGTAACTTTGGCTGTTGAGTAATGTTTATTCAGACCGCAGGGGAACAAGATAGGGTTTAAGAACGAGGTGGGCACGTTTCCTTTGAATGGCACAAGTTGAGGCTTTGAAAGTCAAGTGTATTCCCAATTGCACAGTATAATAACGAGAGAGGGGCCAGTGGGTAAAAAGTCTCCTGCAGACAATCCGTGTGCAGATCTCAAGTGCAGCTCAAACATTATCCCGAAGCCACCTGAGTCGAAGTCCCACGTCATAAATATTGACTGGGGCCTGGAACGTTCCGAGGATATCTTAGGTCTTGCGGTGAGCACTTTTGACCTCGGAACTGGAGGGCTTTGTAAAGAAGCTTCTGAGGCTGTGAGGAAAGAGGCAAGTCCTGTTTCCGTATTTCAGACCTTCTGCAGGTAATGGTGGTCCCGGCCCCACCTGGCACCTCAGGGGTCCGCGGAGACTAGCGAGAAAAAGGAACCTCCCCTGAATCACCAGTGATGGGGGTGATTGCCTCCGGAGGAGCCCCAGCACCTCCATGTGTGGGCTCCTTCCTGTCCCTTGGCTCCAGTGGGCCAGCGGTACAGCCAACAGGGCTCAGACCCGTCCAAAACACACCCAAGGATTTGGCTTGGCACGCTATTATTTGATCTTAAAACCCAAAAATATGCAAGCAAAAGCGGGAAAGAGTAATTGTCCTCATTTTGCTAGGGTGGTCTAATACTTGAAATTGGTCCTCTTTGAACCTCCGGGTTGGAGACGGAGCGAGAGCCCTACATGCTCCAGGGAAGCAAAGTTAAGAGTGTTCTGAGCTCTGGGTTTGGGCTCCATTGATAAGCGTTGGTGGTGCTTGAATCGGCCCTCTCCTTCTGGGGGGTGCTGCAACGGTGGAGGGAAGAGCTGAGGGCCTCTGCCTATTCTCCCCAAGAGCTTCCAGAAGGAATGCCCCCCGGCACCAGCTTGAGTCTAGCCTGGGATGCCTGTGTTGGGCTTCTCACCCACAGAACCGTGAGACTGGCTAGTGTTGTTTCAAGCCAGGACATTGGGACTATTTGTTACGTCACCAACAGAAAACTAACATACGGGCTAGGATCCTGGTGTACGAGTTCTTTGACAAGTCTGTCTACATGGAAACCGGAAGGGTCCCTGTTGCTCAGAGGCCAGGAGGGCTGGGGATGTCCGCCGAGATGTCCGTCCACACCACATCCCCGCAGATGAACGTGTCAGACTCGCCCTCCCTCTTTATTTAGGCTCCTCTCCAGATGGAGAAAACTCGCGGAGACCTCAGTGTCCAGCGTCACCCTCCTGCACCCACTGAGGCACGTAACTTCGTCCCCAGCCGAGGGGAGGGCCACGGGACAGCTGGGGTCCTTGGCCTCAGCCAGAGGTTCTCAACCCTGGTGTCACATTAAAAGCACCCAGAGACCTTTGGAAGCCTGCCAGTGAGCGGGCCCCCACCAGGAAGACACAGATTGGCCTGGTCTGTGGGGCGGCCTGGCCCCCAGCATCTTGTAAACACTCCGGCGGCAGCAGCCACTATGGGGAGAGCTTGCGGGGGGCTGGGGAGAGCTGGAGCGAGCTGGGGCAAACGGAGGGGAGCTGGGGGGACTGGGGGGACCTGGCCAAGAGAAGCCACCTCACTCATGGGCCATGTGGGAGAGTCGTCCCTCTCACTCTGGGGGACTCCGGTGTCCGATTTCTCCAGCCCCTGCAGCCTGGCTGGCGTCAGTTTGCCCGCTAAGCCAGCTCCTCCCAGACAGGCAGGCTCAACCATAAATTTTAACTCAAAACTTTTCCTTTTTATTATTTTCAAATGCTCAAGGCCCTCAATGCAATGCGAAATTTTCTCCCCTGCTCTGACCTGCAGAAGAGCAGGGTTTGCCTGCCAGTTCCCCTTCCACAAGGGGTGCCCCCTGCCCCCCGCACACATACACATGAAACTGGTGATTCTTTGCATCTGTGGATACTGTTCCAGCGCGAGGCCAGTGACTTCACCCAGCTAAACTCTGCGTGTGGCGGCTCCTTCTCTGGGGCCAAATGGAAAGCAAATCCGGATAATCGTGGGTAATGTCAGTGCGACGGCAGGGGCTCAGGACTCCGCCTGCACGGGCCGCCTCCTCAGGGAAGCCCAGGAAACTTGTCCAGGCACGAAGGGCCACTACTCCATGGCCCATGAGCTCACCTGCACGCCTGCGCCGTTGTGTGTCTTGACTGCGTGCCTGACGCCGCCGTGTGCCCGGCAGGGACCGAGCGCTTCCCACCCGGCCTCCGGCCTGGAGTATGGGAAAACCTCAGCTGAAGGCTTGCGTCGCACCTGGAGATAGTTCCTGGTTTGCACCCCGCAACCCATCCTCTGGGGTCCGAGCCCAAGCATGGGATGGTCCATCCTTGAGATCACGCTGTCCCAGGCAGGGACCACTGTTGGCCCAGAAATCCTGGGGAAGTCACATTGCTCTGGTGAGCCAGAGAAATCGGATCCAGTGGGTCTAGGGCCTGAGGTTCCGTGTTCCGAACAAGCCCGTCGGGGGCTGCTGACGCTGCCTGCTCTGGGGTGAACCACACTGAGGGACAGCAAGGCCTGGGGCGGGGTGGGGGGGGTCTGTTCTGACCGGCTCTAGAGCTGGGTCCTAGCCCAGCTAGAGCTTCCATGGAAGCATCTCTAGTGTAGAGGCAGGAAGAGGAGCCCTAGAGTGCATGGAGGGATGCATAGCTGTGGCTCGTGGGTAGCATGATGTTGCCAAAAAGCCATCAGCAGAGGCGGCCTCCCTCCTCCCTCCCCTCCTTGCCAGACTCTACTGTGCAGCAGGGAAACCAGAGTCTGTTCCCTTGTCGGCTCGCTCTGTGGCTCCCGGAGGCTAGGCCATCCCCTCCCAGAGGCTGGAGCAACCCTCCATCAGGGGATGGACCACCTGTCCGGCCTGAGCCCCTGGCTGGCGTCCCACCCGCTCTCAGGCCTGAGCCCAGGGCTCAGGGCTCTGTCATCTCAGAGCCCCAGTCATAGACACTTCCTCTGTGTGGTCTCCCCAACTTCGGCTAGAACTCTTGTGCTCTCCGGGTCTCAGAATGCTTCGTACCCCTGCCCATCTCTGGAGCTTTCCTTGGGGTGCTGTCCCTGTCTCCCCTGCCAGCCTCTGGGCACCTCAAGAAGACCACCCGCCAGGCCTGTGGCCGGCATCCAGCCGATGCCTGCTCAAGACGGAAATCCTAACGAGACAGGGAAGTGCCACCCGGTTTAGCTCAAGGGGGCCCAGCGGGCAGGGTGGAGAGTTACTGCCCAGAGAGGAGGGGATGTCCAGCTCTCGCGCTCACTCTGACACTCCCCCTGCTCCTTCCTCAAGGAAGAAGCCCCATGTCTGCAGCCAGCCCCATGAGCGGGCCAGTTGGTGGGAACCTGATGCTGAGGGTAACCTTGATGAGGATGCGTGTCCCCAACAGTGAGGCCAGACCGCTCATGTTGGAACACATCTCTGTATGAATACTGAAGTCAAGCGAGGGTTGATTCTCAATGTGAAACGGTCTGTAGGTGTTAAATTCAACGTGAATTCCTTGTAGTTTTTTCACTCCCTCTCTTTGAAGGAGGGGTGTGGCTTAAGACTTTCCCTAGGGTCAGGGTCCTAAGTAAGCCCAGTCCCTCTAGAGGCCCTGCAGACACCCCCAGGCTAGGGATCAGGGGCCGGGGGGCTGTGGGGGCTCAGGGGCAGGGAGGGAAGCCTTTTCTCCTCTTCCGTTGTCTTCTCAGTGGAGCAGCAATGTGCCCGTCTAGAGCAGCTAGTGGCTTCTCTTTTCTGCCTCCGAGCTGAACTCTTCCTCCAGCTCCCTCCTCTTCCAGAGAGAAGGGAGGGAGTTCCCTTCAGGGTAACTCAAGCCAGGAGCTCAGTGACAGCCGGGGGGGAAGTCTTGACCAAGAAATCAACATACTGTTTGACAGCGGCCTGGGGAGGGGGAGGATTATACAACTGATCCTGGGTGTTGTACAGCCCAAAGCCCCTTCCAGGGACCTGGCTGGTGCTGGCCAGAGTGCTCATGCCCGGAGGGCCGTCCGCCCCCACCCCACCCGCAAGTGTATGAGTCCCTCTAACCCCAGGTGTCTCTATGCCCGTCCCCTGCCCGGTGCCCCAGGAAACACACCTGCAGCCTGCAGCCTCCTGACCTGGGCTGGGCCAGGCAGGTGCGTGCTCCCGGCGCCCCCCCACTCCACATTCCACCGCGCCTCACCTCCGGGCTGGCTCAGACAAGCCGCTACCCCCATCCCCCACCAGCTCCGGATGCCCAAACAGAGGCCTCTCCCTCTCCTCAACTGGGCGTAATTGCAACCTGAATGTGTGCGTCAGGAGGGTCCAGGGAGAGCGTGTTAACAAGCCAGGAGGCTCCTGCTCTGAACGCTTTGGCAGTCAGGACTCCGGGCACCGTGCGTAAGGCTGAGAAGCAGAGAGAGTGTAGGGACGGAGCTAATTAAGCTGTAAACCATCCCCAGAGCCCCAGTGCATTTGTAATTACGCTCTCTGATCTCAGAAGCCCCTCGGGCACTCCGGGAGAGCTTGGGGTGGGAGGAAGGGGGAGCAGATGATTGAGAAGTTCATCAGGGCTTTGAGAATGGATTTTCATGAAACTGACATTTACACCGTTCTTGGAGAATCTGCTCCCTGAAAAGAACCATAAACCATGCCTAATTCTGCCACGTGATCTGAGGAGCTCCAATCGGCCGGCCCCAGGGGGTACTGACTTGTTTTATGTAGGTCAGGGGACCCCTGTGTGGTATGATTTTGGAAGCCCCCCTCCCTTGCTCCTGCCCACGGAAATACCCCAGCTCAGCGCACTGGTGCTGAAAATCGTATAGCTGTTTAATTCTGGTGCTTTTAACATTGCCAAAACCCAAACATAGTGGCTTGCCTTCCCAGACGCTGCACCTCAGTGGGAAGGAGAGTAACCCAGGCTCAAGGATGGGACCTCATTGCTGTAGTCCGAACCTGTCCTTTTTTTTTGAACAGTCAACAAATCAAAACGATCTAATTATTTAGGTCTGATTTTTTCCTGTGGGTAAACTGAGGGCCCGAAAGAGCCAGGGACCTCCTTCGAGATCACACAGGCAGAAAGGTGGCAGAGCGGGAACGGCAGCCAAGTCTGGCTTCAAATCTAGCAGACTCTGCAGTTTCTAAGAAGCTGAGTGAAAAAGAAGAAGCTGGAATGCTGAGGACTTGTCAAGCATCGTCCTGGAGAGGCCGGGACTGGGGAAGGGTTCGATCCACAAATGGCAGGAGCCCGAAGTCGGCTCCCATGATCACCTTTGGTCATTTTTCGATTTGTTGACTGTCAGAAAAAATCCAGGCTGGGGACGTAGCCTTGCTACAAAGGATAAATTACAAGCAGAAACTCTCACGCCGATACGCTTGCATCTGCTAAGCCCATCCTCTCGCGCAGCAACTGGCCCTGCGGACAACTGACTCGGGTCTGGGCTGAGCACAGGCTCCCCCAGAAACCCCTTTCCCCAGACAGTCCCGCATAACTAAAGAGCAGCAGCTCATCTGGGCTCAACCTTTGAAGAAAACCAGATAATACTAGGCTCAACCCAGTTTAGGCAGCGACTATTTCTTCTAAAAACAAAGAAGGAGACAGACAGAATTCCTGCCTGAATCCGTTCACCCTGCCCCTGCGGCCAAGCCCCGGGAATTCTGCCCTGGCGGGGAAGATTCAGACAGACCTCAGCACTTTTCTGAGAAATGGGGATTTGGGCCAGAATCTCCTCCCATGATTCTGGTTCCCAGAGCGGCCACAAGGCACGTCAGCGGGAGCCGGCCCTCCAGAGCCTTCCAAGTCCCCGGAGCGAAGCTCGGGAATCTTGAGACTTTTTTCTATTTTTACTACAAATCATAAAGGAGAAACAACTAATTTTTCATCAAGCTTTACTGTGAATTGAAGAGTTGAGGAACACAGTCCGGTCCCTGGCATCAAGTAAGCGCCCCCAAAGTTGTCATTATCAAAAGAGTACGTTTCTGGCTATCAAGGTAGCTCTCTCATTGTAAACAAACTTGTAAAACCCTGAGACGTACAAAGACGTCATTAAACTCATCTATAATCCAAACTCCCAGACGCGGCACCTTGTGGATCTATCTCCTTCCAGATCTTTTGCTACCTGTAAACTCAATGTATCGATCCTACAGACTTGGTACGTCGATATCACACACCGTAAGTGGAACAGATCTCCTCGCAAAGATGGGATCGCGGCGTAGGTGCTGTTTGACTCCAGTTCCGCTGTGCGTCATTCCATAAACTCCTCTTGGTGGTAACAAGCATTCTGTAATAACGTAACAGCTCTCCGATGAGCATCCTTGCGCAAGGATGCACATCCTTGTCCAGCCTTCACTGTCTTGCCTGATGATTTTCTCTGGATAATTCCCAGCAATTGGGCTGTCAGAGTTAAAGATTTTAGGGACGTGGTGTCCAAATGTCCTCCAGAAGGAGCACACCAGTTTCCCTCCCGACATCTTTTCGGGTGTCAACAACACCTTGACACGCATTGATCCTCACTATTCATGGGTTCTGAGTTTTTGTATTCACAAGAATTGGTCCAGAAAGTCTCTATAGAGAAGACAACCCAAACTTTTTATCAAGACAACCCAAACTTTTTATCTTTTCACCTGTGATCCCCCTGGTACATAGTAAACACTCAATAAATGCAGTGCATCTTGGATGAATGGGAAGAAAGTCAGAGGTGGTTATACAGTTTGGACCCCGGGTCAAGATCCTGGAGTTTTTGTTTCCTCTTTTTTTAACCGGTATCTTTCCCTGTCCTGCCTTCAGCTGGTTCTCACAGGCATCTCTCGAAGGCAGAAACACCCCTCCCAGAAAAGCAAACTCCAGATGTCACCCTTGATCTTTTACCACTCATTAAATCGTAAGGCCACCAGTGGCATTGATGTAGCATGGATAATCGTATTTTCCCAACTGAAAAGTAGGAAACAACGATGTTATCTGATTTATAAATCTATTTATGTGGAAGAAGAAAAATATTTGCAGAAGAATAATATTTTGTGACACGTGAAAATTATGCAGAGTTCAAATTTCAGTGTCCATAAAAATGGAGTTGGAATGCAGCCACGCCCACTTGTTCCCGATCGGCTGATTCCGCTGTATTACCACGGAGTGGAGTAGTAGCTATGGGAAAGGGACAGCCCCAAAACCTAAAATATTTACTCCCTGGCCTTTACAGGAAAGTTTGCCGGCTTCTCGCCTAGAGGTAGGCTACTTGGTGACAGCATACTTTAATTGTACGTGTGTGCACACAGAGACACAAATAGCGCAAAAACGCTTTTGTTGAGAAAAGCGGTCCTCCAACTACTTGGCCGCAGAATCCTTTTCCATCTTGAAAAACACTGAAGACCTAAGAGAGCTTTTGCTAAATGTGGGTTGTATCTATTGGTATCTGCCGTATTTGAAATTAAGTCTATGAAGCACTGAAAAATTGATTAACTCACTGAAAATAACACAATAATCCCACATCATATTAATATATGTACCACATTTTTAATGAAAAAACAAAACAAAACCCTATATTTTCCAGAGCAAAAATGTCAGTGGAGAGGAGTGGCATAATTTTAAGTATTTGCGAATCTCTTTGAAATCTGGGTAAATAGAAGACAGTGAGATTCTCATCATTCCTTCTGGGGTCACTCCGTTGAAACCTAACACGTGACACAGCCTGTGGAAAACTCTACCATGAGGGCAAAAAAAGAAAAATAACATCTTAGTAGTACTATAAAAAATAGTTTTGGGGTGCCTGGGTGGCTCAGTGGGTTAAGCCTCCGCCTTTGGCTCGGGTCATGATCTCAGGGTCCTGGGATCGGGCCCCACATCGGGCTCTCTGCTCAGCGAGGAGCCTGCTTCCCTTCCTCTCTCTCTCTGCCTGCCTCTCTGCCTACTTGTGATCTGTTTGTCAAATAAATAAAAAAATCTTAAAAAAAAAAAAGTTTTCACATAGTGGATCCTCTGAAAGTTTCTTGGCAAACCTCAGGGGGTGCCTGAGCCCCACTTTGAGAACTACTGGTTTGGAAACCGTGTTCGCAGGGTGAAGTCTCTGTACGAGAGCTGACTGAGCTGGAGCCAAGAGCACACCTTTGCCCCTGCTTCCAACAAGGTGAGCAGAGTCTCGGAGATGGAAAAGGTTAGGACAGCCCCGGCTATCCCCTCACACCTGGGCTGGGGACAGCTGCTCACTTGCAGCCCCAGCAGCCAAAGTCGGGAGAGAAGCAGGCAGGGCTACGGAGGTGACAGCTCCTCCCCTGGTCCCAGCCTTTCCACAGGCTTCCTCCGTCTTCCTCCTGATTTCTCCTCCCCTCTACCCTCTCCGTGAGCTGGGGGAGAGAAGCCAGGTGACACGCCACCCTTTGTGTCATTGGGGAGGACCAGGTCAGTTCTCATTTGCATTTCCCACGGATCCTTCCTTCAGCCGGGGGGGGGGGGCTTCCCCAGAGCCTGCACCCCAGTCCCTTCCTGGGGCTCCCCAGGCGCCAGCATCTTCACGATCCCAACTTCTCTCACATGGTACGTGAGAGTCAGTTGATTCCCCGGCTTGCTTTTTGCTCTTTTTTCATTTTAAAATTGTTGTTACTATTCTGCAAAGACAGCCCAGTCTGTCTACGGACCCTGAGCACAGAAGTAAAGTGTCCTGAGCACGAAGGGGAGGTCTAAGATGGGCTAGAAGCGAACTGCTGCTTCCAACTCGGTGGGATTCTGATGAGAGCGTGAGTCTGCCTGTACCGTCCACTCACTAAGTACCAAGTACAGTGTCAAGCCCTTGAGACCGCAGATTGCACACCTCGCCATCTGCTTTTCCCCTTTCCTTTCCTTCTAGAAGCCACAGTTGTCAGTGAGGCACGTGGCTTCCCAGTATAGAGACAACATCTACATGCCTCCCTTGTATCCAGATGTGGCCTCAGGACTAATGTTGGGTCAGTGAGATGTACAGATGAGCCCTGTGCCTCTGTTTCTCTCTCCCGTTCCTTCCTGCTAGCCACAGTGAGGTTCTGATGACTCCGGGCTTGGTGACCATAGGGGGCCGTGCGGTGGAAGCAACTTGTCGAAGAAGGTACAGTGACAGGTGAGAAGGAGCCCGACAGTGGGGATACACCAGCCTGGGTGGCCTGGCCATGGTCTTTGGAAGGAAATAACTATCTTTCTTTTGTTTTAAACCACTGTCTTCTGTTATGGTTAAATATAATCACAATACAGATCTTTAAGAGTCATTTCTTTTGAACCTTGTAACAACAGTGTGACATCAACACTTTCCAGGCGAGGCCGATAGAGATCATGTAACAAACCCAAGGCCGTGTAGCCAAGGAGGGCTGAAACAGACTGTAGCCTGGGCACTCAGCATTCCAACCCTGTGCTTTTAATAATATACTTTTCTCCCCACTATTTCAATAAATGACTGGCCTTCTTCCCTTTTGAAGTTGGTTTTTCTGACTTCCTTCATTTCCTGTTTATAAAAATCTACTGCTTGATACTAGCTTCTAGAGTAGGGCCACTGGGTTGTCAACTACAAATGGGGCAATAATACCCTTATTTATTATAAGGGAACTTACACACACACACACACACACACAAATGCTAATGGTACGTATCAATCTCAAATGAAATGCTGGGGGTCCTCCTCGCTGCTCAGACATTGGCTTTTAGACTCTCTACACACTGATCATGATCCTAAACCCACAAACCAATCCTATAATTTGGGATCATACTCTCTGGAATGTCAAACCTCCTTGATACCATGGAAAGGGAAGAGAACCCTTGGATATCCCACCCCCTTCTGTTTTGTGCTTCAACCCAGAAGGAACAGGTTACTTCCGCTCACAACCCATTGGGCAGAACTGGTCACATGACCCCAACGATCTTCCAGGGGGCTGGACGTGGACACTTGATAGGTGTACAGTAAGCTGGAGGTCTTTGCCATCTCGTGCAAGCATCAACATGTCTACAGTCATGAGTTCTCCTAAAAAATATTCTGAGTTCTTTCTTTAGTCTCTGGTGGATGCTGGTGGACATTTCTAAGCTCCAGTTAATGGGAAAGCACAGATGTAGAAGGACTTCCATGGGCATTTCTGGCCGAGTGACAGAATGGGTTAGGATTTTAATATTTGATGGTTAGGAGCAGTTAGTCAAGTGGTGCTTGAGAATTAAAAGAGGATACTTAGGGGCACCTGTGTGGCTCAGTGGGTTAAAGCCTCTGCCTTCAGCTCAGGTCATGATCCCAGGGTCCTGGGATTGAGTCCTACATCGGGCTCTCTGCTCAGCAGGGAGCCTGCTTCCCCCAACAACTGCCTGTCTCTCTGCCTATTTGTGATCTTTGTCTGTCAAATAAATAAATTTTAAAAAAAGAAAGAAGAAGAAAAAAAAAGATAGTGGCCCAAGAAGAAATAAGGCCATTGATCCATCCGGTTCTGACTTCCAGCCACGAGGAAACCTTGGGCAGCTCCTGTGGTCCCTGCCCACTCTTCTACCCACTCCAGTCCTCCCATAAGGTTGAGAGCAAATGCAAACACAGATTTGGAATTTGGACTTTGGAAAGAGATGGACTCAAGAATATGAATCAAGAGAAATGTAGATCATTATTTATATCCTGAGTCCTCCAGTCTAAACACATTAGATTTTATCTAGAAGTTGGACTAGAGGAATGGTCAGCTTCTCTCTTTTATAGTTGGCCAATTCCAATTAGTACCAAGGATCTAGTTGAACGAGCGGCTGGCCTGTTTTTGCTCTGGATGGCAAATCAGTCTCTCAGATATTTACGTTGTCCCTAGTATGTGCATGGTACAATGCTAATGAATAATGAATACTTCCATGTTTGTGAAGGAACAGTGCAATGCACTACAAGGCAACGAGACAAGTTTTATAGTCAAACATGCCACTTGGGTAATATTTACAAATAGCCCAGAAAAACTCACTCTTCAAAGTCTTTTTAGAAGTTTACGCTCTTCTTCCTTTCTTTCTTTCTTAAAGATTTTATTTATTTATTTTAGAGAATGGAGAAGGGAGAGATGTGGGGAGGGGTGGGGACGGGCAGAGGGAGATGGAGAGAGAGAGAATTTTAACCAGTGTGGAGCCTGATGTGGGGCTCGATCTCATGACCCTGAGATCGTGACCTGAGTGAAATCAAGAGTCAGATGCACGACCGACTGAGTCACCCAGTGCCCTGGTGTGCTTATTTCTGAGATGTTGCTGAAAAGAGTCTTGACATCCTATTTGGAAATATCTTCAGGCCCTGGGTAAGGATGCATCTGAAAGTTGACCCCACGACTGCTCTAATGTCTTTTCTGGTACTGTTGTTATCCATCAGTTCACTAGCGTTGGCTTTCAATACATTTTGTGTGTTCTCAGAAATCAGATACATGCTCAGCAGAGAGAGAGAGAGTAACCATGCCTATGGAATATCTAGAAAAATGTGCCATAGCCTCTGAAGGCAAATCCTGAATTACACTTCAAAACTCTACGACAAATTATATTTTCCAAAAGCTGTACCTCTCCTCCTATTTCTTATCCTATTACTTTCCAAGAAACTTGACACTCTCCCACTGAGATGTGGAGTCTAATCCCCTTCCCCTTGCAAGTAGGTGAGTTTCTGACTCGTCATCAGCAGAAGGCAAGGAAGCGATGCTGTCGGACTTCAGTGTGGGGTCATAAAAGGGAATTCGGTTCTGCCATGTGAGTCAAACACCCTCACCGGAGCCCCCAGATCACCATTAAGGACCTTGACTACTTCTGGGGTATAAATACCCCTACACCTGTCAGTGTGGTGAACGTAGAATTGGAAAGAGACGCACACAAGGGGTATACTGTCCCCAGCCCACCCCCTAGCCAGAGCTGTGGCAGTCTGGAGGAGGTCAGCTCTGTGGGGCCAACAGGTGCTCCTTGGTATGTTTCAAAGTTCCTTCCTGTTTATGGGATGGAGCCCAGAGCCAGGTAGCACTGATCTTGGGGTTTATCTGTGCTTGCCTCTGGCCAAGGCAGAGAACGAGACACTTCTGGCTTCACAGTGGACAAACAGAACTGAACCTCTAAGCCATCCAAAAGGACCCCTAATTGGGCACTCTCCTCCCATGATACAGAAGAGTGTTGTGGACAGCGGCCGGCCTCCTGAGGGGTGACACACAGACGGCCGTGGGCAGCTTGGGGCCTCAGCTCTCCGGGGTTCTGAAGGCCCTGCCTCCCTAACGGGGCTAAGAAAACCTGCCCTGAGGCATTTGGCTAGCGTGGAACACATTGGTGGGCAAGGAGCCACGGGAGGACTGGGCCCACTTTGTGACAGCGTGGCCCGGTTTCTACTGAGACCGCGTGCCCGCATCCACCGCCTGGGACAATACCCACCCCCTCCCACCGACACCCGAGTCTGCATGAGGGGGTCAGACAGAGAAGGCCGTGTTCTTTGCAATGACATGGTTTCTATCTTAAATTAATACATTGCATTTGGGGGGGGGCGGAACTCATAAAAGAAGAAAATTAAAATTGTACCCAATCCCTCGCGCTGCTCATTAAAAACTCTGGCTTTGTTTACAGTCTTTTAGAATATGCAGTCTGTACAGGTTTTATACTCGAAGTCTTTCCTGTAGCATTGATCACACCATGGTCATCTCCCCATGCCCTCAAATCTTAAAAAAAATAACGATGGTGGGGGGTGTGCCAGGATGGTTCTGTCGCCTGAGTATCTGACTCTTGGTTTTGGCTCAGGTCATGATCTCGGGGCCGTGGATCAAGCCCCGTGTTGGGCTCCACGTTCAGTGGGGGGTCTGCTTGTCCCTCTCTCTCTGTTCGTGCCCCCCCCAAAATAAACAAAAATTTAAAAAATAATAATGGTGCATAATATTCCATCATTTGGAAGAAAACAACTTTTATTTCCTGCTGTAGAAGCTAACTCTGTTTTTCCGTGATGGAAAACCTCATACGTCCGTCTCGTGCTCTTAGCAGACTGTGGCGCACTTGGAGCAACAGGAGAACATGGCGGAATGACAGCGTCATTGTTAAGGCTCTTGAGAAACATCACTGTTTTGCAGAAAGCTGCTCTCCAGTGTGAGCTCCTACTGGGGACGCGGACCCGTGCAGGTCCAACAACAGTGAAAGGAGCAACGTGAATTTGCATGATTGGCTTGGGATCTCCACTTTTGATGAATACGGAAGCATTGTACATGTTTGCTGACCATGTGTGTTTCTGCCGTTGACTCACAGTCTCTGTCCCTTTCCTTACAGATATCTCAGCCCTTTTATAAGCTTTTGCAATAACGTTCCACATCAAAATACAATTCTTTGTGATATTTAGCATATCTTCCCAGTGTTATGGACAGCTACACTGAGTTCCAGTTTCTGTGGCCGGTCGCAATCATCTCTTACTTTTTAACTCACATCTAAACCTTTATACCTATGCAGTCTTTCCCTCTCAAGATCTGAAGTTTATGTACGCCTTCGATTGTATGTTAAAAATGCCTATAGACTTAATTTTGATATATGGGGAGAACTAGGAATTATCTTTAATCTTTTCCACATGGTTGGTCCTAACATCATTTGTGGACTGACCTCCCTTTCCTCACAGATCTTAACCATGTACTAATTTTTTATCTACAGTATTTCTATTAGGGTCTGTGTTTGAGACTCTGTTACCCCCCCTCCATCTGCTGATGGTTTGATTGGGCTGTTGAAATTTTTATAATATCTTTGCTTTTCTTCTTTTCCCTCAACAATATAATACATTTACTATGGTTCCTTCTCAAAATATTTTGGATCAAGCTACAAAAACTTCCTGCTTCAGGCCTCCTCCAATTAAATTCTTGTTGATCAGAGCAAGTGACAACTTTTCCCTGAGAAACAACTTTTTAAATTTTTCCCTGCTCATCCTGGTCTTGGGCTTTGGGATGGAGAAGCAAACAAGAGTGAATAAAGAGAGAGCTTGGGCCTCATGAGGTCACCTTGACAGGAAATTCATTTGAGTTGTCACCTTCTTCTTATTAAGGGTCATGTGCCTGTTGTTGCTAGAATGCAACAGCTTGCATTTAGCTTTGTCTCTGCCGTCTCCCAGCAGCGAGACACCGAAAACTGAGAATAGTAGCTGCTCATTCAAGAACAGTCAGCAAAGGGACTGGGCTCTACTTGCAACTTTATCATGAAATTATCTCGGACACACTGCTGTCGTACTCTGGAACCGTGCCACACCATCTGTAAAATGAGGCTTCCAGATCGACTGCCTTCCTGCTGGAATGCTGTGCAACTGGTCATAGGCAGCCCCATCCAAATCCTGCCTTTGTTTCCCTGAAGCCAGCATCTGTCAGAACTGTTCAATGGCTCTGAGTTCAGACATCTTCACATTTTCCAGAGCCTTCTTGCTTGGTGAATAGTCCTTTCAAGATCCAAGGAAGAAAAGCACCCCAAAACGTGAAGCAGATAAAAAAGAATAGCTATCCAAGAGAAGAAGAAATTTGTGTGTATGTTTCTCTCTCTCACTCATTAGTATGACTTCTGACTGATTCAAACATTTGTTACACTTTCCTGGAAACTTAGAAGTTTAATTTGGAATACAGTCATGGAGAGAAAATTCTGCTGAGTATATAATGTAAAAATATGGTTGCTAATGAGTGCCATTGATTTAACAGGAAATAAGGAGAAAAATACAAATTTTGGAAGAAAATAAGCAATTTCAAAACGTTTCCATTTGCTCCAAATCCAACTTCATTGCTTCAAGGGGTAGCTTGGAAATTCTTCTCATGAAAACGCAGTAAATATTACTGTAGACTGTTTTCTGGCCTGAAAGACATGGGTAGAAGTGACAGATTTCCTAGAACAACTTTTGGGAAATTTGTGTTGATGGTACCTCTGATTTTAAGTTCTTCATTCTTTCTTCCAGCAAAACACACCAAGTCATTGCAACAACACAGAACAAAGTTGCAAATTCCTGCTTCTATAATTAAAAAAAAAAAAATCTTTTTGGTCTTTGTGTCCAGATCGTGTGTGTGTATATGTGTGTTACATATGTTTTGAGATAGTTTGGGGACACACGACAAAAGAATCTCCTTCTTCCCTACTAGGAATTCTTGATTTTACACCATTAATGGGCATTTTCAAAACATTAAGCACCAGGTTTGAAGTCTACGAATAAAATGCAAGCGCAGACGCCGTGTTTACGCTCACATTAACACTTCATAAGCAGTTCATTAAACTGATAACACTTTAAACAGTAACACTGGCTCTTTCAGACTCTCTCAGCCTGTAATTGTCCCGAGGCACCAAATGAACCCTTTCTAGGCTGGGAACCACAGGAATTTACATTCTTGACGTGTGTCTCTTAATTATGGACACCCTGGGCCCTGGCCGATTCAGAGAGGGCCTGGCTCAGGCCAGCTCGGCCCACTGACTGCAGGCACAGGCACAGGCCAGGGGCTGTCTGCTGGGGACACCACGCAGGGAAACGGGCCTCGGGACAGGGACAGGGCAGCAGCCGGAACAAAGTCACCCCATGACTTTCCTGAAACACTTCAGCTGGGTTTGTGCTGACCCTCTCTGACCAGAAACCAGTTTCCAAAGGACCCATCTCCCCGTTCATTTCTAGTGAGTTTCCTTTCTAGAAGCAGCAATCCCCACAGCCCCAAGTCCTCTCTAGAAACGGGAGAGCCTGTGCAGGCCTTCTCCCTGGCATGAACTAGGGCCCGAGGGGCTGTGTTATCAGAGCGGACGTGGAGCGGGGGGCACTTCAGTCCTCTTTCAGGAACGACATCAGGATGACCTGTCCCAACGCCATTGGAGCTCTGCATGCCCCTCACTGAATTCCACAACCAGGAGGTTCTTCCTGTTTGGGAAGACGACACCGGGGCCTGCCTGGCCACAAAGGGATGATGATTTCAGATCATTTCAGATCCCCCGGGGCTTGAGCGCAGGGCGCCCGGCCCAGTAGGCCTTTTCTAGCATCATCTCCCTCATCCTGCCAACTGGTCGGGACTCGTTATCCTCGCTTTGCAAAAGAGAAAAGGGAAGCAAAGGCGGAGACGGAATTGGAACTCAAGTCCACCCCGCTCCCACGACAGGGCTGTGGCCTCTACGCCATGGCCCCCTCTGAGGGCACGGGGTGTGCTGGGCAGTGAGTTAGAGGTTCTCAAAGCCCGGCTCCTGGAGTTTCAGCCCGAGGGCAGTGAGAACCCGGCTCCTCTCGCACCTTCTGCCAGGCCAGGGCCGCTGCCCCGAGTTCCCAGGCCTCCAGCCCTGGGGCTGATCTGCAGCTCCGCGGAACTGATGGTAACTGATCGGTGACAGGTGAGTTGCTGATGGGTAACTGACCTGCTGCTGGTTAACCTCAGCGAGGTTTCGGCGAGCATTCTTCCCAGAGCTGGGGTGGGGGTGGGGGGGGGTCCCACGGCCCTTCAGAGGCGGGAACCGAACCGGGAATCTTGGGCGTGGAGTCGGGCTCGGGAGTCCGCAGCTAGCGCGCTGCAGGCCTGGACACGCGGAGCCCGCGGCCGGGCGCACAGCGCCATCGCGTGGCTGGAATGGGAAGCGCAGCTGGGACCTCGCGCTCAAACCCTCTCCGGGACCAGTGAGTTAGTTGGGTGATGCCTGGTTGGGGAAGGACCAAACTGTCCTTTTGGGAACATCGTTTGATCTCCAGCTCTAGGCTCAGACGGTCCGTGTGGCTGTAACAGCAGGAGGAACTGCGCGGTGGGATGCTGCTCAGAGGGGACACTTTGGTCAGTGCTGAAGTCTTCCGTGGAAGAAGCAAGCCCCCCACCTCCGACCCCAGGTGGGGCAATGGATTTATTTCTCCTGAAGAAGGGAGCAAAGGGGGCAAAGGATCCCGAGAACACTTTAGCGGTCAGGGGAAGCCCTTGGGCTCCTTCTCAAAACATTGGCAAACACATAAAATAAGGTACACAGAATTATGAAGCAACCAATTATACGAAAACACAGTCCCCAAAATATTTTCTTAAATTGTGACATAGTCGTGTTCTCTGTTAATACACGATGTAGCAAGATCTACAGACCAGAATGCTAACTATTGCTATTCCGTATGGCGATGTGCACATGGTATTTCGAGGCAAGTGCACCAGCAGGGATGTGATGTGCAAATAGCCATGATTTCTGCCGGTGACAAAGTCACAGCCTTTGCGGATATGCTGTGACGAATTGCCTGTGTTCATAATTGAAGAAAATGTTAAATTTCTATGAGAGGTTAGGGAAAGGAATCAGAGAGTCCCTGGATTTCATCCAGGGACGACTTGGTGAAGAAGCTGGTGGGTGAGCAGCTTGATTAACAAGCAAACAAACAGGGTGAGTGTAGATGGTGCTGGACGCTTTGCGGGAAATCAGCAGGGGGATCCAGACCGTGAAAGCAGGGGGCGGTGGTCCCGGGAGGGCCCGCAGGAGAATTCTTAAGAGACTCTTGCAGTGGCGGGCAGTGGCCACCAGGAGGCGCAGGTAAACCCACAAACCGCACAGTCTGCACCTTGGACTCCTGCCGGCAGGACCGGTCTCCACCCTTTGACCGCAGTGCCCCGAATTCCTAAAGCCTGGGTTCAGTTCCATAGGGCGGATAGCAGAAGTCCCGAACGTAACCTGAAGCCCAGGATCTCTGACTTTCTTTGGGAATCAGGCTCCCTAACGTTTGCAGAACCCCCTGAGCCTTCCAGGTTTGTGATTCCTCGGGGACCCCCTACGCTGGCGGGTGCGAGACCTCTGCTCCCCTCCTCGGGGTCCAGTCCAGGGGGCATTTGTGTGGGGGCTGGTGAGCTTAGGGCCGGGTCAGAGGCGGCCTTTGTAGTTGGGTACGAACCAGTGTGGCAAGCTTGTGGGGTGATGTCAGGGGCTGGCACCGGCAGCGAACAACTTTGTTGACAAGAAGATTAATTAGACCAATGTAGCGCCCATCAGTAACGGCCTCCGCCTCCTCCGGGGTCAGCTCCAGTCAAGCCCTCGCTCGGGGTTCTTTTTTCTTCTTCTTCTTCATCTTTTAAAAAGAAAGCTTCATCTGCTAACAAGGCAGCCAAAAAACAATTCAAGGCGTGCCAGCGAGCAAGTACGTACAAGCAGGTTCTGCAGCGAAGGCTCCTGCCAGGCCTTGGGCTGGCCCAGCCTGGGAGCCAGCTGGGGCCTCTTCCTTCTACCTGTACAGACCCAACCCCAGGAAGCGTGTTGAGCCCTGAATCCTTCCTCGCGAGGGGGGACGCCCTGTCTGGGAGCCTCTCGGTCTCTCTTCCTCTCTGCCTTTCATGAGCGTGTGGCCCAGAGAGGGGCTGGCCGCCCACCATGCCGGGGCTTCAAGACCTGAGGCTTCCGCCACCTACACCTGGCCTTTCAAATACCCTCTCTGTCCAGCAGGCATCCGTGTCCCGTTGTCTCGGTCTGGGAATTGACAGGCATCCGCTGAGTCGTGGTGGCCCCATTCATGATCCAGCAGATACTCACCGAGCCCATTAAATGCCGGCAACACTGGCGAGGGAGGAGTGGTCTTGACACATCAGGCCCTTGCCTGGGGGCCGTGGAGAGGGGCTTACATTCCAGAGGGAGGCAGAGCCGTGAGTAAAATAAATACAAGAATGAGCTAGCTGGTGCCTGTGGTAAAGGCCAAGAAGGAGCTAGAGGAGGGGATGCGGTGGAGAGGGCCTGGAGGTGGCAGCCATTTTGGAAGGGGCGTCCATGAAATTGCAGTTGGGACCCAAGGAGGGAGGGGATCTTTGTGGGTAGAGCTGCGGAGAGCTGGCCGTTCCTCAGCCCCGGGAGACAGGAGTCTGGTGGTGTCCGGGGTAGGAATGCTTGGTGAAGACCAGTTGACTGGATGAATAGAAAACGATTTCCAAGCTGTGCCTCTCACCCTTTAGTGCACATCTGAATCTTCTCAGGCACTTGTTAAAATACTCACCAGGCTGCCAGAGACTCGAGAAAGCCCTTGCATGGCTGGGGGTGCCCAAAAGTTGGTGCCGCCTTCAGCAGGCTGCGCTGGGAGCTTTTCATAACCCAGGCCCTTCACCTCCCACCCTGGACAGCACCCAGGCTTGGCCTGGGATGGGGGGCGGGGGCACATCCCAGCCTCAGCGTGACCAAGACATGAGCCCACCCAAGGTCTGTAGCCTTAACTGCCTTGGAAGTGACAAATGCATCTGGCCTTCTCCTTAAGGGGGCGGGGAGGGGTCTCTGAAAGCCTCCTAGGGCTGGGGGCAGAGCTGGAGGGCCACTGACTGGTCCTGCCAACCACCCCCCCCCCAGAGACTCCCTAAAGCCTCATGGGGCCCTATGAGCCCTGGGGCTCTGACCCCACATCCTTTTCCTCTCTGAAAGAACTGAGAAGCACACCTTGGGAATCAGGGCAGCAGCTGGGAGCCTGGGGGCTGAGGAGGACATGCCCGCAAGCAGGGACCCCAAGGCGTGCAGGGGAGAGGCTGGGCCTTCAAGGAGTACAGTGTGCTGATGGGCACCGAGCACAGGGTCTTCAAGGGAGGAGCAGGCAGCATGGGCCCCCCTGAGGTGGGCTTGGCTGGAGACCCCGGCGGGAGGGGGAGGATGTGCCTGCTTCCAGGGTAAGGCCTCCCAGGACAGGGACGCGCCTCCCGGGCCCTTCATCCTGACCTCCCGGAATTTGTCTTGGGTACCTGGAGCCTTGACCCGCCCCCAGGCCTGTGTGGCCTTCTCTCCTGTGGGTGGCAGCACAGCCGGCTGTGTGAGTGGTGGGGATGGGCAGGACTTGGATGTGTGGGGCTGCGGGTACAGCAGTCATACGCGTTCACGTGGCCCCCGGTGGCCCAGCAGAGCGCTGGGGGTGAACCTCAAACGGGGCGGGTCCAAGGCCAGCTCTCTGCACTGCTTGTTTTGAGAGGCAACTCGTAAGATTTCTAAATTTAAACCTGGCCTTCCAGATGATGAGGAAGACGTCGTTGTCAAGGTAGAAAAAGAACTTATATCTTATCTACCAGCTTGTTATCTCGATTAATGCCTTTTCAGTAACAGGCACACACGTTTTGCTCTTGGGCCTCCCAAACATCAGGACGGTCAGAGACAGTTGGAGGAAGTTACCAGAAACAAGGAATGCTCCTTCCAGAGGGTGAGTGATTCTGAGGACAGAGACAGGAGATTTCCAGTCTTGGCCTGGGCTCTGGTCTTCTCTGCACCCAGGCTTAACCTCGACGTACTGCTCCTCCAGATGTGGCTGGGGAAGACTGGCCTGAGTCTCGTGGGAGCCTAACACTCACATGCCAGGGCCACCGCCTGACCTGATGAGTGGGGTCGGGGGTCTCAGAGTCCCTGGGGAGTGGGTCCACACCAGCAGATCCACACTTGGGAAGGGAGCACGGGGCGCTCTGTTTGAAGACCTGCTGGATGGGAGCCAGACCAGAATCATGAGCTGCCACGCAAATACTTGTAGGGAACTCTTTTCCAACTGCACATGGAGGGGGTTTAAACTCATGGGGCCCAACTCAAACCACTCACATCCTTTCCACACCCAGGCCTCTCTGGAGCCCCCCACCCTGCCCCGGAGACCCATGGCAGAAAACTAGCCTTCAAGGCCACCTGGCTGGGTTCTCTTCTAAGAGCAAATGCAAAACTCACAATGGGCCAGAGTGATCGGCTTGGGCCTTCTCCCGAGCCCGTGGCAGTGTGCGGCCATGGGCCCTTTCTCCTTCTCCGGGCCTCATTTTTCCCCATGTGCAGGACTGTAAAGGTGGTTTACTATCACCCAACTACTACATAGGTTTCCATATGAAGCATCAATTTACCGCTCCCAGTCACAAGAAAGCGCAAATGGATTAGGACTTTTTTTTTTTTTTGGTCCTTTGGTTAATGTCTTTCGGAGTGCTGAGCTGCCAGATGGGAGACCCAACAGAAGACACTCCAGTGGCCTACACAGTTCAGTGGAGGGGTTGAGCCGCCCAAGTAACTCCATTTCCCAATCTCTGCTGCCCTCTGCTGTCCAGTGCTGGCTAGGACATGCTGACCGGGCAGCCCGGGCCACCTTCCCAGGCGGTTCTTAAAAGGGGCCCGGGATTTCCTCCAGGCCACACAGCAGGGCTGCTGCTCCCCTCCCCCAATCGGCAGGGCAGAGTGGATGGCTGCACGATCCTTCACAGGGGATGCCAAGACCAGCAGCGTCAGCGGCCCCAGGGAACGGACTAGGAAGGCGGCCGTCTCAGCCTCCTGCTGACATCTCAGTTACAAACTGTGGATAGGGCTCGGGGCTCAGCATTTTAGTAAGCCCTCCTGGTGATGCTGACGCACAGGCTAGAGAAGAACTTTTGCTCTCTCTTTGGAAACAGAAGTCCGGAGGGGAAATAGTATATATGTATTTTAACTGAATGGTGCACCTTCAAAATTAAAATAAGACATGAAAAAATGTAGGAGTTTATTTTCATATTTGGGAAGACCAGTGCTCTGAGAACATCAGGGTCCCCACATCACACAGGTGGGCTAGGTTGGAGCTTTCGCAGAGAGCAAGACTCCTCGGGGACAAACGTGTAAGAAGTTCTTCTCTGATCTAGATGATGGGTGTGCCGCTCCAGCCAGTGAGAAAGAGCCTCCGCTGTCCGGCAGGGTTTCTGCATTTCAACGGGATGCATCTGATGGCCAACGACATCAGGGACAGGGATTTGGACTTTCAGACAGTCCTGATTCGAGTGCATTCACCTGCGCACTTAGTGACTTGACTCAGCACTCACCATGTGTTCTAAAGACGGAGCTAACCCTGGGGCTCTGGATTCCCACCCTTGCGGAGGCAGCGCAATGGGGAAGACAGACGGCAGACCAGAAACTGCACCTGAGAAAGAGCGGACTCGAACGGGTCCGAGCTGTAATGGGCACTGTGATGAGGATGCTCTGCAGGTGCTGGTAGGCAGGAGGGCACCGCCGAGCTGGACGGAGGCTTGTAAAGCCCTGTGATGGATGGCACAGCCTCTGAGGAGGTGGTCCTGGGGCTGTGGGGGAGCGTGGGACACGGGAGACTCCACCTTCCCCCTCCCCCACCCCGTGGCCTGCAGGGGGAGCCCCGAGGAAAGACATTGCACAGGTTGAGGATTGGTGGGCTGAGTCTTTTTGTCATCAGAATTAAACAACACAGTGTTATTAATTATGGGAAAATTTTTATTGTTAAAAAATTCAGAAAATATAGATAATACTGATAAGATGAACATTTTAAACCACCCAGAATCCCCCCCGCCGTAGACATAACTGCCAACAAGAATTTGTTGTAGAGGTTTGACTTTTTTTGATGTCGTTATATGTGATACTACATTACATTATATTAATTAGATAAGTGGGGGGAGGGGCAGAGGCAGAGAGACTCTTAAGCAGGCTCCACACTCCGCATGGAGCCCAACATGGGGCTTGACCTCATCACCCCAAGATCACGACCTGAGCCAATAATCAAGAATCCAACACTTAATCGACTGAGCCACCCAGGCACCACAGTAATTCACATTTAAATTTTTTAAAATTCTAATTCAATTAATTAATATGTAATATATTATTGGTTTCAGAGGTACAGACCTGGGATTCATCTGTCTTCTAGGATACCCAGTGCTCACTAATCGCGTGTCCTCCTTCACGTCCAACACCCACCTAGTAATTCGCTTTTTAAGTGAAGAGCGTGAAGACTTCCTTCCACCCTCTGTTCCCCTGCGGACACCACTCTGTAGCACTGGCCATGCAGGTGCCTCCAGTGTCATTCCCTTTTGATACCTGCCAGGTTGTCCTCCCACAGCTCCCGAGCGTAGTCTGGACTGGAGGGATTTTCCTTATTGAAAGTATGGTCCCTTTGGGGCGCCTGGATGATTCAGTCATGGTAAAGCGGCTGCTTTCGGCTCAGGCCATGATCTCAGGGTTGTGGGATCAAGTCCCTCGCTGGGCTCCCTGCTCAGCGGGGAGCGCGCTTCTCCCTCTGTCCCTACTTGTGCTTGTGCTCTCCCTCTCACTCTCTCAAATAAACAAATAAAATCTTTTTAAAAAAGAAGACATGGGGAGCCTGGGTGGCTCAGTGTGTTAAGCCTCTGCCTTCAGCTCAGGTCATGATCTCAGGGTCCTGGGATCGAGCCCCGCATTGGGCTCTCTGCTCAGCAGGGAGCCTGCTTCCCTCCTCTCTCTCTGCCTACTTATGATCTCTCTGTCAAATAAATAAACAAAATCTTTAAAAAAAAAAATAAAAAGAAGACAGTATAGTCACTCTAAGAAGACAGTGGCAGTGCCCTGGGGCTTTTGAAGTGAAAATGATCCTATGCTCAGAGATAACAATGCCCCGAGGGCCAGGAGAGCAGAGAACTTGGATCTATGAGGTCCAGGCAGGAGGGCAGCGACGGGGAGGGGAGGGTGGGGATGTGCGGTCACACTGGGAGAGCCAGAGCTGGCGGGAGCCTGGGAGGGGAGCAGAGGGGTGGGGGCGAGGCTTTCACCACCCAGGACCACTCGGAGGGGCGTTCAAGTTGTCGACGTCAGTAACAAGGACCAAAGCCTCCTCCCCACAGGCTGTGCCTATCATCGGTGAAGCCATGTGCCATCCCTGTGTCCGGGACCAGATACAGCCTTCCCCCAAGGCCCTGGGGACCACGGGGCAGGCGTGAGGAGGGTGGAAACTGCCCCCAGGCCAAGGGCTAGCAGGAAGCAGCGTGGGAGCATTTGCTGGGGAGCAGCGGGCGGGGTGAGCTCACACACACAGACAGGTCTGGGGGCAGGAGAACACCCAGAGAGCCAGCGTCGGTCTGCACTGCGCTCTGCAGTCTGCCGCACTCCATCTGCGTTCGCTGCACCCGATGCTGAAAGCGCGGAATTTCAGATCGCAGAGCAAAATGCCTGATTCCGCCAGCGAGTGACAGGAAGCACGCCGTACTGACTCCCGACGCCACGTCCCGTGCTCTCCTCTCCAACCCCATCCCTGCAGTGAGCCTGGAGGATGGGCCCTTGAGGCTGTGGAGGGGCCAATGCACCCCGATGTTGGGAAGGCGGCCCCTTCTAAGCCGGTGGGGGGGCCCTCTGAGGAATGGAGAGGTCGGCATGGGCACATCCACTCTCACTCCAACAGGAGGACAGGAGAGCGATAAGCAAAGTACCCTCAACCCTGACAGCAGGATAAAATGGTCTGGGCACCGTGCGGGCCTCAGACGCTCACACCCCGCCCCTCGGTCCTCCAAGTGCACAAGGCTGCAGGGTCGTGCATATTGTTACAACTGCACCTACAGCTCACGTGACCGGGCACGAGGCAGGAACACCTGGGGCTCAGGCTAGCAAGCAGCCCAAGAGTGGCGGGGGGCGGGGGACCGTGCCCCGCAGGCAGCGCAGGAAGACCAAGGTGTTCCCAAGAGCGGACTATCTTCCAGCTCTTTGCTTTGCTTATAAACACAGGGAAGTTACCAAGTAAAGCCCAGTGCGGGTACTTTCCTGGTTTTACGACTGGGAGATTCACAGACTGTCGGCACCAGAGCCAATTTTGGCTCAGGGGTGTATTTTGTTCGGCTTGTACGGGATTTTTTTTTTTTCCTTTCTTTTTTTTCTAAATCAAGCCAACATTTAAAAGTCTGGATAGTCTATGAAGTTATTTGGACTTTCAGCTTCTTTTGAAACTTAAGATCTGACACTCGGGGCCTCCGTCTCCTGCTACGAACCTTCCTTCCTGAGCCTGGGGCCCCCAGACCCCTCACAACCGCACCCTGCCCGTCTCGCTCATGCTTATGACTGACCTCCTCCCCGTCTCCTTGGCAACATTTGATTTTCTGATTTGTTCTAGAGCCTGTTATCTGTAAAATAAAAAGTTATGGTGCATCTGAACTCAATCTATACTAAAATCAAACAACACACATCAAGCTGCAATAGACACGTGCACATTTCATCCCATCCCCTGAGCCAGCGGCACTGTATGGTCTCATCTTTTAAATATGAGAGCCACAAATCTAGGGGGGGACAAAAGCCACAGGCCTCAACACTATGGGTCATTTCCGAGTGCCCTAGTGCCCTGTTAGACGCCACGAGGAGGAGTGGAAGGGGAGCATCGTGGGACCTGGGGGAAGATCGGATCACGACACGCCTTTGCTGAGTGGGGAAGGTGCCTTGCCTGCCAGTTCCCGCCCGGCCGGCTGTGGGCTGTGGCCCGCTCCGTGGAGGTACCAGGGACACTGGAAAATTACCCCCTTCTTTAAGAATGGTCTAAAATGTTTTTTTCTGTGTTTAAGAGGTGACGGAAAGGCTGTAAACCTACGTGGACCTTTCAGTGGACAGAGTGGGGTTAGGGACCCTGAAAGGCTCCTTACACTAAAAATAGAGTCAACTAGAAATAGACCAGCCCTCCCAAAGGTCAAAGCCCATTTAGGATCATCTCAGTCCACAGCTGGATCAACGTAACCCAGGACTGCTAGGGCATCTCCCTTGGCTGCCTGTGAAAGGCTAAAGGAAAACCCCAGGAGGAAGACAGCCCCATCCAAAGCTTCAAACTACATGAAGATTTTTATATAGAACATCTGACCATCAAAGATTATCAGGCATATCAAAGCCTGACAGTGGGCTTCTCCGTAGAAATCGTGGCCGAAGGAAGATGATGGAGGGTCTTCAGAAAGAAAATGATCACCAGGCTGGACTATGCATCCTCAAAATAACAGAGCTCAGAGATGATTGTTTCAGCTGGGTTATGGGTACACAGAGGTTCATTCCATTGTTTTCTCTATTTTTGTATGCCTGAAATGTTCCCCAAAAGAAATGGAATCAAAATGAAGACAGTGAAGACAGAGGGAAGCGGAGAGAATTCCTTCCCGGCAGACACAGAGTAAAGACCCTAGTGGAAGGTGTTCTTCAGGGAGAGGGAGAGGGTCCAGAGGGCAGCTGGGTAAGACAGGAAGAGCCCATCCTGACGTGGGCAAGTCTAAATGGATACTGACCATGTAAAACAGTAATTATGTCTCGAGGAGGTCTGCAAATACAAAGAATTAAACTACATGATAACAATATCTCCTGAGCCAGAAGAGGGATCAGCAGAATTAGTACGTTCTAAAGTCCTTTTCACTGTCCGGAAAGTGGAAAGAATACTAATTCATGTTAGACTTTAATAATGAGTTGGGATGAGTGTTGTAATCCCCCAGATAATTGTGAAATGAATAGAATAGAATATGGAAGTAACAAGATAATAGTGGGGAAATGCGATATTAAAAAATACTCATCCCAAAGTCCAGGGAGTGGGGGAAAGATATCAAATGAGCAGGGAAAGCTGAAAACCGTGAAGACGGCGGACACCCAGTGTATCGTATGGAGTCACACTGCTGTGCGCGAGTGGCCTAGGACTCCGGCTGAAAGAGTAAAAAAAATAAAAAACGCAAGGCCATGGTGCTTAGAAGGGACACCCCTTCAACATAAAACTCTCCAGGCTCGGGGGACACTAAAAACAATGCAGTCATATTCCCCACCAGCACAGGGGATCCGTAAAGCAAGAAGCAAAACGGCCCAGAACCGTAGGATAGGGACCCAAAAGTCTGTCATGGCAGGAACCTCACCCTCTGGTAACACATGGCCCGTGGCTGGCCCGGACCCCGACCCATCACAAAGCAGCAGGTGTATGGACACCTGTAGCAGATGCTAGAGATGCCGTCTGGAGGAGACCCGCCTTGCCCTCCTTGGCCCTCCAGCCCGGGAGAGGACACCGACTAAAGAATGGGGCACTACGGAGTTGAGCGGAAGATCTTGCGGTAAGCTCAGAGGCCTGAGATGGGGAGGGGGGCAGCTGAGGCAGGAGGGGCGTGGGAGACGGCAAGAGCAACGCCGTGGTGGCAGAAACGACCAGTATGTTGGCCGGTTGATTAAGTCACAGGGTGCAAATGGCAGGTGCTGAGTGGGAGAGGCTCACTGAGGACCTTTTGTGTCATTTGAAAGTGAACTGTTTGCAGGGAGAGGCTTCGCAAAGGGTTCCCAGCTGGAAAATGGCATCGTCCACTCACTTATGGGGCAGGCTGGAGGAGCAGGGTGGGTTTTTTGTTTTGTTTTTGTTTTGTTTTGTTTTGTTTGCACTTGGAAGAGAAAGCCTTGGCAGGAAAGAAGGAAGGGAGGGAGGTCCGCACTGCCAAAGTGCAAAAGAGCGCGATCAGGCAGGAGCAGGCAGAACACAGTAAGGACTGTGATCAAATAGCTTTAGGAATCTTAAATTCCATAATCCTTGGCTTAGAGGGGTACAACATGTATCTGGCATATTAAAGGCCTTGAAGGTCTACAATAAAAAAGAACTTATTTAACTGTATTTATTTTGGCATTTCCCAAACTTACCTGATTATCATGCTTTAAAAGGGTTTATTAATATTTTGCAGGACATTATGGTTCCAAGGAACACAGATTGCAATATATTGGAGGAAAAAAAATTCTTGGCTTTAGAAGCCTGGAAAAGTAAAACCACCAGAGTCCCACCTCTGGAATCTTCCCCAAGCCACAGTCATGGGTCTGGATGGTTTTGACGGCCACACAGGACTTTCCTGGACTGTGGGCTTAGGAAATGTTGGAACTGTAGTTCCCTCCGATCAGCAGCAGGCAGCGGAAAGACGAGCCAGCAACGTGTGGTAAGAGCTGCTGAGACCAGGGGCAGAAACAGAAGGCAGAGAGGTTGGCTCGGTAAAGTTGCTTAAAAATGAACTTTCTAGGTCCAGAGGTACAACTGGGAGCCTTTCTTTTCTTTCTGGAAAGCAGGGCCTGAGAAAAACAAATGCAAGCCAAAGGCCCTCTCCGCCAGGGGAGTGGAACAGGAATTCCTGCTGTTCTGGGAGGAGGGAGTACAGGCCCTGCAACGGGGGGTACCTGAGGAATTCTGGGTCCTCGGTTTTGGTCAGTGGAAGCATGTTCATGTCCTAGGACCACTGTAACAGATCACCTCACACCTGGGGGCTGAAAGCAACAGAAATGTATTCTCTCAGCTCTGGAGGCTGGCTGCCTGGCTTCCGGAGGCTTCCAGCCCTCCTTGGCGTTCCGAGGCTGTCTGTTGCATCCATCTAATCTCTTCCCAGGGCCACCTTCTCTGTGTGTCTCTGTGTCCTCTCCTTTTAAGGACACCAGACATGGCTTGATCATCTAATCATCAAGGTCTACGAACACCCTATTTCCACATAAGGACAGGTTCTGAGATTCCAGGGGCACGGACATGCATCTCCCAGAATTCAGCCATTCACCATTCAGCCCCTACAGGAGAGCCAGCAGTCCCCTCTGCAGGCTCTGTGTGTGTCTCAGCCGTAGGCTCTCTCTCTGCCGGGATCCACTGGGTTCAATCCCGGTCCGAGGGTCCAGAGCTCAGGGGCTGGGCTGCCCACGCAGCCCCAAGACTCTCCAAGCATGGCTACTACTTTGTAAAAAGTCACTGGCTGCTCACCTCCCAAACACGGCCCTTCCGTTTCCCTCCACTGCATCTGTGGTATAAGGATCAAGTTGCCACAACCATTGACAGTTCAAGGCCAAAAGACTGAGAGGTCAGTCTCATAATCAAAGGGACAAAGCGGCAAATGCTTGGACCAGACCCAGGCTCACAAAGGGAGGTTTTCCCTGGCCCCCCATCTGGCCACTGGTTCTCCAAGGGCAGAAGTGAGCTGCTCCCGCCCTGTGTCTTTGAATGGGAACTGGGTCTTCATGGACGATCAAACTAGCCTTTGCCCCTCTCTGGGAACGGGGCAGTGAGCTCCAGTCACTCTGCCTCAGTAGGGACCTGCTTCTCTGTTCAGTGTCCTAGTGGCCTCCGGCAGCTTCCTAAGGCTCAATTCTCACCTAGAAGGGCCAGCTGCCGAGTTACTGGGGACTGGGGAGGAGGGGGGAAGGAGGAAGGTGTGGAGGCAAATGCCAGTGAAAGGGAAATGTCTGTGGAATGGTCTCTGGGGTCTCCCTCTCCCTCTGCAAATGCACACTGCGTCCCCACCACTCATCAGAAGCCCTGCCTGGTTTTAGTCTTTGTTCAGAACACATGGGCCCACAAGGTTGTTGGAGATTTGTTGAGTGACTTGAATCCCACCAGGACGCCCAAGCAGACCAAGCATGGGAGCCGGCCTGAACAGGAGACTCACCGAGACCCGGGTTCCACGGACCAGCCATCCCAGGTCCTGCCCTGCCAGGACAAGGAGCAAACGCTGTCCTCTGCCTGCATCATACCTGGAAACAGAGCCACCTCCAAGGTGGCAGAAGGAAGCCACGTCTGTCCCAAAGCCCGTGATGGACGGGAGCGGGTTTTGCACACGGGTGTTTAGATTCAGCCGACAGGTGAGGTTTCAGTTCCCCCAGAGGACCTCCTATTCCTTAAAAAAAAAAAAAAAAAAAGGACAGAAAATAGAGCAATAGCATCCTTCGGCAGTTTCCTTACGAAAGGAGAGTGCCCCCAGCCCAAACAGTATAACCTCTTTCAAACCGATAAAGCAACTCGGAGCATCCAAACATTCAACAGGTTTTTAAAAATAATGTTTTGAAAATCACATTCTTTCTAGTACCCAATGGCTAAGGAGACAGTTCTTTAAATCTTGGCCCTGCCGATGGCCGGGCCTTGCTGCACCTAGCTTGCGGACTGATGCCGGCCTCGCCCCAGATGAGGAGGGCGCTCAGGACTGCAGCTCAGCTGCAGAGGGAACCCCTCAAAACTGTCCCCGAGCACACGTTTACACGGCCGGGTAAAGGCCATGCAGGCTGAGGCGTCAGGCAGGCCTGTGTCTTACCTCCCGGCTCTGTCACTTACGAGGACGGTGACCAATGGTCCCGTGTCGCTTGACACCATTCTGGCTTTCACATCCTAAATCCAGAGTCGCAGGAAATTCCTCATTTGGGGACAGTCCAAGACAGAGGGTCACCCCAGTTGTCCCCAACATCTCTGAACCTTAGTTCCCTCTTCTGTGAGCGGGGGCAAGACTGTCAGCCACGAAGTCGTAAGGATCGGGCGACACCTGGTGTGGCAGGGCGTGTGGATGCGCAAGTGGCTTCCTAGGAGCCGAGACGCGTGGGCTCCCAGGACGGGGCTCACTCACCAGAGCAGCCGCACCAGGGCCGCCCAGGTATTTCCCATCCCTGACTCACGCCTGCCTCCTCCTTTCCTCACTCCCTCCCATGTGTCTCAGCAAGCAGCACTTTGCCAGTTTCCTCCCGAGCTCTTCCATTCGACCATACACTGCAGGCTCGTCCATCCTTCACTTCCGGTCTCTGTTCCACTTCCCGGGTCCTCCAGCTGGATTCCGTGCATCAGACACCGGGCTTCCCGGCCCAGGATTCTCTCCCCAGTGTGGTCCTACGGATTCACATCAGCGACGGCCGGGCCCACCACCGGCTTAGGACAGTAGTATTCTGGGGCTTCTACCTGCCTGAAGTAGTAGTGCTTAAAGATGCTGCTCAGGCGTCAGAAGACTGGAACACAACGAGGGTTTTATCACAGCAGAACGGGTTAGGAGGTGTCTGGAATAAAACTGACATTTGCTTTAACACGTTGATATGAAACAGCTCTTGGATTTAAGTTTTTCTATCATCTACTAGTGCCTTTTATCTCAGAATTGTCAGGAATGCAATTAAGGTCACCCTGGGGGGTTCACGTTGTACGTAGTTTCCTAGAACCAGCGCCATGGGAAATTGGGCCTCCACAGGGAGCCAGGTGGCACTGAAACAACCTCTTTCTGGAAAGAGGCTGGTCCAAGTGCACCTGCTTACAGGCAAACCGCAAAGGGCTCCGTACCGATCTGCACCCAACAGGGCAGCCGGACATGTGAAATTTCATCCCAAGCAAGCACGTGGGACCTTGAGCAGGAGTGGGTAAACTTTCCTGTAAGAGCCAGACATTTAAGTATTTTAGGCTTTTCAGGCCATATGGTCTCTGCTGCATCTACTCGTCCCTGCTGAATGAAAACAGCCACAAAGAACAGATGGGCAGGACTGTGTTTCAGTAAAACTTTGTTTACAAAGTGGGCAGTGAGCTGGGATTCGCTCCCCAGGTCCGTCTGCAAACCCTTAACTAGAGGGATGGTCACAGTGAAGAGGCCCTTCCTGCGCCACTCTGCCTCCTCCCTCTGCCTCCACATCAGCCCACTTCACTTCAGCTTTAAAAATACCGTTTAACTGCGGAGAAAATGGACTACATTTTAGAGGCAGTGACTGAGGAATGTCTTTTTATCTGATCTTAAATTTTCAACTACCTGCTCTGGCCCCGTCTTTCTTAAGTAGTGCATCTCAGGGTCTGGAACAACCCTCTTCCCTAACTGCGCCTGGTTGTGCTGTATAAACACGCAAGAAGGGAGAGCGCCCGGGCGGCTCAGGCCAGGCGCTCTGCTCCGCGACGAGCCTGCTTCTCCTCCTCCTGCCACTCCCCTTGCTCCTGCTCTCTCTCTCTCTCTCTCTGTCAAATAAATATGGAAGAAGGGAAAGCTAAAACCACCCAAATTGCCTATGGAACCCAGAATGTCTCTCCTTTCTGGTATTTAGAACAGTTAGCTTGACTCTTTCTTCTCAGTGTCCCCCCAAAAGTAAAGAGTGGTAGAAGTGTTTATTTGGACTTTTTACGGAAGAGAGCCAAACGCTGAAAGAAAATACTTGAAACTGCTTGAAGGGACTCATGTGAGAGCTTCAGAATCACGGGACATCCTGAGTGAGAGAAAAGAGGGGCTTTCCGGGGTTGTTTTCGGTGGGTCCTGCACAGCTGGAAAAGCAAACACACAGAAGGATCCTTTAAGGACAGGAAAGACAGCAGGATGATCTGCTTCCCCAAGTTCCCTCCGGCCTGCCCAGCTGGTCTGATTCCCGCAGGTCTCAGACGTGAGTCCTAGAGCCCAGCTTCTTCCCTTCCCGTCTTTTAAAACGGTAACACCTTCAAGTGTCATCATCTCAAAATGCTTTTTCCTTTGAATGGCAAGGGTTCTCTCTTGCACATATTGTGTAGGACCAGTCACACCGACTGCACGCAGACCGGGAACTGGAGGCCTGCTGGCTGCTACAATGTGCTCCCAGAGCCCCTAGGCCTGCCAGAGCTTCACTGTTGCACAACCTACAAGTTTGCGCCTCCACACGCCCCTTCCTTCCTGCCCCACAGCCGAGGAGAATGTGACGCAGGGGTGATGCGGGGGGTAATCACTGGCCCCTAACCCTGTCCTCGTGCCAGTGACGTCTCCAGGCAGCAAACAGCTCAGAGGGGAACTGGTTTTGTACCAGGGTCTGTTCCATGGACAAGCTGATCGGGAGAAGCAGCGCGGGATTGGCTTGTACAGACGCTGCTCTGATTTGCTCTATTTTAGAACAGAAGGTCCTGCTACCACTTTCAAAGCAATGAAAATACTTAAAGCGAGACCAGCCAGGAGGAGTGTCACCCAGCAAGCCCGCTCCACACCACGTCTTCAAGATCCGCTAGACGGACTGCCAAGGGAGGGCCCAGGACCCTGACGGCACTCCCACGGCTACGGCCACAGAGAGGGCCATGCTGCTCCAAAGTCAGTCACTCTCATCCCAGTTCTGGCTGTGGGTTTCACCCTGGGAGGCCTCCGTTGCTCATGCACTAATAACACGAGGTTCCTAACGATCCTTCATGAAAAGACAGGCTGAGGTGCAGCCGGGAATGTGATTCATCCTCGTTAGCCTCTGTCCCTGCACGCTCAGCTTCCGGCCCACAAGGTCACCAGGGAGAGCGGCTCCCAGTTGTACTTTGACAGACTGGGTCTCTGTCTTGTGGTGACGAGCAGTGACCGCCGTCCTACCCAGGTGGGCTGTGACATACTTCAGGGCCTTGGCGTCAGGCACGCAGCAGGTTCCCGCCTCCAACCCCACCTCCAACCCCAGCAGGCGGTGCCTCACTACTTAGTTGTTGGCCTCGAATCCAAACATATTTAATTTTCAAAATACCCCACTCTAGAGTAAGATTTCTTTTTTCCTCTCTGCTTACTAAGGCCAACATTCTTTTTCCCTTTAGGTAGCTGATGGCCGCATAAACAAAATATACATGGGCAATCATTTAACCACAGGCAATACAGGGAGGGCTGTGTTTGCCCGTGGCCCTTAGAATTCCAGGGTAACCCGCCCAGGCACAGAAAGGACAAGGAAAGTGAGCCAGTTACAGGACTAATAAATGCATCCTGGATTTCTTCTACAACTTTAGCCAAAGTGCCAGCCTGGGAACAGGCATTCCTAGAGTAAGCCCATCCCCTCTGTGGATCTCAGTTCCTTGTCAGAGTGGATGGTTGATGCCTAAGGACAGAGGCCATGACTCTATTCAAAAATCCTAGCTCCTGGTGGGTGTGAGGAGATGCGCCATCCTGGACATCCAGGAGGGGAGACCGGAATGCCACTCCCTCACCTCCCTCCAAGAGCCCTGCTCCCTTGGGAACTGAGGCAGATCTGCCCACGGTGGGGGCTTTTGGTCCAATCCTGGGACTCCTTCGGAGGGTAAGAAGCTGGAATGACTCCTGAGAAGCCAGCATGGCTCCTGACTTCCTGCACAGCAGCTTGTGGAACACAAATGCCTGGCTGAAATTTCCTTTTTATTTATCATTTTGTTAAGTTATAGACAGGAATAATTTATAATAGTCACATCTCAGATACTTCAGTTGTTGGACAAACACAAAGACAGAAAATTAAAGCACAGAGAATTCAAAAAGATGGTTACTATAATACATCAAGAGTTAAAATTCAAAATACCCAAGACCCCACATATTAGAACAAAACATAAAGTTTAAAATTTCCCTATGAGCCTACGAGCCTGAAATTACAAAATTTAGCAACTGCCTAAAACAGAGAATCATGAGTTCTATGTTCTCAAGGTAAGAAACAAGGAATGCTTTGGTAAATCATCTTTACTACTGAAATATGTCTGCCACCTTTTGAATGATTGTATATAACACAGGCACAGCACAGATTTGAGAGTAAATCTCACAAACTTCTCTCACTATTCGATTTTTCAAATATCTTTTCATTCAGTCAATGAGAAAAACAATTCAGTCACCTGAATTTTGTTTAAAAAAATTAAAAGTATTTCCAGGGACTCTTAAAGCTGTCTCCAAAAGTATAAAATGTTCTACCCTTTCAAAATCCGAAACATTCGTGTTTTTTTTGGAGATAGACACAGGACGTGGGACTTGCTCCTAACTCTGTAAATGCTCATTTGCTGCTGTCCATGGCAGCCTCAGAAAAGTGGGGAGCAGCTCACGGGGACCCTGGCAGGGACGGCATCTTCAGCAGCCCACACCATGACCTTGACCACCGCCAGCCTGGCCCCCGTCCTGCTTGCAAGGCCAGGTTCCCCAGCACATATTGACCTGTCACTCTTCGGTCCGTTTTTGCTTGGGGGACTCCAGCTCACTCAATAAATCTCTGCCGGCTGCTCCAGCTTTTGAAGCAAAAAGAACCGCTCCCTGTTTAAAACCGAGGTTCTTCAAACTTCGGGCATAATCTGCGTATATAGCAGAGATGAGTTTCTGTAAGCCACAGTTAAGGAAAAGAAGGCCAGAGAGAGATGTGATTACATGCCACCTCGCTCCCACAGGTAGGAAACAACCAGCTCCGGGGGGCTACTCAGAGGGACAAGGGGGCCCACAGGAGGGCAGCAGGAGGCGAGCACAACACAGCTGAGCACGGGCACCCTTCCTGGGGGAGGGTGATTCCGGGTTGGGGGAGGCGAGGTCTCAGTCTGCAATGTCACCCACTACACTTGGCAGAAGCTGAGTACAAAGCACCTCCTTCTAGAAAATCCAGCTAACATCCTCCTAGACTACCTCAAAGCCTAACACAACTAAAGACTACATAAAGCAAGAGGACTCACGTGCACACCGTCTGGCATGGGAAAGGCTGAGCGGTGGGTGCTCTGGGGGGCAGACACCGCTCAGCGAGAGGTTCTGAAGACAAAGCCTGCCTGGAGGCATTGGGTTTCGGGCAGCCCTGTTTCCCCGAGGTTCTAAGCAGCCCCTTCCAACTGGAGGCAGCTCCACCAGTGCCTGCATATGGGACACTGACGAAATTCAAGTTCAGTTTCATTTTCTATACCAAACAAAACAACATACACACAGAAGAGCAAGTATCTGACCTGTGGAAATGAAGATGTGATGCGAACAAGCGAGACTCAGCAAACTCAAGCGACTGGGGGCTGCGTCCTCAAGCCCGACCCTTTCAAAGAGAATGTGGGACTCAAGGGGAGCTGGCAGCTGGCCACCGGGACCTGCCTGCGTGACACGTATCTCTGAAGTGCTGCGTCTGGTCCCACATTAGACTGTCACTGTGGATAACAATGGCTTTTTTATTTATTCCAGAATGTATATTCCAGATAAATATATAAATTTTTATATACTGTATTATATTTTTTATATATATTTATATACATTTTATATATTTTATTCCATGGAGTGCATTCTCTTAAATAGTACTGTTTTGAAGTGTCAGGCTCCTACACCTTTCCTAGATCATTTCCTTTATCTTTTTTTACATTCAAACAAACCTTCACAAAATTCGGAGTCCCATCCCTTTACAGCCTCTGCTGCCTCCCCATCCGTCTTAGACCTGATGCCAGCAACGCACCCATTTTCTTCCAGATTCTCGGTCATTTCTCGCTCTCCTGTGACTTTGGCAAATCTGAGTGTGGCTCGTCTCTGATATGACACAGTTCTTGCCCAGGCAGTACGACTAAGAGGAACCCACGGTGCCATCTGTCTCCTCCTTGGCATAACCATCCCAACAAAGGATATCTGTGTCCTCAGTGACCCCGACCGCGCCGTACTTGAGACAGGCCTCCACAAATAAGGCAGCTCTATCGAAGTATCTCATGCTGCTCAAGAGAACACAGGGAGTCAGGCTTCGTGATTTACCGCGTTTGGGGGAAGACCCACCCGAGGGCGTATCTCCAAATAAAGAGTTGTACCCATTCTCCCTGGAAACCTGAGTGCCAGTAAGTTACACGAGCACCTTTCCAAGCCCTGGCTCACAGAAGAAAGCAGGGGACAATACTCATGTCCCTAACCCCAGGCTCTTTCTTCTTTTTTAAAGATTTTATTTTTTATTTATTTGAGAGAGAGCTGAGGAAGGAGCAGAGGGAGAGGGACAACCAGACTCCATGCTGAGTACAGAGCCTGATGCGGGGCTCGATCTCACCACCATGAGATCATGTCCTGAGCTGAAATTAAGAGTTAGATGCTTAATCGACTGAGCCACCTGGCACCCTAGCCCCAGGCTCTTTCTAACTAATATTTACAAAAACTATAACATACTTGGGTGCCTGGGTGGCTCAGTGGGTTAAGCTGCTGCCATCGGCTCAGGTCATGATCTCAGGGTCCTGGGATCGAGTCCCGCATCGGGCTCTCTGCTCAGCAGGGAGCCTGCTTCCCTCTCTCTCTCTCTGCCTGCCTCTCTGCCTACTTGTGATCTCTGTCTGTCAAATAAATAAATAAAATCTTTAAACAAAAACTGTAACATACTTAAATATACACAAATCCACAGAGATAGGACAAGTATCCACATACCCACTGTCCAGATTTAACACAGTCTTTTGCCATATTTGCCTCAACATCCCTTAGTTTTAGATAAATAAAATAAAATGTCCCCTCAGTACTAGGTATTACTTTCAGAGGGGACATCTCCCACTGGCAACACTCTGCCGTCCTTCCGACTGCTCTCTACCCTTCCTCTCAACTGCTCCTGAAGACTTCTTTTACATTCTTTTTAAATAGACACCTGTTAGTTTTGGTGAATATACTGGTAGGAAAACAGAGCTCCTAGGCCCAATGAAGACAACTTAACAAGGACTATGACTGTTCCATTCTCTGTAAAGATATTTTTTTGTTTATTTGTTTTGTTTTGTTTTGAAATAACCCTAAAAGGTAAGTTTCTCCATTCACTCTGCACAGAGTGCTCCATCCACCCAGCAGAGACTACTCAAGAGAGCACGAAGCAGTCCGTCACCCCGACCAAGGCGCGGAGCACTCTGGGTGTACCTGTGAAGTGTCTCGGCCACCGTGAAAAAGCAGCCCAGGGAGAGGAGGACCAGGAGGGCCTTTGACTTCTGGTTGACTTGTGGAGAGCAAAGGTGGTCCACCCAGCGCTTTAAAACATCGGCGCACTCTTCAGAGCTTAAACGGACCTGAGAGAGATGCCCACATCAAAAATAAAGACGTCCTGCACTACGTAAAGAAAACTGTAATGGCATCAACATGGGCTCTGCGCCTGTGCGACCAAGGCCAGAGTCTGGGCTCACACCCCAGCACCCCAGAAGGGAAAGGGGCCAGCTGCTTTCACTTACTTGTTACCAAAGACATCCAACACTCCATAAGAAGAAATGTAATTTCTTCATAAAGAACGGGAGCCTTAGAGTTGCAAGAAAGTATCTGCATAGCAGCTTTGCAGCCAAAACACCCCTTCTCAATCACGAGTCCAAGATCGAGACTGAACTCTACCCCACATGCTCAAGGAGCCTCAGGAAGCCACCTACCTTCGCCAGCCAAGCGGCCCGGTTCCACTCGCCGTATGTCTGCAGGTAGCGGCAGGCATCTGCGGCCTTGTCTATCAGGCAGAGCAGCTGCACCCCCTCTGGAAGACAGAACGATAGCCCCCAGGTGACACCACGGCCCCGTGGAGTCAAGAGTGGAGGCGGCACCGCCACAGCCCCAACAACAAAGTGGGAAAGCGTGGGCTCGGTGCCCTCGCCGTGTCAGCCGGCCTGGCTTCATCCCCTCGGGCCAGTGCTCTTGGACAGTGTGACAATGGGCTCATACACAAAAAAAGGAACAACTACGACATAAGCAAATGCTTTGTCCAGAGGACGCACAAACATACCACAAAGCGTGCCTCACCTGCCAGCTTGCCATTGGCGATCATGTTAGTGGCCACCAGCTTAATGGTGCTCTGGGAGGGGCCCGAGGAGGTGACAGTTGTGACCAAACAGGCTTTCAGGGAGTCACAATAATAATGCTGGTTATCCGCACTTGTTTCCAACAGCAACTGCACAGCTCTGTCTGTCTAATGAGAAAGAGTTTTTCTAATTATGAGACCATTTTCTTCCAACATAATCTTAGTGAATTTATAATTTATACACTGAACTTAATAGCTCAGAGAAGACTTTCACTTTCAAAATTTGCTTGTCAATGCTTTGCTTATATCTAGTGACCACAGCGTGTCTGCCTGCTTCTTTGAAACAAAGGTAAAACCACAGTCTGGTTAACACACTCAAGAAACTGCTTACTCCAGCTCGGCGTCAATTCAGAGACACAAAACCACAACAACCCAAACCAGTCAGGTCTCATCTGACATTACGCAAGCCAAAATTCTAAGCTAGTCAACCCCAGATTTTTGTTTTCTCACAAGATTTGTTGGTCTTTTGAAATAAAGCTGAAATTTACATGTATTCATTCAGGGAAATACTATGATCTACTGTCTGTGCAAGCATGTGTATATGTGTGTGCATGTGTGTGTGTGTGCATAAATGTACATGATGCTCTGAAACACTCATCAGCTAGCGATTCCGGGAAACGTGAGTGGAATTGTAAAGACTGGCATACTTGACCCAAGAGAAGTAGCTGGTCTGTGCATTTCCTTGTATGATCATAAGTTGACCGCTTTACTTCCTGTAGATTCACCCTTTCCAGCTGAAATTTCTAGAGTAGGAAAAGAAAAAAAGAAAAAATTGAGTCAATTTAAGACTTGAGTTAAATTTTACTAAAATAAAATCCTTTTATAAATATTATTTTGCCTTCTGAAGTTATTAGCTAATCAACTTCACAACATAATAAGAGTCTGATTAGAGAAATGTTGAAATGAATTCTCATCTGTGTGCGAGTCTGCCCACTTACAGAAGCCGGCCCTCCACATACTGAAGGACTCTCCTGCAGTGAAAACATGGTGAAAGTACCTTTTCAGAATAACAAATTCAAATTGAGTGAAAGAAATGTTTGTTATTTATAGAAAATAAAATTAGAGAATAATAGTGAATCTTCTAAGTTAACAATTTTAAGACAAAGAAAAAAATAAGGACTTAATAGTAAAATTCTAACGTGTATTAAAAAACTCAATGAGCATTTATGAGCTTTTCAAGTCCCGAGTCAGGCCTTTTTTAAGGCAGTGGCGCCAACAAGACTTACTATGTGCACCTTCACTTAGCCGGAAAGTTTCCCAAATTTAAGATACTTCTTACAAAGACGTAAGTCAACAAGATGGGAGCTTTAAAGAGTTTAATATATGCAACACAGTACCTGAAAATAGGCATTTTCACAGAGAATATCATAACATATATCCAGCGGGTTGTTCACTTTGTCCTGAGGCACAGTTTCTTTAGAGGCTGGGGTGCCCGCCGGCTTTTGGCGGGACAAGCTGTGCAGGTAGTGGGCAGCAACGGTCCAGAAGTGTAGCTCTGACTCATCCCCATAAAGCCTGAGAAGGGTGACACCGAAGTCCCACTGAGCGCACACAGCAGACTTGGGCGTGGACAGGGGCTCTCCACGAAAGCCTCAGGGACCAGGAGCATAGCATCTGGGATGCTGGCCTGTGCCTGGCAGCGTGACAGAGGAAGCAGCCCATTCGCCAGCCCTAACTGGGTTGTCTCAGACAACCCAAGAGCCTGAGGGCACAACCCCTTCACACCCAAACCCCCCTGTGCTGTGGTAAGAGCAGCATGATGGGCTGGGCCTGATCATCATCAAGGCCTGGGCACTGATTCACCGGCTTCGTCAGGAGCACACACACCTTTCAATCTGGACCACAGCTTCACATTAAGGAAGAAGCTCCTCTGGGAAAATTGGCTAAATAAGGTATAGAAATATCTGCAATTTATTCTTTGGGGCATAATGGATGGAAATTTCTTTTTGGTAAGTGACAACTTGACCATTCAAAGAGGAAGTACAGATTATTGCCTCTAAATATAATTTACTAGTATAACTAAGGACATGCTCTTTGTAACTGATATTTTGAAACACAAATTTTAAAAAGTTGTCCGTAGGAGGCAGCCTTTTCAGTACAGAAGGCCTAGATCTCACATTAAAAATGTGAATTTTTTTTCCTATTTGTATTACTAGTTTCAAAATTAACTGTAAAGCAAATATAAAGGATGAACTGATACGTTGTTCTAAAATCTAAAAGGGTTTGTTTGGTGTTAACTGAGAACCCTCAATAAGAGAAATGAGTTCATCTGAAATTCTGTCTCTTACACAGAACACTGACTGTTACCTTGAAACCAGCAGGCATCTCTGCAGGAGAGTGAATTCTGGATCAAGCAAGAGCTTCTTGATGTCACTGTAAACAGGAATCCAGACAAAGGGAAGGCAAAATTTTTAATCAAACAATAAAGGAGATAAATTAGTATACTCTTGAAAGGGGAAATCCACTCGAAATTGTTAATCTACTTAAAGTTTTGCTATTCCTTTTTTTGTTTTGTTTTTTAAGGATTTTATTTCTTATTTGACAGAGACACAGACACAGAAAGAAGGAACACAAGCAAGGGAGAATGGGAGAGGGACAAGCAGGCTTCCTGCGGAGCAAGGAGGAGGGAGTCTGATGGAGGGCTCAATCCCAGGACCCTGGGATCATGACCCGAGCCGAAGGTCATGACCAAACCGAAGGTGGCTTAACAACTGAGCCACCCAGGCGCCCAAGTTTTGCTATTCCTGAAATATTTTGTTCTTTTTGAACTAGTTTGTATGCTTAGAACTGACAAAGGAAGTTACTTTGCCGTGACCCTGAAATGACAAATGTTTTAAAAGGCTCACAGTGGTTCTAGGCCTGGAGAACTGGTACCTGTCAACCATCACAGGGGGTGAGGCTCTGATTCAGGCCTACAGTCCTGCAAGAGTTTAACTCATGGTTTTGAAAACATGAACAGCTATCTCCCTATAGGAATAAGAATGTCACTGTTGGCAAAATGACTTTGCTACTCATCAGAAACACTATGTACTTTAGAAAAGAGAGAGATTCAGAAACTATTCCAAAATCTATTTAAGGAAGAAAGACACGATTTTATAAACTGATATTCCTAAAATAGCCACATACAGAATATTCATAAATTGGGAGGGGGAAAGATGCTCTTTAAATCTTTTCTACTTAAACACAAATGTTACTTTTTGGATACAGAAACAATAATTATTTTGAATTTGGCGTCAATAAAACATGGAAAATGTATTAAATACTGTGATTACATGTGATAGATTCTAAGATTGCAAAAATGTATTCTATTTAACCAAGAACTGATGGACCCGTATGTTTCTACTTCCTTTGCAATATTATTCCCAATATATCCTTTTAAATGCTCTTGGCTCAAGGGAACATATTAATTTCTTAGGACTGTGCACACATAGCACCTGATGTGAAGAATTTATTTTAGAAAAGGCAGCTGCCACGGAAGAACCGCGCTGTGCATGGCCTCTAACCTGAGGAGCTTCGTGGGGCATCTGTGGTCGAGGCGGGCTGAGCTACGATGAAGCTCACACCACAGCTTCCGCTCCTGCACTGATACGGGACCACAGCCGTCTAACACTTAGGATCTTGGTGAAGGCAGATGCTGTCAACGTAACTACTAAATAATTATGTTTTCTACAACAGAAAGATTCTCAAGGGAAATAAACTTCCAAACAGAATGGTTCTGAATAGAACCTTTCTCCTTGGGCTACTAACATTTTCTGAAACAAAACCTACTCTAATTTCAAAAAGCCTAAATGACTGTATTTTCTTTTTCATAGTCATACCCTCTATTAAAACATAGCTGGGATGCTTACTTTGATAATGAATTCAGCTGCTCTTGAAGGAGATTCTTTATTTCTTCATTTTCTGGATAATCACTGTGCAGAAAATATTTTGAATAAGCTCATTCTCTTTCACTTACAACCACATTTCTTCACCAGAAAAAAAGTTGTACCAATAGAGAAATAACCTCTCTGCAGTGCCTGGTTTCAAAAGCTGGTTATAGACCAAACAGCAATTACTCAAGAACCCACCAACCACCTTTCATGTCTGCTTTCACCTCGTTTAGGTAAAACAAAGGAATGAGTAATGAACGTCTCTCTGGCTTTCAAGAAACCAGAAAATTTATCAGCGGGCTCTAAAAACCATCATGCTTAGATTCACGTTAATAAGAAACCCAGCAATGACTGAAGGGATGTGCTCTTCTGCTCTGCAAAATGGACATACCTTTCTCTAAGTAGATACTTCCTGAAGTATCCAGATACCTCATCCCATTATTTGTTGTATTCCCCTAACCCATGCCTATCTGTGCTGTCCACATGGCCTAAGTTCAGTAATGCTTGTCGGTTTAACTAATAACTACTAATAATAGTTACTGTGAATATATTTTTGTAATGAGGCAGGTAGTAAGATTCATAAAACAGAAAATATCTCTGTAATAAGCTCATTCTTGCTGCTTTTCTCTTTTATATATTTTATTTATTTGAGAGAAAGAGAGCGTGGGAGGAGGGCAGAGGTAGAGGGACAAGCAGACTCCGTGGAGCCTGAAATGGGGCTGGGAGATCATGGTTTGAGCTGAAATCAAGAGCTGGTTCCTTAACCGACTGAGCCATCTGGGTACCCCTCTTACTGCTTTTAAAAAGAATCTGAAGCCTGGCCTCAAATTCCTCTTGGCCTAACTGGCTCTCTTCACACTCACTGTGCCATCCCCGTGTTCTGACTACAACTGCCGAGAGCAGCTCATGAACCCCAGCGCCCCACACCTGCCCGCTCCCAAAGACCCCAGCAAGGCAGAATGAAGGATCTTTCAGTGCATCTACTATTTCTGCCTCAGCTTGTTTTTTTTCCAATCCTTTTAAATCCCAGAGTACAGGCGCCTGCTGGTTTTCATGGGTGCCCTTTAACCCCAAGCAAATTAAGTAAGGAAAATAAAAATGGTAAAAACTTACACCTGAGAAATGTCCAAAGAATACTGTCCATTCCATGGCTGGTGTAGTAAGAAAGCTTTCAAGGCAAGGGAGGCCCTTGGAACAAGGAGATAGGGGCACCACACAGGCTCTAGATAAAAATTAAAAAAAAAATTAAGTAAGTTTTTTCTTTTAATAGAATAGAATTTTATTGTTTTGCTGTGAAGCTTCAGCTATAGCACTTTACGGAAAAGTCAACAGACAGCGATGCATAAATCTGGTGGCAGCAGAGAGTATATTCAACGTCATCGCTGCTTAAAGACAAACGGGCTAAGAGTGCAGAGATTCTCTTCATTCAAACTGATGAATAGCTCTTTCTTCCCCTTTTTAAAATTTAAGTGTCCTGTATGGTATAAAAACACTGATCCTACATGAAAAGGTTTAATGCAACAACTCAACAGATACTAAGCTCATTATTTTAAAATACTAAAAATAATATTTACTTGTATCCTCTTACACCGTTTGCTGTCTTTGCTTTTCTGAGACTATTCAACTAACACAGCCCAACAACCCTGAGCTTGTCACTAGAGGTATCAGGTCACCCTGCTCAGCAAAGGCATCCTCAGGTCTTACTCACAAGGGCAGCTCCTATCCCCCTAGACCATGGGCCCTAGCATCCCCTACATGCAGCAGTGGGCTTACTTAGGACATAAACAAGATTTGCTTCTTCTTCTTCTTTTTTTTTTTTTTTTAAATAACATATTCTAATTCAAGGAAGCCGAAGGCCCAAAGGTCCCAGTGCCCAGGCAACCGTGTTGTGGCTACCTAACACAGCCCGACCTGGTCAGACGCTTAACCAGTAGAGTTCTTCAGGACTTCATTAATTAATTTTAACTAATTAACCTTAATTAATTCTAACTAGCTCAAATTTAAAAATACTTGATTCAGTCATTGGATAACTTTTACATTTACTCAGGTATACATAACTACTTTTTCAGTTGTCAATTTTATAAAATCTAAATGCAGCTTAAGTATTTCTGCTGAAAAAATGTGTCCCCTAAACTGATCCTTTTTTTTTTTTTTAAAGATTTCATTTATTTATTTGACAGAGAGAGAGAGAAAGAGAGAGAGCAAGCAGAAGCAGGGGAAGCAGCAGGCAGAGGGAGAGGGGAAAGCAGGCACCCCATTGAGCAGGACGCCTGACACAGGGCTCAATCCCAGGACCCTGGGATCATGACCCCAGGTGAAGGAAGCCACCTAACAACTGAGCCACCCCGGCACCCCATGATCCATGTTCCAATGTTAAGTACACCCTGGGTTCTGAAAACTGAGCATGCAAAACTGAAATTTCTCATCAGTAATGTTTAATACCAACTACAGGTTGAAAATGATAAAACTCTGGATATACTGGGTTAAATAAAATTTCTATTAAAATTAATTTCATCCATTTTTCACTTTTTAACACTGAGTACCAGAAAATGTAAACATATGTGGCTCACATTATGTTTGTTAGAGACTACTGCTTTAGAAACCATCATTGTATGTAGTTAGCTAAGTATTACATCTTAGATAAAATATCTTATGTGGACTTTTCAGAGTCATAAAATGGCCAGAAATATCTCTAATACTATTTTTTTTTGCACCCAAGAGTTTTAATACTGATTCATCAAAATCACTTAAACTGCAGTCCACATTCCGAGGTCCTCTGTTACTCCGTATCCTGAGGGCTATATGCTACTGGCTTCTCATGTCCTCTGAGTCTCCCTTAATTTAGAACAGTCCTCTCATCTTTTTATCTTTGGTCTTACACAATGTTGTCATTTTTGAAAAGTCTGGTCTGTTCAGTGTCGTAGGAAATGATCTCCACTGAGCATCAGACTCAGGCTAAACATTCTGGGCAAGAAGCGGACACAAGGGATGTTGCATACTTCCTACTGCCTCCGGGCACAGGGAGCATGTTAGCTAGCCACCGGGTAACACGAAATGTGGTCATCTGGTTAAGATGAACTCATGGGCTCTCTCGAAGTCAAGGCACCTTTTTCCCCTTCACAATTATGGCGAGATACTGTGAGACCGAATTTCCTATTCGTCAATGCCCTTCCACCCAGTGATCTAACACCCACCAGTGATCCTGGCTTGAATCAACTCTTACATTAGGAATGGGAATTGGTGATTCTCTAATTCTATCACTCTGTCTACATTTATCAACTGGCATTCTTCTGTAAACATGAGCTTTCCCTTCCTGCCCAGGCCCCTTCCTCTTTTGCTGGGAATATTACTATGGAATAATGGATTAAAAAATAAAAGAAGTCCAACACTGCTATCTATACAAATGTTATTCTTTACGATGCTCAGACTGCCCCAGCTTTGGCAGCAGAAGCTTCTAAATGCTCGTTTCTGTATGTTTGTGACGGGCCCTCACTGGTTTTTCAATTCCTTCCTTAGTTGCTGGCACCACAAAATGCCCCAGACTCCTCTTGCAGCTTTCTCGCCTCTGTCCTGGAGCAAACTGCCCAAGGAGCCCTGGTTCTTTTAGGTCAAGAAACAGAATGTATAAAACAAATCTGGGTGCTAAGAGAGTTTCCTGCCACTGAAATGTCATTGCTTCTATGCCTGAAATTAGTACACACAGCCAGGAAATAAAGAAATAACATTTAAAGTCAAATTCAGACCCACCCTGAAGAGCTCTTCCTCCTCACCCCCCCACCCCCACATCCCTCTTCCCTCAGTAGGAACTCTGGTTCCCCTACATTGTAATTTACTTATGAGTTTGTTCCAGTCAATAATATGCACAAAACCGTTTCACAACGAGTAATGCCAACTACTGAAGCTGAAAACCCCAGACAGCTCTTTTTCATCCTCAAAGTATGAACCACTAAGGGGCACTGTGGGAATCCTGCATTTCGGTTATGAGAACTCTTCTTACCAATTTGTTAATACGGTGAGGTTCAATGGTCTCTTTGTCCAATTTTAGGGTTTATTTTTTTCTTTGATCCTTCTTGTTTTCATTATACAGTTGACCCTTGAACAATATGGGTTTGAACTATGCAGGTCCACTTACGATTTTTTTTCAATAAATACAGCACAGTACTATAAATGTATTTTCTGTTATAATTTCAAATTATGATGACTTTATGAAAACCCCTTATGATTTTAATAACATTTTCTTTTCTCTACCTTACTTTCTAAGAATACAGCATGTAATACATGTAACATACAAAATATGTATTCGTCGGCTATATATGTCATCGATAAGGCTTCCGGCAATGATAGGCCATCAGGAGCAGTAGCCTGATGTAACCTCATCAGCTGTAACCCCCATGTTGTTCAAGTCTGTATTTTTTTAATATGTACAACATTTAAATGACTCAAAAGCTAAAACTATATATTAGTGTATTCATTGAAGTTTCACCCCATCCTCATTCTTTTAATCTGTCTACCTTCTATAAATAATCATTTTCCTTAGTTCTTGGATCATTCTGGGTTTTTTAAATTGTCTTGTTTTGTAAAATAAGCAAACACCTTTGCAGACTATACACACTCGAACACTTGCATTTCTCACCTATTCATACCCTATCACTCCACGGCTCAGAGAGACATTCCTCATTCTATTTAAGTGCTGCAGACTACTCCATTGTGTGGATGTTTCCAGATTTATTCTTCCCCAATTTTGCTATGGTCACATATATGGATGCCCAAGTTAACGTAAATTCTTGGTATTGGAATCGATGAATATAAAAGGTAAATATACAGGCTGCTTTGCTAAGTAATGCCAGATTCCTTCCTACAGGAACTCCTCCATGAACACTGAATGTTTTCTTAGACTTGCAAGAGCATGTTTTCAAGCTCCTGAATTTTTATTAATCTGATAGTTGAGAAGCAGTTTCCTAGTGTAGTTTTCATTTGTATTTTTCTTATTATGAATAAAGTTGAGCATCTTTTCATATGTTTAAGGGCCATTTGTATATATTTTTTTCTTCTCTGTGGACAGTCTACTAAAGACTTACAAACACCATCTCCCAGGTTATCATATGTATTTTGCTTTGCTTATAGTTTCTGTGCTATGAAAGGTTTTTGGTTTGTTTGTTGTTTGTTGTTTTTTTTTTTCCATTTTCTATTTAGTCAAATTTATCTTTTACACTCAGGTTATAAAGGGAAGAATATACCTGGTAAGAATGAGACTCACCTACATACCTACAGAACCATTAAAACCAGCACTGGAAAGGATAAAGGCAGGTTTACTTAGCACTTTCTCTCTGGTCATCCTTACTAGATGAGAAACAAGGAACTCTCCAGCTCTCAAGACGACAGTGGCTGCTAGCGTTAGCTTACAAAATGTTTGGAAATAGTATGAGGGGACAAAAACTTAATGGTACAAATTAAGCTTGGAAACAGAGAAAGTTTCTGTGCTATGTGTAGTTTCTTAATCAACGGACAGTGAAAAGACAAAAGAGAATGTTCTTAGAAAGCAGCACTCCAGAGTTTTTACATAATATGAGCAAGACAGCAATGACCAAGCCAGGGTAAACTGAGGGAAACATCTGATCTTTAAAAACAAATGTGTTATTTCTCCAAAACAAAACATTGCTGATAGCATCCCAATGAGCATGAACAAACTGAGAGTGAACCCTATTCCCTCCTACCTTCAAATGAATTTAGATCTTTCTCCTCAAAGGCAAAGATCAGCCATGAAATGTAATAGGTGATCATCTTCCAGTTGGAGAAACTCACCTACAAACACTCATTCACTTCTGGACATTACAATTAGAATAAAAAGGCAGTTGGCATCACTGTTACTTCTCTCCCACAGATTCTGCTTAGTCTGGGCTACAGCTATCTGAGGCGTTAAACAGAAACACACCCAGACTGTAGGCTGCCTATGTGACAGCCATGCAGAAAATCAGGAACCGAAGAGCCAAGAAGAACAGTAGGAAAACTGCTCCTCCAGCACCTGGAGGTGGCCCACGGCACGGTAAGCAGGCAGTCTGGGAAGGAGAGGACCCTGCTTGGGTAATTTTGTCGCTGTGGTACAATGCGGGTGGTGGGAGGGAAGAGGGAGATAAGGTACACACCTGACATTTTGGGCAAGACCATTTCTCATTGTCCAGGTTGTTCCCTGCACTGCACTCTGCTTAGTAACCCCAGATGCCCCCCCGCCCCAACACCTGTACATCCTGACACATTTCCAGAAAGCCCAGATGAAAACCAGTAGAAATGAGTGGAAAGCAGAGGCAGACGAAGAGGCAAGCTGTGCATATAAATCGGACTGTAGAAAGCTTCTTTCTGTGGGGCGTGTTGTTAGGCAATGGCCCGAGCAGCTGCGAGGAAGTTGCACGGACAGTGTCTAACACCCTGTGGATACTATGTAAAGTGTGTGGAAACTGCAACTTGAATGCTATTAAACAAGTCTCACCCTCTCGGATTCCTTCCAGAGGCTGCTAAAAAAAGAAGTATTATGATTTTTTTATGCTGTTTTATGACCCTGATAAATAAAGTAGCAGACAAGAAGGGTTCTCCAACTCAAAAACAGAGATCCTCATCTACATGTGTCTGACCTTCCCGGTTACCAGAGCTGGAGGAGGGTTGAGACAGATGTCAACACAGGGCAGAGGGGGAGGAACAGGCCATCTAAGCTGTTCTAAGAAAACTGACAGACTTGACCCAGTATTTTAGGATATTTTCTACTTGTTATTAAGGAGAATTAAAGAAAATTTATTAAATGTATCACTGCATATGACCTAAAATGATTTTTATCCCCTGTCAGTAAGTCTAAACTCTATTTCTAATTCCCCAGAATAAATATATATTGAACATATCTTTCTAAGATCAAGTCAGCGTGTAACTGAACACAGAGACATCTGTGTGCCGACTCCATAGTTACACATACCACCAGCTTTTATTCTTTAATATGTATCAAATGTTGTTCTGAGTTGAAAGGTCAATATGGAACTTCCCTGTTACTATTTCAAAAATTTTCCCTTTCTGGCTGAGGCTGCAGCACTACAGACTGGGTAGGAGTGATTTTTTTTTTTTAAACTTGAAAAGAAAATGTAATCTAAAATCTATCTGCAGGTCGTATGTTCAAGTATGGTGTTAATGATGGGCTCCAATTCTGTAGTCACTTTAAGAAAAAGCTACCCTGGCCTTGGTAGATTGAAATTTTAAATTAAAAGGGGTAGAAAAGCTTTCCAAACATTTTGATTACATTCACACACCTCTTTAACCTCGAACCAGTAGCTAATTTAAAAGGAAAACCACCCTTGAAGTTCCCTCCATTTCCTTAATAACTAAGTGTGCTTCAGAAGGAGGAGATGCTGCCACTTCCACAGCACCATTGAGCGTCTCAGGCACAGACACAGGAAAGCCTCACACAGCTTCTGGCTTCGGCGAGTGGTGGTCAAGGTCACAAAGGGGGAAGTGGCGGTCCCAAGGCTGCTAGCAGAGCTGGGACAACGACAAAAACAAAAGCATACCTAACACAACTTCAAGGGAGCCCCGCCGGCATTGGCAGCGACTTGGGAATGCCTTGAGCACAAACACAAGGGGAAACACGGGTTTCTAAAATGTTACTGCCCCTGAAGGTGCCAAAGACCAATCCAACAAAGGTACACACAGTTCCAGAGAGGAAAGCTCTATGCTGAAACCCAGCAAGTGACTAAACAAGTTTCTTCTGAAAATTTTCAGCAGGCTGGTGTGTACCCCAAAGGGATGCCTGGAGAATACTTAATAAAGGAAGTTTCTTGCTTCACTCCCATGAGGGTCAGAATGTCTGTCTCTACCCAAAAGTATCTTGCAAGGAAGAACACTGCATTTCATCAGACAAAAGCTGACTTTCAAAATGACTGATGGGTGCGTTCACAATCCTATTCTTTTCTTTTTTTTAAGTCACATACGAGGTTACATTTATTAAAATGTTCTTCATTCTGGTAAAAAATAATCTCAAAACAACCTTACAAAAAAGGTACAACAGCACAATCATCTAATTTTATTTTGATGGGCCATTTAACAAGATAGGCATCAACATTCATGACACTGAGAACACTTTCCAAAGTGGCTTTTCAGTGACAGATGCTTGCCCTTTTCTTTTTTTAATTTAAGTAATCCTACTGCCAATGTGGGGCTCCGACACAGGACCCCGAGAGGAAGAGTTGCACACTCTTCTGACTGAGCCAGCCGGGTGCACCCAGCGATGTATGCTTGCGAAAGATAGAAAGCGCATTATTAAAATAACAGTGGCACCTTATCACTAGATTCATGTCCTCTGATGAGTTTTCCTAAATCCTGTTTTTTAAAAATTTAAAAAAAAAGAAAAGATTTTATTTATTTGAGAGACAGAGAGTGTGCATGAGCTGGAGGGGGGAGGGGCAGAGGAAGGCAGAGAAGCAGACTCCCTGCTGTGCAAGGAGCCCAATTGGGCCTTGATCCAGGACCCTGGGATCATGACCTGAACTGAAGGCAGGCACTTAACTAACTGAGCCACCCAGGCAGCCCTGAGTTCTCCTTAAATTCTAAGTGAATCGTTTTTATGTAGACACCTCTGATCTTTGACAAAGCACTCCTCAAGGAGCACTTGCCAACCTGGAGACGGAGAATGACAGACATCTGCAGTTACAGAGTCCAGCATCTCAGCGCTAAAAACCCTCAAGCTTGAAGTTAATCTATTTCCTTAAACTCAGATTGTTAGAAAGTGAGACTAAAATGAAACAGAAGAGAGCAGTCTGTGCAAAATAAAGGCGGCGTCACTGAGCCTTTCACTGGCACTCCGTACCGGTTAACTCTTGTTCATCCATTCTAAAGCAAGTGGACTTCATGGACATCTCCAGGACTCTGATACAGCCGTCATCTGACGCCAAGATCACTTTATCTGATGTACACCAGTCCACATCCAATATCCGAAAGGTCACATTTCTTCCACTTCTTAAACTGCTCACCATCTGAACCTTCAAGAGTGAATTTGGTGGTCATTTTCAGAAAGAAAAGGAAGATGTTTATCACAGATAATGCCATTGGCAAAGACCCAGCACCAGTTAAAATTGAACAGCCTTTGGCGATCTCTCTTCCACATGCAGACTGCATTTTGAAGATCCCAAAGACAGTGAGACCATTAAAAGCCAGAAAATCATTTTAAGAAATGATTTCATAGGCTTCATTTCATAGGCTTCATTTCTAAATCAGAAGGAAGAAAAAAAATTACAGCTCCTATGACCAGCAGCTTGGTTTGAGTGTCCCCTCAGGGAGCTGGGCCTACCTCTTTAGTATCCCACACTTCAGCACCATCGTTGTACATTGCTATTAACTTCTGGTTTCCTTTACCGGGAGCAAAACGAATCTTCCTCACCCAGCTTCGGTGTGTAGGTATTCCTCTGAAAACAGACAAACAAAAACAAGATGCCAATATGACGTAGAGTAATACCTTGTCACTAGAAACGATGTCCGATGACTTTTTCTAGGTCTGCTTTTGACAAGGTCTGGTGACGTGAGAACCATTTTGCTTTTAGGGAGAGGGGTCCCATATGACAGAATGGGTCAGCCCTTTAATGATGAGGGAATAATGCCCCAACACTTCTGCATGGGCCACTTGCAGGGAAGTGTCTCCTATGAATGACCCAGAGCCTGGCTCAAGGCTCTTCCTCCCAAGTTGAGGGACAAGAGACCCAGGGTGTGAGCTATACTTGGTCATGTTTAATGATCCTACTTAGCAGGGTCATGAGCCTCCAATGCAACCATATCAAGAAGTTACTTTTTTTTTTTTTAACAAATAATATTGCATCTTTTTAAAAGATTTTATTTATTTTATAGAGAGTGAGAGAGAGAGAACAAGCAGGAGCATGGGTAGGGGCAGAGGGAGAGGGAGAGAAGCAGACACCTTGCTGAGCAGAGAGCCTGACAAAGAGTTTGATCTCAGGACCCTGAGATCATGACCTGAGCTAAAACCAAGAGTCAGAGGCTTAAACAACAGAGACACCCAGGTGCCCCAAATAATACTGCATTCTTCTTCTTCTTCTTCTTTTTTTTTTTAAGATTTTATTTATTTATTTGACAGAGAGAGATCACAAGTAGGCAGAGAAGCCTGCAGAGAGAGAGGGGGAAGCAGGCTCCTTGCTGAGAGCAGAGAGCCCGATGTGAGGCTCAATCCCAGGACCCTGCGATCATGACCTGAGCCGAAGGCAGAGGTTTAACTCGCTGAGCCACCCAGGTGCCCCCAAATAATATTGAATTCTTAATTCATACCTGGATACTCTGCCTTTCAAATCCCAAAAATTTAAATTTCCATCCATATCTCCAAGAACTAATGTGTCACCTTTCCAAGCGATGCAGGTAATACTACCCATACTTCCCTAGAAAACAAAAGCAATAGATACACATAGTTTTCACTACTTATAAGCCATCATAGCAGAGTAATGTTTTTACTTAATAAATGTGATAAAATAATAAAGATATTTTAATAAAACTTAATTATAAATGGTTTTGCTTTGGTATGTATGCCATAAAATACTAACAGACTTGGGACACTAAAAGAGCTACCTAGCTTATCAATTTCAACCATAAAGAAACCGGAGATTTCAGTTTGATGGCCATTAAGTTATCTGAACTAAATTTGTAGAGAAGAGGTGCTTTTTGAGGAAGAAATACCTTAAAGAAAGCAAATTAAAAGCGATAAAGAGAAGAAAAGAAACCCCTTTCTAAAGGGCCCTTGTCTCTAACTTCTCACTCACTGCAAAAGGATAAATCAGTCTGTTCCAGAAGAAACTCAGAGCTGTTCCATATTAACTGTGCAGCAGTTTTTCTACTGAAAAGAGGATCCAGAGCTTCCCTGATACCTTCTGGAATAATGACAGTAAAAAGATACTGTAGATTAAAGGCATCTGCACAATCTGAATGCACAGAAGATGCTGCAAAGACATACGGAAACCCAAGTATAAGAATGAAACAGTACTGAGGTAAGTCCAAGGGGAGGAGGGCGGGTAAGGAGGGGAGACCCGAGCTTGCAGCTCTATCTAACAAATGCACAGAGATAGCGCGACAAAGACCTTAAGAGCCTGGGCTCTATAGTCAGCTACTGGGGCTCAGATCTGGCCTTCATCCTGTATATTTGTTGTGTGGCTTGGGGCACATTTACTTAATCATTCTGAGTCTTAGATTTGTCATCAATAAAGAAAGTTAAGCTCATGAAACTTGAGGAGTTCCTATTAGTATTAATACATTTATACAGGAAAGGGCTCAAAACGTGTGCTACACAGCAGTCAATAAATTGTTCATTATTAAATAATATTGCTCAATTACTTTTTTACTTATTAACAGAAATCTTGTTTTTTGCATTTATAAAACAAAATAAAAATAAAAATCCACATGCTCAGTTCATAGTGGGAAAGCTCCAGGATGGCCAAACAGACTGTTAATAGACCGGTCCATGCATCAAATATTACCACAAATCCTCGTGGTAGTCAAGAAATTAAAGAAAAAAACTGGATTAAAAATGAGTATTTTAAAGAATTCAATAATAAAAAACTTAGAAAATTATGTTAAATAGAACTCTAAATAATATGAAGCCACACTTGAAGATCTTATTTCCATTTTCCTGACCACATTAACAGAATGTTTAATCCAGCATTGGCCTTTCAGTTTACTTTTTTAGCCTTGAAAACTTCCACATTTTATAATCTTACTTCCTAACCTCTAAAACTAAAAATTAAAGCTTAAATAAGCTCAGAAGTCAGCTTGTAAGTGACATATTAATAAGACTTATATAATTAAACAATCCAGACCTTTCTACCTGAGGGTTTGTTGATAGGATACAGACCATATGCAGACACCAAGGAGCTTTCAGAGGATGTGGCATAAAGTCGCTTTGTGGCTCCAAATAATCCCAAGAGAATCAATTTAAGATTAAAACTCAACAGAGTATTATTAGTTGACACTGTTATGTTTCTGTATATAAAATGTGATGTTCAAAAGATCAGAAGGCTGACAGCAACATCGAGATACTCATTCCCTCCCACTGTTTCAGTTTTCTGAATAAAGACAGTCGACTACAGATGCTCCAAAATTTAAAATATGCCAAGTTTTCCTCTTCTTTTTACCATTTTTATATACTCTATAGCTCTGGGGCCATAATGCAGAGGGAGTCAAGTCAAAGCAAATGTTTAATACTTTACGTTTAGGAGGAGAGTAAGATAAATACTGGATTAAAATGATCAAACAAAACCTCTGCCTAAATTCTATATGACAGTCCCTAGGAAATATTTAAATTACAGAAAATAAAAATAATGAACCAAAGCCAATTTCTCATGTATTATTCAGTAGCTGCTCAAACACCTTTCCCTAAAAGCAACCTAGCTGGTTTTAGGGGAAGGAATTTTCCCTAAATATGCACTAATTTCACTGGAGACTGCATCTATATTAGGCTGCTCATTGCCTGAGAAAGGAAAGCTGCTTCCAGCTGTGGAATAAAAGGCTCTGGCAGGCAGCTAGAGACCTGCTATACCCTGACTTTGGGCCTCCACAAAAAGAGACAGAATCTTAAAGGCTGTGAGGCACAATTACCATCCCGAAAGAAACTTCTATACAAAGGAAAAGTAGGGTCTATGGTCTAAGAGCTTTAAACTTTTTCTGGGGTAAGGAGGAATTGGCATCTCAAAAAATTACTGAATTGTTTCTACATCCTAATCGCAAGTGTAAAGTGATCAGAAACAGACAGAGCTGCCTGTGCGAGGTGCTGGAAGACTTCAGGTAAGGCCTTCTCCGCTGTTCTAGAGCAGGAACTCTCTATATTCCTAAGACAGCAAATTGATATTTCAGAGGACAGGTACACTAACACTGCAACTCATAGGTCTGCTCTCCTTCGCAGTTTTTCTTCTGATACACGTAAAGTAAGTTCCTTTTCCTACTATGACCAAATACCGACCTTTCCTATTTGTATTACTACTTTCACCTTTCAAACTAGTGACATTAGAGAAAGTTCAAAACAGACATTACTAAGTCTTAGGTATGACTTTTCTATATAATGGTAAAAAAAAAATAGTAAAAATGAAACTTTCACATGTTAATTTCCATTTTTAGTAGAGAAGGTGGTTTGGATGGCCTCAACTCTTCTCATGTTGTTTTTAAGGATGATGTGGCAGCAGCCTCTAACAGACCCCGCACTGATCCTGCCTTGTGATAGTCATGTCCCTTGGCATCACCTCCCAAATGAACAGGACTGACCTGTGAACCAGCAGCACTGAGGGAACGACAGAGTGTGATTTCTCAGACTGGGTTCTAAAAGACACTGCAGCTTTCTCTGTGTTCTCCTGGATGACTCACTGTGGGGGAAGCCAGCTGCCATGCGGTGACAACACTCGGACAGCCCTATGGAGACTGTCCCTGTGAGGAAGAACTGAGGCCACCCACCAAGAGCCAGCATTACTTATGGCCAGGTGAGTCAGCCGCCCTGAAGTGGACCCTCCCACCCCAGCCACTGTCCTGAGCCACCTGCAAGATTCTGGGGTTAGCATTCAACTAAAACTGTCTATTTTTATTTTTTTTTAATTTTTAATTTTTTTTTTAATTTTTTTTTAAAGATTTTATTTATTTATTTGACAGACAGAGATCACAAGCAGGCAGAGAGAGAGAGAGGAAGGGAAGCAGGCTCCCTGCTGAGCAGAGAGCCTGATGTGGGGCTTGATCCCAGGACCCTGGGAACATGACCTGAGCCGAAGGCAGAGGCTTTAACCCACTGAGCCACCCAGGCGCCCCTAAAACTGTCTATTTTTAGATGACATTTTAAATAAATACATTTATGAGATCATCTCATGCCTCCACTTAACCATTATAACAGTACTAGTTAACAAAAACATCTTCTTCTCTATCCATTAGAAACAACCTATAAGATACATGTGGACACAAATTACAAACTAGAGAACCTCAATCAGAGGACTTCACAAGGTCTTAGAAGGACAGATATAAGTTAGTAAATATCAATAATGCTACTGCACCTACAACCTGATTACTATTACCCCAAAATGATGCTAGACTGTAAGTCAAATCCTCCAAGGTAATGCCTGAAGTGGAAAGAGGAGAAATAATGGAATCCAACAGACAGACCTCAGTTTAAAACTGTCATGTCACTAAACTAGGTAACACTGAGAAAGTTACTTATTCTCCCTTGATTCTCTCATGGTTAAAATGGAAAGAATTCCTCATGGATTATTAAGGGGATAAAAAATAAGTAGCACACGGTAAGGATTTAATCTAAGCAGTCACGACGTTATTCTCTAGCAGTTTAATCAATGATAATATCTCCTTAAATAATCAAGTTTATTATTTACATTAAACCTTCCTGGAATAGCTTCACAACTTAACTATGGCTTCACTGGAAATGGAATCAACAAAATCTTTGATAAGAACCCTTCATGAAGATGTAATCAAGAGTTGGACTCACATCTGGTGGAATCCGAGCACTATCTTTCACTGAGTTTCCTTCCACTGTGAGATGATAAACTTGGCCGTCATTATCAGTAAACACAAAATGCTCCCGGGCAGAGATGTTCTGACTGAGTTCAGATTTACTTTCTGCCTCCTGCAACAAGCTTTGGAATAGAGAGGAATAAGATAAAGATATTTCTTTTCCCTAGAGCGACACACACATTAATTAAATTGCCCAAAATACAGATGAATTAACAAGAGGTCCAAAACTGTTTGCCTAAAAAGAGAAAAAAAAAAAAAAAAAAAAGCACCGACACTAATCTTTGCCCAACTAATAATAGGAAAGCACAAACTACACCCAACAGGTCATATACCCCAGACAGAGAGATGTAGTCATCTAGACTTCACACAAGACACTTGTTCACTGTTTCTGCTGCAGAAAGAGAGGCCTTACCTTCACCCATCATTCTCGCTGAGGTTTTTTTATTTGTAAAACTGGTGGGGACAGAAATGGGGACAGTCCATATAAATCTAGCTTTTGCTACACATTTGCTTTTGTGTCTAAATGACAATATGATCTACCTGGATGTTCACGCAACATTCATTTGAATTCCAGAAGCTGAGGTTTAGGGAACAGAAGGGTAGAGAGAATGGTCGTGCTTGTTAATGGATGCGGACATGAGGTTATGACTGTACACATTACTGACTGCGCTAAGCAGGGAAATAATAAAATTAGCTCTTCAGTTGTCCAGGTATGGAATGAAATACAACAAGGTACTACTGATGCCTTTGGATGGCACTTGGCAAGTTCCCCACAAGGACACTGGTATCACGAATGAGAGAGGCAGGAACCAGCACACCGCACCTGATTACGGAGGACTCCACGATGCTCAGCTCTGTGTCTGAGACCACAGTCTGGCGGGCCATGGCCTCTCGGGTGGCCAATTGTTTCTTTCTCAGGCTCTTCAAGTTGTGAGATGGGGACCACTCCTGAGAAGCAAAGACAGGCACACCTACAAGTGCTCAGTTTACTCCTGTCCAACAGTCTTTCCAGAACAGCTGGGCATTCTCGCCACTGCTTGGCATCACTTATTATTACTGCACAAGAATTTATAATTTGTTCTTAGGTTTTATCTATTTATAGAAAGGCTGAACAAATGCATTTTAATTAGTGCTTAAGGCAGATTTTAATACTCTACCCTCCACCTCCTTCTACTTCTAATCTTTAATGAGAGCTTAAGGTAGAAGAGTTTAATGACAAACTTCCAAAAGCTCTAACTTTTTGATGCCTTGTTTTTTGGTTTCTTTTTTACAAAATGAAAATCATAAATGCAATTATGGTATCTTCTCTTCCCTAAGTGTAGCCGCCCCCCATAGGTGCACAGGGTGAGATGATCACGTTCCTCCAACCACGGCTCACTGTCCTCCAGAGGCATCTCATATCTCTCACTTGATTGATTTATTCTTTTATCTTCCCTCCTATTCTAATGCATTCAATCTAATAGCCTCTCGTGTGCATCAACTCTTCCCAGTAGTTATTTTACATGCCTGTATTCGTAACTTACATAAATAGGGCTTGGTCATATCCCACCCCGTTTCTAACTCTTTTCATTCAGCACAGGGGCAGGCCCATCTCTGTTGCTTCTGTCTGCTACCGAACACTCTGCGAGAGCATCCGCCAGCCTGCAGTCTACCTGTTCTCCCAGCAGAGAACACCTCGATCGCCTCCAAACTCTCAGACAAACCACACTGCAGTCAATAGCCCCTTGGAAGCTCCTTTGGGACCAGGGGCTAAAGAGCTGGCGCCCAGGGGATGTCTGTTTGCCCAGGCACTGTCAGTCTGCTCTGCAGAGAGCATCACCAGTCTGCATTCCTCCCCGCAGTGCATAACGACTCCTGCAGCCTGCACTACACCCTCTACTACCTCAGCTCCCTGCACTACACCCTCATCTGATGCCATCTGGCTTCCCAGTTTCTGTTAGTTTCAAAGTTACATCGTAGTTATTTTATGGTTATTTTATTTTGCCCATCTCTAAAAACTGCTGAGTTTGACTATTTCTTCATATGCTTTTTGGCCCTTTAGGTTTCTCCACCATTCGTGAACTGTTCATGTACTTGGGCCCTCTTTCTACTGGGGTCAGTCTTTTCACTGTGTATGTGTAGGAGTTCCCATAATCCTAACTCCCTATAGGGATTAGTCCTTTGCTGGTTTCAGATATTGGCAAATTTCTTTTTCCAACTTGTCTTCTCTCTCTTTTTTAAAAGAGACTGAATGAATGAATTAATTAATTTGATAGCGTGCACAAGTAGGCAGAACAGCAGGCAGTGGGAGAAGGAGAAGCAGGTTCCCCGCTGAGCAGGGACTGTGACGTGGGACTTGATCCCATGACTGTGGCATCATGACCTGAGCCAAAGGCAGGAGCTTAACTGACTAAATCACCCAGGTGTCCTCAACTTGTCTTCTCTATTTAACTTTGACATTGGGGTCCTTCATTGAATAGAAAGCATCAATCTTGATTAATTAAATACATTTTTTTCTTTTTTTGCCATTTGGTTTGAGCTTCTGATGTCCTTTCCTGCTCCAGAACAGAAAATTATCTCCTATTTTTTACTATATTAGTTATATAGCTTTATATTTTTACATTTAGGTCTTTAATCCTATGGAGCCCACTTCTGAATATGGTATTAGGTAGAGATCCAGTATTTTTCTCCATAAAGTGAGACCATTTTCTCAGTATTGTCCTCTCCCTTTTTTTAAGGTTGAGGTAGCTCTTATGACCTTTATTCTTTCACAAATATTTTTACATTTATCATGTTTAAACATGAATATGTTTATCATGTTCCTTAAAATATCAAAGTAAAAGCTTAACTGGAATTGCACTAATGCAATATTTGCTTAACCCCATCCAAGAAACTAAGAGTTATCACCAGGTACTTAGATCATCTTTTCTCTCAACACACATTTTTAGCAAGGAAATAAATGATAATAATGATTTCAACTCAAGCTAAAGAAAAATATTCACCACATACCGAACATGCCTAGATACACTAGTTGTTCAGTTGTAACTTACCAAAGCAGTTACTGCAGGGAAGTTTTTGGACATTTCTCTAAGAATGGTACAAGTCCTCACATCCCATAACTCCAGGGGTTTATCTTTGAATACAACTGCCAAATACTGCCTAAAATAAACAACATTATTAAATACACCCCCTTTTGCAAAATTTTTGCCATAAGTAATACAAATAAACAAGTAAATCAGTAAAGTCGCATGATTTAGTCTAAACACAGACCATATAAATTAATATTTAGTTCTCATTATTAATAGTCATTAAGAAGGTAATGCCCTAAGACGACCTTTGAGAGCCATAGAGCCACAATTAAGCAAGGAGCCCAGGTCAGAAGAATGAGAAAAGCACAAGTCCACATTTCACTGTGAATTTACCAATTTACAGTAACCGTCCTGGGGCTTCATTTTCTCATGCATGACATGAGAACACCACTATCTATCCCAATGGATTAGTGTGCAGGTTCTGGTAAAAATTAAATGAAAAG